>NW_027491262.1:777233-1441966 GCF_021521415.1 Bidens hawaiensis
GATGAAATGATAATACCATTTGCTGTCTTTTATAGCCGAAGGTGGGTATCCAAGGGGTTTAGCCGGCCCAACACGCTACCAACTGTAACCTATGCACGTGCCTTGCCTGTGAGTGGTGGACAGGTAGCGTCTGACATAGAGCAGGCGTGCCGTGCACTCTTCGTCTTCTACCAACTGCAGGCTAGGCACGTGCTCTGGCAGGAGTTGGTGAGCAGGCGGCGGCTATTGGTCACAGTGCAGTGGCGTGCTGTCTGCCACGCTGCTGTCAGTGAGCTGTCGCATTCTTGGTCAGATCTTTTGTCTTTACCTCGTCAGGTATCACGCAAAAGATCCTCCATCATACGGACTGGCCCATTTTGGCGGGAGTTTTCCCCCTCCCGCCTTTGCTCATTCTTTCAGGTGACACTGTATTTGTAAGTGTTAAGCCTTATGCGTGTAGCTATGCTGTGCGGGTAGCCTTCCCTGATGGCTTGTATCCGCAACTGCGGGAACAGGCGGGTTACTTTACCATTGGGAGGCTTTTCCCTGCGTATGCAGCTTGCATACTGCGCGTAGGCTTCTCTGAGCATGGTGGGTCCTGCGGGAGTAGATGGTCTTTGCGCAGACATCCCTGTTCAAGGTGAGTCATGCGGGACCAACTGAGCCCTGCTGGGACCTACCTCTTCAAGTCCCCCCAGTCCAATGTTCTTCTCATGAATGTCTAATAAAGTGAGGTGAACTTTTGGACTTAAGCAAAGGGTTTTGAAAAGGGGTTTTTGTAAGGTTTTCCATGGGGGTTCTTCCCGCGGAAGTCCTTGTCACTTGCAGAAATTCCCGAGTTTCCTGCTTGGTCTTTGGGTATGATGCGGGTAGGTCTGTAACCTCCTCGCAAGTCAGGAGCACTGAGTCTTAGTTGTGCGGATTCTCCCTGTGGTTCTGGTAGGTTTTGAACATAGTGATCAATTATGTTTAAACCACCAATTCCATCTTGGAGCCTCAAACAACGTAGTACTCGATGTTCCCGCTATGCGGGGATGCTATTTCCGCTTCCGCAAGCATTGCCCAGAAGATCCTTCTTGGTTTCAATTCTCAGCGGGTGCTAGGTATGTGAAGGGTTTTGCCTTTACACTGTACCCGCACCCGTCTTACGGTTACTTTACTTCCAAGGTATTCCTGGCGTCCATTCCCTGCGGGTGCTAGGTATGTGAAGGGTTTTGCCTTTACACTGTACCCGCACCCGTCTTATGGTTACTTGGTTGCCAAATATTTTGGCTTCAATTCCCTGCGGGTGTTAGGTATGTGAAGGGTTTTGCCTTTACACTGTACCCACACCCGGCTTATGGTTACTTGTTTGCCAAGGTAAGGGGTATTTTCCCGCTTATTTTTTTTGAACCTTAAGTCTTCAAATTTTTAAATTTTGAAATTTGAAGGGTTGGTGGATGGATAACAACCCAATACCTCAAACGTCGTGCGACGGTTTCTTCTGACTGTGTCAGGACGTGCCAGAAGTTATGGCGACATGACATTATGTGGTCATTCCAGTTGCTTTTTCAGGCGCGTGGGCACGGGATTTCGGGCGCGTGGCCGCGAAATCTCTGGCACACGTCCTTTTGACAGCTGTTGCCAGTTTGTTTTTGCCACGCGTCATAGTGTCATTGCACCTTTGCTTTCTCTTTCTTCCGTATTAAATGCATCGCATTAATTGCGATTACTATATAAAGGGGGAGAAGGTTATTTGCAATTCACACTTTCCACTTTCATCTCTTCTTCTCAAGTAATTTCCGGCGAATTTCTTTTTCAGTAAAGCATTATTCCGAAATCTCTTCTTTCTTCCACCATGTCTTCTCACGATGCTGATGACCAGAAGACTGCTGGTGAATGCCAGTGTTCTCTTCCTGCCGAGCTGTACCAGTATATCGTCAGGAAGTTCATGCTCGAGTCTCTCGAGCATGAGTTTCCTGAGCCCCACCATACTGTGTACGATGCCCCAAGTGGCAAGATCGGGGTTTATGCTGCATTCTTTGTCTATGGGAACCTTAGGTTTCCGTTGACAAAGTTTGTGTACCGTGTCCTAGAGAGGCACGGTGTGCACTTGACAGAGGTGCACCCCATGGCTATTGCCAAGGTCCGGCACTTTGAGTGGGTGTGCCGGATACTGGGCCTTGAGCCCCTCGTTGACCGCCTGATGACCTTCTATACTTGGAGGTGTATCCAAGGGTGGTACACTCTTACAACCCGTATCAAGGGTTTAAAGATTTGTGCCACCGAGCGGAGTCTTCGCTCATGGAGGAGAGAGTTCTTCTTCATATCCGCTCGAGCCATCCCCATTGCCATGAAGTTCAAGAATGGCCAGCCGCTTCCGAACCTTCCCGCCATCAACTACGAGGAGGCGGAATGGTTCGCGAAGATATCCCGGGTCCAGTCCCCGGTTTTCCGTTTTCCAGAGTCGGCGATGGTGATGCTGGGGATGAGCCGGGTGTGGAAGGCGGCGAATGCGGATAAGGTTCCGATCGTCCTTGAATATGGTTCGAACTCTACCCCTTATGGTATGTCTTGTTTCTTTTTGCTGACTACGATTTTTTCTAACTTTCTTGTTGATTTCAGAGGGTAACGATCTTCAATCGCTCCTGAATCCGCGGGAGGAAGATGGTCCTGCGCGGATGGGTACTCGTGCTCTGGACGAGAACGAGTTGCCCATCTTAGAGCAGACTGCGGGTCGGTTCGTGGAGGTTTACCCGCCAGGCCAAGAGATCCTGAGCCACCGACGGCCAGGTAAGCCTATCTTCTACCCTGATCCTCTCAATGCTGTGCCTGCTGCTGGAGTTCATGACATTTCTTCTTCTGAGGAATCCGCAGAAGGTCCTCCGCTGGTGCGGAAGAAAAAGGCTGCCGTCGGGAAAGGCAAGGAGAAGGTGGCCTCTACGGCCGACCCGGTAGTCCTATCTGACTCGGAGTCAGATAATGCAGAGGTGGCGGGGAAGCCCGGTGGTGAAGAGACCACCGTTCCGGAGGCTGCAGGTGTTACCTCCGGGGAGGCAGCGACGACGACGGTTACCGGTGTTAAGAGGCCGGCTCCATCGGGTTCGCCCCCGCTCGTCCGTGCGTTCAAGCTCAAGAGACCCCGTAAGTACCCCCATAATTCTTGTCTAGATTTGTTCCGAATAAATTTTTCTAACACTTTTGCTCGTGCAGGTGCGGATGTTGACGCATTCCAGGGTGGAGTTGGAGTAAGTATTCCCCCGCCAATGACGGTAGGCTCGGTCAGCCTTCCCGAGGCGTCGACCCAAGCGTCTATGCTTGCTTCCGCTGGTTCCAGCCTTCCTGAGGCTGTTCCAGCTGCGAAGGTGTCTCCGCCGGCCGTGAGTGCAGTTTTTACAGCATCTTTCACGGAGCCGGCGGTTACTGTTGCTGAGCAGTCGGCGCCAACAATGGCTACCACGGCGGCTGCCACTATACCTGCGCCAACGGCACCGACGGCCGGACCATCAGGTACGCGCCGGGCTTCCCGCCGATCTATGCCACCTTCCCGTCTGCCTGACCTGTTGGATGGATTTCCTTTAGGTTCAGGTGATGGGTTTGGCGGCTATCGGCCTGTTATTGACCCTACAGGTACGTAGGGTTCTTTTTTCTTTGTATATTTTTGTCATCTTTTCCTAACTGCCTTTGTTTCTTTTGCAGTGTCGGATTCCAATGAAGTGTATGTTCCAAGATGGAACATACGCCGAGGAACAACCCTTCGCACCCCTGTGGAGTGCGTGGACTGGGCTCGCCACGCTGCTCCTCATGGTGCGTTGGGGGAAGCCATGGCTAGCTACCAAGAGGGTAGGCTAACCAATGAGCTTCGGGTTCTCCAGGCCCGAACGCAGCCCCGCGTCGAGCTGCTTTGTCGTGAAAACGACAAGTTAAAAGCAGCTCGCGCCAAAGATGTATCTGAAGCGCGGGCTCTTCGGGAGGAGAACCGGCAGTTGGCCGCTGCCGCAGCCGAGAAGGAGAAGGCATTCAAGGCCCTCGAGGTTGAAGTCCAGGCGCGACTCGAGGCCCGCTCCAAGGCTGCCCAAGCTGTGAATGAACAGCTTCGGCTGGCTAAGGAGACTGCGCGAAACTCAACTGAGAGGGCTGCCCAGGCTGAAGCTGTTGTTGAGCCGCTTCGCGAAGAGAATGAGCAGCTTAAATGCAAATTAAAAGCTCTTCAACATGCTCATGACGCCTTGGCAATGGAAGATGCCAAGAAGCTGCAAGAGATCCTTGACCAGAGGGGGGTGCTTGACCGCACTGAGAGGAAACTTCAAAGCGTCGAAGAAGCTGCCGCCAAGGAAATTCAACTTGCCAACCTTGATAAAAGCGGAGCCGAACGTGCTTACAAAGAAAGTCAAGCTACCCTCCAATGGCTGCTTCGAGAAGCGTTGCCTCAGGTATCCTCTTTTTCTTTACGCTTTCTGCTCGTAATTAGAAAATGTTCTAACTTTAATTCTTTTGTAGGTTGTGCGTCAGGTCCTTTCAGAGACCTCTTATGACGATGCGATGAGCGCAGCCCTCAACGCTTCTCATGAGGATGGGCAGAAGACTGGCTTCCTGCTTGGTCTAGGGTTTGCTGAGAGAGGCTTTCCGCCCTCCAACTTCCCTTTATTCAATGTTAACACTGAAGCTGCTTATGACCAAGCTGTGAACCAGTACGCTGCCTTCCCGCATCCAGTGGTGGAGAAGGTGAATGAAGCTGCTGCTGCTGATGATGGGCTAAACATCCTTAAGGCTTTCCTTGGGCAGCCGCGCTCTGATGGTGCTGGCCCAAGCGGAGGTGGCCCTGAAGCCTGATCCTGAAGATCCCTTCCCGCTGCTAGGATAGACTTAGCTTTGTATAGATTTCTTTTAGGCGGGTAGTTACCCAGCCATTCTTGTAATTGATTGTGAAATATTAATCTCTTTGCGTATAAGATTGTTATTTCCTTCCTTGGGTTCCTTGCTTTATAAACTTATGACTTGCATACTTAGTTTGATTTAGCAATTTTCCAAGTGTTTAGAATAAGAACCTTTGAACGTGGTTGATGATGGGTTAAAGTTTCGCCTCCTCCTTCGTGATTGTGCGGGTAAAACCGTCACTTGCACTTGGTAGGATGGCTAATCTTTACCCTCTATCTGACCTGCGTGTAGGTTTCCTTTTCGAAATTTCTAAGGCATTAAGTTAAACCTTTGAACGTGGTTGATAATGGACTAAAGTTTTCGCTTCCTCTTTCGTGATTGTGCGGGTGTAACCGTCACTTGCACTTAGTAGGATGGCTTTAACTTTAGACCTATATCTGACCTGCGTGTAGGTTTTTCTTCTTTTTTAAGTGTTCATAAGTTAACCTTTTAACGTGGTAGATGGTAAGTTAAGTTTGGCTTCCTTGTTCGTGATTGTGCGGGTAAGACCGTCACTTGCACTTACAAGGATGGCTAAACTTTACCTTCATCTGTCCTGCGTGTAGGTTTTCCTTAGAACTTTTTAACATTTTGGCGTTGTGTTTATGCGGGTATTGCCGCCTTCCACACGCAACTACTTCTTCCCGTAAGGGAAGTTCATAGGTTACAAGCTATCAATACATCATGAAAGGAGAATCATTTCCATTAGAAGTGGCTCTAGGCCTTTTCTTTACAAGTTGGAATTGATCTACATATAACATTTGCGTAATTGAGCTCCATTCCATGTTCTAGGGATGGGAGTGCCATCGAGCCTTTCGAGCCGGTACGCGCCCTTTCCCAGAACTTCTTTGATAATGTATGGCCCTTCCCAAATCGGGGCCAACTTTCCTGGGCGTTGTTGGTTCGAAGCCTCGTTGTTACGCAGTATGTAGTCTCCTTCCTTGAAGTTGCAGAGTTTTACCCGCGTGTTGTAGTACTTTTGCATTTGTCGTTTGTAGTTTTCTTCACGCACGGCGGCTAAGTCTCTGCGCTCTTCGGTTAGCATAAGGTCTAACCGTCTTTCCGCATCATTGTCTTCTGGTTGGATTAAGACCCTTGGTGAGGGTAAACCGATTTCGACTGGGATCATGGCTTCAGTGCCATAAGTGAGACTGAACGGGGTTTCTCCCGTACTGGTCTTCTTCAGCGTTCTGTTTGCCCAAAGGACGTGCGGAAGCTCGTCCACCCAGCCGGATCTGTGTTCCAAGAGTCTTTTCTTGATGCCTTCGACGATGCTCTTGTTTGCTCTTTCTACCTCACCGTTACCTTGCGGGTGTGCCACTGAGGTAAAGGTGTGGGTGATTTGAAGTTCTTTCAGCCACTGCTGTAGCTTCTTGTCAGCAAAGTTGGTGCCATTGTCGCTTACCAAATTCTGTGGAAGTCCAAAACGACAAATAATAAATTCCCAAATAAATTTTTTGATATGCTTTGCAGTTGTTTGGGCTAAAGGTTTCGCTTCTATCCATTTGGTGAAGTAGTCAATGGCTACCACTAGGAACTGAACATTCCCAGCTGCTGTTGGAAATGGGCCTGTCACGTCAATGGCCCACTTCTGAAATGGCCACGAGGAAGTGACAGGAACAAGTTCATTTTTCGGGCGATGCGTGTTGGGTGCGTAAAGCTGACAAGATCTGCATTTTCTGATGTATGCCAACGCGTCCATATGCATACCCGGCCAGAAGTATCCCGCGTTGTTTAGCTTGGCTACCACAGCGCGGGGGCCTGCGTGTACTCCACAGATGCCTTCGTGAACCTCCCTTAGGAGGTAGTCAGCATCTTGGTTGTCTACGCATCTTAACAATGGGCCAAGAAAGTTACGTCTGTAAAGGGTGTCATTGACCAGCTGATAATTCAGTGCTTTACAGCGTAGTTTTCTTGCCTGTGACTTCGACTCTGGTAACGTTCCTGCTTCAAGGTATT
The DNA here is from genome assembly GCF_021521415.1 of Bidens hawaiensis. NCBI lineage: Eukaryota > Viridiplantae > Streptophyta > Magnoliopsida > Asterales > Asteraceae > Bidens > Bidens hawaiensis. The sequence continues at coordinate 784,068 of NW_027491262.1, forward strand.
TTATTATTGGGGTCATCCATGTTTCTGTACCGGTTTGGATGACACAAATTTCCTTGTGCGGGACTGATGGTGTTTCGAGGAGTTCCACGCGGATGTCCTTTCCCAAGTGGGTGAAGGCCAGTGATGCAAGCTTACTTAACGCATCCGCAGATTTGTTTTCGCTGCGCTTGACATGTATCACTTTACAATCATTAAAATCGCGCATGATGGCTTTGGCCTGGGCGAGGTACAGGGCCATTGTGTCATTCACAGCCGTGTACGTCCCGTTTATTTGGTTTGCCACTAGCATGGAATCTACATGGGCTTCCAAATTTTTTACACCCATTTTACGCGCAATCCTCAATCCGGCCAGGAATGCTTCATATTCAGCTTCGTTATTCGTACTTGGGAAATCCAGCCGAATAGCATAAGTATATTCCTGGCCTGCTGGGTTTGTTAATTTTAACCCTGCGCCTGAACCCTCGTTACTAGCTGCTCCATCAGTGTAGAGTCGCCAGACCTCATCGATTTCGTGTGCTGGGGAGGGTTGAACCTCCTCCTGGCACTCTTTCTCCCGCGCAGCGGGGACTTCTGCAATAAAATCAGCCAGGACCTGGCCTTTAATGGCTGGTCTCGGCTTGTATTGAATCGCATATTCTCCCAATTCAATTGCCCATTTGGCTAGGCGTCCCGATAACTCGGGTTTGCCTAGAACATTTGAGAGTTTGAAGTTGGTGAGAATAGTGATTGGGTGACCCTGGAAATATCGTCTCAACCTGCGTGAAGCGTGTATAAGTGCCAAGACCAGTTTTTCCAGGGTAGAGTACCGGGTTTCCGCGTCTGCCAGCACGCGGCTAACATAATAGATTGGCATCTGGATGCCTTTTCGTTCTACAAGCAGGACTGCCCCGGTTGCTCTATCTGTTGCGGAGAGGTATAGGATTAACTCCTCTCCCGCTTGTGGTGCTGTGAGTGTTGGGAGTTCGATCAGGCGTGATCGAATCTCCTGGAAAGCTGCTTCCGCTTCTGGTGTCCAGCGGAAGTGCGTTTTCTTTAAACAATTTCTTAGTGTTGACACAAATGGGAACGACCTATCCGCATGGTTTGCCAAAAAGCGGTTAAGCGCGACTAGTCGTCCGTTCAGCGTTTGAGCCTGTTTTATGGTGGTAGGTGATTCCATTTTGACAATGGCTTCGACCTTTTCAGGGTTCGCTCTGAAGCCATCTTTAGTAATAATGACTCCCAAGAACTTCCCTTCTTCCACCCCAAATGAACACTTGCTCGGGTTGAGCTTCATGTTTATCTTTCTGAGCGTGTTGAAAGTTTCCTCAATGTCTTTCAACATCGCCTCTGGCTCGGGGCTTTTGATGACCAAATCATCCATATAGACTTCCAAGTTTCTCCCAATTTGGGCGTGAAACTCTTTGTCCATTAGTCGTTGGTACGTGGACCCGGCGTTCTTAAGTCCGAATGGCATCATTTTATAACAAAATGTGCCATCGGGCGTCCGAAAGGCGGTTTTGTCCTGGTCATCTACAGCCATGTGGATTTGATGGTACCCCTTATACGCATCCAAGAAGCATTTAAGGCGAAATGGTGCCACCGAATCCACATTGAGATCAATTTCTGGTAACGGATAACAATCTTTGGGGCATGCTTTGTTCAAATCTTTGAAATCTATGCACATGCGCCATTGTTTGTTATTCTTCGGTACCATTACGGGATTTGCAACCCACGTTTGATATTTGCTAACGCGCACGATGCCCGCATCAAGGAGTTCCTTGACTTGGGTTCTGCACGCGTTGGTTTGCTCGGGCCCCATTACTCTGCGCTTTTGTACGATCGGCGTAACGGCCGGATCGCATTTGAGCTTATGCTCTGCCTTACTCCGGGGTACACCAGTCATGTCGGCTGGTGTCCACGCGAAGATGTCTGCGTTTCGCTGCAGTAAGCGCTTGAGTAAGGTGCGTGTTGGATCAACAATTGTCGGGCCAATGGTAACGGCCTGATCGGGATATTTCCCATTGAATGCCCACTGTTCAGGTTCAGTGATGGTTTGTTTGGCCATCTTCGGTTTGGGTTTAGAAGAGACAGATGCGATGCATACCTGGGGAATGCCCGTGATCATCGCTACGCCGTCAGTTGTTGGCCATCCCATCATGCCGTGGACTGAGGATACCACGGCGTTGAATCTTGCCATCCCGTCTCTCCCGAATAGGATGTCATACGTATGATGTGGTTTTTTCATTACAACAAAATCCACATCCTCCGTGCGTGAATAATTCCCATCGGTGAGAGTGACGGGGAAAGATAGGATGCCCAAGGGAGTGTTCATGCTGCCGTCAAACCCCTCCATTGAAGCGTAGACCGTCTCCAGGCGTTCCTTGTCTTCATCGTCGAGCTTGTCGAAGAACTGCCTGTACATCACTGTCGACGATGCGCCATTGTCAACGAGTGTGCGGGAGGTGATGTAGTGCCCCAGCTGGCTTTTAATGACAATGGGGCCTTCTTTGTTTGGGCCTCCCGGCACTCGCGGGAAGCGCACTTCTGCTTCCTTCCATGCGCATGGCTCGGTCATCGGTCTCTTTCTTCCTCTGACCTTACCATGGACCATGTTGATGCTGATGTCGACGGGCTTTCGTCCGTTACCCCTGTACCTGTTGTCGTTTCTTCCCCCTTTCTTGATAGATGCCACGAGGTGTTGCAACCTCCCATCCTTGACGAATGTCTCGACGATGTCCCTCAAGGATGTGCACTCCTCAGTGCTGTGGCCCTTTGTCCCATGGAAGTCACAAGACTTGCTTTGATCCGCATTGGGTTTCTGTCGGATCGCTGGGGCTTTTGGCCATGGCAGTTTTTCCGTGGCAAATATCTCCGTGACGCTCTTGGTGAGTGGCGTCCAACGGTTCTTCCGGTTGGAAGGGTGCGTGTTGTCCCTTCCGCCAACCAGAGGGCGAGAGCTTGAGGGGGTGTCAAAGTTAATCCTTGACTGCCAAATACCTTGCCGCCTCTTTTTGTTTAGCCGGGCGGCTCTCACATTGTTCTCCCTTGTCCTCTGTGTGTAGAGGTTTGTATTCTGGGGGAGATCTCTTCCCAGCTGTTTCTCCGTTTCGGCAAAGCGCTTGGCTGCCGTCATTATGGCATCCCATGTGGATGGCATGCCGTCTTTACCCGTCAAAGTGCGGATAAGTTCTGGGTACTCAGCGCCCTGAATGAAAGCGGCGCGAACGAGGTCTTCGCTGACGTTGCCCAGACTCAGCTTCTTGGAGTTGAAGCGGGTGATGAAGTCCAGTAAGGATTCATCCTCTTCTCTCACACAGTTGAGGATCGTCCACTGCTCCTCAGTGTGCTTCCTCTGTTGACTAAACTGTTGACTGAACTTGTTCTGGAAGTCTGCCCAGTCATAAATGTGGTGGACCGGTAAACGGTCAAACCATGCTCTGGCTGCTCCTACCAGAGTCATCTGGAACATGTAGCACCACGTGGGCTCCGTCCAGTTACTGACGGTTGCCCCCGCAATGAACCTGTTCAGATGGTCATCTGGGTCGGATAGACCATCGTATGTGCCAATGTTGGACATTTGTTTGGCACTCCTCGGGGCGATTGCTTCTGCAATGTCCCTAGCAAATTTTGACCTTCCTGCGTTTGTGGCAGTAGGTCTAAAGGCCTTGGAGAAGTCACGCGAGCTTTTCTCCGTGACTGGTTGGAATGCTTCCCCAAAATTCCTTTTTGGCTGGGGGTCCGTTTCCTTACGCTTCCCTTTCGCCCTATGGCGAGGGTTCGCGTCGGTGTCGGAGTCTTCCCTCTCGTCGTCTGAGTACTCGCACTCACTACTCATGTTGAGGTGCTGGCGAGTACTACCGAATTCCTCAGCTTGTTGGACTGAACGCAAGCGTTCTTCCAACTCAGCCTGAAATTCTCTTTGACGTGCCTCGGCCCATGCCTTCACTTGATCAAGTGTTTGGCGAGGGGCTCGAGTTCGTTTTTCCAGCTGGGCATCAGTGAATCCCAGTGGAATATTTACTCCACTTGCCCCTACATGAGTGACTGGGGTAGTGTTCGTAAAATGTACTTCACTTCCCCCAGCTTGGGTGGCTGGGGTAGTGTTTGTAAACATTGTGTTGCCGGTGTTTACCCCAGTGGCTGGGGTTGTGGTTACCGGAGTTTCTCTAGTCATCTTGGAAGTTTTGAAAAACTGGAGAAAGATGTAGTTCTAGCTTTTATGCACGGATGGCGCCAATGAAGAAACACTAAGTGACCCCCGGGCAGATTATAGGTAATCTGGGGGCTAAGTAATGTTTCCCACGAAGGTTAGGTCCAGCAGAGTAAGTTGTACTTCAGGGAACCTGCAAAACAGACACCGTAAGCTCGTCACTGAGAAGGGGGGGGTTCCTCCTTGTGACCACCCTCCGGCGTGAGAATCAGTCTATATTGCTCTTTGAATATAAAAGTATATGAATACTATTAGAGCAGTTATCAAGTAAGTTATACGAGATAGTAGATGATGAAATGATAATACCATTTGCTGTCTTTTATAGCCGAAGGTGGGTATCCAAGGGGTTTAGCCGGCCCAACACGCTACCAACTGTAACCTATGCACGTGCCTTGCCTGTGAGTGGTGGACAGGTAGCGTCTGACATAGAGCAGGCGTGCCGTGCACTCTTCGTCTTCTACCAACTGCAGGCTAGGCACGTGCTCTGGCAGGAGTTGGTGAGCAGGCGGCGGCTATTGGTCACAGTGCAGTGGCGTGCTGTCTGCCACGCTGCTGTCAGTGAGCTGTCGCATTCTTGGTCAGATCTTTTGTCTTTACCTCGTCAGGTATCACGCAAAAGATCCTCCATCATACGGACTGGCCCATTTTGGCGGGAGTTTTCCCCCTCCCGCCTTTGCTCATTCTTTCAGGTGACACTGTATTTGTAAGTGTTAAGCCTTATGCGTGTAGCTATGCTGTGCGGGTAGCCTTCCCTGATGGCTTGTATCCGCAACTGCGGGAACAGGCGGGTTACTTTACCATTGGGAGGCTTTTCCCTGCGTATGCAGCTTGCATACTGCGCGTAGGCTTCTCTGAGCATGGTGGGTCCTGCGGGAGTAGATGGTCTTTGCGCAGACATCCCTGTTCAAGGTGAGTCATGCGGGACCAACTGAGCCCTGCTGGGACCTACCTCTTCCATATTGTCTCCTTTCGAGTTTTTTTCTTTTTCTATTATATCGGTGTTTGTATCAAAATAATAATGTATAAGCTACAAATAAATATAGATTATAAAAAATAGGAAAGTGAAGTATTAAACACTAAATAAATTAGGCATATATGTAACTACTAATATCATTTTTATTATTTCATTATTTGTAAGTTATATATTAGCTAGGTGTGAAACATAAAATGAATTACACATTTATACAAAATCCAAAAATGTTATTAGTTACAGGAAAGGTTGATAAAACTAGTTTGAAATTAATTCGTATAATTTAAAAATTAATGTTTAAATCAATCTAAGCTAACTATACTATTAAAGCAATATTCCACATAAAATGCCAAGTAAATGTTACGTAAGTATTTCCTATTATATTATTAACCATGACCCGTTTTTCTATTATAACCCATGACCCGTAAGGCTTTATAAAATTTTGAAAAAATAAATAATTGTGTGATACGGGTTTCAAACCCGACCTCATGTTTCAAACTAAATGGGCTTACCAACTCCACTAAAATGGTAATTGTGTTTGATTTCTTAACTTAACATATATAACTGTGATTTCTCTTTAAATATAAAACCAAAATTATATTTAATTGTTAAAATTTCTATAATTCACAATATCATATTGTCTTCTCGTATCTCTTTAACACAACCATTTAAGATTGTTCATTGTTTCTCTCTTTATTTTAAAATATAATATATGTTTATTTATTTTCTTTTACAACAAAACCTTAGTCTTTGTAAATTTAGTTTTTAAATCTGTGACACATTTTGTTATAAATATCATTTTTATACACATAATATTTAATATAATAATATTGGTATGAATGTTTTATTTTAAATAAATCAAACATCAAGATTTGATTTTCAACTTAAAATTAGAGTGCATATATATCAAAAACTTAATAGAAAAAGTCATAAATAAAAATTATCATATGAAACAATTGAATTTACTATTAAATATAATAATTTTTTTATTTTTATTATATTTTTCATCCGTGTGGAACACGAACTCTAACCTAGTACAATTTATAGAAAAACTTCTCTGAGATAATCCACGTAATAACTCGCATAGAACCTATATAAGATAAAACCAACACCACTTAAACGCTAACATATTGTATCTCTAGTAACCTAATTTCTTTAAGTCCTTTTCCAGCTCCTTCTCACATAATGATCTCGGTCACTCCTTTCATTTTATCAAATACAAACCTGAAGACTACGGTTGATTCCATCATTTTCCGATCTATAACCTTAATCACATAGCGATTAAAAATCATGTCTCGTTAAGTCTTCTTGCCTCCTTGCTTGCAGTGGCGGATCCAAAAATTTTTTTCGGGTGGTGCACTACTTTTAGATGTTTCAATTTCACCGTTCCGGGTATAAAAAATTCCGGGTCAGTTTGAGGTTCCGGTCTGTTCGATGGTTCGGGAAAAGTTCATTACATAATAAATATACGATAAATTAATAAAAGAGACACCGTCATTAGAAATTAAAAAACACATAATATCTATACAGTAGTCTTTACGAATTAAAAATAAAATGCTTATGATCCAAGGTTCTATGGTTCACTTTGATAATATATCTTCACATTCAACATACCTACAAATCAACAATTACAAACTAACAAATTTAAAACTAAGAAAGTAACAAATTAAAACCAATAATCTAACAAACTAAAACTAAATTTAACAAATAACTTAAACAATTAAGTAGTTAACACTTAACAATTAAGAACAATTAACATTTAACAAGAAGTCAAGAACAATTAACATTTAACAATGAATTATAAATGTAAAATTACCTTCAAAGTGGGAGATTAAGAGGATTCGAGTAAGGACTGTAAGGAGACGGCTGACAGAGGACGGGGATGGCCGGCGGCGATGGTCGGAGTGACGGTGCCGGAGTGCGGGAGTGACTGAGTGAGGCTGCCGGAGTGGGGGAGTGACCGAGTCAGGGGCTGAAATCAGGTAAGGGGTGGAGAGGCGCTGTGTTGTTTGTGCTGGTTATGTGTTTGTGTTTGTTTAAAACCCTAACTGATGTTAGGTAAGTTAGTAAAAAAAAAGAAAAAAAATTAAAAAAACGAGATTCGATCCCGCGACCTCCGGATTACAAAACCGGCGTGTTACCAGACAGACAAACACTTCAAATGGTTATATGGTGGTTCCTTTCTAATTTATAGGGTGATTCCTTTATTATTTTCTATATATAATTACACTATTATTTTAAAACTCGGGTGGTTCCGAGGAACCACCCGATATCACTGTAGATCCGCCCCTGCTTGCTTGACCTACCAATCTACCATCACCTATAACCCGTTGAACAAGTAAACTTATTCCATACCATCAATTCACCAATGCCTTAAGAGAGGCTCGAACGCACGCCACCTATACCGCTGGGGTAATTGTCTTTTGGTTACAAAGTAACCATAAATTAATCTTTGTAAACAATCAACCAAATGGATATTAGACAGAATATGGCTAAAAGCTTAACATTTTGTTACACGTTTATTTAAGTTATCCAATTGAAACAAGCAGAAGACAAATTAGGTGAGTAATGTAATAGATAATCAATTAAATCGACACTATTAAAATGATTTTGATAATCTAATTTATTGTGTGATATATTATAAATGTCAATCTTAATATCTAAAAGTTAATAAAATATGAAATTCACATGTCAAATACCAATTTTATGTTCCTTGGTAATACAATCCAAACTATTTGGAGCCCCACATGACCTTTTTTTATTGCGCATGTCAAATTAATTTACAAACCAATTTATAACGTGTTTATCTATCCTTGGACGGTTGAACCTCTGTCCTAGTGATACTAACATGTTGGATAAATGTGTCTCTCGTTAAAATGATAAGATTTTTAGTTACGTGACAGACAGAATAAATGTAATTTAAAAAGGTTGTGAATTTGTTTGAACCCATAAGTGATAGATCTAAGAAGAAGCAGCTTGGCTTGAATTCCATAGCTTCGTTATATATATTTTTTATTGTATAAGGATATAAGGATAATATTTATTTATAACAATTATAAGTTTTTAGAAAATATGTAGTTCTTATGGCTAATTACTCATTCTTAAAAATATACTTTATGGTAGTTGTAAACGTGTTAAAATTGATATTTGATTAACTATTACTTATTTTTGTTTAGTTATGGCTGTTAATGCTCTTTGTTGACTTTTAATCCTGGCGTTAATCCTATTACCTTTTATTTTAATTTTGGCTTCTAAGATCTTACCAGTTGGCCTGTTTTTTAATATAATGCACAGCGGTCCAAAATATAAACATATTTTTATGCACTAATTGGTGATAATTGATATAACCCTTTAATTATTTTAACTATTTTATGTTTAATATCTAATTTTATGACTTTTAATATATTAAATGTTTATATAATTTCAAATTCACTATCTTGATTACTAAACATGTGCTAGCTTTTCCAACAAAATGTGCAAGCAAGGTACAATAGAGTGGTAAACAAATATAAGACTATATTAGCAATACAAGATAGTTGAAAACAGAAATAAAATCAAATTATGCATAACTTAATGTGCTTTTAACTTCGGGCCCGCATTTTCTTCACGTACGCGTAGGAAACTACAGTTTGCTATGCATTTGTGACAAAAAAAAATGGCGGAAACTACCACGTAGAGGGTCTTGAAGAAACGTGGATCGACTCACTGGTAGACGATCAACTTTCCTCGGGTGTGATTATGCTATTTCACCGATGGTTCTCTGGGATCTGGATTCTTCCACCTACAAAATGAACAACACCGTAAACTTACCCCTCAGAAAGGGACAGAGGGGTCCTCTTTGGGGTAACCCTCCGGTGTGAGAATAAGAGTTTGTAGGAGAAGATAATAATTTGAGAGTAAGGAAATTGGAGTGTATTGCTTAATATAGCTGAATACTGTGTAATAGGGCATACCTCTCCTTGTGGAGTTGATGTGGTATTTATAGTGCTAGGGTTTCCAATGATTGGGCTCAGACCCAATTAGGGCCTTTTTGGCCTCCTCCTATTGCTTCGCGCCACGTGTCCTTGGGACACCTGGTGCTTTTTCATTGATTATTCTCTGTGCAATCACGTGGTAGCACATGGGTTTTGCTGAGTTGTCCACCTTTCATTGGCAGCTGTCAACATCAGCATATTCTTATTCCTTAAAAAGATACCTTCTGGAAGGTTGTCTGACGTGCACAATCAAGGTTGTCCTTACCCTAATTTGGATAAGGACGAGGTTGATTATGTGCATGTGTGATATGCGCCTATCCTGAGGATGCACGAGGTCTTCTCTTTATTCTCACGCGTAGATGTTTCATGCGCAGATATGATATGCACAAGCATGTGATATGCGCCACGCGCGGATGCGCCACGCGCAGATGTGATATGCGTGAGCATGTGATATGCGTCACGCGATATGCGTGAGCATGTGATACGCGTGAGCATATGTGATGCGTGAGCATGTGATACGCGTGAGCATATGTGATGCGTGAGCATATGTGATGCCTGAGCATATGTGATGCGTGAGCATATGTGATGCCTGAGCATATGTGATGCGTGAGCATATGTGATGCCTGAGCATATGTGATGCGTGAGCATATGTGATGCCTGAGCATATGTGATGCGTGAGCATATGTGATGCCTGAGCATATGTGATGCCTGAGCATATGTGATGCCTGAGCATATGTGATGCGTGAGCATATGTGATGCCTGAGCATATGTGATGCGTGAGCATATGTGATGCCTGAGCATATGTGATGCGTGAGCATATGTGATGCCTGAGCATATGTGATGCGTGAGCATATGTGATGCCTGAGCATGTGATGCATGAGCATATGTGATATGCGTGAGCATATGTGATGTGCGCCATGCGCATAGGTTTTGGCTTTGTGCCTTCATAATGTCTTGATTTCAAGCCTCTTGTCTATATCTTGTGGGTTGACCCGCCTCGCTCGTTGTTGAGGCGGGTACATACCTCTTCAAGCCCCCCCAGTCTAATGTGTGTCTTGTCTCGCGCGAGCGAGGTAAGATAGATATTAGACTTAATAGTTTGCTCTTTTAGTAGGGTTTTGTCTTTTTCTTCTTATTACTCATCGTTGCCTGAAATTCTATCCTTTTGGTTGAAAACGAATCGTCCCTGTACGTGGTTGGTTGTTGCTGACATGCGTCAGTGATGGAGACGTGTCAGACTTTTCGTGTGCTCGAGGTGCTATAGTTGTCTTTCATGTCCCCTCACATAGTGTCAGGAACACGTGTCGCGCTCGCGTTGGTCCGTACCTGCGAGTGGTGGCGCGTGAACTCTGGCAGCCCCTGTATCGTTTCTTTTCGTGTCCCCTCACACAGTGTCAGGGACACGTGTCGCGCTCGCGTTGGCTTACACCTGCGAGTGGGGGCGCGTGAAGTCCGATCAGTACCAATTTTTCTCTCTCCTGGGCCTATAAAAGCAAGCCCTTTTGAGTTTTTTATCCTTCATCTTCTTTGTTGTTTATTCCGAGCTTTTTCCTTTCATTCTATTCCGATTGCCTGTCTTCTGCTTCCAGATCTCTGTTCTTCAGAAGCATCCTTTGTCCGATTTTATAGTTGTATGTCTGATAGCTCAGACAACACAATCTCCCCCAGCCATCGCCGTGTGAAATCGTTAGTAATGTCTACGTTGAAGAAGACCGGCAAGGGGAAGAGGGCTGCTGTGGCCTCATCGGAGGAGGTAGGGAAAACCAAGGCAGTGAAGAAGTGGGATGAGACCCCTGTAAACTGAGGCAGTCCGATTTTGACAGCCTTATCGCCTCTCAGGGTTTTCTCCCTGAGTATGGCTGCATGCTGCCGGCGGCCGGGCAAACGGCGGCGGACCCGCCCACCGGCTATATATCCCTTTATTGCCATTTTTTCACCCACTGCAACCTTCGTCTCCTGATGACAAGGTTTGTGGGTGCGCTGCTTAGGTTTTATGGGATTCATATATCCCAAGTCCATCCGTTTGGACTCGTGCGCATGACTCACTTTGAGTTCATGTGCAAATCTCAGCGCGAGGAGCCCACCCCTCGGCGCTTTCAGTTTTTTTATAAGCCCAAGATCCAAGATTCTTGGTTCTCATTTATTCCTCGCAGTCAGAAGGTCAAGTGTTGCACTGTTTCATTCAAGAGCCTTCATGACTGGTCTGAGAGATTTTTTTACATTAAGGCTGGTGTGATCCCCATCCGCATGACCATGCGCGCGATCTCTTCTGCGCCTGCGGATGTGGGTGTCTTCAAGAACCCAACTGGCGCGTGGGTAAAAAAGTTGACTGCCGAACCATCCCCCGCTAAGAACATTTGCGAGGAGGCGCTGGTGGGAGTTGGTATGAGCAGGAGGTGGGCCGACAGCGCGACTGAGCCCGTTATCCAAGTTGACGGCTTGTGTAAGTTAACTCATTGCATTACTTCTGCGCGAATATGATTCGTTTTGCTGATATCATTTGACTTGTTTTGTGCAGTCAGCAAGGAGTATGTCCACGCCGCCTATGATGAGCATATGGAGGGTGGCTCTGTCGCACTGGGCGCTGGGGAAGTTGGCTTCCCCGATCGCTTCGATGACATGTTCATCCCTGTTGAACTGGGATTTCTCTTTGACAGCGACGCGCCTGGTAAGCCTTTGTACTTATGCTTATTCCTTTATAATACCAAATTTGGTTAACATTTCCGTTGCACGTATTGTAGATGCGCTCGAAAACTACGAGCTGGAGCTCGCGGAAGAGGAGGAGGAGGAGGCTGAGGTGCCCCAACTAAAGCGTAAGGCTAAAGGGAAAACTGGCGCAGGGGCCAGTAAGAAACAGAAGAAAGATGATGCCCCTGTTGTTCAGGATCCTCCTACTAAGGCGAAGGGACTTGAGAAAACCCAGGAGTTTACCTCCACGTTTTCCTTGTCTTCCCTGCCTCAAAAAGTGGGCAGACCTCCTGTCCACACGAGGTATGGTGCCGCTACCTCCTCCCTTCGCGCGGCGGAAAAGGGGAGCGGCGTTGCGCCTGCCGTTTCCTCTTCGACAGGTATACTTTATACTTTATGGTTTTATGAGCGCGATTCTGATAGAATTACTAATGAATCTTTGCTCACTCAAATGTTTGTAGAGCCGGCGACGTTGGTGGATCAACCTCAGGCGCAACAAGGTGCCGAGGCTGCGCCGGAGGTCGCTTCGAAGTCCCCTGTTTTACCCTCAAAAAAGGGAAGAATGGACTTCATGGCGATGTTTAACTCGCGAACGGCGTTGCGCCAAGGTATGCATTGCGCTTTTATTTTCTGACTTTTTCTTTTAGATCAAGTCATGAACCATTTCTTTTTGTTGATTTTTCATAGGAGTCATAGCTGGCGTTCAAGCTGCTGGCGGCACTGCTGGCGCCGGTGCCAGCGCCGTTGGTTCTGCTCCTGCTCCTGCAAGCGCTGAATCTCCCCTCATCGGGATTACTAAGGAGCAGGAGGCCGTTTTACGCGCCGATCTGGCGGCGTCGAGACCTCCCTCACCTCCTCCTGCGCGCAGCCCTCCTCGCGAGACTGATTTTGGTTCTTCTAGGTCACAGGAGAAAATGCCTGTTTCAGAGGATGAGGAGGTTCAAGTTGAAGGCTCCGACAGCGGCCGCGCCAGCCCTGCAGCGCCACGAGATTTCGCGGCGCAGTCTTCTCGTGGGGCTGGCGCTGACTTTTCTGCTTCATCCCCGCAGGTATAGGTTGGTTTTTGCTCCGCTGCGCGGACTTCCATATTAGTGTTTTGATGACTTAGATCATTACTTTGTGTTTGCAGGAAGCCGATCACATTTACCGCCCGAGATGGAATATTACTGAGGACAGCTCATTTCAGTCCATGGGTGTGTGTGAGGATTTCTGGGCTCATTCTGTGCCTCCAGCTGAAAGGAGGTTTCAGGAGGACCGCGCTCGCGATGACTTGCTCAACGAACATCTGTTTGCTGGGTCGGCTTTCTTTGCTGCCTCCCAAGAGCTTCGCTATGATTACGTAAAGGTACGTGATGCTCTTGCGGAAGCCAAGCAAGAGGCTAAAGTGTCTGCTTGGCATCTTTCTGATGCTCGAGAGAGAGATGAGAAACTCCAAGCAGAGCTCAGCGAGAACAGAGCAAGTGCCAACACCGCCTTCGTGAAGCGCGGGCATGAGCTACAGGCTGCGCGGGAGAAGCTACAGGCGGCCGAGGCGGACTCGGCCAAGTACGCGCGTAGAGTGCGCGACTTGGAGCTGGACGCGGAGGCGCGTGACCAAGCTCTTGTCCAGTCTATAACTGACAAATCATCATTGGAGAGTGATGTTGCGCGCCTGAAGAAGGAGCTGGCGGCCGCGCGGGCCGAGAAAGATGTAGCCGTGGCGACGGCAGCGTCTAGCCAGGAAGCACTCGATGTTGCGCGAGCGGAAAAGGAAGAAGCCTTGGCGGCAGCAGCGTCCGACAAAGAGGAGCTGAAACAGACTAAGGAAACTGTTGAGTTGTTAAACTCTCAGATTCCTGCTCTTGAGACGTCTGTTTCTTCCCTCGCGCAGGATCGCCAATGGCTAATCTCACAGGGTATGACTCGTTGCGCTTACGCGATGAAATACTCAGACGAGTTTCAGGCCCTTGTGATGGATTGCAACGCTGCCGCGCGCTTGGTGGGTCGAGCTGAAGGGTTTAAGGATGGCTGTGAATATAGCATGCTGAAGAAGGACCCATCCGACTACCCTTATCAGCTCGACGTTGCCTGCGCGGACATGGCCGAGATGGGGGAGAAGTATTTGAATACTCCCATTCCCATCCTTGCGCAGGTATTTTAACCTTAATGAGATTACCTTGACTTATTTTCCAAGTCTTTTTGTACTCATATTTTTCCTTATGATTTGCAGATATCCGCGCTTGCTGACCAGCCCGATCTCGGCGCGCTAAAGAAATTACTTGACGAGTGCGAAGGGGCTGGTGGCGGCGATGATGGCGCGGGGAATGCTGCCCCTGCTAGCGGCTCTGGCGTGGCCAAAGGACCCGCTCCTGACACTATTGTGATAGAAGACTCCATTCAGGACGAACAACTTGACTATGGTCAGTTTGGAGATGACGAGGAGCGGGCTGCGCCAGATGCTGAGGGCGGTGATGAGGACGATGAAGAGGCTGACGTCGACGTGGAGACTTGAGAAGCCCTTCATGTTTTTTTTTTTTATTTGTAGTTTGTATCTCATCATCTTGTAAACTTGTAAATTTCAATGCTTTGGAATGAAATTTTGTTTTTCCCTTATTCGCATCTTGCGCATTCCCGAATCATCTCTTTATATTGCATGTTTGCTTGTTGAATATAAGATATGCTTGCACGTTGAAATAAGAACAAGGTTGTAAGGAAATTATTTTACTTAATCCTTGTCATATTGTAAGTGATTTTGCAATATCCTGACTATGTTGACACGTGCTTTGGCGTTTCATTATTCCTCTTTTGCGCGACGTTATCGCGCATTTATTATAGGGAATTATGAGTTTTTTAGCCTTTACGTGTCAGTATGTGTTACTCAGATATCCATTGCAATTTCACGCGCGACCTCGACCTGAGACCTTAACAACTATGTTTTGGCATGTGCTTTGCCTTAGTTGTGCTTAGGTATTTTTATGGTCAGGCTGCGCAGCATGTAGGATGGATGTTGTGAGTGATTTGAGCTAAGGCTCACATTATTGGGCTAAGGCCCTGAGCTAAGGCTCATATTATTGGGCTAAGGCCCTGACGTTTTAGAGTTAAGACTCATTAACGCGTTTGAGCTTGAAGCTCGCGCATGTATGTTTTACTTCGTTTTATTTTGTTTTGATGTCAATACAATGTTGTCATATTGCTCAAAATTAATAAAGGGAAGTGTGAAACATGTATGCAAAAGGTAATAGAATCCACATTAAGAGAAGATAGCGCGTATCATTATTCATAATGGCTTAAAAAGCCTTGATTACAAACTTGACAATTTTTACATGAAACATTTTCTAAGTTGTGTCGCGTTCCATGCGCGCGGGATCTTCTTTCCATTCAAATCTTTTAAGGCGTATGCGCCTTTTCCCAATTCTTCCGAGACTTGATAAGGTCCCTCCCAATTGGGGGACATCTTTCCCGGGGGTATCGCGCGGCTAGCTGGTAGACGATCAACTTTCCTCGGGTGTGATTATGCTATTTCACCGATGGTTCTCTGGGATCTGGATTCTTCCACCTACAAAATGAACAACACCGTAAACTTACCCCTCAGAAAGGGACAGAGGGGTCCTCTTTGGGGTAACCCTCCGGTGTGAGAATAAGAGTTTGTAGGAGAAGATAATAATCTGAGAGTAAGGAAATTGGAGTGTATTGCTTAATATAGCTGAATACTGTGTAATAGGGCATACCTCTCCTTGTGGAGTTGATGTGGTATTTATAGTGCTAGGGTTTCCAATGATTGGGCTCAGACCCAATTAGGGCCTTTTTGGCCTCCTCCTATTGCTTCGCGCCACGTGTCCTTGGGACACCTGGTGCTTTTTCATTGATTATTCTCTGTGCAATCACGTGGTAGCACATGGGTTTTGCTGAGTTGTCCACCTTTCATTGGCAGCTGTCAACATCAGCATATTCTTATTCCTTAAAAAGATACCTTCTGGAAGGTTGTCTGACGTGCACAATCAAGGTTGTCCTTACCCTAATTTGGATAAGGACGAGGTTGATTATGTGCATGTGTGATATGCGCCTATCCTGAGGATGCGCGAGGTCTTCTCTTTATTCTCACGCGTAGATGTTTCATGCGCAGATATGATATGCACAAGCATGTGATATGCGCCACGCGCGGATGCGCCACGCGCAGATGTGATATGCGTGAGCATGCGATATGCGTCACGCGATACGCGTGAGCATATGTGATGCGTGAGCATGTGATACGCGTGAGCATATGTGATGCGTGAGCATATGTGATGCATGAGCATATGTGATGCCTGAGCATGTGATGCATGAGCATATGTGATATGCGTGAGCATATGTGATGTGCGCCATGCGCATAGGTTTTGGCTTTGTGCCTTCATAATGTCTTGATTTCAAGCCTCTTGTCTATATCTTGTGGGTTGACCCGCCTCGCTCGTTGTTGAGGCGGGTACATACCTCTTCAGGTCTCAATACGTTTAGGAATTTGCCACAAAAATATTTGTGTTGAAATTTTGTTAGGATAGCTACCGCTTTTTTGGTAGTGGAGCTTGAACCTAGGTCGAACCTAAACTGAATCTCGTCTAGTAAACACGTTCAAGGTTGGGCTTCATATGGCGACTCACTATGTTAATGAGCTTAAAAGTTATGTTTATAAACATATAAATCGTATTTAATATAACAAACATTTAATATAACAAACATATAGTTAAAAGCAAATGAATCATAATTAATAGCCCCAATTACGTAGTTAGTTCCTGAAGTTGATTGAAAGTAACTAGATTAGGTGATAAGGTTTAAAAGTTACATGTAGAAGGGGGGGGGGGGGTATTCAACTTGAAAGTTTGTAACAAATTTAGGTACTAATTGTAACTTTCATTAAATACTATCAGAAATAGAGGGCAGTTTCGTCATTATGCAAAAAATAGAATATATATGCATGTTTTTGACTCGTATATTTTACCGAACTTTCGGTAAACTGCTCTCTGTTTTCTGTTAGCATTTAATGAAAGTCACAATTAGTACCTAAATTCGTTACAGATTTTCAAGTTGAATACTCATACATGTGACTTTTAAACGTTAGTGTGCCAAATCTTGTTACTTTCAATAAACGTTAGGGACTAACTGTGTAATTATATCTAAGTAATATAATAAACACAAAATAAAGCTCATATATATATATATATATTGCTATAATAAAAATAATTAAAAAATAAATAGAATTATCTATATCAAGTAAAGTTGACAGTCGGTGCCACAGAAGTGAAATTGATTCCAAGGATTTTTCATATATATTAAACAGATATTTATGCAAAACACAAAGGTTTGGTTCTGGCTTAATGGCTAGGGTAGTTTTGTTAGATGTTTCTTTATTTTTGATTTGCCCAGGCTCAATTCCTTTCTAAGACAATTTTTTCTTCCAACATTGCATCACTGTGGTGGCCCATGAAACCCGTTTAAAACCATGATTTGATTAACCAAATATTTAGAATATAGGTGTGGATGTTTTTTTACCTTGAAAAAAATATATAAAACATGTTTATGTAAATCCAATTGTTAAAACGTCCGAGTTTTTCCGACCAAATAAACATCGTTTTTTTAGGACGGCGACTTTTTTTTTTATTTTATTACACCACCACCCTATCCAATCTGCCAGACTATGCTGTCTTAACCGGGTACACGCTGCCTTCAGAGACCGAGTTCGTGTCAACTTACCGTCATAACGCTCGGGTTTTACCAACCGAATAAATATGTTAATTTTGTTTATAATACGCTATATGAGTTCCGTTACTTTCTTTTGGTTTCTTATTTTAAATATGTTAATTTGACGAATTAATTTTTAGGTTTAGTTCTGGTACTGTAATAAACGTAGCCAATACCAACCCAAATCATGTTAACTCGCCACTGCAATACCTATGTAACATTCGTTACTTTTCAAACCCGAAAACCCGACCCGTGTTGAATTTTCGGATATATATATATATATATATATATATATATATATATATATATATATATATATATATATATTTTATATTCACGAGATTTCGTGCGATATTTGTTCATTTACTACTACGTTCAATTACTTAAGAAATCTCGAAGTTTATCGATAACCCGGTTGAACGCGTAAATAATCCACAACCGAAAATCATATAATTTAATTATAAAGTTTAGGGTTAAAAGTGTAAACTTTAAATACTTATTATTAACTTAAAAGATATTAAGTTTCATTTAAAATGTTTATCAAACTCTAAGGGCTAATAGTGTAACATTTTTATTATATATTATTAAAATTACCCAACCCTACCAGCCCACCCCCGTACACCCGTTTTTCCGGCCACCGTCGCCGGTGGCGGCGCCGGAGATCACAAACACCCCTAAATCCATAATCTTTGACCCGAAATTTTAGTTTAAAGTGTTTTGTCGTCAATTAGCATCGTTATCTAACATATTAATTACGTTATAACGAACTTAAAGTCGCGAATCAATCCCGAAATCTTCGCCGGAATTACGGAAAATCAAATTAATAACATTACCGCGTATTCGCTCCAATTACTAGTATAAATAGAAGCATAACCTCAAGCTAAACTATCTCATTCCTCTTAATCCCCCTCTAATACACCGATTTTCTGTAATTGGGAGTTTTTCTTCTTAGTTTTCGACAACCGGGTCTCGGCCAAAACAACTCTATTTGAGGTAATTTTTATATGCATATTAACGTCGTTGAATCAACAAATAAAACCCCCAAAGTAACTTTGACAATCAACGAACAGAACCTTCAATTTGAAAAATTAGGGTTTATGTGTTTGAGATGAGGAAGATGATGAATCTGGTAATTATTTATATATAAACTTTTCCAAGTTTAAGACGAATAATCCATGTAGAGCGTCTGGTTGTGTCTGTGTGTTGTAAACCACCAGACCCGGGTTTGAAACGGCATTTTGTATTTTCTTTTTTTAAATGTTTTATTAGACTTGAAAACCACAATCTGTTAGTATGTATAAATATTAAAAACCAAATAAAACTGAATGTCTTTCCCTTGGAGCAGCAAGTAACACTTGGAACTCGTAACCCGGAGACCCGGGTTCAAAACTTGGGTCAAACACTTATTTTTGGTATTTATTTTTCAAGTTTTTATTTAAAATTTTAATCAATTAAAATCATTATAAATTCATAAAAAGCTTTTCAAATTAAATAAAAATTATGTAAATTAACTATAAAATATATCTCACCATTTTACATGTAAAAAACATCAAGTTTCTCGTTTCGCAACTCGTTATTAAAAATCGTTTAGTCAACGCAATAAATATAGTTATAACTTATAATCAACAGTTCAAACGTTTTGAACATATAAGTTTTGTTTTCTCGTCATTAAAGTGCTTAAATCGTACTAAAAACCGAATTGTCGTTAAAACATAAATAATAATATAATAATCTAAGAGCTATAGAATTAGTAATAAATCGTAATAAAATAATAACTAACACCTAAAATTATTTGTACAATTAATCAGCCTTAAAATCCCGTTAGAATAGTCGTTAAAAGTCGTGTTTATTCTTATTTATCGGATTGACTGCTTCGGTTTCCTTTGACGCCTTCGAGTTATTCTTATTTCTTTTTTTACTTCAATTACTAAGGTGAGATTTCACAACCCCTTTTTCAACGCTTTCATGTTTTGGGGTGACATATGTATTTATTATCAAACTTCAAGATTTACAACTTTGCTTACAAACTACAATTCGTATCATAGACTTGTATGCTTATTTGCTTATTTGTTATATACGTGGATTTCAAGTGGTTGCCTCAATAAGTATGATCATACGCCTCACTTTGCACTCAGGTCCATTTGTATCGAGTGGAAAAGGGACCTCATATCCAAGTACGTTGGTAGCCCCAACTGGAAAGGACATTCGTTTGTTCTTTACACTCAGGTCCATTGCATCAAGTGTAAAGAACCCTTACTTGCGCATTTTACAAGTTTTCATGGAATTGTATGGTTTTTATATTATATATATCAAACTGTGGAAGTTTCACCAGCTATATTTATAGCTGACCGTATTTTATACATATGTTACAGGTACCGTGATTAGAGGATGAAGGACTAGATGACGCTTAGAATACCTAGGTTATTTAATAAATGAGACATTTGTTTTTATTATGATTTGATTTCAATTTGTATTCTTATTTGAACTTGTGTTACATGATGCTTTAATGAATTAATGTTATTATGGTCATAAAATAGTGTCACGTGTGTTTGAACAATTTGTACGTCACACTCGGGCGTTTCCGCTTAAGCCGGGGTGTTACAACCTGGGTTTTACAGACCGGTTTCCCGCGTAACACACGGGTAAATCACTAGTTATAGAGTAAATTACACCCGTCATTTTCACCGTATGCTCAAATTTCCGTTCTAAAGTATAAAAATTACGGTTTTAGTCCCAATTGCTTATTCAAGCTTTTCAGTTATCGTCCTTTACATGAATGGACTTTTAACAGATTTGTTAAGTTGATGTAAAATTTCAAATTTACTCTTAAAAAAATGTAAAAAAGATAAAGAAATTTAACATCGTATGTTACGCTCGAAAGTTATGCTCTTGTGACAACATAACGACTATTATGTGGCAGCCACCGATATATTTCCCGGGGGATCACTCAACACAAACGTTGAAGCCAGCATGGGCCCAGCTAAGTCATAGTCTGACTAGATTATGGGCAACGGGGCTGCCAGAGTAAGAACAAGACATTTGTCGTTCTAAACAGATATAAAAGAAAAAAAAACCCACAAGAAGGCAGATATAGCTAGAGGTGCATAAACCGGGTATTTTCAAGAACCGAAATATGGTCAACAAAAGTTAAAACCGGGTCGGGTAGGAACCGGTTCCGGGTATAGTCGGGTATTTGATCGGGGTCTCGGGTTTCGGGTAGGGTCGGTTTTTGACCGGGTATTTCCAATTCCGACATGCCCGGGTCGATTCCGGTTCCAGGTCCAGGTGCAGCGCCAGAGAAAAACCCAATACCAAGTCGTACCAGCATATAGGATACAAGTAGGAACCGGTTCTGGATATTCTTTACATCTCTAGATACACAACCGTACAACACATAATTATGGGGAAAGGCCCACGACACGTCAGGAAATCTTTCAAAGTAAAAAAAGGAAATATATCTAACCCAAAGTTGTGACATAGGGGCCCATCGCACAAAAGGCTTTATATGGGAACCGAACTGTTTTATTTGACTTTCTGTTTGTAATTAGGGCTATAAATGAGGTTTGCAAGTTATTTGAGACTGGGACGATAAAAAGCTTGAAACTTGTTAAGCCTTTTCGAGTTCAAGCCGAGTCAATCTCGAGTCTCAAATAAAACTTATTTAGTTATCTAGTCCAAGCTTTAGCATTGTTTGGTAAGCTCGCTTAGGCTCGACGAGCCTTAAGTAGTTTTAAGTTTTATTTATGTGTATTAATTTACACACAACCGAGCTCAAGACGAGTTTTAGCTTGTCTAAGGTATTACACGAGCTCGAGCCTAAGCACGTTTAAGCTTTGCTCAAAATACATAAAAAAAAAATAACTAAAATGCATTTAAATTCATTAATATATATATAAACGAGCCAAACAACTCACGAACCGAACTCAAACTTTAGAAAAAAAGCTTAAGCTCTTATAAATCAAAATGAATCAAGGTCGGGCTTGGCCTATTTACACCTCTATTTGTAACTGTTTTCACTATTTCATTATTTGTTTTTCTTTTTATTAAAGTTTCTTTTTAGTTATTTATTTGTTAGTAGTTTATTGGTTTATGTTACTAATATTTTTCCAAGTTGTCCACAATTTTCTTATACGGAGGTTTCCTTACTATGTTAACCTTTTTTGTTTGTTTATGTTAATTTGATTGTATTAGTGATGATTTTTTCTAATGCATTGATCAGAATCTAAGTCAAATTTACCTTTTTTTCAATATAAATATATAGAAAACACGTAGGGAATAATTATGAAATGTATTTTTCTATTATAACTAAAGAAATATAGTTATATTTTTCACAATCTTTTACATGTTATCCTAAATAATAAATGAGCCGATCTCAAACGTAATAAATCAATTATGAACCAAGCTTGAACTTATCAAGTTTAGTGAAGCTTGTTCTAGACTAGACTTGAAAACCTATTTAGAATTCTCATCAACCTTTGAAGCACAAGAGTTATTGGAACATGATTGTTGTAATCAAAAGTATGGGTTGGTGGTGGATGTAATCATGCATTCATACCAACTAGGGCCTCACAAAACTCTTTTAAACATGTTGAATTGACCTTATGAGACCATGAAAGGCCAATGCATTATCATTTACAGTTTTATCTAGAATCTTGGGGATAAACGTTTTATTAGTTGTTGTCACTTATCATTGTAACAATCTTTTTAATTCACACTTGGTATGAAGACAAATATATTGAACATTCTTTATTTATTTGTAAAATCACCCGCTTATATAAAGACAGCAAAGTTACAAATATGGTCTACAGGAAAATCTTTGAAAGTTTATGAATTGTATCCATTGTTATTATTTTTGTATTAAATTTAATATGTATTTCTTTTTTATAATTCTTGCTCATTTGGTCATTTTTGTTATTTTAAACTACCAAGATGTTATATGTTAATTTTATACAACTACTAATGAATGTACTACCAAACGGAACATTAATTTGTTCATAATACTACTTGTAAAATCATTCGTTTATTCTACGTTAACATTTATTTTCATAATGACTTTCGTCTCCTCCTATCTATTTTCATTAAAAAAACACTACATTTATGTAAACTCTTCCGTTTATACTACGTTTAAATTGACAAATTGTTCAAACTTCAAATACATAAACATATATTCATATTTGCTATTTTTTTAAATAATTTCTGTCACTAGTCTAGTTTATGATTTAAAAAAAAAATTAATTCGTACCTGATATGAACACAAATATATTGAACATTATTTATTCACTTATGTAAGTTTCACGAGTATATATATTTAATGCATTTTATTTAACTAGTTACAACATATTTCGCATGTACATATAATTAATGCATTTTAACTAGTTACAATTTCATGTGTACATATATTTAATGTATTAGGCCTAGAGTTAGAGCGGTTTGCTTTTACATTTCGAGATCTTGACATGACATGCTTTTGCAACCTTTTTCGCATTAGGGGACTTCACATACTTAGCAAATTTCGGGTTTTTAATGTAACCACACATACAAGGCTTCTGCTCCTTGAGCTTTTTACAACATACTGCTGGTGGTGGCGTACCAGACGTAAAAGATCTTAAGCATGGGAAAAGTTGTGTGGGCTCACATGTCACTGCTGCTGTCTCTGCCACCGTCACTATATCTGTCTCCGCCATGCTTCGCGTCACACCAATCACTAGTACCACCAGCAATGGAAATGCTATCATGGCTAATGACTTCTTCATGTTTGAAATATTGAATGATTTAGGAAAAAGTGATATTTTGTATGATTTATACATGTTTGAAGTATATACGTGTAGGAATGAAAGTAGCAAAACATACATTAATAATGCATGATCAATTTTGCTCTATAGACATAAGTTAGAAATAAAACAGGGATTATGCGACACGTGAATTTGAAGGCCATTTTTTTTCCTGATTTTGCAATTAATAAAGATTTTTTGTGAGGATTTTAATTATTTTTTGTTTAACATTTGTTTCAGAATTATATTATTATGAGTTATATTGTGTACAATTATTTTATTTAATTTTTATTTCACATATATTTTATGGTTATATTGTAAATATTATATGAGTTGTATTAAATAGAACAAGATATTAACACGTGAATCAAACAAGTTGCTGACAAACTAAATCAATTTTGTTTGTTTCTAAAGTTTCAAAGTCTAATTGATTTAGTTTTTTTATTTTTTTAATTTTTAAATGAGGTGAAGATTGACGACACAAACGATCGAGAGGATGAAGGAATCAAGGAAGTTAATTAATGAAAACTTACATGTTCTGATATTTCTTAACCAAAACTACATAGTTCTAGATTGATTTTTAAATGTTCATCTTTTCTTAATTACAATATTCTCAAATTTAGTAAATAATTACTAAAGGTAAATGTAAGGATATTATATGATTATAAAATTTTGATGAGTTATATATTGATGTTTAAAATCTAAATTCTTTTAATAAATATGTGGTTTTGTTATTAAATAGCTATATTTTTAAACAAGAGTATTACTTGAGAAATTGTTTAAACTCGGTTCAGTAAACGTATAGATGGTATTACTATAGTTATAGTCGCCTGAATCTATTAATATGGCGATTTAAACGACAATAAAACATGAGATATAATCTCCTTTAGTTTTATTTTATTTTTATATATAATTCTATGATACTTCGTTTTCATTTCCAGCTTTATATCTAAATCTTTGAGATATATTCCTGAATAGTTCTTCCTTGAGCATTGATCAATTTTTTTTTGTTTATTATCCGTTAAATTTCAAGCTTTATATCTAAAAATTGAGCTAGAATCATGAATAATCTTTCAAAAATCCAGCATGAATCAAAATTTATTGGTTGTTATCCATTGAGTATTTTAATTGCAAGTATATTTATTAAATAGTTATTATATCAATTAATTTTTGTTTTATCTTAATAATAGACTTATTTATATGTGTGAGTCTACTTAGGCTCAAGCTCGTTTAAACTAGAGCGAATTTAAACTTTTAGTTATTCAATCTCAAATATTTTGCAAGCGCCTCATCTCGTTTTCATTCATATACAAGTAAATAAGTAATTGCAAGATTGCAAGGGGTGGAAAGGTCCATTAGAAAGCCCACTTGACTCTAAAAGAAGTCCAATTTCTTAAACATATTAATTGGGCTTTCTTTTAAATTCTTTTGGTCTACTACCTTTACAGGTGCACAAAAAACCCGAACCAAGAACCGTACCCGAAAAAAGTACCCGAAACCGGTTTTTATTATACCTGGGTTTTTAATATCCGAACCCGTACCCGACCCTACCGGTAGGGTACGAATAAGGTATGCATTTCAGTACCAAAACCCATACCCGAAACCGGGCCCGATTTATACCCGGTAATACCCGAAAGCCAGAACCGGTTCCATACCCGGAATTGGGTTTTTCCAATACCCGAAACCGGGTTTTTCAAATACCCGATCTATACCCGAAAAATACCTGAAAAATACCCGGAAATACCCCTAAAAATTGTAACCCCTTAAAAAAATCCAATCTATACCCGAAAAAAACCCTGAAAAAACCCAAAAAAAACCCCAAAAATAGGGTTTCTCAATACCCGGAAATAGGGTATTCAAATACCCGGTTTTAGAATACCCGGTTCTGTACCCGACCCGAACCCGATGCATTGGGTATGGTTTTTCGAGACAATACCCAGACCCGAACCCGACCCGAGTATTACCAATACCCGATTTTCCAATACCCGGTCATACCTGAACTCAGTTCAATACCCGAACCCGGGTATTTGAAAAACCCGATCTGTGCGCCTCTAAGTCTACCTTTGGTGGAACTGGACCAGACATGTGTAATTGTGGGGAAAAAAAAAAGATGGTTGAGAATTAAATCCGGTTTGGTTGAACCCAGTCTGGACCCGAACCAAGCCGTAGGGTTGAAATAGGTTTGTAACCATATACCTTGAACCACCAAATCCTTTCCCCCTTAAAAGAGGTTTAAACCCGAACCTGTTTGGACAAAAACCTTGCTTAGCCATCTTTTTGACAACCAAACCGATTTCAACTTGAACAGTTGTTATTTACAGGAATATGCATTCATTGTTGACGAAGATTTATTTGTTTATAATTGTAATAGTAACAAGTGACATCTTCAAAAGATACTGGTTGATTTAATGATCCATCTTATGTTGGTTTGATGAAATATCTGACAATGAATGCATCCTGAACGGCCATTTATCATATATAAATGCAAATGCAAATAAAATTTAGCATTTTATTGTTACTTTTGGCCTTTTCACATATTAATTTTAGGTGGTTGGATGAATTTAAAGTGTTGATGAGACATTTGTCCGAATGATGCATCTTGCATTCACTTGGGTGTACCATGTTGTCAACTCAGATTTAAATCTACCCATAAAGTAGGGTAATGCCCCATTATATTATGGGAAAATCGTGAAAACGAGACCAAGAAGGTAAAACCAAAACAAACATGAAAAACGTCTGACATCAAGGGGTTTCATGAAAAACAATGGCTTCTGAAGGAGACATCAGATATGCATATGGATGAAACGTTTGAGCTATAGGGGTTTCTCTAACACATGAGTTGTTTTATGTCAAATGTTTTAAATCTATATTTGTGTTGGTATGATATATTGTAAAAAGTAAAAAACAAAAGAACATTGTTATGATGTGTCGGCTGAGGTATTTGATTTAATCATAAAATTGGTCTTTTCTTCATTTAGTTTTAAATAATAATTTTAGTTTTATGATATTTTTTTGTTAAATTACTAGTATGTTAGGTTTTGTATATTTATCTTCAAAAATATTACAAGTAAAACAAAATCAACTAGAGTTGCTGACTTTTTCATACAAGTATGGAGTCCATTACAAAGCTAAATTGTTACGGTTTTTTTAATTAAACAGAAAAAAAGTTTAAATCCAAATTATTACAGTATACATTTATACAACATGATATAAAATAAATTATAAAAATTCTCAGGGCCTGACTGCATCAAAACACTGTTTCTAATGAGATTTGATAAATCATGTAACTTGTATTACAGGGTCATCCACTATAAGAGAAGTGAATGACCTGACGACCTTTACTGACGACATGTCGTCGGCATACCCTTTCCCAACGACATGTCATCGGTAACTAGAACCTAGTCGCAATAGCTAAAAAACGTAGTTGGTATACTTCTCGTCGCTAAAAACCAAAATTTTCTTCTAGAGTATTTGCTAATTTCCAACTAGATTTCATTATATGAAGAATGAATTGAATTCCCTCCAAAGAGTTACATATTAATATAATATTATAATGTACTTTATTATAATTTATATAATAATTTGTTGTTCACAATATATAGTAACAATATGTTTACATTGTTAGTGTTTTAATAATAATATGTTTACATCTCATATAGTTTTAATTACTTTCCAAAACAAAACAAAACAAGTAAAAGTGGTCATAGATATATATTATCATATTAAGCATAGCACAACCCAACTTTGTTGCATTAACAACACAAGCATTCACTCACCTTCCATCATTAAACAAGTTGTATGCATGCTACAATTTATTTTACCATATATATTCCACATTTCATATTACCATGCAAGTCCAAAACACTATTTCTAACACTGTGGAATAGTAACTCCACACTGGCTAGCAACCCTCTGTGCCGTTGCCGGGCTAACAAACTGGCGTAGGCTCGGGTTCCGAAGGTACCCGCAGAAGCACGGCCTTTGCTCCCTAATCTTACTGCAACAGGCGCCAGACGGTGCCTGTGACGATGAGATTGCGCCCGCGCACGGCACGAGCTCCATGTAGTTGCATGTTACCGCCGTGGTTGCGGGGATCCCGCCCATAAAAACCATCATGGTTGCAGTTAATGCAACCATAAAGCAGACTATGGTTGGTGCCTTCATTTTGGAATGGGTTAATTTTTTGTGTGAAGTGTGGTTGTGACAAGTGAGGGGTTGGGGCATTATTTATATAGACCATTGGACACATCGGTAGTTAAAGATTTTAATGGCTGATTGACACATGCAATTAGATATTAGACTACTAGGTTAGGTACCCGTGTAGAACACGGGTTAAAATAAATAAATTTATTTAAATTATAACACAATGTGAAATATAAATAATATGTTCAACATATAAAAAAATATAATATATAATTGAATAAATTACACAATACACAGTATGGAAATAAAAGATTGCAAATTCGTAAATCTCTAAATATTTTTTGTATACAATATTTGTAACTTTATCATCCATATTAAAATTACTAGTTTCACTTTATTTTTGTTTCAACTATATATAATGGAACACATAACTGGCCATATGTTAAAACATGTTGTCTCAAAAACAAACAAATTATCTAAAGCAATCGGCCTTGTCTTTTATTAATCTTCATTGAGAACCAAACATAAAGTGAAAATTTCTTTTTTTGAAATTAATTATTTTATCTAAATCAATGTGAAAATTCATTGTTTATAAAAACTCAATATTAATAGCTAGTACAATATATTAAAAACTAAATAATATATACTTCAAAATATATACATAAAATAATATATATTAAAGCAAATTGGACTTGTAAATATATACTTAAAATAAAATTCCATAATTAAAGCAAATTGTCAAAAAAAACATGAAGTTAACAAAAGTCATGGCTTATAATCAAGTAACCCTTGAGCACTCATCAATAGTCTTAAACTTGTTCTCACTTACCCTTTGTATTTGTAACATCAAAATATATTACAGGCTTCCTCTTAGGTTCATTTCATTGTTGCTGCAAACGTAAATGCAAATAGTCAACGGTCTTCGTGTTTAGTTTTCTCTTTGACTTTTAAGGTCAAATACATTATATATTTTCCAGCTTTAATTAATATGATTATCTTTAAATTTAGACAAGTCCACAATGATTTTACTTAATATAGTTGAAAGTACAAAGGTCAACTTTTACCTCTATAACAGCAGCCAAACGCAAAATCGTTGCTTCACACCAAGGCCGTCCTATTAGTTGCAGCCCTATTGGAAGTCCCTGCTTATCATAACCAACCTAGGCAGACGCAGACAGCAACATAAGACACGAGGAGTGGTTACGTTTATCATTTCCATACACACTTACAGGGACAGAAATGACCGGGAATCCAAGAACATTTGCTGTCAATCCATATTTCATTAGGCTAGCTGAACAACACACACATATAATAATAATTAGACTCACATTCCATTTTGTTTGCATAAATAACAGATACATCTTTTCTTAAGTTAACTATGCACCTGCAACCTCCAGATCCGATTCACCACAAGCAAGTGCACTCGGGTGAATCTTAGGTGTAGTCATGCTGGACAATAACGCAATTAGATCATGAAAACAATCAACATATACATACATACATACATACATATAGTAGCTGCTGAGCTTATCATACCCTGTTGAAGGGGTCACAATAATGTCCACCTTCTTGAAGATTTCCATGTGGTAATACTTTAATCTCCGTCTGTAGCATATTAAATTATAATTATTTCTCTAGCTATAGAAATCATAATAAAGAAATTTTTTTTTACCTAAGACGTTGGGCAGCAACATAGTCTGAGCCTGTGAATGACTGAATAACTGCCAAATTTATACGACTATCCAATGCAAGTTTCTGAAAGTTCCTGCATGAAAAACAAAAAACCTGTCATTCACCAAAAGTCCATTTTTAATGTTTATAGAATTCTGAAATCGTTTTACTTGTAAATTAAGACTACTATAGTAACATTAAAAATTATATCTCTCATTAAACTCAAAACGATTACAATAAAGTTGTGATTAACATGTTTGTAATTATACATAACAAAACACACATACCTTTCTAGGAATCGAGGCATTAATGAGCACAGGGCTTCACTACCATATGAAACGATATGTGCTATGCGCATCTTTTGAAGCTCTGGTATAGTAATCTCTACTATCTTGGACCACAGAGAAAGCAAATTATTGCAAGCTAGAAGAAGTAACATTTAAGTAGATATATAGACTTACTTCACACCCATGCATCTCTGATAATGAAGTAAGAACTTGTCCACAGACACCAGATACGTCAGGCGAGTTTACATCATCAAACCACTGAAAGAGTGGTACACATAGACATATTTAGTACTCTTTAAGACCTTATTAGGTAAAAGTATAAAACTGTATCTGTTTCAACTCAATTATATATCTTAACACAATAATCGGCGAGGCATGGATTATTTGAGGACACGCTGGAGCAATTAAGAACTATACCTTAGTCGCTGTAGCAATCGGCGAGGCATGGATTATGATGATAAGACGTAACGAATCTTCTAGTGCTGGATCGAGAAGAAGAAAGATTTGAGTTTGTTTTTCATTTTTTGTAGTTTATTAATTATAATATATGACTTTAATAATCCTTTTATATATATTAACTAATTTTTAAAAATTTAAAGAAGATGGAACCTCTAAAAGAAGTGCTGACATATGAAAAGATTAACAACCCTGAGCTTGCTGAGGCAAAAGTTCCTTTGTTTCTTCGGGCTTTGCAAACTCTTCCTCGGTTTGAGGTTCACAATTTGCATCTGAAAGAAGTTGTTTTAAGGATGCAATGGTTTCTTTTAGTCTTCACAGTCAATTATCTTGCAAAAATCAAAAATATTGATACATCAGAAAACAAAGAATATCAAAAGGCAACAGAAATCTGCAATTGACGTTTAAAATTGTACCTTTTGGTTGAGCTGTTCTTGTATTAGTCGATGCTCCTCGGTTTTCACCTGTTAATCAAAATGATATAACATCTATGCAATAATAATAAACATAATCATCGAAATTCACAAAATTGAAGAACATTTGGTTAAAACAACAAATAAATAATCGAGCCTAAGAAGAATAAGGAACAAGATTTAGAGTTTATATCAAAACAAAAATAAAGATAAAAGGCACATATCGAACGTAATTTCATACATTATGAAATCGAAGAATAAACAATGGTGAGATGCTGCTTGTTAATCAATTCATGCCTAAATACATACTGAAATCAATTTAGGGTTTATATAAATAATAACGAACATCGAATCATATGAGAAAGCAAGAACTATAACATACCAGCCTGAGGTCCAAAGACTGGTGTACCAAAAGGGTTGTCGGCGGGACCAATGGTGGAATCAGGTGAGAAAAAGGGGGTGGCGGTGGCGGTTGCGGCTGCAACATCGGAGACGAAGGTAGCTGCAGAATGATTTAACAGATGAATCAGACCAGTGTAAAATCCGGTGAGAAATAAGGGGTGGGGGTGGCGGTGGCGGGTGCAGCCGCAACACCGAAGACAAAGTAATTAAGCTGGAGGATGATTTAGGGTTTGTATGAAAGAAGTCGTTCAGATTTAATCGGGCCTGTTATAGGAAATGGGTTTGTAAATGGATATTGGTGAGAGGCGGGAATGGGAGACTAATGATAGGTTAAATGGATGACATGTGGCATAAAGAAAGGTTTATTTATTTAGTAGTATAGATGTGTAGGGGACGTCTTTATAGGAGCGTTTTATATATCATGTGGCGTCACGTTATAATAGGAGTCTTATATACATAAAAAGGTGTGTAGTGAATAATGCCCCTCTCATTAATCATTCCCATCATTATTTTTTTTTGATTTTTTAATAAAAATAAAACATAAAAACACATTTCATTAAATAAAAAAAATACATTAAAACTAAAACAAATACCCAAAAAAATACATCAAAAGTACATAAAATAAAATATTTATTTAGTCTTCTTTATCGAGAGCATATATTTTTTATTATTTTATCGAGCATATTTTTTTATATTATTTTATCCCTTTTTATTTCAGCAAGCCTCCGCGCATGCATTTCCGTTGAGTTGGTTGAAGTGTTGCTGCAAAAAGTCAGTTAAGTAGTTTTTGATTGAGTCGGTTGGTTAGATGTTCGGAAGTTAAGTTGAAAAAGCGTCCTCCTACACACGGTGTTAAAGATTTAGACAAAGATGGAATAGTAATGCAAACATGTTGTGTGGAAAGTTAAGTCGTATGAGAAAAGTTGTTAGAAAGTGGTTGAATTTAATATTTGTTTTGTCTTTGTGTGTTTTAAAGCAAGGCTAACTTTTTAACATTTGTATAAAACTTTTGTTCTTCTTTGTTCATGAACTATACAGGTCATGAAAAATATAAGGGGAGGAATCTTGGCAATATATTGTATTGTCACCAAAATGTTGCATATGAACACTTTACTTTTAACGGTGAATGTTTTATGCGCATCTGATGTTGTTTCATACAGTGGTGATAACCTTCATATATGTTGAGCATTATGTACTCAGTCTAAGCCTTTCGTTTTTTTGAACGCTTGTACTTTTTCATTAATACTGAACAAAATGATTCAATTACAACAATGAGGCAGGTGAGCGGGCAACAAGTTGCGCTGTCTTCCCTTATAACGGAGGTTGATAGTGTCTTTGACTGCATCAAACTGTTTCTAAACGAACTTCGTGCGGGACAATTTAACATATTTTGAATGCTCTTTAATGAAGTAAAGAAACTATTATTTTAAGTTTTTCCTTTTATAATATTATGATGATCATGTTTTGTAAGGATAAAATCGATTACACCCTATTTTAATAAAATAAACTAACAACTATTATATACACATAGATAAAAAGCAGTGGCCGGTGTCACAAACTTTTAAGCAGCTCACTCTTTGTCTACTTTAGTTTATTGTATTGAATGGAATACAAATATGATTTGTTGGTTTATTGGTGGTTTTGTATTTGTTAGGCATGTATTGAGTTAGTGCGCAGGTTTAAATCTTACCTACTAGCTTTTGTTATTTGCATTGACAGATGGATCTTCTTTATTTTTTTTACATTTTCAAGTTTATGTTAATGCTAAGCTTGATGTAAACAATATATAGAAATATAAATTTTCGAAACATATTGTTATCACTAAGAATTTTGTGAACTTTCAAGTTTATGCTAATGATATATAAGATAGTGATATTAGATGTATAATTTAATAAACCTTAATAGCTAATAATTAATTTATTTTTGTTAATTTCATTTAATATGCTTAGTTTTAATATGTTTTTTCGGCTTACTAATTTATGTTTACGATTTAGTTTCGGTACTATTAATACCGACCAAGTTTGCATCGGTTTGATCGAGCCTGAAGGCGTGGATTTTGTTTTTCCCTTTCGCATGGGTTTTTTTAATGAATTTATTTTTTGGTTTAGTTTCGGTGGTGCCATAGCCCTAAACGGATTGAATATTGTCGGTTCGCCAACGCAATGCACGATTTTTGTTTTTTTAATATGTTAATTTGTTGTATTTGGGCATTGACGAATTATCTTTTTTACAGATTACGCTATCAGCCTTAGGCAACGCGCCGGGGAATCTACTAGTTCCTGTTATTGTTAATATAATTTAATAACACATAGTTTTAGATAAATTATTTTAAGCTTTTTCTCTTATAATATAATTATAGTTCTCCATTAAACTCTTGGTGCTCCATTGAACCCTCTTTGAGGACTTTTGTGCCATTGAATTCTTAGGTGTAATATTTTTCTACCATGCTATTACTTCATTGGTCCCTTTTATAGTCAACGAAGGTAATTGGGGACAAAAATTAGAGGTTGTAATGAGTTGAAAAGATGAGTGGAATGCGTGCTTATAACTGCCTCAAATACCCAAGTGAGCATTTACAAGACATGATTTTAACTGTTTATATTAGTTTTGGTGTTTTAAACCTGACTCACTCAAAAATATCTTCACGAATGAAACCGATTAATGTGAAAAAAAACTCTATTGAACTAGATTTCAAATATATGATCATAAAATTTCAAAACTTAACTATCGCATTCATGCCATTGGACCATAATACAAACCCTTAAAAAGGGGGAGGTAAGTTGTTGTAATGGAGTACTTAATGTGGGCATTATAGAAATCGAACTTAATTTTTTTTAAGTTATTAATTAATTCTTAATCAATAAAATTTTTCTAATTGTCATCCCATTTACCTAAAGGAAAATTTTGAGATTAATAAAATTTTGAGATTTAGTTTCGGTACTATTAATACCGACCAAGTTTGCATCGGTTTGATCGAGCCTGAAGGCGTGGATTTTGTTTTTCCCTTTCGCATGGGTTTTTTTAATGAATTTATTTTTTGGTTTAGTTTCGGTGGTGCCATAGCCCTAAACGGATTGAATATTGTCGGTTCGCCAACGCAATGCACGATTTTTGTTTTTTTAATATGTTAATTTGTTGTATTTGGGCATTGACGAATTATCTTTTTTACAGATTACGCTATTAGCCTTAGGCAACGCGCCGGGGAATCTACTAGTTCCTGTTATTGTTAATATAATTTAATAACACATAGTTTTAGATAAATTATTTTAAGCTATTTTCTCTTATAATATAATTATAGTTCTCCATTAAACTCTTGGTGCTCCATTGAACCCTCTTTGAGGACTTTTGTGCCATTGAATTCTTAGGTGTAATATTTTTCTACCATGCTATTACTTCATTGGTCCCTTTTATAGTCAACGAAGGTAATTGGGGACAAAAATTAGAGGTTGTAATGAGTTGAAAAGATGAGTGGAATGCGTGCTTATAACTGCCTCAAATACCTAAGTGAGCATTTACAAGACATGATTTTAACTGTTTATATTAGTTTTGGTGTTTTAAACCTGACTCACTCAAAAATATCTTCACGAATGAAACCGATTAATGTGAAAAAAAACTCTATTGAACTAGATTTCAAATATATGATCATAATCAAAACTTAACTATCGCATTCATGCCATTGGACCATAATACAAACCCTTAAAAAGGGGGAGGTAAGTTGTTGTAATGGAGTACTTAATGTGGGCATTATAGAAATCGAACTTAATTTTTTTTAAGTTATTAATTAATTCTTAATCAATAAAATTTTTCTAATTGTCATCCCATTTACCTCAAGGAAAATTTTGAGATTAATAAAATTTTGAGATTTAGTTTCGGTACTATTAATACCGACCAAGTTTGCATCGGTTTGATCGAGCCTGAAGGCGTGGATTTTGTTTTTCCCTTTCGCATGGGTTTTTTTAATGAATTTATTTTTTGGTTTAGTTTCGGTGGTGCCATAGCCCTAAACGGATTGAATATTGTCGGTTCGCCAACGCAATGCACGATTTTTGTTTTTTTAATATGTTAATTTGTTGTATTTGGGCATTGACGAATTATCTTTTTTACAGATTACGCTATCAGCCTTAGGCAACGCGCCGGGGAATCTACTAGTTCCTGTTATTGTTAATATAATTTAATAACACATAGTTTTAGATAAATTATTTTAAGCTATTTTCTCTTATAATATAATTATAGTTCTCCATTAAACTCTTGGTGCTCCATTGAACCCTCTTTGAGGACTTTTGTGCCATTGAATTCTTAGGTGTAATATTTTTCTACCATGCTATTACTTCATTGGTCCCTTTTATAGTCAACGAAGGTAATTGGGGACAAAAATTAGAGGTTGTAATGAGTTGAAAAGATGAGTGGAATGCGTGCTTATAACTGCCTCAAATACCTAAGTGAGCATTTACAAGACATGATTTTAACTGTTTATATTAGTTTTGGTGTTTTAAACCTGACTCACTCAAAAATATCTTCACGAATGAAACCGATTAATGTGAAAAAAAACTCTATTGAACTAGATTTCAAATATATGATCATAATCAAAACTTAACTATCGCATTCATGCCATTGGACCATAATACAAACCCTTAAAAAGGGGGAGGTAAGTTGTTGTAATGGAGTACTTAATGTGGGCATTATAGAAATCGAACTTAATTTTTTTTAAGTTATTAATTAATTCTTAATCAATAAAATTTTTCTAATTGTCATCCCATTTACCTCAAGGAAAATTTTGAGATTAATAAAATCCAATTTGTCTTACTCATGTATACTATAACGCAACTCTTTTGTATCAACTGGATATGATTCTTGGGAAATTTGGATCTTGGAAATGAAACTTATAAAATTGAAGCCACCATAGGTTTAGGGTGCTTTACCATAGCCATAATTAGGGTGTTCAAAACTAACCTTTTTTGTATTATTTGAGAAAGTAGTTTAAGAAAGGGGTCAAGGGTTTTGTCGGCGCAGTCGTGTGCTAGCGAAAACAAGTTAGGGTTTTAGGCCTACACTTAATTAAGGCCTTCAAGTTTAAAAAAAATTATATATAAATATATTATAAGTGGTAAAATAAATTCAAAGTAATGTATTGATGTGGTGGTAAGCTTGGTTGCTACTAAAACATAGATTATGAGTTCAAAATTTGTAATAAACAATTTTTTTCTTAACAATTGTCAAAAAAATGTCCCAAAATCTTATTTCGATTTAGGCCTCTATATTCGTTGAGACGGCCTGGGTTTTGTTAAATTCTTATGTTGTTTATTTTGGTCATTCTAACCCCTCTTTGTTCTTATATAATTACATTGACTAACAATGTGTGGAGTGGGTGAGAAAAGCATCTCAAGATAAGGGCAAAACATATGCAAGTAGTGTGTGTTTTAATATACACTATAAAACAAAAACAAAAGCCATTAATGGACGTATTCTTGGAAAATCTAATGTGGTTTCGTTATTCATATATATGTGATACTATGTCTGAACACATGGTGTGAGTAATGAATTTACGGAGAGTTTTAGCAAGTGATCACCAACACGTTACCAACTCTATGTTGGCGTCGAAGTCTAGTCGTATAGGAGAACAAATTTCGGACGAAAATGTAACAATGGATTAAAAACAACTACTTTACTCACTCAAGGCCGATATCACCATCCGAATCCGTCACTAGATTTATTTTACTAAAAGAAGGTAAATTTTCTAATGTATGCACAATATGGATTGATAGCCTACACTAGTATTCACAATCGAAGTTTTATATAATTTACTATAAAACGACTACAATAAAGTGGCAGGCAAACGGGCAACAAGCTGCGCCGCAACCCCCTTTTGAACAGCAAAGCCAATCCTGCTAAAAACGAAGCTTTGGGACCTAGAAGCTGAAGAGGTTCCGTGTACGACGCGCTGAACCATACTCAAAAATTTCACAGCCTCTGGAGCCAGAAAACCAAATGTATCAAAGGCAAATGGTAGAAAGACATGTTGATTATCTAAACAAGCTTTCTCGTGTTTAACAACTTTGCCCGATTCAGCCTTCAACGCAGCCTGACCCACAACAAACCCACGGTCCCTGAGCCCAACAAAAGGAGACACTCCTGTAAGATCCACACAGGCGTGTTTCCCCCCTGCCCACCCGAAAACAAGAATATCAGCTGGTCGTAAAGTAGACCTCCCTTCAATAGAATCCGTGAGAAAATTAACAGGAGCCTCCTTTTTAGCAGAAATCCCTGCCCGTTTAAGAACATCACACAGAACATCCCTAACCAGATCATGTCTGTATTTAAAGCCAGACAATTCTTTGCAATGCACCGCATGGTCACCAAAAGAATATTTTGTAATAATCTAAGTATTTCACAAGATATATAAAATTTGGAAAACAACAAAATATTGACAAATCAGAAAAAAAAAAAAAACCATCATTTCACTAATAGGCCTGCCTTCGCCTTGTTTTAGGCCATCTCAAGTTCACCTGCATTTGGGCCAACGTAATCTTTACATGGGCTTCTGCCCATTGCTTGCTTTTTACTTACCAGCTTTTATTTTATTTAATTTTTATTATTTTTCTGTATTCATTTTTGTTTTGTTGTAACTTATATAGTACATCATTTCTTGTCACAATATTAATTGTCACGTTTTAAGGAACGAAAAGGTTAGCGTTTAAAAACTCATTAATCATATCTTCCTGAGAAGAAAGCTCCAACATATCTAATAAGTACTCACCTTCATCACCATTATCCAAATTCATAATCGGGTCGGGTATGCACGACCCGTGCCCATACCCAAACCCATTTTCTTCAAACACATTCAAATCAGGAGCAAACATACACTCCCCACCAAAAAGATCCTCGTTATTCTCATATTCAAGAAACGACGTCGTTTTTAAACCTAATTCAAGCGTGCCAACGTATCCTCCTTCGTCACAATGTGCATAATTATTATCAAAATCAGAACCCGTAAACCAATCGTGACAATCGTCTACATTATCAACCTTAAACCAAGATGAATAATGACCATGGTGACGTTTAATGTCTTCAGATAACACGCTGGTTCGCGAAGAGGAAAGAGGAACATTTTTTCTAGCACGACATTTTGCGAGCTTCTTGAAATGGGAATTGAGAGTGTGTAGTAATCGTGCTTCGGGTTTGTTTTTCTTTGGCTTTTGACGATGGTGGTGACGGTGATGATGGTGATTGGTTGCCGTTGTGTCGGCATGATTTGGTGGTTTATGTTCGACATTAAGATCGTAGGTAACCCTTTTTTTCCCCATATTGTAAGTTGTTATAACTAACATGCATGCATGAACGAAATGCAAACAAAAGACAACAAATAAAACATGTTTTGTGGGGTTGCTTACAATTCGCAATCAAATGTACGGAAACTACTTAATGATCAAACCCTCTTACCAGATTTTACTTCCTATTTTTAGTTTCATGCTATAATTTTATCCGTATGTATAGATTGTGTAACAGGGATATTTATATTATTATTTTACGTGTTATAAAATTTTTATAGTTTGATCATAAGTTCATAACTATCCGTTAATTAGTAAAAATTATTTTCTTATACAAATTCAATTTGGTTATTAATGTAATTGGACTCGTGTGTGTATGTTGTATAGTATCTTGTTAGTCTAGCTATGGAAATATATCAATAAAATTGGCCATTCAAAAAATAATAATAATAATTCGAATACAATTAATAAAAACAATTTAAAGCAATTACATAAATAAAGTACCTGGTTAAAATAAACGTACAATAGATATTTATTACATATATACTCTATCGTTGTCGGATAGTTTAAGCGCATAATTACATTCCTCCAAAGTTAGTGATGCAAGCACATACAAAATCCGTTTACGATAAGAATGAGATGGATCCCGTGCCGGTATTGGTTTTGAATATACTAAAATTGATACAGTACCGGTTCGGTACTCGTAGTGAAAAAATACCGAAACCAACTCACACCAAACCAGAATTCATAAAAAACAAATACATGTATTAGTACCAATGTTGTTCGGTCGGTATCGATCTGATTCGGTACTATACATGTTTTGCTTATTGTTATTATTAGTATTTTTTGGTCATCATTTTGATATAACTTTTAACGAAAGCCAAGTTGTATTTAAAAATAAAATAATTTTTGGGCTTGTAAATGGCTATGGCAATTGCTTGGAACGACATTTCGGAGGATAAGGAAAAACAATTATATTCAACATTTTGTAACTTCAAAATCTATAGAACATATAACCCAAAAGATATCAGATATCTTAATCTGACGTGATACAATTTAAAACAATTTAAGGTAACTAGTTTACCCTGCTTATTTTAACTACCAACTCACAGTGCCAGCTTTGAAGGAGAACAGGGTGGTTGATGGTCCCGGCCTCATCACATGATTGACCCTATTTTTTTAAATATATATATATATATATTATGCAAAAAATATATATTTTAATTTTTAACCCACTCAACTTATTTAAACATATTTTTATAAATAAAAATAAAAATAAAAATTGCATAATCTAAATCATAACCTTGTAAGTTTATTTCAAAATTTTTTATTTTAAGCCTAACAAAAAACCCTTTTATTTTAAGGCCTTCCCGTCTTAGATCCGAAAATTTAACGACTCTTGAAGAAGGTCTTCAAGACGGACTTGATAACTCATATGTTCATTTGATGTCTAATGGTGGTGCAAGGTGACAAAATCCAATTTTTTTTAATTACAACTCATATCCCAAACTAGAGGAAGACATGAACCAAACTTCCAACACCACCAACATTTCAAATTTCACATTCATTTCCACCCCTAGATTCCCATTTAATTACAACTTCACCCCTCCAAACCTCTCAAACAAAACCACATGACCCAAATCCATTCAATCCAATCCAATCCAATCCAATCCAATCCAATCCAATCCTCTTTTGCACAATTTTGTCACGAAACAAACACAACATGGAGTCACTATTAACCAAGCTTTCAGATGCTTCAAAAGCCCTACATAATCTAGCTTCCATGATTCAAGAATCGAATTCGACGCCAAATTGGCGCGAAAATGAAGCCGAATCGCATGCACAAGTGGTTCAAGAACTCGAACATGCGAAACACGAGTTGATCAAACTTAAGCGCGATATTGCTTGCGTGGCGAAGGAGAAACGCGATGCGAATAGAGCGTTAAAAGCTTCGAATTCGAAAAGATTAACACTTTTGGCTTCTATAGAGTTAATGAATAAAGAGATTCAAGAATTGAAGTCAAAGAGAGTTAAAGAACTTGAAATTATTAAAGGAGAAGGGTTTAATTTAATGGCATCAATGGATTCGATTCGAGACGAGTTGAATCGAGTTTGTATCGAAACAGGGGAGGTATTGAAAACAGAGGAGGTACAAGATTAATTAATTCAAGTTCTAAATTCAAAGATTTTGAATGAAAAAGCAAAATTAGAATCGATTACATCTATCGAATCGAAAACCGACATGGTTGCGATGAATTTAGTCGTGACGCTTGATCAATTAAGGTTGGAAACCGAAAGATTAAACAAGGAAGAAGGTTTTGTAATCGAAGAAATTGAAAACACGAAAAGGGATCGAGAAACCGAAAATGAGATTCGAGTTAA
Organism: Bidens hawaiensis; assembly: GCF_021521415.1. Classification (NCBI taxonomy): domain Eukaryota; kingdom Viridiplantae; phylum Streptophyta; class Magnoliopsida; order Asterales; family Asteraceae; genus Bidens; species Bidens hawaiensis. The sequence goes on from NW_027491262.1 coordinate 824,373, forward strand.
AGAAGTGGAATTGGAGGCTGCAATGGATGAATTGGAGGTAATTAAATTATTAGAATTTGAGGCATTGGGGAGTTTAAGGAATGTAATTAATGCAACAATGGAAGCTAGAGATGCGGCTTTCGTGAACAAAACGATGATAACGATAACGGGTTTTGAATACGGGTACTTAACGGGGAAGGCAGGTCTGGCTGTGGAGGTTGCTGATAAGAAGATTGATGCAGCTGAAGCTTGGGTTGAAGCTTTGAAGGCAAATGAGAGGGAGGTGTTGATGAAAATTGAGATGATAGAAAGAGAAATTAGTAAATTAAGTGTCGGGCCCGGCCCGAAAACCAATGTAGAGCCGGTGGGGTTAGGGGAACGGTTTGTGGCTTCGGGACGTAGATCGATGTATAGAGTTGGGAGCAAGGCGGGTGTTAAACGGGTTAGGTTGCAGAAGTTTCGGTCTTCAGGAGCCCGGTATTCGGGGAAGATGGGTTCTTTAAAGAAAGAGAAAGTTGTGTCAAAACTTGTTTAGTGTGAAGAATGTTGTGAGTGACGAACTTAGAAATTTTTTAATGGGTGTTGGTAATTTTCGATGCTCGAATGTCTTATCACTCGTTTTTGGATTTTCAACCGGGTTCAGGTTGAGCCATTTGAAAGCGCTAGATTGAAATTGTTTTAGGCTAATTAGTTGTATTGTTTTTTTCTTCTTTTGGTTTTCATTGTTTTTCTAGTTTATATGTTATTCTTTTATATGAAGAACTATACCAATCAATTTTTAACAATGAAAGGTAAGGTTTATGTTATTGTTTTCAAAATCCGCATCATAGTTTATGAGAAGAAAATATATCCAATTCGGACCAACCTCTCATATAATGTGGCATGTTTTCTCTTTTTATCAACTTATAATGCAGGTTGCAGTTACACCCAAGTGAAACTCTATGTCAGGGGGCTTTAGAGCTGTAGCTACGACACCTTCGGCGCTTAAGTTAGTATCATATGATCCTATCCATGATAATCATATTTGTTGTAGATTATTAGTCTTCCTATTTATAAAAAATTGCTGGGTTAACTCTAATTGGCTAGTCTAATCGTGAGCATACTAAGGTTGGGCCCGTGTGGGTGTCATTGGGTGTTTCAATTAAGGTTACGTAATACAAATTTGAAGTCATGTAAAACAAGTTTGGTGAGTGAAGAAACACTAATGGACCCCGGGCAGATTACGGATAATCTGGGGGTTAGATAGATGTTTCCCACGAGGGGTTAGACCCGGCAAAGATGGTTCTTCTGATAACCTGCAAAACAGACACCGTGAGCTCGTCACTGAGAAGGGGGGGGTACCTCCTTGTGACCACCCTCCGGCGTGAGAATCAGACTAGATTGCTCTTGAATATAAGTGTATATTAAGAGATTGCTAGAGCAGATATCATGTATAATATGTAAGATACAAGATAGTATATGATAAGATAAGATGATCATACCATTTGGGGTATTTATAGCCGAAGGTAGGTTTCCAAGAAGGTATAGCCGGCTGAATAGTATTCCTGTTCTACCAACTGTGGTCTACGCACGTGCCATGCTGGTAGTTGGTGGGTAGGCAGCGGCTGATAGTGACCAGGCCTGCTGTGTACTATTCCTTTTCCACCAACTACCGGCTATGCACGTGGTATGACAGGAGTTGGTGAGTAGGCAGTGGCTAATAGTGACATACAGTACAAGAGCATGCTGCTCGCCATATTGTTGTCAATGAGCTGTTGTATCTTTGGTCAGATCTTTTGCCCATACCTCGTCAGGTACAGTACAAAAGATCTTCCCGTATCGTACGGACTGGCTTATTTGGGCGGGAGTATTCCCCCTCCCGCCTTTGTGCGGGATTGTTCCCGGCTTTGCTCATTCCTTCAGGTGAAAACTGAATTATTGAGAGCTAAGTGCCTTGTGCGTGTAGCCTTGCTGCGCGGGTGGCCTTCCCTGATGGCTTGTATCCGCAGCTGCGGGAACAGGCGGAGTACTTCACCATTGGGAGGCATTTCCTGCGGGAACAGCTTGCGTACTGCGCGTAAGGACGTCACGTCTCTGAGCATGGTGGGTCCTTCGGATCCAGTTGGTTTCTGCGCAGACGTCTCTCTTCAAGGTGAGTCCTGCAGGTCCAACTGGGCTCTGCTGGGACCTACCTCTTCAAGTCCCCCCAGTCCAATGTTCTTCTTATGAATGTTTAATAAAGTGAGGTGAACTTTTGGACTTAAGCAAAGGGTTTTGAAAAGGGTTTAGTTTTAAGGTTTTCCCTGGGGATTCTTCCCGCGGAAGTCCTTATGTCACTTGCAGAAATTCCCGACTTTCCTGCTTGATCTTTGGGTATGATGCGGGTAGGTCTGTAACCTCCTCGCAAGTCAGGAGCGTTAAGTCCCACTTGTGTGGATTCTCCATGAGGTTTTGGTAGTTTTGAACATAGTGATCAATTATGTTAAAACCACCAATTCCATCCTGGAGCTTCAAACAATGTAGTTCTCGACGTTCCCGCTATGCGGGGATGTTATTCCCGTTTCCGCAAGCATTGCCCAGAAGATCCTTCTTGATTTCAATTCCCTGCGGAGCGCTAGGTATGTGAAGGGTTTTGCCTTGACACTGTACCCGCACTCGTCTTACGGTTACTTTACTTCCAAGGTATTCCTGGCGTCAATTCCCTGCGGGTGCTAAGTATGTGAAGGGTTTTGCCTTGACACTGTACCCGCACCCGTCTTATAGTTACTTGGTTGCCAAGGTATTCCTGGCGTCAATTCCCTGCGGGTGCTAAGTATGTGAAGGGTTTTGCCTTGACACTGTACCCGCACCCGTCTTATAGTTACTTGGTTGCCAAGGTATTCCTGGCGTCAATTCCCTGCGGGTGCTAAGTATGTGAAGGGTTTTGCCTTAACACTGTACCCGCACCCGTCTTATAGTTACTTGGTCGTCGAGGTATTCTTGGCTTCAATTCCCTGCAGGTGCTAAGTATGTGAAGGGTTTTGCCTTAACACTGTACCCGCACCTGTCTTACAGTTACTTGGTTGCCAAGGTAAGGGGTATTTTCCCGCTTACTTTTGAATCTTTTTGAATTTTTGAAATTCGAAGAGTTGGTGAAGGATAAGAACAGTCCAAACTGTTGAAACGTCGTGCGACGGTTTCTTCTGACTGTGTCAGGACGTGCAGGAAGTTATGGTGACGTGACAGTACATGGTCATTCCAGACGCTTTTTCAGGCGCGTGGGCGCGATTTTTCGGGCTCGTGGCCGCGAAATTAATGGCACGCGTCCTTTCAACAGCTGTTGCCAGCTTGCTTTTTGCCACGTGTCATAGTTTCATTGCACCTGCGATTTCTCTCTTTTCCGCATTAAATTCATCGCATTAATTGCGATTAGTATATAAAGGGGGAGAGGGTCCTTTGTAATCCACACTTTCACTTCATCTTCAAACGATTTCCGGCGAATACTCACCTTTTCAGTCGAGCATTCTCTTGAAATCGTTTTCTTTCATACCTGCAAGATGTCTTCTCACGATCTTGAGGCTACAGCCCAGGAGGCTGGGGTGTACGCCGATGACAAGAGTACTGCTGGCGAGTGCCAGTGTGCTCTGCCTGTCGATCTATATCAGTACATCGTCAGGAAGTTCAAGCTCGAGTCTTTCGAGCCTGAGTTTCCTGAACCTCATCAGACGGTGTATGATGCCCCCAGAGGCAAGATCGGGGTATATGCCGCATTCTTTGTCTATGGGAATCTTAGGTTCCCGTTGACGAAGTTTGTGTACCGTGTTCTGGAGAGGCACGGTGTACACCTGACCGAGGTACACCCGATGGCGATCGCGAAGATTCGCCACTTCGAGTGGGTGTGCCGGATTCTGGGCGTTGAGCCCTTCGTCGACCGCCTGATGACCTTCTTGTAAGGCCCCGTTACCGGTAGCCCTACTTTCGTGTTGGATTTACTCATGAACACAGTTCTAAATACCAGAGTTAATTAAAACATTTACGCGGAATATAAAACTTTCATAAAACTTTACATAATTCATAACTTGTCTCAAAACATCCTTTGTCTTTCAACATTAAAGCATTAAATTAAAACATCATAAGTCTTCAGATGCCAGATTCTTGTTCAGTGCCATGTGTCTCCTCAAGCGAGCTGCCTCATCCTACTCACCTGCGTGCATACTAAAAGTCAGCTACGCTGAGTGAGTTCTAGTTAATCACATAATCATACAATACATTCTTACGCTTCATACTTAATCTCTTAACTTTCTTTCATATACACCTAAGTGCTTTTACTTTCATTTTTACTTTCATACTTTCTTTACATTCATAATCATACGTTCATTTTTACCTTCATGCTTTCCTTACATACATAATCATACTTTTTAAAGAGCCTTTCGCCCTATAACCTCACAGATATTATAAGGGTCTGGTCCCTAGTTTTCGAATATTAGAAGGGTTCGATTCCCTAACATCACAGATATTATAAGGGTCTGGTCCCTATCATCACAGATATTATAAGGGCCTGGTCCCTAGTTTTCGAATATTAGAAGGGTTCGATTCCCTAACATCACAGATATTATAAGGGTCTGGTCCCTATCATCACAGATATTATAAGGGTCTGGTCCCTAGTTTTCGAATATTAGAAGGGTTCGATTCCCTAACATCACAGATATTATAAGGGTCTGGTCCCTATCATCACAGATATTATAAGGGTCTGGTCCCTAGTTTTCGAATATTAGAAGGGTTCGATTCCCTCTTCGTTACCATACAACCATACATCATACCTCGAGTATTAGTAGGGCTCGGTACCCTTTTCGTAACCGTACATTATCATTTCTTTCTTCTATTATCTCTATCATGTTCATACACATAAACATACATAACATACTTACCTTATACATAGCGTTACAACCTGACAGTACGTGCAATATCCGAAGATCGTTCACGTACTATCAAGCAATCATTCATACATTTCACATTATCCACATAAGGCATACACTTATCTCTTAGGATAAGTGTATTAACAAACATATTGAGTATGCACACAGCCCCGAAAACGTAACACATAAATGGGGCTAGAAACTCACCTGAACACGGTTACGTTCTCCGTTGATCGTAATCCCTTTCTTCAGTTGTGCACGGCTGACTGTATAACAAGTATACATATCAATTTAACTATCACTACTTATAACATCTTTCTAGTCTTAATTACTACCCACAACGAACAGGGGTCCGGGGGCAGCGCCCCTGGCAGCGGGGTCTAGGGGCGGCAGCCCCTAGCAGGGTCCAAGGGGCAGAGCCCCTGGCTGGGGTCGAGCTGCCAGGTCAGCTTGGAAAAATTTTATTTCCATTAACTGTCTTAACACATTTTTCATTAGATTTTTAATTTTTTTCTAATCGAACTAGACTTTAGGCGAAGTTAACCTTAGGCGAACTTAGCTTTAGGCGAAGTTAACCTTAAGCGAACTTAGCTTTAGGCGAAGTTACCAGATAGGCGAACTTAGCTTTACAGCGAAGTTGCCATCAGGCGAACTTGGCTTCAGGCGAAGTTGTCATCAGGCGAACTTGGCCTCAGGCGAAGTTACCAGTTAGGCGAACTTAACTTTACAGCGAAGTTGCCATCAGGCGAACTTAGCTTGCAGGCGAAGTTCATCAGGCGAACTTAGCTTGCAGGCGAAGTTCGTCACTTTGAAGGCGAAGTTGCCCAGATGAAGGCGAAGTTGCCCAGATGAAGGCGAAGTTGCCCAGGCAGCCGCTGTTTTAGTTTCTGATCGGCATTTCGAGCGATTTTAACACCCTTGCTAAGGTTCAATATCACCCACTACGCTACCCGACCATTTTTGGTCGTTTATACACTAACAAGCTTGGATCTTTAAACTTCAAAGATCAAGAATCATACCTTTTTGGGCTTGTTTGGATCTCGTTTACTTGCTTATCACCACTAATCGCTCTCTCTCTCACTCGGGTCTGCCGGATCTGCCCGGATCTGCCATCGGTCCGGCGGCGAAGTTAGTGTGGTATGTGTGTGTTTTTGGAGTGTTAGGGAGTTTGGTGAAAAATGAAGATATTTTGGGATTTTGGGGGTATTTATATCCCTGAAATCTCATTCTCATTTAACCCCTCTCAATTAATCCAAGTCCAAGACCCGCTCCCTAACCGATATTAATTAATTACGCGAAATCACTAAACATAACTTCCTTTATTCATCATTAAAATTTTTAGGATGTTACACTTCTACTCTTGGAGGTGCATCCAGGGGTGGTACACTCTGATAACCCGTATCAAGGGTTTGAAGATTTGCGCAACCGAGCGCAGTCTTCGTTCGTGGAAGCGGGAGTTCTTTTATATCTCCGCTCGAGCCATCCCCCTTGCCATGAAGTTCAAGAATGGGCAAGCACTCCCCAGCCTTCACGCCTCCAACTACCAGGAGGCGGAATGGTTTTCAAAGATTTCCCGAGTCCAATCTCCGGTTTACCGGTTTGCGGAGTCCGGGATGGTGATGCTCGGGATGAGCCGGGTGTGGAAGGATGCGGAGGCGCAAAAGATCCCGATCGTCCTTGAATACGGTTTGAACTCTGTTCCTTACGGTATGCTCTGTCTTCTTTGTTTGTATAGGTTTGTCTTCTAACTGTTTTTCTTTTATTTCAGAGGGGAACGACTTGCAGTCGCTCTTGTATCCGCGGGAGGCTGATAGTCCCGCTCGGATGGGTACTCGTGATCTAGATGAGAACGAGTTGCCCATCCTTGAACAGACGGCGGATCGGTTCGTGGAGGTCTACCCGCCAGGCCACAAGATCCTGAGCGCCAGGCGGCCAGGTAAGGCGTTATTCAACCCTCGACCCCTCAATGCAGAAACCTCTGCTGGAATTCCTCTAATCTTGTGTTCTGATGAGGAATCCGCAGATGGTCCTCCGTTGGTGCGGAAGAAGAAGGCTGCCGGCGGGAAGGGAAAGGCGAAGGTGGCCTCCACTGCCGATCCGGTGCCTCGGTCTGATTCAGAGACCGAGAGCGAGGAGGTGGCGGGGAACCCGGGTGGTGATAGGACCACTGTTCCGGAGGCTGCGACTGTCACCTCCGGAGAGCCCAGGATGACGACGGTGAGCGGCGTAAAGAGGCCGACTCCATCGGGTTCGTCCCCGCCTGTCCGCACTTTTAGGCTCAAGAAAACCTGTAAGTACAAATTTCCTTTATTTTTAACTTCGTAGCTTTCCATCATTAATACTTATCTTCTTTTGTGCAGGCGTGGATGCTACCGCATTCCAGGGTGGATCGGGGAGGAGTACCTCCGGACCCATGACGGTAGGCTTGGTCAGCCTACCTGAGGCGACGACCCAGGCGGCTGCGCCTGCTTCGGTTGGTTCAGTTGCTCACCCAGTTGAGCCAACTGTTCCAACTGTGATGACATCAACGCCGGCTGTCAGTGCCATATTTACTGAATCTTTCACTGAGCCGGCGGTGACTATTTCTGCGGGTACTTCCTCAGCGGCGACCACGGTTGTGAGTTCACCTCCGGTGAGTTCACCTCCGTTGGTTTCTACCGCGGCGGCCTCTATGCCTCCGACGTCGGCAGCTACGGCCGACCCTTCAGGTATGCTCGGGGCTTCTCGCCAACCTCTGCCTCCTTCCCATCTGCCTGACCTCTTGGATGGGTTTCCCTTGGGTTCAGGTGATGGGTTTGGCGGCTATCGGCCTGTTGTCGACCCTACAGGTGCGTAGAGTTCTTTTGGCCTTTTTTTTTTTTTTTATATATCATCTTTTCCTAACTGCTTTTTGTTTTTTGCAGTGTCGGATTCCAATGAAGTGTATGTTCCACGATGGAACATCCGCCGAGGAACAACCCTTCGCACGCCTGTGGAGTGCGTGGATTGGGCTCGTCACGCAGCTCCCAGTGGTGCGTTGGGGGAAGCCATGGCTAGCTACCAGGAGGGTAGGCTAACCAATGAGCTTCGGGTTCTCCTGGCCCGGATGCAGCCGCGCGTCGAGCTGCTTTGTCGTGAAAACGACAAGTTAAAAGCAGCTCGCATCCAAGAAGTAGCTCAGGCGCGGGCTGTCCGGGAGGAGAATAGGAGGCTTACCGCAGTGGCTGCGGAAAAGGAGAAGGCCTTCAAGGCCCTCGAGGTTGAAGTTCAGGCCCGGCTCGAGGCCCGTTCCAAGGCTGCCCAAGCTGTTAACGAACAGCTTCGGCTGGCTAAGGAAACTGCGCGGAACGCAACCGAGAGGGCCACCAAGGCTGAAGCTGTTGCTGAGCCTTTACGCCTCGAGAATGAGGAACTTAAAGCCAAATTAGAGGCGCTCCAACAGGCTCATGATGACTTGGCGATGGAAGACGCCAAGAAGCTCCAAGAGATCTTGGACCAGAGGGGGGTGCTTGACCATACTGAGCGGAAGCTAAAGGGCGTTGAAGAGGCTGCGGCTAAAGAAGTGTTGCTTGCCAACCTCAACAAAAGTGAAGCCGAACGCGCCCGTAACCAAGCTCAAGCTGCCCTCCAGGAGGCTCTGGTTGCTAAGGAATTGCTTCTTCGAGAAGCGTTGTCTCAGGTAAGCTTCGCTTCATAATGTCTTCGCGCTTTTCTTTGTAAATAGAAAAGGTTTTGATACTTATATTTTTTTTGTAGGTTGTGCATCGGGTCTTCACGGATACGTCATACCACGATGCCATGAGCGCAGCCCTCAACGCTTCTCATGAGGATGGGGAAAAGGCCGGCTTCCTGCTTGGTCTAGGGTTCGTTGAGAAAGGCATCCCGCCTTCCAACTTCCCTTTGTATGATGTGGATACTGAAGCTGTTTATGACCAAGCAGTGAATCAGTATGCCGCCTTCCCGCATCCGGTGGTGGAGAAGGTGAACGAAGTTGCTGCTGCTGATGATGGGCTAGCTATCCTTAAAGCTTTCCTTGAACCGCCACGCTCTACTGATGGTGCTGGTCCAAGTGGAAGTGGTCCTAAAGCTTGATCCTGAAGATTCCTTCCCACTGTTAGGATAGGTTTAGCTTGTATAGATTTATATTCTTGTAGGCGGGTAGTTACCCGACCATTCTTGTAATGAATATTATGAAATATAAATCTTTGTGCGGGTAAGACCGCTACTTTCACTGGATTACTTGCTTTATAAACGTTATATGACTTGCTCATGCATACTTTAGTTTAAATTAGCAATTTTCCAAGTGTTTAGAATAAGTTAACCTTTGAACGTGGTAGATAATAGGTTGAAGTTTTGCTTCCTCTTTCGTGATTGTGCGGGTAGGACCGTCACTTGCTCTTAGTAGGATGGCTAAACTTTACCTACATCTGACCTGCGTGGAGGTTTTCCTCATCTTTTTAGAAATTTCTAAGTGTTTAGGATAAGTTAACCTTTGAACGTGGTAGATAATAGGTTGAAGTTTTGCTTCCTCTTTCGTGATTGTGCGGGTAGGACCGTCACTTGCACTTAGTAGGATGGCTAAACTTTACCTACATCTGACCTGCGTGGAGGTTTTCCTCATCCTTCTGTTAGAAATTTTCTAAAGTATTTTGAATAAGTTAACCGTTCGACGCGCGGTTGTCAATAGGTTCGGTTTCCTCTCATGATTTGTGCGGTTAGGACCGGCACTTTCATTTAGTTGGATGACCAAAGTTTACCTATGACTGACCTGCGTGAAGGTTTGCCGTTTTTTGGGTTTATGCGGGTTTTGCCGCCTTCCCCACGCAACGACTTTCCACGTAATTATGCGGTTAAAACCGGCATTAGTGTTGAATAAATTAACCGTTCGACGCGCGGTTGTTAATAGGTTAGTGTTCAGTTTCTTCTACCATGATTCGTGCGGTTAGGACCGGCACTTTCATTTAGTGGGATGACTGAACTTTACCTTTAACTGACCTGCGTGAAGGTTTGCCGTTTTTTGGGTTTATACGGGTTTTGCCGCCTTCCCCACGCAACGACTTTCCACGTAAATATGCGGCGAAAACCGGCATATCCGTGTTGAATAAATTAACCGTTCGACGCGCGGTTGTTAATATGTTAGTGTTCAGTTTCCTCTATCATGATTCGTGCGGATAGACCGGCACTTTCATTTAGTGGGATGACTGAACTTTACCCTTAACTGACCTGCGTGAAGGTTTCCGTTTTTTGGGTTTATGCGGGTTTTGCCGCCTTCCCCACGCAACGACTTTCACACTTATGTATGCGGTGAAGACCGGCATATCCGTGTGGAAAGTTCATAGGTATAAACGTAAAATCATCAGCGTCGATGTTCTAAGGAGAATCATTTCCATTAGAAGTGGCTCTGGGCCTTTTCTTTACAAATTTGGAATTGATCTACATGCAAACTGTGTAATTGAGCTCCCTTCCATGTTGGGATGGGAGTGCCATCGAGCCGATATGCACCTGGTTCGGGATCTCGTTGTTTACGCAGTATGTAGTTTCCAACATTGAAGCTGCAATTTTATTCGTGTTTTCCCCAACTGGGGTTCTACACGCATCAGCCTGCTCAGCGTTCATTGCGCCACGAGGTGCGCGAGCGTCCCATCTCTGACAAATGCTTCGACCATGTCCTTTACGTCTGTGCATTCTTCATTGTTGTGGCCTTTTGTCCTGTGAAAGTCACAGTATTTGCTCCGATCAGCATTGTGACGATGTCGGATTGTTGGAGCCTTTGGCCATGGGAGCTCCTCAGTGGCGAATATCTCGGTGACGCTCTTGGTGAGTGGCGTCCATCTGGAGTTCTGGTTCGACTGTACGTTATCCCTTCCGCCTAACCGATGTTGCAAGCCGGATGAGGTGTCAAAATTTACCCTTGACTGCCAAATGCCTAGCTTCCGCTTTTTGTTTAGTCGGGCGGTAAGGACGTTGTTTTACCTTGTTTTCTGGGTGTAGAGGTTTGTGCTCTGGGGGAGATCTCTACCCCGTTGCTTCTCCGTTTCCGCAAAGCGTTTTGCTACTGTCATGATGGCATCCCATGTGGATGGCATGCCATCTTTACCCGTTAAGGTGCGGATGAGCTCTGGGTCGTTCGCGCCGTGGATGAAAGCAGCGCGAACAAGATCTTCGCTGATATTACCCAGACTTAGCTTCTTTGAGTTGAAGCGAGTGATGAAGTTTGGCAAAGATTCATCTTCCTCTCGAATGCATTTGAGGATTGTCCATTGCTCTTCGGTATACTTTCTTTGTTGGCTGAAGTGTTGGCTAAACTTCTGTTGGAAGTCTGCCCAGTCGTAGATGTGGTTGACCGGTAGACGATCGAACCACGCTCTAGCTGGCCCAACAAGCGTCATTTGGAACATGTAACACCACGTAGGTTCCGTCCAATTACTGACGGTTGCCCCCGCTATGAATTTGTTTAAATGATCGTCTGGATCAGATATACCATCGTAAGTGCCGATGTTGGACATCTGTTTGGCACTTTTCGGGGCGATTGCTTCCGCAATGTCCCTTGCAAATTTGGACGTTCCCGCATTTGCCACAGTTTGTCTGAATGTTTTGGAGAAGTCACGTGGGTTCCCACCCGCGTTTTTTGGTTTGAAGGTTTCTCCAAAATTCCTTCTCGTTTGGAAGTCCGTTTCTTTACGCTTCCCTTTCGCCCTGTGGCGAGGGTTTGCGTCAGTGTCGGATTCCTCCCGATCATCGTCCGAGGACTCGCACTCACTGCTCATGTTGAGCTGTTGAGTGCTTCCAAATTCGTCAGCCTGTTGGACGGAACGCAAGCGTTCGTCCAACTCAGCTTGGAATTTCTTCTGACGTGCCTCCGCCCAGGCTTTAACTTGTTCAAGTGTTTGGCGGGGGAGTCTCGTCTGTTGTCTTTCCGCCTGGGTATTATTGAATCCCAGGGGATGGTTGTTTACTGCACTTGCCCCAGCTTGGGTAACTGGGGTAGTGTTCGTAAAATTTACTGCACTTGCCCCGGCTTGGGTAACCGGGGTAGTGTTCGTAAAAACTGTGTAGTCGCCGGTATTCCCCCCAGTAGTTGGGGTTGTGGTTACCGGAGTTTCTTTAACCATCTTTTCAGAAGTTTGAAAAAACTGAAAAGAAATGAAGTTCTAGCTTTTATGCACGGATGGCGCCAATGAAGAAACACTAATGGACCCCGGGCAGATTACGGATAATCTGGGGGTTAGATAGATGTTTCCCACGAGGGGTTAGACCCGGCAAAGATGGTTCTTCTGATAACCTTCAAAACAGACACCGTGAGCTCGTCACTGAGAAGGGGGGGTACCTCCTTGTGACCACCCTCCGGCGTGAGAATCAGACTAGATTGCTCTTGAATATAAGTGTATATTAAGAGATTGCTAGAGCAGATATCATGTATAATATGTAAGATACAAGATAGTATATGATAAGATAAGATGATCATACCATTTGGGGTATTTATAGCCGAAGATGGGTTTCCAAGAAGGTATAGCCGGCTGAATAGTATTCCTGTTCTACCAACTGTGGCCTACGCACGTGCCATGCTGGTAGTTGGTGGGTAGGCAGCGGCTGATAGTGACCAGGCCTGTTGTGTACTATTCCTTTTCCACCAACTACCGGCTATGCACGTGGTATGACAGGAGTTGGTGAGTAGGCAGCGGCTAATAGTGACATACAGTACAAGAGCATGCTGCTCGCCATACTGTTGTCAATGAGCTGTCGTATCTTTGGTTAGATCTTTTGCCCATACCTCGTCAGGTACAGTACAAAAGATCTTCCCGTATCGTACGGACTGGCTTATTTGGGCGGGAGTATTCCCCCTCCCGCCTTTGTGCGGGATTGTTCCCGGCTTTGCTCATTCCTTCAGGTGACAACTGAATTATTGAGAGCTAAGTGCCTTGTGCGTGTAGCCTTGCTGCGCGGGTGGCCTTCCCTGATGGCTTGTATCCGCAGCTGTGGGAACAGGCGGAGTACTTCACCATTGGGAGGCATTTCCTGCGGGAACAGCTTGCGTACTGCGCGTAAGGACGTCACGTCTCTGAGCATGGTGGGTCCTGCGGATCCAGTTGGTTTCTGCGCAGACGTCTCTCTTCAAGGTGAGTCCTGCGGGTCCAACTGGGCTCTGCTGGGACCTACCTCTTCAGTGAGCCTGGGCCAGTAGGCTGTAACTGGTCTATGAGATCTCATAGTTAGATTTAGTTTAACATGTACGATTAAACACCCAATGAAACACTTCTGAAAACTTGATAACTATTCTATAATATTTCTCCATAAATTAAGTAAATTTAATTATTAAGTTTTAATCAGTGAACACCCAATGACAAAGATCTTTTATCAGTGGTTCCATTCTTTTGAACGAGGGATGGTCAACAAGACGACAATTCATTCTTGATCTCTTTAGGATTGCTCAGTCGACTCATCCCTATATGTCAGTAGCAAGAGTGTGCGTTCGTGGATGTAACAAGGGAGGTAGTAGATACTAGATAGGGGTCGTGCAAGACGACAATTCACCACTTTTGGGCCGCCATCTTGACCTCATCTAGTGCATGCATGCCAACCGGTCATGAAATATGTTAACAAATTTTCATTCTTATAAAACATCCTTTCAATAAGATAATTTCGTACACTTTAACAAATATATAGTTTTTTAAGTACATATAAGTTTAATAAAGCATTTACACATATTATTTTATGTGTATAACTTTACAGAAACCAACCAATTAAGTTGAGTTACAAAATGAACTCACAGTGTAATACATCGATCAAACATACTAATATTCGACCGCAAATAAAAATGTATCAAAGGTAGTTTAAGTATGGTCACTCGCAATTTGAACTCAACCTATTGTTGACTATGCCTGCTAATCTTTGTTGCAACAATGAGGGATCAATCCGAGCTTGATTACTCGCCTGCAAGAACTGTTGATGAGTTAAGTGAGGACCATAATGTAAAACCCTAAACTCTATTATATGTTTTACAAAACTAGAAAATAGACCACATATGAATATTTAATCTGTTTAATTAACCATAACAAGTTTAATCCTAACAAGTTATTTATTTATTTTTTACATCTAAGGCGTGCTCGTTTCACATGATGCCTAAGAATTCAAGGAATTAGTTGTTGTGTTCGTAAGAAACTTACCTCAGATCGGATGGTGTGAAGTAACCGTTCGCTGGCTCTAATCGAAGTGCAACTTATAATGTTAAGCCCTTCTTCGACAAGCATGTTTAATACTCTCGAAAGGAGGAACCCATCTTGAATTGAACAACTATTGATCATAATCTGGACTCCACCATTGCAACTGTCGACGACGCCTGTATTTGGGAGAAAATTGTTTAAGCTCTTATTTGTATAACTATTCATTGACACTAAGTTCTTGAGATGATCTCTTTTGACACCTAACACTTTGATGTTTTCCTGCATGTGTCTGATATACTTCACTGTTTGGTCCACTTGATCCGTTGTAGAACGCTTTCCCTAGACGTCAAATCCGACAAAAAATCATCATATCGATCTGGTGATATTTAAACTTAATTATGATTACTTGTATTATGTCCATTAAAACATTATTTGTATTATGTTGCTATTAAGCGTAGGTATTAACTATATATTAGAGTAGTATATTTAGCTCATGCTTATGTTTTGTTATAATTATATTGTATCTAGTTCATATGTATAGGAGATACTTCATATTGGTGTATTATTATATATATCTATATAAATTAAGAGGGTTCATGATAAATGAAAATTATTAAAATTTATACCTTAACACTCTTATGGTATCATAGCCAAAATGCTTAAACACCCTACTAATCCTATCATCCGCCACCTCAAATCCTGTTCTCTCTTTTTTTTCCGATCTATTGCCAGCAATAAACCGAAAAGTTTAGCCACGGCTAAAGGAAAATCCCTCTGACTCCCTCCACCCCATTTATTTAGTAACAAATAGTCACAACAAGATTCGTGTTCTATACGAAACCAAAGTAACCTACTCAATTACTCATCATCGGCTAAGCTATTTAGACTATACGTAAAAGGATACAAAGTTCTACAACACGTACATAAATGACACCCGACCACCAGCAAATTGTATTTGGTCCATATTTAATTATTTATAGAAGATATTGGTGTATAATTATCCCTATTTAGGGTTCAATATGATCAGTGAGATCGAATTAATCAAATTTGATACCATAAACACTTTTATTAGCCGTTGTTACATGGTTAGACTGCATAACTACCTTTGTACGCGTATTTAAACATCTATTTTATCCGTTTACACTCTCCAAGTCAATCGAAATTTTCATGTTAGCCATTATATTGTCATTTCTTGTTCTTTCAAACTACCAAAATTGTTTTTTCCCTTTGATATCCCAACAATATCTAGGGTTCTTTTCCTTTCTTTTATATCTAACATTTCAACTAATTAATTAATTCCAAATTATCAAAAGTCTACACTAAGAGACATAAACAAGGAAAATATTTAAATCTTGATAAACATATTAACATAGGTTTGTAAACCCTAAAGCTCACCTTGATGAACTCAAGAGGAAGTAGACTTCTAAGTGAGGCATAAAGATTAGCCATTTGTTTCCTTCTCTCCTTCTCATTTTGTCTATGAATCAACTTCTTGTAATTTGTATGATCATCAGCCGTAGACGAACTAGGGTTAGTTAACAAAGACCCATCTTTATTATGCTTTGTTCTAGCCTTGTTAGCCTGATGATTAATATTCCTATCCTTGGAAACATGATCATGAAGATCCATTAGAAATTCTAGAATAATAAATGAAGTAGTGATTGTTGGAGATAATAATCTGCTTAATTAAATAGGATATGAGATCAACAGTAGGGACTGATGATCAGATCAGGTGATACAATGAAGATTTTTGTAGGAATCTTTGATATCATATTTTTGACTTTCGTTGGAAATAATTTGGACACCCTAAACCAGACAAGTGCTTTTCCTTTTTTAAAGTTATTTATTTAATATGTATTTTTAGTGTTTGTTTTATTATGAGAAAATTCCCAAAAAAGCCCTTTTAGAGAGAAGTCTCATTTTAGCCTTTTTTTTTCTCAAAATCTTTTATAATTTAGACTTGCAAGAAGCTTTGAAAAAAGATAAAAATAAAGAGGGAGCAGACCAAATTTCGAAAGAAAGTCAGGTAAAATACGAGATTTGGGGAAATAATGCCGTGCAAGTCCAAATTATTTTGTAATCTTGGAGGAAAAGTCCATATGTTTTCAAATCTTTTTTATTCAAAAAACCGTCTTGAGAGGCTGTTTTTTTATGTTCCCTACATTTCCCGTCCATATTGTCAAATTCTTAGAAAAATATATTTTTTACAATTATACCCATTAACCACCACCACCACCACCTTGAACCACCACCATCACGTCGGCCCCACCCCATCACCACCACCGAACCATCACCACCTTGAGCCAAGGTGGTGATGGTTCGGTGGTGGTGATGGGGTGGGGCCGACGTGATGGTGGTGGTTCAAGGTGGTGGTGGTGGTGGTTAAGGGGTATAATTGTAAAAAATATATTTTTCTAAGAATTTGACAATATGGACGGGAAATGTAGGGAACATAAAAAAACAGCCTCTCAAACGGTTTTTTGAATAAAAAAGATTTGGAAAAATATGGACTTTTCCTCCAAGATTACAAAATAATTTGGACTTGCACGGCATTATTTCCCCAAATCTCGTATATTACCTGACTTTCTTTCGAAATTTGGCCTGCTGCCTCTTTATTTTTATCTTTTCCCAAAGCGTCTTGCAAGTCCAAATTATAAAAGATTTTGAGGAAAAAATGACTAAAATGAGACTTCTTTATCTAAAAAGAGTTATTTTGGGAATTTTCCCTTTTATTATTTAATGATACATGTGTATACATTTATAACCTGTCACTTTGAAGCTTTCAAATCAATGGAAACCTTTTGATCAAGCTAGTGATATTTTAAAACTAAAAGATTGACGTAGAGACAATTATAAAGTGTAAATTAAAGAATATTTTATACGAACACCCAACCCGTCTTTTATACGAACACCCCACTAACTGCCTATTATACGTTTTGTGCTGGGCTATAGAAAACGTATAAGTCCTTACCTAGCTTGAAAACAGTAACGTGGTTGTCAGCTCTTGTATGGTGACTAAGCTACATGCAAACCTATACGTCACATATAAGGATTTTTTTTCAAACCTTGGTTAGATTTTGATTTGTATTTGCTAACGCGTAGCTTATAGGAGGACTCGCTAGGCTTAAGTTCAATTATTGGATTAGGGCTAAGAAGGATTCGGTTCGGTTACTAGCTAGGCAAAACCAAAACCAAAACCAAAATCAAGTCATCGGTTTTTTTGAATTTACAAACCGTTCGGTTTCGGTTTTTTGATTATTTCGGTTCGGTTATAGTGTATTAGAATATCACATATATATTGAATTCGAAAAACAAAAATATACGTGAGTTACGGGGAACTAGGGGTGGCAAATGTGACCCATGGTTTGAATGGGTTGTAATAAAATGTACATAATGGGTCAAGCTAAAAAAATGATTGAATTGGGTCAAAACGGGTTGACATTTTTTTATGGAACGAGAAAAACGGAAGAAACTTTTTAGTTTTTTTTTTTACATTTTTAGGTTTTTATTTATATTTCGAGTTATGATTTTTAATTATTTTTTTGAATATTTTAGTGAGGGTTTTTGAAATCTCAACCCATTTTGACTCATTTCAAAAACCCCTCATTAAAAAATAATTAAAAAATCATAACTTGAAAAATAAATCAAAAACTAAAAAAAGTAAAAAAAAACTAAAAATTTTTCTCCATTTTTCTCGTTTCATAAAAATAAAACCAAAAACAAAAAAAACTCAAGAAATGTCAACCCGTTTTGACCCGTTTCAATCATTTTCTTTTTTTAGTTTACCTATTCTGACCCATTATATACATATTATTACAACCCAATCAACCCATGGGTCACATTTGTCACCCCTACGTGGAACCATGCGAATACAAAATTGCTAGAGTAATAGGGAGTTCAAAATTCAACAAAGTTCTTAACAAAACACACTAAAAGTTTAGTCTTAGTCTTTATCAATTATCTTGTTTTATTTTCAAAGTTTAGTCCCAATATTCATCATCTTCATAATATTTCATCACAATCAATCGGTTTGATTTGGTTGTTTAAAAATGAAAAACCAAACCGAGAATTCGTTTTTTTTCAAAAAATAAAACAAAAAATTAACCGTCGGTTAATGTTTCGGTTCGGTTTTTTCAGTTAATTCGGTTTCGGTTCGATTAATTCGGTTTTCCAGCTCACCCCTGTTGGGATATCTCATCGCTTAAAACCAATTAGGCTCACCAAACTTGTTGCTAGCTTTTCTTGAGCTCAAGCCTGTGTTATATAAAAACTAAAACCATTCAGTAATAAATTTAAAAATTAAGTTTTAATCACCCAATGAAGATCTTTGAGCCTGTATTATAAAGCACCCTTGTTATAAAGGAGAAGCCAAATCATTATAAAGTTTTATTGTTGCACATTATATAGGATGTTTAGTGGCAACTAGTAAGAGATTGAAGAAACACTAAGTGACCCCGGCAGATTACGGATAATCTTAGGGTTAAGTAGATGTTTCCCACGAGGGTTAGGTCCGGCAAAGATGGTTATTCTTCTGATGACCTGCAAAACAGACACCGTGAGCTCGTCACTGAGAAGGGGGGGTACCTCCTTGTGACCACCCTCCGGCGTGAGAATCAGACTAGATTGCTCTGAATATAAGTGTATATTAAGAGAAATAGCTAGAGTAGATAAGATAATATCAGATGATATGTGATAGTATAAGATGTGATGTCTTAATATGAGAGATCATACCGTTCCAAGGTGTTGGAGTATTTATAGCCGAAGGTAGGTTTCCAAGCAGGTACAACAAGCTGTATAATATTCCTTTTCTACCAACTGTGGGCTACGCACGTGCCGTGCTGGTGGTTGGTGGGTAGGCAGCGGCTGATAGTGACATGGCCGGCTGTGTACTATTCCTTTTCCACCAACTGCAGGCTATGTACGTGCCACGATGAGGGTTGGTGAGTAGGCAGCGGCTGATAGTGACATTTTGTACTAGAGCGTGCTCCTCCTCGTACTGTTGTCAGTGAGCTGTCACCCTGTGATGGGCTGCTTTGGTCAGATCTTGTCTATTTTGTCCATACCTTGGCAGGTATAGTACAAAAGATCCTCCAGAAGCGTACGGACTGGCTCATTTGGGCGGGAGTATTCCCGCCTTCCTCATTCCTTCTTCAGGTGACATTACTGAATTATTGAGAGTTAGTGCCTTGTGCGTGTAGCCTTACTATTTGTGCGGGTAGCCTTCCCTGATGGCTTGTATCCGCAGCTGCGGGAACAGGCGGGGTACTTCACCATTGGGAGGCTTTTCCTGCGGGAACAGCTGGCGTACTGCGCGTAAGGTCTTCATCTCTCTGAGCATGGTGGATCCTGCGGAACCAGTTGGTCTTTGCGCAGACGTCCCTCTTCAAGGTGAGTCTTGCGGGTCCAACTGGGCTCTGCTGGGACCTACCTCTTCAAGTCCCACCAGTCCAATGTTCTTCTCATGAATTGTTAATAAGTGAGGTGAACTTTTGGACTTAAGCAAGGGGTTTTGAAAAGGGTTTTTAGTTTTAAGGTTTTCCGTGGGGATTCTTCCCGCGGTTTCCCTAATGTCACGTGCAGAAAATCCCAACTTTTCTGCTTGATCTTTGGGTATGATGCGGGTAGGTGTGTAACTTCCCGCGGTTTCCCTAATTTCACGTGCAGAAAATCCCGACTTTTCCGCGGTTTCCCTAAGTCAGGAGCGTTGAGTTTCACTTGTGTAGATTCTCCACGAGGTTTTGGTAGTTTTAGACATAGTGATCAATTATGTTAAACAACCAATTCCATCTTGGAGCTTCAAACAATCTAGTTCTCAGCGTTCCCGCTATGCGGGGATGTTATTTCCCTTTCCACAAGCATGGCCCAGAAGATCCTTCTTGGTTTTAATTCCCTGCAAGTGCTAAGTATGTGAAGGGTTTCGCCTTGACACTGTACCCGCACTCGTCTTATAGTTACTTGACTTCCAAGGTATTCTTGGCTTCAATTCCCTGCGGGTGCTAAGTATGTGAAGGGTTTCGCCTTGACACTGTACCCGCACTTGTCTTACGGTTTCTTGGTTACCAAGGTATTCTTGGCTTCAATTCCTAGCAGGTGCTAAGTATGTGAAGGGTTTCGCCTTGACACTGTACCCGCACTTGTCTTACGGTTTCTTGGTTACCAAGGTAAGGGGGTATATTCCCTCTTATTTTTGAATCTTTGTTTCACGCATATTTTAGTTTAACTTAGCAATTTCTTGAGTAGTTTGGATAAGTTAACCTTTCAACGTGGCAGATGATAGGTTAAAGTTTTGCTCTCTTTTGTGATTGTGCGGGTAAGACCGTCACTTTCACTTAGGATGGCTAAACTTTACCTATATCTGACCTGCGTGAAGGTTTTCCTCATCTTTTACTTAGAAATTTTCTAAGTGTTTTAAATAAGTTAACCTTTCGACGCGCGGTTGTCAATAGGTTGATGTTCAGTTTCCTCTATCATGATTGTGCGGGTAGGACCGTCACTTTCATTTAGTGGGATGACCAAACTTTACCTATAACTGACCTGCGTGAAGGTTTTCCTCATCTTTTCCTTAGAAATTTTTGCCGTTTCTTGTGTGTATGCGGGTTTTGCCGCCTTCCACACGCAACGACTTCCCCACTTATTTATGCGGTGAATACCGGCATATCTGTGTTTTGAATAAGTTAACCTTTCGACGCGTGGTTGTCAATAGGTTAATGTTCAGTTTCCTCTATCATGATTGTGCGGGTAGGACCGTCACTTTCATTTAGTGGGATGACCAAACTTCACCTATAACTGACCTGCGTGAAGGTTTTCCTCATCTTTTCCTTAGAAATTTTTACCGTTTTTTGTGTTTATGCGGGTTTTGCCGCCTTCCACACGCAACGACTTACTTCTTTCCATATTTATGCGGTGAATACCGGCATATCAGTCTGGAAAGTTCATAAGTATAAATGTAAGACCATCAGCGTCAATGTGATTTGGAGAATCATTTCCATTAGAAGTGGCTCTAGGCCTTTTCTTTACAAGTTTGGAATTGATCTACATGCAGCCTGTGTAATTGAGCTCCCTTCCATGTTCTTGGGATGGGGGTGTCATCGATCCTTTCGAGCCGATATGCACCTGGTTCGGAATCTCGTTGTTTACGCAGTATGTAGTCTCTAACATTGAAGCTGCAGTTTCATCCGTGTTTTCCCCAACTGGGGTTCTACACGCATTAGCCTGCTTAGCGTCCATTACGCCACGAGGTGAGTGAGTTTCCCATTTCTGACGAATGCTTCGACGACGTCCTTCAAGGCTACGCATTCCTCCGTGGTGTGGCCTTTTGTCCTGTGGAAGTCACAGGATTTGCTTTGATCAGCGTTTGGACGCTGTCGGATTATTGGATCCTCTAGCCATGGGAGCCTCTCGGTGGAAAATATCTCGGTGACGCTTTTGGTGAGTGGCGTCCATCTGGAGTTCCGCTTCGACGACTGCATGTTATCCTTTCCGCCTAACCGAGGGTGCGAGCCGGATGAGGTGCCAAAGTTTACCCTTGACTGCCAAATACCAAGCTTCCTCTTTTTGTTTTGTCGGGCGGTAAGGACGTTGTTTTCTCTTGTTTTTTGAGTGTAGAGGTTTGTACTCTGGGGAAGAT
Organism: Bidens hawaiensis; assembly: GCF_021521415.1. NCBI lineage: Eukaryota > Viridiplantae > Streptophyta > Magnoliopsida > Asterales > Asteraceae > Bidens > Bidens hawaiensis. The sequence goes on from NW_027491262.1 coordinate 845,993, forward strand.
CTCTACCCAGTTGCTTTTCTGTTTCCGCGAAGCGTTTAGCTGCTGTCATGATGGCATCCCACGTGGATGGCATGCCATCTTTACCCGTTAAGGTGCGGATGAGCTCTGGGTCTTCCGCGCCCTGGATGAAAGCAGCGCGGACAAGATCTTCGCTAATAGTGCCCAGAATTAGCTTCTTTGAATTGAAGCGCGTGATGAAGTCTAGTAAAGACTCATCTTCCTCTCGGATGCAGCTGAGGATCGTCCATTGCTCTTCGGTATACTTTCTTTGTTGACTGAAGTGTTGGCTGAACTTTTGCTGGAAGTCTGCCCAATCGTAGATGTGGTGGACCGGAAGACGGTCGAACCACGCTCTGGCTGTCCCAACAAGCGTCATTTGGAACATGTAACACCACGTGGGTTCCGTCCAATTGCTGACGGTTGCCCCCGCTATGAATCTGTTCAAATGATCGTCTGGGTCAGATATACCATCATATGTGCCTATGTTGGACATTTGTTTGGCACTTTTCGGGGCAATTGCTTCCGCAATGTCCCTTGCAAATTTGGACGTTCCCGCATTTGCAACAGTTGGTCTGAAGGTTTTAGAGAAGTCACGTGGGTTTCCACCCGCGTTTTTTGGTTTAAAGGTTTCTCCAAAATTTCTTCTGTGGAAATCTGCTTGTTTACGCTTCCCTTTCGCCCTATGGCGCGGGTTTGCGTCACTGTCAGATTCTTCCCAATCTTTATCATACTCGCACTCATTACTCATGTTGAGCTGTTGTCGAGTGCTTCCGAATTCGTCAGCCTGTTGGAGTGAACGTAAGCGTTCATCCAACTCAGCTTGGAATTCCTTCTGACGTGCTTCCGCCCACGCTTTAACTTGATCAAGTGTTTGGCGGGGGAGCCTCGTCTGTTGTCTCTCCAACTGGGTTTCGGTGAATCCCAGGGGAGGATTATTTAATACACTTGCCCCGGCTTGGGTAACCGGGGTAGTGTTCGTAAAAATTGTGTACTCGCCGGTGTTCCCCCAGTAGCTGGGGTTGTGGTTACCGGAGTTTCTTGGTCACTCGTTGGCCTTGGCATCGGAGTAACCTTAACCATCTTTCCAGAGGTTTTAAAAAAACTGAGAAAATTAGTTCTAGCTTTTATGCACGGATGGCGCCAATGAAGAAACACTAAATGACCCCGACAGATTACGGGTAATCATAGGGTTAAGTAGATGTTTCCCACGAGGGTTAGGTCCGGTAAAGATGGTTATTCTTCTGATGACCTGCAAAACAGACACCGTGAGCTCGTCACTGAGAAGGGGGGGTACCTCCTTGTGACCACCCTCCGGCGTGAGAATCAGACTAGATTGCTCTGAATATAAGTGTATATTAAGAGAAATAGCTAGAGTAGATAAGATAATATCAGATGATATGTGATAGTATAAGATGTGATGTCTTAATAAGAGAGATCATACCGTTCCAAGGTGTTGGAGTATTTATAGCCGAAGGTAGGTTTCCAAGCAGGTACAGCAAGCTGTATAATATTCCTTTTCTACCAACTGTGGGCTACGCACGTGCCGTGCTGGTGGTTGGTGGGTAGGCAGCGGCTGATAGTGACATGGCCGGCTGTGTACTATTCCTTTTCCACCAACTGCAGGCTATGTACGTGCCACGATGAGGGTTGGTGAGTAGGCAGCGGCTGATAGTGACATTTTGTACTAGAGCGTGCTCCTCCTCGTACTGTTGTCAGTGAGCTGTCACCCTGTGATGGGCTGCTTTGGTCAGATCTTGTCTATTTTGTCCATACCTTGGCAGGTATAGTACAAAAGATCCTCCAGAAGCGTACGGACTGGCTCATTTGGGCGGGAGTATTCCCGCCTTGCTCATTCCTTCTTCAGGTGACATTACTGAATTATTGAGAGTTAGTGCCTTGTGCGTGTAGCCTTACTATTAGTGCGGGTAGCCTTCCCTGATGGCTTGTATCCGCAGCTGCGGGAACAGGCGGGGTACTTCACCATTGGGAGGCTTTTCCTGCGGGAACAGCTGGCGTACTGCGCGTAAGGTCTTCATCTCTCTGAGCATGGTGGGTCCTGCGGAACCAGTTGGTCTTTGCGCAGACTTCCCTCTTCAATGTGAGTCTTGCGGGTCCAACTGGGCTCTGCTGGGACCTACCTCTTCAGAGATTGATCGAATATAAAATTTATATTGACATCGATGTTAATTAACCAAAAGATCGTTTGTAAGTTTTAACCCCAGATTTTTTAAAATATAAAATAGCGAATCATTTTGTTAAAAACCAACTATGATAACTTATTAAAATGCATTACATGTAATTTAACGAAACACCAACATATGGTATTCGTAGCAAGCACAACTAAACGATGCTATAAACAGTTTAGTTTTTCTTTATTATGGTTATTTTTGAATAAAAAGAGAGCACACAATAATAGAAAGTATAACTTAAATTGAAGAGAGTGGCTCAAATACCCTCTCGGCGTCTTGTAATATTTGTTTTGTCATCTAACTTCTTGCTAGTTGATTATCTTTCCTATGACAGTCAAAGCTTTTAAAAGAAGAAAGAGAAAAGTTTATTAGGGTGGACGGGACGTAACACCATTGGCAATGGCGTTACCGAGCTATACAAAGTCATGCGCCATATTCTGTCACAAACATATATAGTTTTAGTATGTCTATTTATATTTTAATTACTTGAAAAGAAATACTCAATTTTTATAACCAAAAGGAAACCAAATTTAAAATATACTTTTTTTTTTATTTTTTTAACGCCAACTTTTCTTGAGTGTTAGGTCGCCACACTCTTTAATTTGGAGAGCCCAGTTGCCTCACTCTGGCCACATTATTAGTTTTAACCGTGCTCATGCTGACTTCAGAGTTTGGTTTGGCGGTTCCCTGAAAAACCATTCCATTGGCTACCACTTGACAGTCATTACACCATCACAAGAGCATAACTATCTGGCATAACACACGATAGAGACTAAAACCTGATAAGCTTGAAATTTACATTGGCAACCTTACAAATCATAGCTCAAATCTTTCATTACCAATATTCATCCTAACATGCCACTAGTGAGAATTGAGAGGATCAAAGCCTTACTATCACTATGACACAAGTGAGGGATAAATATACTTTTTATTACTATAATAAATAAAACAACTCGTTAAAAAAACAGAGCGCGAGTAAAATACTAAAAAACCACCTCAGAGATTCATATGAATCTTTAACCGCCATTCCACGTGGCATCACCATTCTCCTCCAACATAACCACTCATCTTCTCCCTCTTTCTGCAACTGTTACCAGTTTCTATCTTTATCTTTACCACCATTTTTTTAGTTACAAAAGTTTATTAATCAATGGATTCACAACAAACAACACACACACTTAAGTCACACGGACTTGCATTAGCCCGGGCCCACATCCATGACTGGTTGATTCTGTCACTACTATTAACAATAATGATCATATTGAGTATGGTTCATCCTTAGGCTCTTAGGCTCTTAGGCTGAGGGGTGTGGGGCTTCAACGGGGGCGCTAGAGCCCCTCTGCTCGCGTCCCCAGGCGCGACCACCACACCACCAGGCGCTATCGGGAGCGCTATCGGGGCGCGAGCACGAAAAACAAAGCAGGCGTGATGGGGTTAGCGGCTGCGGAGGGCATAAAAGTGACCTTGGGAAGGGACAAAGAGCCGTTGGCTCTTATTTAATTAAAAAAAAAAACGTTTTTTCTTTTTATAATACCCCATTTCATCCCATTTTTATACCACAACTTCAAACCTTCACCCAAAATCAATTCATCATCTCAACTTTTTTAAAAAAAAATGTCGTGGTACTCGTCTGATTCCGACTCCTCCGAAGAGGATGATTTGCTTCTTCATGTAGGGGGAGTTTTGACCGCAACCGTGGTCGATCTCTTGCAAAATCAAGCCCATCAACCTCGAGTCCCGAGGGTTTGCTTCTTCATGTAGGGAGAGTTTTTTTAATAATACGTTTTTTGAATATATTTATAAAAAAATAAAAAAAAAATCCGCTGGAGCCCCTGCTGGAGCCCCTCCACACCAGGGCCAGGGGCTCCAGCGGGGGCTCCAACACCCCCCTTATCCAGTTTCTCTCTCTGCCACACGTCATAATATTATTGGCTGCAGCCCCCACTCGCGCCTCCATTAGAGCCCCCCACACCCCTCAGCCTTATAGCCGGTTTGTGGGCAAGGACATGATGGCTGATTTTAAGTAATCCCATGATGGATAGCACCATCCCATTTTGGACTGTTCCAGTAAGTTGTTGATTTTTTTTTTTTTTTTGAATTTGAATATTCATCTTTTTGCAAAAAAATTGTAATAGAAATGGTGAAGTTTTTTAATTTTTATATATTTTATTTTTTTTACTTTGAAATTTAATATTCATCTGAAGAAACACTAATCAGACCCCGGACAGGTTACGGATAACCTGGGGGTTAGATAGATGTTTCCCACGAGGGGTTGGACCCGGCAAAGATGGTTCTTCTGATAACCTGCAAAACAGACACCGTGAGCTCGTCACTGAGAAGGGGGGTTCCTCCTTGTGATCACCCTCCGGCGTGAGAATCAGACTAGATTGCTCTTTAAATATAAATGTATATTAAGAGATTGCTAGAGCAGATATCAGGTATAATATGTAATACGAGATAGTATATGATGATAATGTGATCAGATGAGATGATCATACCATTTGGGGTATTTATAGCCAAAGGTAGGTTTCCAAGAAGGTGTAGCCGGCTGAATAGTATTCCTGTTCTACCAACTGTGGCCTACGCACGTGCCATGCTGGTAGTTGGTGGGTAGGCAGCGGCTGACAGTGACCAGGCCTGCTGTGTACTATTCCTTTTCCACCAACTGCAGGCTATGCACGTGGTATGACAGGAGTTGGTGAGTAGGCAGCGGCTAATAGTGACATACAGTACAAGAGCATGCTGCTCGCCATACTGTTGTCAATAAGCTGTCGTATCTTTAGTCAGATCTTTTGCCCATACCTCGTCAGGTACAGTACAGAAGATCTTCCCGTATCGTACGAACTGGCTTATTTGGGCGGGAGTATTCCCCCTCCCGCCTTTGTGCGGGATTGTTCCTGGCTTTGCTCATTCCTTCAGGTGACAACTGAATTATTGAGAGCTAAGTGCCTTGTGCGTGTAGCCTTGCAGCGCGGGTGGCCTTCCCTGATGGCTTGTATCCGCAGCTGCGGGAACAGGCAGAGTACTTCACCATTGGGAGGCATTTCCTGCGGGAACAGCTTGCGTACTGCGCGTAAGGACGTCACGTCTCTGAGCATGGTGGGTCCTGCGGATCAAGTTGGTATCTGCGCTGACGTCTCTCTTCAAGGTGAGTCTTGCGGGTCCAACTGGGCTCTGCTGGGACCTACCTCTTCAAGTCCCCCCAGTCCAATGTTCTTCTCATGAATGTTTAATAAAGTGAGGTTAACTTTTGGACTTAAGCAAAGGGTTTTGAAAAGGGTTTAGTTTTAAGGTTTTCCATGGGGATTCTTCCCGCGGAAGTCCTTATGTCACTTGCAGAAATTCCCGACTTTCCTGCTTGATCTTTGGGTATGATGCGGGTAGGTCTGTAACCTCCTCGCAAGTCAGGAGCGTTGAGTCCCACTTGTGTGGATTCTCCATGAGGTTTTGGTAGTTTTGAACATAGTGATCAATTATGTTAAAACCACCAATTCCATCTTGGAGCTTCAAACAATGTAGTTCTCGACGTTCCCGCTATGCGGGGATGTTATTCCCGTTTCCGCAAGCATTGCCCAGAAGATCCTTCTTGATTTCAATTCCCTGCGGAGCGCTAGGTATGTGAAGGGTTTTGCCTTAACACTGTACCCGCACTCGTCTTACGGTTACTTTACTTCCAAGGTATTCCTGGCGTCAATTCCCTGCGGGTGCTAAGTATGTGAAGGGTTTTGCCTTGACACTGTACCCGCACCCGTCTTATAGTTACTTGGTTGCCAAGGTATTCCTGGCGTCAATTCCCTGCGGGTGCTATGTATGTGAAGGGTTTTGCCTTAACACTGTACCCGCACCTGTCTTACAGTTACTTGGTTGCCAAGGTAAGGGGTATTTTCCCGCTTACTTTTGAATCTTTTTGAATTTTTTGAAATTCGAAGAGTTGGTGAAAGGATAAGAACAGTCCAAACCTCTGAAACGTCGTGCGACGGTTTCTTCTGACTGTCAGGACGTGCAGGAAGTTATGGTGACGTGACAGTACATGGTCATTCCAGACGCTTTTTCAGGCGCGTGGGCGCGATTTTTCGGGCGCGTGGCCGCGAAATTAATGGTACGCGTCCTTTCAACAGCTGTTGTCAGCTTGCTTTTTGCCACGTGTCATAGTTTCATTGCACCTTCTATTTCTCTCTCTTCCGCATTAAATTCATCTCATTAATTGCGATTAGTATATAAAGGGGGAGAGGGTTCTTTGTAATCCACACTTTCACTTTTCTCTTCATCTTCAAAACGATTTCCGGCGAATACTCAACTTTTCAGTCGAGCATTCTCTCGAAATCGTTTTCTTTCATCTGCAAGATGTCTTCTGCTTACGATCTTGAGGGTACAGCCCAGGAGGCTGGGGTGCACGCCGATGACAAGAGTACTGCTGGCGAGTGCCAGTGTGCTCTGCCTGTCGATCTATATCAGTACATCGTCAGGAAGTTCATGCTCGAGTCTCTCGAGCCTGAGTTTCCTGAACCCCATCAGACGGTGTATGATGCCCCAGAGGCAAGATCGGGGTATATGCTGCATTCTTTGTCTATGGGAATCTTAGGTTCCCGTTGACAAAGTTTGTGTACCGTGTCCTAGAGAGGCACGGTGTACACCTGACCGAGGTGCACCCGATGGCGATCGCGAAGAATTCGCCACTTCGAGTGGGTGTGCCGGATTCTGGGCATTGAGCCCTTTGTCGACCGCCTGATGACCTTCTACACTTGGAGGTGCATCCAGGGGTGGTATACCCTGATAACCCGGATCAAGGGTTTGAAGATTTGCGCAACCGAGCGCAGTCTTCGCTCGTGGAAGCGGAAGTTCTTTTTCATCTCCGCTCGCGCCATCCCCCTTGCCATGAAATTCAAGAATGGGCAAGCACTTCCCAGCCTTCACGCCTCCAACTACCAGGAGGCGGAATGGTTCTCGAAAATATCCCGAGTCCAATCTCCGGTTTACCGGTTTGCGGAGTCCGGGATGGTGATGCTCGGGATGAGCCGGGTGTGGAAGGATGCGGATGCGCGAAAGATCCCGATCGTCCTCGAATACGGTTTGAACTCTGTTCCTTACGGTATGCTCTGTTTCTTTTTGTTGATTTAGAATCTCTTCTAACTTCTTTCCTGTTTATTTCAGAGGGGAACGACTTGCAGTCGCTCCTGTATCCGCGGGAGGCTGACAGTCCCGCTCGGATGGGTACTCGTGCTCTAGATGAGCACGAGTTGCCCATCCTAGAACAAACGGCGGATTGGTTCGTGGAGGTCTACCCGCTAGGCCACGAGATCCTGAGCGCCAGGCGGCCAGGTAAGGCGCTTTTCAACCCTCGACCCCTCATTGTTGAAACCTCTGCTGGAATTCCTCTAATCTTATGTTCTGATGAGGAATCCGCAGATGGTCCTCCGTTGGTGCGGAAGAAGAAGGCTGCCGGCTGGAAGGGGAAGGAGAAGGTGGCCTCAACTGCCGATCCAGTGCCTCGGTCTGACTCAGAGGCCGAGAGCGAGGAGGTGGCGGGGAACCCCGGAGGTGATAAGACCACTGCTCCGGAGGCTGCGACGATTGTCACCTCCGGAGAGCCCAGGATGACAACGGTGACCGGCGTGAAGAGGCCGGCTCCGTCGGGTTCATCCCCGCCTGTCCGCACTTTTAGGCTCAAGAAAACCCGTAAGTACAAACTATATTTTTAACTTCATAGCTTTCCATCATTAATACTTATCTTCTTTGCGCAGGCGTGGATGTTGACGCATTCCAGGGTGGAGCAGGGAAGAGTGCCCCCCCGCCCATGACGGTAGGCTTGGTCAGCCTACCTGAGGCGACGACCCAGGCGGCTGCGCCTGCTTCCGCTGGTTCAGTTGCTCATTCCATTGAGCCAACTGTTCCAGCTGTGATGACATCACCGCTGGCTGTCAGTGCCATTTTTAACGCATCTTTCACTGAGCCGGCGGTTACTTTTGCTGCAGATTCCGCAGCGGCGAACGCGGCGGCCGCGGCGGCCTTCACCATGCCTCTTCCGTCATCGGCAACGACGGCCGATCCTTCAGGTATGCATGGGGCTTCTCGCCAACCTCTGCCTCCTTCCCATCTACCTGACCTCTTGGACGGATTTCCCTTGGGTTCAGGTGATGGGTTTGGCGGCTATCGGCCTGTTATTGACCCTACAGGTGCGTAGGGTTCTTTTGGCCTTTTTTTTTTCTTTTCCTAACTGCTTTTTGTTTTTTACAGTGTCGGATTCCAATGAAGTGTATGTTCCACGATGGAACATCCGCCGAGGAACAACCCTTCGCACACCTGTGGAGTGCGTGGAGTGGGCTCGTCACGCAGCTCCCAGTGGTGCGTTGGGGGAAGCCATGGCTAGCTACCAGGAGGGTAGGCTAACCAATGAGCTTCGGGTTCTCCTGGCCCGGATGCAGCCGCGCTTCGAGCTGCTTTGTCGTGAAAACGACAAGTTAAAAGCAGCTCGCATTCAAGAAGTAGCTCAGGCGCGGGCTGTCCGGGAGGAGAATAGGAGGCTCTCCGCCGCGGCTGCGGAGAAGGAGAAGGCGTTCAAGGCCCTTGAAGTTGAGGTTCAGGCCCGTCTCGAGGCCCGTTCCAAGGCTGCCCAAGCTGTTAATGAACAGCTTCGGCTGGCTAAGGAAACTGCTAGGAACGCAACTGAAAGGGCCACCAAGGCTGAAGCTGTTGCTGAGCCTCTACGCGTGGAGAATGAGGAGCTTAAAGCCAAATTAGAGGCTCTTCAGCAGGCTCATGATGCCTTGGCGATGGAGGACGCGAAGAAGCTCCAAGAGATCCTGGACCAGAGGGGCGTGCTTGACCACACTGAGCGGAAGCTAAAGGGCGTCGAAGAGGCTGCTGCAAAGGAAGTGTTGCTTGCCAACCTTAATAAAAGTGAAGCCGAACGCGCCTGTAACCAAGCTCAAGCCGCCCTCCAAGAAGCTCTGGTTGCCAAGGAATGGCTTCTTCGAGAAGCGTTGTCTCAGGTATGTTTAGCTTCATGTCTTCACGCTTTTCTTTATAAGTAGAAAAGGTTTTGATACTTGTAATTCTCTTGTAGGTTGTGCATCGGGTCTTCGCAGATACGTCTTATGACGATGCTATGAGCGCATCCCTCAACGCTTCTCATGAGGATGGGGAAAAGGCCGGCTTCCTGCTTGGTCTAGGGTTCGTTGAGAAAGGCATCCCGCCTTCCAACTTCCCTTTATTTGATGTAGATACTGAAGCTGTATACGACCAAGCAGTGAATCAGTATGCCGCCTTCCCGCATCCGGTGGTGGAGAAGGTAAACGAAGTTGCCGCTGCTGATGATGGGCTAGCTATCCTTAAAGCTTTCCTTGAACCGCCACGCTCTACTGATGGTGCTGGTCCAAGTGGAAGTGGCCCTGAAGCCTGATCCTGAAGATCCCTTCCCACTGCTAGGATAGATTTAGCTTGTATAGATTTATATTCTTGTAGGCGGGTAGTTACCCGGCCATTCTTGTAACGAATATTATGAAATATAAATCTTTGTGCGGGTAAGACCGCTATTTTCACTGGATTCCTTGCTTTATAAACGTTATATGACTTGCATACTTTAGTTTAAATTAGCAATTTTCCAAGTGTTTAGAATAAGTTAACCTTTGAACGTGGTAGATAATAGGTTGAAGTTTTGCTTCCTCTTTCGTGATTGTGCGGGTAGGACCGTCACTTGCACTTAGGATGGCTAAACTCTACCTATATCTGACCTGCGTAGAGGTTTTCCTCATCTTTTTAGAAATTTTCTAAGTGTTTAGAATAAGTTAACATTTGAACGTGGTAGATAATAGGTTGAAGTTTTGCTTCCTCTTTCGTGATTGTGCGGGTAGGACCGTCACTTGCACTTAGTAGGATGGCTAAACTTTACCTACATCTAACCTGCGTGTAGGTTTTCCTCATCCTTTTGTTAGAAATTCTCTGTTTTGAATAAGTTAACCGTTCGACGCGCGGTTGTCAATAGGTTTGGTTTCCTCACATGATTTGTGCGGTTAGGACCGGCACTTTCATTTAGTTGGATGACCAAAGTTTACCTATGACTGACCTGCGTGAAGGTTTGCCGTTTTTTGGGTTTATGCGGGTTTTGCCGCCTTCCCCACGCAACGACTTTCCACGTAATTATGCGGTGAAAACCGGCATCAGTGTTGAATAAATTAACCGTTCGACGCGTGGTTGTTAATAGGTTAGTGTTCAGTTTCCTCTATCATGATTCATGCGGATAGACCGGCACTTTCATTTAGTGGGATAACTGAACTTTACCTTTAACTGACCTGCGTGAAGGTTTGCCGTTTTTTGGGTTTATGCGGGTTTTGCCGCCTTCCCCACGCAACGACTTCTTTCACACTTATGTATGCGGTGAAGACCGGCATATCCGTGTGGAAAGTTCATAAGTATAAATGTAAAATCATCAGCGTCGATGTTCTAAGGAGAATCATTTCCATTAGAAGTGGCTCTGGGCCTTTTCTTTACAAATTTGGAATTGATCTACATGCAAACTGTGTAATTGAGCTCCCTTCCATGTTGTTGGGATGGGAGTGCCATCGAGCCGATATGCACCTGGTTCGGGATCTCGTTGTTTACTCAGTATGTAGTCTCCGGCATTGAAGCTGCAATTTTATTTGTGTTTTCCCCAGCTGGGGTTCTACACGCATCAGCCTGCTCAGCGTTCGTTACGCCACGAGGTGTGCGAGCGTCCCATCTCTGACAAATGCTTCGACGATGTCCTTTACGTCTGTGCATTCTTCAGTGTTGTGGCCTTTTGTCCTGTGAAAGTCACAGTATTTGCTCCGATCAGCATTGTGACGATGTAGGATTATTGGAGCCTTTGGCCATGGGAGCTCCTCAGTGGCGAATATCTCGGTGACGCTTTTGGTGAGTGGCGTCCATCTATAGTTCTGGTGCGACTGTACGTTATCCCTTCCGCCTAACCGATGTTGCAAGCCGGATGAGGTGTCAAAGTTTACCCTTGACTGCCAAATGCCTAGCTTCCGCTTTTTGTTTAATCGGGCGGTAAGGACGTTGTCTTCTCTTGTTTTCTGGGTGTAGAGGTTTGTGCTCTGGGGGAGATCTCTACCCAGTTGCTTCTCCGTTTCCGCAAAGCGTTTAGCTGCTGTCATGATGGCATCCCATGTGGATGGCATGCCATCTTTACCCGTTAAGGTGCGGATGAGCTCTGGGTCGTTCGCGCCCTGGATAAAGGCAGCGCGAACAAGATCTTCGCTGATATTACCCAGACTTAGCTTCTTTGAGTTGAAGCGAGTGATGAAGTCTGGCAAAGATTCATCTTCCTCTCGAATGCATTTGAGGATTGTCCATTGCTCCTCGGTATACTTTCTTTGTTGGCTGAAGTGTTGGCTAAACTTCTGCTGGAAGTCTTCCCAATCGTAGATGTGGTGGACCGGTAGACGATCGAACCACGCTCTAGCAGCCCCAACAAGCGTCATTTGGAACATGTAACACCACGTAGGTTCCGTCCAACTACTGACGGTTGCCCCCGCTATGAACCTGTTCAAATGATCGTCTGGATCTGATATACCATCGTAAGTGCCGATGTTGGACATCTGTTTGGCACTTTTCGGGACGATTGCTTCCGCAATGTCCCTTGCAAATTTGGACGTTCCTGCCTTTGCAGCAGTTGGTGTAAATGTTTTCGAGAAGTCACGTGGATTTCCATCTGTGTTTTTTGGTTTGAAGGCTTCTTCAAAATGCCTTCTCGGTTGGGAGTCCGTTTCCTTACGCTTCCCTTTCGCCCTATGACGAGGGTTTGCGTCACTATCGGATTCCTCCGAATCATTGTCCCAGTATTCTCCGAATTCGTCAGCCTGTTGGACGGAACGCAAGCGTTCGTCCAACTCAGCTTGGAATTCCTTCTGACGTGCCTCCGCCCACGCTTTAACTTGTTCAAGTGTTTGGCGGGGGAGTCTCGTCTGTTGTCTTTCCTCCTGGGTATTATTGAATCCCAGGGGATGGTTGTTTACTGCACTTGCCCCAGCTTGGGTAACTGGGGTAGTGTTCGTAAAATTTACTGCACTTGCCCCGGCTTGGGTAACCGGGGTAGTGTTCGTAAAAACTGTGTAGTCACCGGTATTCCCCCCAGTAGGTGGGGTTGTGGTTACCGGAGTTTCTTTAACCATCTTTCTAGAAGTTCGAAAAAACTGAAAAGAAATGAAGTTCTAGCTTTTATGCACGGATGGCGCCAATGAAGAAACACTAATCAGACCCCGGACAGGTTACGGATAACCTGGGGGTTAGATAGATGTTTCCCACGAGGGGTTGGACCCGGCAAAGATGGTTCTTCTGATAACCTGCAAAACAGACACCGTGAGCTCGTCACTGAGAAGGGGGGGTTCCTCCTTGTGACCACCCTCCGGCGTGAGAATCAGACTAGATTGCTCTTTAAATATAAATGTATATTAAGAGATTGCTAGAGCAGATATCAGGTATAATATGTAATACGAGATAGTATATGATGATAATGTGATCAGATGAGATGATCATACCATTTGGGGTATTTATAGCCGAAGGTAGGTTTCCAAGAAGGTGTAGCCGGCTGAATAGTATTCATGTTCTACCAACTGTGGCCTACGCACGTGCCATGCTGGTAGTTGGTGGGTAGGCAGCGGCTGACAGTGACCAGGCCTGCTGTGTACTATTCCTTTTCCACCAACTGCCGGCTATGCACGTGGTATGACAGGAGTTGGTGAGTAGGCAGCGGCTAATAGTGACATACAGTACAAGAGCATGCTGCTCGCCATACTGTTGTCAATAAGCTGTCGTATCTTTAGTCAGATCTTTTGCCCATACCTCGTCAGGTACAGTACAGAAGATCTTCCCGTATCGTACGGACTGGCTTATTTGGGCGGGAGTATTCCCCCTCCCGCCTTTGTGCGGGATTGTTCCCGGCTTTGCTCATTCCTTCAGGTGACAACTGAATTATTGAGAGCTAAGTGCCTTGTGCGTGTAGCCTTGCTGCGCGGGTGGCCTTCCCTGATGGCTTGTATCCGCAGCTGCGGGAACAGGCGGAGTACTTCACCATTGGGAGGCATTTCCTGCGGGAACAGCTTGCGTACTGCGCGTAAGGACGTCACGTCTCTGAGCATGGTGGGTCCTGCGGATCCAGTTGGTTTCTGCGCAGACGTCTCTCTTCAAGGTGAGTCTTGCGGGTCCAACTGGGCTCTGCTGAGACCTACCTCTTCATCATCTTTCTGCAACAAATTGTAACAGAAATGGAGTTTTATATCCTTTTTACTTTGTATTTGATTATTCATCTTTCTGCAACAAATTGTAATAGAAATGGTGGATTCATTATTATTTTTTTTTACATTGAATTTGAATATTCATTTTTCTGCAACAAATTGTAACAGAAATGGTGGATTATTATTATTATTATTATTATTATTTTACTTTGAAATGGAATATTTTTCTGTCTGCAACAAATTGTGATAGAAATGGTGAAGTTTTTTACTTTTTATTTTTTATTTTCTTTCTTTTGATTACTTGTGGTTTGAATATTTATGCAGCAAACTGTAAGAGAAATGGTGGAGTTATTATTATTATTTTTTTACTTTGATTTTAATATTCATCTTTCTGCAACATATTATAGCATAAGTAATTTATTTTATTTTATTCTTTTAATTTTGTTTTGTTTTGTTAGTTGTATGCAGTTTTCTTGCCCATAGGTGTTTTTTCAGCATTCTATCATTACAGACAAGATGTTTATGATATACATCATGCTGTGTTAGGTGATCACTTTTTTTATTTTTTTGAATTTTGTTACTATGGTTAACTGAATAAAATGATGAAGAAACACTAATCGGCCCCGGGCAGATTACGGATAATCTGGGGGTTAAATAGATGTTTCCCACGAGGGGTTAGATCCGGCAAAGATGGTTCTTCTGATAACCTGCAAAACAGACACCGTGAGCTCGTCACTGAGAAAGGGGGGGGGTACCTCCTTGTGACCACCCTCCGGCGTGAGAATCAGACTAGATTGCTCTTGAATATAAGTGTATATTAAGATATTGCTAGAGCAGATATCAGGTATAAGATGTAAGATACAAGATAAGATGAGATGATCATACCATTTGGGGTATTTATAGCCGAAGGTAGGTTTCCAAGAGGGTATAGCCGGTTGAATAGTATTCCTGTTCTACCAACTGTGGCCTACGCACGTGCCATGCTGGTAGTTGGTGGGTAGGCAGCGGCTGACAGTGACCAGGCCTGCTGTGTACTATTCATTTTCCACCAACTGCAGGCTATGCACGTGGTATGACAGGAGTTGGTGAGTAGGTAGCGGCTAATAGTGACATACAGTACAAGAGCATGCTGCTCGCCATACTGTTGTCAATGGGCTGTCGTATCTCTGGTCAGATCTTTTGCCCATACCTCGTCAGGTACAGTACAAAAGATCTTCCAGTATCGTACGGACTGGCTCATTTGGGCGGGAGTATTCCCCCTCCCGCCTTTGTGCGGGATTGTTCCCGGCTTTGCTCATTCCTTCAGGTGACTACTGAATTATTGAGAGCTAAGTGCCTTGTGCGTGTAGCCTTGCTGCGCGGGTGGCCTTCCCTGATGGCTTGTATCCGCAGCTGCGGGAACAAGCGGAGTACTTCACCATTGGGAGGCATTTCCTGCGGGAACAGCTTGCGTACTGCGCGTAAGGACGTCACGTCTCTGAGCATGGTGGGTCCTGCGGATCCAGTTGGTTTCTGCGCAGACGTCTCTCTTCAAGGTGAGTCCTGTGGGTCCAACTGGGCTCTGCTGGGACCTACCTCTTCAAGTCCCCCCAGTCCAATGTTCTTCTCATGAGTGTTTAATAAGTGAGGTGAACTTTTGAACTTAAGCAAAGGGTTTTTGAAAAGGGTTTAGTTTTAAGGTTTTCCATGGGGATTCTTCCCGCGGAAGTCCTTATGTCACTTGCAGAAATTCCCGACTTTCCTGCTTGATCTTTGGGTATGATGCGGGTAGGTCTGTAACCTCCTCGCAAGTCAGGAGCGTTGAGTCCCACTTGTGTGGATTCTCCATGAGGTTTTGGTAGTTTTGAACATAGTGATCAATTATGTTAAAACCACCAATTCCATCTTGGAGCTTCAAACAATGTAGTTCTCGACGTTCCCGCTATGCGGAGATGTTATTCCCGTTTCCGCAAGCATTGCCCAGAAGATCCTTCTTGGTTTCAATTCCCTGTGGAGCGCTAGGTATGTGAAGGGTTTTGCCTTGACACTGTACCCGCACACGTCTTACGGTTACTTTACTTCCAAGGTATTCCTGGCGTCAATTCCATGCGGGTGCTAAGTATGTGAAGGGTTTTGCCTTAACACTGTACCCGCACCCGTCTTATAGTTACTTGGTCGCCGAGGTATTCTTGGCTTCAATTCCCTGCAGGTGCTAAGTATGTGAAGGGTTTTGCCTTAACACTGTACTCGCACCTGTCTTACAGTTACTTGGTTGCCAAGGTAAGGGGTATTTTCCCGCTTACTTTTGAATCTTTTTGAAATTTTGAAATTCGAAGAGTTGGTGAAAGGATAAGAACAGTCCAAACTGTTGAAACGTCGTCCGACGGTTTCTTCTGACTGTGTCAGGACGTGCAGGAAGTTATGGTGACGTGACAGTACATGGTCATTCCAGACGCTTTTTCAGACGCGTGGGCGCGATTTTTCGGGCGCGTGGCCGCGAAATTAATGGCACGCGTCCTTTCAACAGCTGTTGCCAGCTTGCACTTTGCCACGTGTCATAGTTTCATTGCACCTGCGATTTCTCTCTCTTCCGCATTAAATTCATCGCATTAATTGCGATGAGTATATAAAGGGGGAGAGGGTCTCTTGTAATTCACACTTTCACTCTTCTCTTCTTGTAAACGATTTCCGGCGAATACTTTCTGCCAAGCATTCTCCTGAAATCACTCTTCTCTACCTCCAAACCATGTCTTCTACCTACGATTTTGAAGCTGCTGCCGAAGAATCTGACATGCACGTCGAGATCCCGACGTCTAGGTCTGATAAAGACGATAAGAGCACTGCTGGCGAATGCCAGTGTGCTTTTCCGGCCGACCTCTATCGGTACGTCGTCCGGAAGTTCATGCTCGAGTCGTTCGAGCCTGAGTTTCCGGAGCCACACCAGACGGTGTACGATGCCCCCCAGGGCAAGATAGGGGTGTACGCTGCATTCTTCGTTTATGGGAATCTCAGGTTCCCATTGACGAAGTTTGTATACCGTGTCTTGGAGAGGCACGGCGTGCATCTGACGGAGGTACACCCTATGGCGATCGCCAAGATCCGCCACTTTGAGTGGGTGTGCCTCATTCTGAGCGTGGAGCCCCATGCTGACCGGTTGATGACGTTCTATTCTTGGAGGTGCATCCAGGGGTGGTACACCTTGGTCAATCGGATCAAGGGGTTGAAGATCTGCGCTACCGAGCGCAGTCTTCGGTCGTGGAAGCGTGAGTTTTTTTTATATCTCCGCTCGCGTCATCCCCCTTGCGATGACCTTTAAGAATGGGAGAGCACTCCCCGCCCTTCACGCCCTCAACTACCAGGAGGCGGAGTGGTTCGCCAAGATCTCCCGGGTCCAGACTCCGGTATACCGCTTTGCGGAGTCTGGGATGGTGATGCTTGGGATGAGCCGGGTGTGGAAGGAGGCGTCACAGGTTCCCATCGTCCTCGAATACGGTTTGAACTCTGTCCCTTATGGTATGCTCTGTCTTCTTTGTTTATATAGGTTTGTCTTCTAACTGTTTCTTTTATTTCAGAGGGGAACGACTTGCAGTCGCTCCTGCATCCGCGGGAGGCTGATAGTCCCGCTCGGATGGGTACTCGTGCTCTAGATGAGAACGAGTTGCCCATCCTTGAACAGACGGCGGATCGGTTCGTGGAGGTCTACTCGCCAGGCCACGAGATCCTGAGCGCCAGGCGGCCAGGTAAGGAGTTATTCAACCCTCGACCCCTCAATGCTGAAACCTCTGCTGGAATTCCTCTAATCTTGTGTTCTGATGAGGAATCCGCAGATGGTCCTCCGTTGGTGCGGAAGAAGAAGGCTGCCGGCGGGAAGGGGAAGGCGAAGGTTGCCTCCACTGCCGATCCGGTGCCTCGGTCTGATTCAGAGACTGACAGCGAGGAGGTGGCGGGGAACCCTGGTGGTGATAAGACCACTGCTCCGGAGGCTGAGACGACCGTCCCCTCCGAGCAGCCCAGGACAACGACGGTGAGCGGCGTGAAGAGGCCGGCTCCATCGGGTTCGTCCCCGCCTGTTCGCACTTTTAGGCTCAAGAAAACCCGTAAGTACAAACTTCTTTTTAACTTCATATCTTTCCGCCATTATACTTATATCTTCTTTGTGCAGGCGTGGATGCTATCGCATTCCAGGGTGGAGCGGGGAGGAGCACCTCCGGACCCATGACGGTAGGTTTGGTCAACCTACCTGAGGCGATGACCCAGGCGGCTGCGCCTGCTTCAGTTGTTGGTTCAGTTGCTCACCCAGTTGAGACAACTGTTCCAACTGCGATGACATCTCCGCCGGCTGTCAGTGCCATATTTACTGAATCTGTTACTGAGCCGGCGGTGACTATTCCTGCGGGTACTTCCGCAGCGGCGACCACGGTTGTGAGTTCACCTCCGGTGAGTTCACCTCCGTTGGTTTCTACCGCGGCGGCCTCCATGCCTCCTCCGACTTCGGCAGCTACGGCCGATCCTCCAGGTATGCTTGGGGCTTCTCGCCAACCTCTGCCTCCTTCCCATCTGCCTGACCTCTTGGATGGATTTCCCTTGGGTTCAGGTGATGGGTTTGGCGGCTATCGGCCTGTTGTCGACCCTACAGGTGCGTAGGGTTCTTTTGGCCTTTTTTTATCATCTTTTCCTAACTGCTTTTTATTTTTTGCAGTGTCGGATTCCAATGAAGTGTATGTTCCACGATGGAACATCCGCCGAGGAACAACCCTTCGCACGCCTGTGGAGTGCGTGGAGTGGGCTCGTCACGCAGCTCCCAGTGGTGCGTTGGGGGAAGCCATGGCTAGCTATCAGGAGGGTAGGCTAACCAATGAGCTTCGGGTTCTCCTGGCCCAGATGCAGCCGCGCGTCGAGTTGCTTTGTCGTGAAAACGACAAGTTAAAAGCAGCTCGCATCCAAGAAGTAGCTCAGGCGCGGGCTGTCCTGGAGGAGAATAGGAGGCTTACCGCAGTGGCTGCGGAAAAGGAGAAGGCCTTCAAGGCCCTCGAGGTTGAAGTTCAGGCCCGGCTCGAGGCCCGTTCCAAGGCTGCCCAAGCTGTTAACGAACAGCTTCGGCTGGCTAAGGAAACTGCACGGAACGCAACCGAGAGGGCCACCAAGGCTGAAGCTGTTGCTGAGCCTTTACGCCTCGAGAATGAGGAACTTAAAGCCAAACTAGAGGCGCTCCAACAGGCTCATGATGCCTTGGCGATGGAAGACGCCAAGAAGCTCCAAGAGATCTTGGACCAGAGGGGGGTGCTTGATCATACTGAGCGGAAGCTAAAGGGCGTTGAAGAGGCTGCGGCTAAAGAAGTGTTGCTTGCCAACCTTAACAAAAGTGAAGCCGAACGCGCCCGTAACCAAGCTCAAGCTGCCCTCCAGGAAGCTCTGGTTACCAAGGAATGGCTTCTTCGAGAAGCGTTGTCTCAGGTAAGCTTAGCTTCATAATGTCTTCACGCTTTTCTTTGTAAACAGAAAAGGTTTTGATACTTGTATATTTTTTTGTAGGTTATGCATCGAGTCTTCACGGACACATCATACGACGATGCCATGAGCGCAGCCCTCAACGCTTCTCATGAGGATGGGGAAAAGGCCGGCTTCCTGCTTGGTCTAGGGTTCGTTGAGAAAGGCATCCCGCCTTCCAACTTCCCTTTGTATGATGTGGATACTAAAGCTGTTTATGACCAAGCAGTGAATCAGTATGCCGCCTTCCCGCATCCGGTGGTGGAGAAGGTGAACGAAGTTGCTGCTGCTGATGATGGGCTAGCTATCCTTAAAGCTTTCCTTGAACCGCCACGCTCTACTGATGGTGCTGGTCCAAGTGGAAGTGGTCCTGAAGCTTGATCCTGAAGATCCCTTCCCACTGTTAGGATAGGTTTAGCTTGTATAGATTTATATTCTTGTAGGCGGGTAGTTACCCGGCGATTCTTGTAATGAATATTATGAAATATAAATCTTTGTGCGGGTAAGACCGCTACTTTCACTGGATGACTTGCTTTATAAACGTTATATGACTTGCTCATGCATACTTTAGTGTAAATTAGCAATTTTCCAAGTGTTTAGAATAAGTTAACCTTTGAACGTGGTAGATAATAGGTTGAAGTTTTGCTTCCTCCTTCGTGATTGTGCGGGTAGGACCGTCACTTGCACTTAGTAGGATGGCTAAACTTTACCTATATCTGACCTGCGTGGAGGTTTTCCTCATCTTTTTAGAAATTTTCTAAGTGTTTAGAATAAGTTAACCTTTGAACGTGGTAGATAATAGGTTGAAGTTTTGCTTCCTCTTTCGTGATTGTGCGGGTAGGACCGTCACTTGCACTTAGTAGGATGGCTAAACTTTACCTACATCTAACCTGCGTGGAGGTTTTCCTCATCCTTCTGTTAGAAATTTTCTAAAGTATTTTGAATAAGTTAACCGTTCGACGCGCGGTTGTCAATAGGTTCGGTTTCCCCTCATGATTTGTGCGGTTAGGACCGGCACTTTCATTTAGTGGGTTGACCAAAGTTTACCTATGACTGACCTGCGTGAAGGTTTGCCGTTTTTTGGGTTTATGCGGGTTTTGCCGCCTTCCCCACGCAACGACTTTCCACGTAATTATGCGGTGAGTACCGGCATCAGTGTTGAATAAATTAACCGTTCGACGCGCGGTTGTTAATAGATTAGTGTTCAGTTTCCTCTTATCATGATTCGTGCGGATAGACCGGCACTTTCATTTAGTGGGATGACTGAACTTTACCTTTAACTGACCTGCGTGAAGGTTTGCCGTTTTTTGGGTTTATGCGGGTTTTGCCGCCTTCCCCACGCAACGACTTCTTTCACACTTATGTATGCGGTGAAGACCGGCATATCCGTGTGGAAAGTTCATAAGTATAAATGTAAAATCATCAGCGTCGATGTTCTAAGGAGAATCATTTCCATTAGAAGTGGCTCTGGGCCTTTTCTTTACAAATTTGGAATTGATCTACATGCAAACTGTGTAATTGAGCTCCCTTCCATGTTGTTGGGATGGGAGTGCCATCGAGCCGATATGCACCTGGTTCGGGATCTCGTTGTTTACTCAGTATGTAGTCTCCGGCATTGAAGCTGCAATTTTATTTGTGTTTTCCCCAGCTGGGGTTCTACACGCATCAGCCTGCTCAGCGTTCGTTACGCCACGAGGTGTGCGAGCGTCCCATCTCTGACAAATGCTTCGACGATGTCCTTTACGTCTGTGCATTCTTCAGTGTTGTGGCCTTTTGTCCTGTGAAAGTCACAGTATTTGCTCCGATCAACATTGTGACGATGTCGGATTATTGGAGCCTTTGGCCATGGGAGCTCCTCAGTGGCGAATATCTCGGTGACGCTTTTGGTGAGTGGCGTCCATCTGGAGTTCTGGTTCGACTGTACGTTATCCCTTCCGCCTAACCGATGTTGCAAGCCGGATGAGGTGTCAAAGTTTACCCTTGACTGCCAAATGCCTAGCTTCCGCTTTTTGTTTAGTCGGGCGGTAAGGACGTTGTCTTCTCTTGTTTTCTGGGTGTAGAGGTTTGTGCTCTGGGGGAGATCTCTACCCAGTTGCTTCTCCGTTTCCGCAAAGCGTTTAGCTGCTGTCATGATGGCATCCCATGTGGATGGCATGCCATCTTTACCCGTTAAGGTGCGGATGAGCTCTGGTCGTTCGCGCCCTGGATGAAAGCAGCGCGAACAAGATCTTCGCTAATATTACCCAGACTTAGCTTCTTTGAGTTGAAGCGAGTGATGAAGTCTGGCAAAGATTCATCTTCCTCTCGAATGCATTTGAGGATTGTCCATTGCTCTTCGGTATACTTTCTTTGTTGGCTGAAGTGTTGGCTAAATTTCTGCTGGAAGTCTTCCCAATCGTAGATGTGGTGGACCGGTAGACGATCGAACCACGCTCTAGCTGCCCCAACAAGCGTCATTTGGAACATGTAACACCACGTAGGTTCCGTCCAACTACTGACGGTTGCCCCCGCTATGAACCTGTTCAAATGATCGTCTGGATCAGATATACCATCGTAAGTGCCGATGTTGGACATCTGTTTGGCACTTTTCGGGACGATTGCTTCCGCAATGTCCCTTGCAAATTTGGACGTTCCCGCCTTTGCAGCAGTTGGTGTAAATGTTTTGGAGAAGTCACGTGGGTTTCCACCTGCGTTTTTTGGTTTGAAGGTTTCTCCAAAACGCCTTCTCGGTTGGGAGTCCGTTTCCTTACGCTTCCCTTTCGCCCTATGACGAGGGTTTGCGTCACTATCGGATTCCTCCGAATCATTGTCCCAGTACTCTCCGAATTCCTCAGGCTGTTGGAGTGAACGTAAGCGTTCATCCAACTCAGCTTGGAATTCTTTTTGACGTGCTTCCGCCCACGCTTTAACTTCATTGAGTGTTTGGCGGGGGAGCCTCGTTCGTTGTCTCTCTAACTGGGTATCGGTGAATCCCAGTGAGCGATTATTTACTGCACTTGCCCCAGCTTGGGTAACCGGGGTAGTGTTCGTAAAAACTGTGTAGTCGCCGGTATTCCCCTTAGTAGCTGGGGTTGTGGTTACCGGAGTTTCTTTAACCATCTTTCCAGAAGTTTGAAAAAACTGAAAAGAAATGAAGTTCTAGCTTTTATGCACGGATGGCGTCAATGAAGAAACACTAATCGGCCCAGGGCAGATTACGGATAATCTGGGGGTTAAATAGATGTTTCCCACGAGGGGTTAGATCCGGCAAAGATGGTTCTTCTGATAACCTGCAAAACAGACACCGTGAGCTCGTCACTGAGAAAGGGGGGGTACCTCCTTGTGACCACCCTCCGGCGTGAGAATCAGACTAGATTGCTCTTGAATATAAGTGTATATTAAGAGATTGCTAGAGCAGATATCAGGTATAAGATGTAAGATACAAGATAAGATGAGATGATCATACCATTTGGGGTATTTATAGCCGAAGGTAGGTTTCCAAGAGGGTATAGCCGGTTGAATAGTATTCCTGTTCTACCAACTGTGGCCTACGCACGTGCCATGCTGGTAGTTGGTGGGTAGGCAGCGGCTGACAGTGACCAGGCCTGCTGTGTACTATTCCTTTTCCACCAACTGCAGGCTATGCACGTGGTATGACAGGAGTTGGTGAGTAGGTAGCGGCTAATAGTGACATACAGTACAAGAGCATGCTGCTCGCCATACTGTTGTCAATGGGCTGTCGTATCTCTGGTCAGATCTTTTGCCCATACCTCGTCAGGTACAGTACAAAAGATCTTCCAGTATCGTACGGACTGGCTCATTTGGGCGGGAGTATTCCCCCTCCCGCCTTTGTGCGGGATTGTTCCCGGCTTTGCTCATTCCTTCAGGTGACTACTGAATTATTGAGAGCTAAGTGCCTTGTGCGTGTAGCCTTGCTGCGCGGGTGGCCTTCCCTGATGGCTTGTATCCGCAGCTGCGGGAACAGGCGGAGTACTTCACCATTGGGAGGCATTTCCTGCGGGAACAGCTTGCGTACTGCGCGTAAGGACGTCACGTCTCTGAGCATGGTGGGTCCTGCGGATCCAGTTGGTTTCTGCGCAGACGTCTCTCTTCAAAGTGAGTCATGTGGGTCCAACTGGGCTCTGCTGGGACCTACCTCTTCAAATGAGTTGTGATGGTTTGATGTTTTGTTAACAGGGCTTTTGTTCTCAGTTTTTATAACCGGTGTTATAACCGAAGCTATCAAAGATGCAGTTGGTAGACCCAGGCCCGACTTTTTCTGGCGTTGTTTTCCTGATGGAAAAGATGTATGTTGGTTTAGTGTTTATTAATTTTGATTCGTTGGTGTGAACGGGTTGAGTTGATTACGGGTCATATTGGGTTTGGGTTGAAAACGGTTGGGTAATGCCCAAATTGGGTTTGGGTGGAAAAGGGTCGGGTAACGGGCCAAAATTGGTTTGGATTGAAAAATGGTAGGTTGGGTCGGGTAACGGGTCACATTGGGTTTGTGTTAGACAAAGGGTTGCAAAAAGGTCTGGTTGGGTTGTCCCACGAAAACTTGTTTGTTGGTTATCCACACTTATTTTATAAATAATTAGCGTGTTAATTATGATTAAAGTAACAATCCAGCAATTAAGGAGGTTATAAGGCATTAAAAACATACTTTGGGCCATTTCAATGTGTTCGACTCATTTGAGATAAAAACACACCGAAAGGCGAAAGCAACCCTTTTTAGTTAAGCGGGCTAAAATTGTCCTCTTTCAACCCATTTGAGATAAACTACACCCTTAATTTTCATGCTTTGTCCCCTTTCAACTCATGACTTTTTTTTTCTATTGCCCTCTCAGATATATGATCGATGGGGGGATGTTATATGCCATGGTGATATCGATGTCATAAGACAAGGTCACAAGAGTTTCCCGAGTGGCCATTCTTCGTGTAAGTTACACAAAACACAACTTCCTTATTACACGCGCTATTTTTATTTATTGATTATAATTTAATTGCAGGGTCTTTCTCTGGTCTCGGGTTTTTGTCACTTTACTTATCCGGAAAAATAAAAGCATTCGACCGCGAAGGCCACGCTGCAAAGCTATGCATAGTTTTCTTCCCGATACTTGCCGTGTAGCCATTTCAAGAGTCGATAACTATCGGCACCACTGGGAAGATGTGATCGGTGGCGGTCTTATAGGTATATTTTGTATTTTTAAAATATAAAGTCGTGTACGATAAAAATAAACCGTGCTTTATGTCTTGTAGGCATCACTATGGCGGTATTCTGCTACTTGCAGTTTTTTGCACCACCATATCACTCGGAAGGTTGGGGACCATATGCGTTCTTTCGGGCTTTAGAGCTGTCGTGTGCAACCGCTCAAGGTTCTGGGGGTCCCCCGACTTGTGATGGTGTCGGTCGAGTTGAGATTCAGCAACGTGGGACCGAGAGGGATGGTGAGATGGCGATTGTGCGTTCGTATGAGGGTTCAGATATGTCGCTTGATGATATTGAAACGGGCAAGCGGTAGTCATGTTAGAAGACTAGGTTGATCTGTTTATATTTTGGGGTATGCACATGACTTTTCGGATGTAAACTTGTAACTGTATGTGTGTAGATTGTTTCTACCTATTAAGAATTATATTACTAAGTAGTGGCATTAGACCCGCGGGTTGTGGAGGCCGGAATATGGTCGGTTTTGGTGCGTTGGGTATCGGGTATATCAATTGTAAGAAAACTTAAAACTAAAATACAAAGTCGTGATTTGTCCAAATGAGTATCAGCATATATGTAATTTTACGTTACCAAATACGGAGAACTCCTAACGAGTTAACGTTTAATTGTCTTTTCAAAAATCCGATAAGAAAAAAAATAAAATTTTAATAACGAATTCTTGACGTTTAATTGTCTTTTGAAAACACCGATAAGAAAGAAATAAAATTTTAATAAATGATTAGGGGTAAACGAAGTTACTCCTTCGTTAGGCGGATAGAATAAATGTGGCAAGGGTCGAGTAGACAAAAATAGAAGATGATCATTGACGCCTTTGTTACCGGTGAGAATCGCAACCCCATGTGATTAGATATCGGAAAAGATGCAAGTCATGCAACAGGAACATTCTCTTGAAATGAAGGGGGGCACGAAGAATGAGTTGGATGAAGAACGATGCAAAAGTAGTCAAGTAGGACAAGAACCAGCGGCATCTACCTTGTCCATTTCAGTACCGATTGGTTGAGCGGGTTCTAGTTTGCACGTCTTAAGATTTGAATTGTAATTCATGGAAAAATTTAAATGTTTGAAACAGAAAATGAAAGTGTAAAATATAGATACGAAGATATAAAATCCATGGTTAGGTTTTGATTAAAGTCCGTAAACAAAAACACATTCACCACAACCAAATGATCCGTTAATTAGATTCACTTAACCATAACCCCGTAAACATTACTCACACGGGCCCATTTCCGTCATTTCACCCAAACCCTAACCCACTCTCACTCATTCCTATATCAATCCTTCATCCTCCTCACCGCCGTTCTGCAAACCCTATCCCTAAAACCCTAACAACCACCATGAAGTACAATCCACGAGTTACCAGCTCCCGCCGCAAATGCCGTAAAGCACACTTCACCGCGCCGTCGAGCGTCCGGCGTGTTCTAATGTCCGCGCCGCTCTCAGCCGAGCTCCGGACCAAGCACAACGTCCGGTCCGTAAAGACGACGAGATACAGGTCGTCCGTGGGACCTACAAAGGCCGTGAAGGCAAAGTTGTCCAGGTGTACCGTCGGAAATGAGTGATTCATGTTGAACGGATCACTCGTGAGAAAGTCAACGGGCAGACGGTCAACGTCGGCATCAATCCGTCAAAGGTCGTTATCACGAAGCTTAAGCTTGATAAGGATCGGAAGTCGTTGCTTGATCGGAAAGCTACGGCCGTGCCGGAGATAAGTCTAAAGGCAAGTTTACGGCCGATGACGTGGCGGCCGGTGCTGCTGCTCTTCAGGAGATTGATTAGGGTTTTGGTTTTCTTATTATTATTATTATTATTAAACTTTTGAGAATTGTATTTGGGAATTACTGTTATTGATGTTATGGATTTTTTGTTTAAACTTTTATTAATTTCTGGTGTTTAATTGTAACGTATAAGATCTCGAGCGTGGCTCGCTTCGACTTATTTTCTAAAGCTAGCTCGGCTCGTAAAGATGTTTTTCTAAGCTCAGGCTTAGCTTGAGCTTGAATTTAAGTTCGTTTAGTTATCAAGCCCAAGCTCATTTTTTCGCCAAGCTTTGGTTCGTTTACACCTCAAACAAGCTTGAGCTCGTTAAAGATTTTTTTAAAGATTTTTACTAATCTAAGCTTGAGTAGCTCGCGAGAAAGTTGGCTCGTTCGCACCCGTATTCTAGCTCGGTAGAAAGTTGGCCAAAACTGATTCAAATTAGAACCAACGTTGCAATCGTATATACATCGCACTTTTGTTTTGCTTAGATAAAGTTGGTCTACTGGGTTTTCACTTTCAGCTCGTCAAGATGTCAAACATCAACTTGGCACGACTCTCGTTTCGTTTCCTAATAATACGATCGCTGAAACCTCTTATATGCATTGTATAATCATTGTCTATTGTTTTGTGTTGTTGGTGTTAGTTAAAAGGTGTTAGTACCAACTTGACACGACTCACAAATTTAAGAATACAAAGAATCAAACAACTTGGAACCACTTTGACACATCGCCGCTATCTAGAGGTGTTCAAAAAAACCGGTTATAGAACCGGTTTGGTCGGTTTAACCGAAAACCGGTTAATAGAAAAACCGGTTATTAAAAAACCGGTTAGACCGGTTATTGAACCGCCGGTTAGTACTTCGGTTACTCATTCGTGGACAAAAACCGGTTATTGAACCGGTTAGTAAAAAAACCGGTTAAATTTAAAAACCGGTTATTAAAAAACCGGTTAACCGGTTAACGGTCAAAAACCGGTTAACCTAAAAACCGGTTAACCGGTTTTTAGGTTAACCGGTTTTTGACCGTTATAAAACGGCCATATGACCGTTTGGGTCCTTTTTTGCCCGTTTTTTCTTGATTTCTAGCCGTTTTTTTTAACATTTTACCCGCTGTTTTGACATGTGCTGCTGCGTTAAACCCTTGCATCAATGTTGGTGGTGTTGAAGCTTTAATAGAAAAAATTTGTGATGAGCTTTGGTTAAACGACGATCAAAACCCCTATTATAGCCAAACTTTAAAGAATGCTTTCAACACCACCTTGTCAAACATGTATGATGTCTACCTTACAAAATACGGGACGTCTTCCCAAATTCATGACTCGTTAAGAGCTGTTGCCCAATCCCAATCCCAAACCGACCTTGAAATGGGGATGTACTACATGATTTGGGAAGACGTCGGTAAACGTCAAAGGGTAAACACCCCAAGCAGTGAACTTGGAAGGTATGGTGGTACCAACTTTGTGAAACACATGACTCCGGATGAATTTAGAAGTCTTGATTTGCTGGCTTGGTGGAGAGGTAAGGAGGATGAGTTTCCGATCCTCGCCGCCATGGCCAAAGATTTACTAACGGTCCAAGCTTCCACGGTAGCTTCGGAGTCTGCCTTTTCTGTTTCTGGCAGGGTTATATCGATTAGGAGGACTCGACTCACTGCACCAGCTATAGAGATGTCGATTTGCTACAAGGATTACTTGGACTCTTTAGATAGGGCACAACATCAACGCTCACTCGAGGGGGAAATGGAGTATGAAGCGGGCTTGTATGAAGACGAGGTCAATGAAGGACACACTCAACCAATGACCGATGAAGAAGCCGCGTACGACGATTACCTAAGAAATAGCTCGGGATCGGGTAGCGAAGAAAATTAGTTAAAGAAACAGCAAACATGGAGGCAAATCATGAGTAAGAAACAGCAAGTTGTTCATGTAATCGTGTCTAAGCATTCTTTTTCCTAATATGTGCTCTTATTTACTTGTTGATTTGGATTTTTCTAATTTAGTTAAAGAAACAGCAAACATGGAGGCAAATCATGAACAAACTGCGATTGGGAACAACAGGAGCATCTGCTAGTTCACGATTTAATGTTTGTATTTTTGAGTTAAATCATGAACAGTTCTTGGCAGAGATTTCTTCAGTGTTAATGATTTAATGTTTGTATTTTTGAGTTACGAATATGCGATAACGATTTAATGTTTGTATTTTTAATGTAAAAACTATAAATGAAAGTTATGTGTTTTTAATCTTTGGTTTGTTGAAAACACATTCACCAACACACACTCATACTCATCTTCCAAGCAAAGAACCCTAACAACGAAAGCAAAGAATGGCTTCGGTCAGTCCGTTTTGCCTTGTAGTTACCGGTTTGCCTTGTAGTTACCGGTTTGTTTATACTGTGAAAAAATAATGGTCTTTATTAAGTACAAAATATAAAAAACAAATATTCGTATTTGAAACCGCGAAATTTAAAAAAAAAAAAAAAAAAAAAAACGGTTAATAAAAAAAACCGGTTAATAAAAAAACCGGTTTATTAACCGGTTCTAACCGGTTTCTAAACCGGTCCTAACCGGTTAGACCGGTTAGGGTTTTGACAGAAAAAAACCGGTTATTAACCGGTCCGGTTATTAACCGAACCGGTTTTTTTCCGGGCCAAAAAAACCGGTCCGGTTAATAACCGAACCGGTTTTTTTAAAAAAACCGGTTTGTGCACCTCTACCGCTATCTACTAGTTGTCACCAACACCATCGTGACCACCAGCGCCACCCATCACCATTGCGGGCACCATAGCACCGACACTGCCAATCCATTATCAACTCCAACCCATAATAAGATAATCAACCCATAAACCTTATATATAACAAGCTAAATTCATCAGTTTAATCAGCTATTCAACACTTAACACAACTTCTTCAGCATACACGTATTCAATCGTTCTAATACAAGAATCCGCTCTCTATAAAACTTCAAACTCACAATATTACAAGGTCTCCCTTCAACAGTTGACTTTTTTTATATATATAAAAACATATTACAATGTCTAAACCACATACCTTAATTCTTGTGTTGCATCCGACCGCTTTCTGCACCAGCAAACGGATCAATTGTGACATTAATAACTGCAGGCTTTCTTGCAGAAAAAGATTCGGTTAGAGCGGATTTGAGCTCATAAGGGGTCCCGACAAGATAACCTTTGCCACCAAAAGCTTCAATTAGAAGATGATATGCTGCACCGGGGACAAATGAAGTGGGTGCTGGATCATCTTTGTAGGGCCCTGTGATGTCTTCGGGGTTTCTTCTGTCACCACCGTATACACCACCATTGTTGAACACTATCACCACTACAGGCAGCTGATAACGAACCAATGTCTGCAAGTGTATGACATTTTGACAGATTTAGTTACAAATGGGTCAATCTAGGCTATAGATTCTGCTTAACGCCACCTAAATCGTTTTATTTTAAAATAAAAAAAATAAAAAAACTATTACTAATTGCATGGATGGTTAAAAAATTGCAAGTTTAGTTCCAGAGTTTAAAAAATTACTAAGTTAACAATAACTGTTGGCCGAAACGTAATACCAATGGTCCTTGAAATAGATGAAGGTTAAAATTTTCCGTCAAGTTCGTGTGAATGACCAGAATACCCTTAACATTAGAAAAATATACTATTTTGCTAAATTTTAAACAGATTTAATCATTCAATAATTATCAAAAAACCATGTGGACTATTTCTAAATTTGCAAGATTACATCTCTTAACTTCTAAAACTCAACAATGAAGACCTGATTTTATTTTATACTTTAAGAAAGTCTTTATTTTTTGGATATTTAAATACTTCAACTTTATAAAAAAGAAAATGAAAAGGTCCTTTCTTTTGAATATATGATCAAGTCGAAACTTTATAAAACGCACTAATTTGCTAAATTAAAAGGATTCGGTCATCCAAAATAAATTCTAAGGATTTATATGTGATCTCAGCTATGGTTTTTTCAACTTCTAATAATAGGGGTTGCAAATGAGCTGCAAATCCAAGCTCAAACTCGGAACATAAACGATCGAGCTCACTTATTTTCACGAGTTGAAAAGCTGAGCTCGAGCCCACTACTACCAAATTTTAATTTTAAAATCGTTTAACGCATATTGACATATAAAAGACAAAACAATTTTCTAACATAAACATAATACAAAACTTAACTATAGAATTTATAACATTATATGTATCATTATTATTATATTTATTTAAGAGATTGAGAGGCAGAATCAAAATATTATATGCATTATTTTTATTTTTTTCAATATTTTTATATGCTATTATTATTATTGTTATTATTATATTAAAGTGCAGGGTTTAGTTTAAACGAGCCGGTTATTGAGCAAGCCACGAGCTGAGACAGCCCTAGCTCATGCTCAGCTCGTCTTCGTTTACAAGTGAAGTATGCTTTTTTCGAGCGAGCTGCGAGCTCTATGAACAGCTCTACTGATACAAAACTAGTTGTAACAAAATGGCTACAGGCCAACACAACCCGTGATTAAAAACATGTTTCAACCCGCCCATTTTGAAACCTCCACAAAACATTTACGATTACTTAAAAAAACAACGAAAACCAACCTCGACTTCCATGGCACTAAACCCAAACCCAGAGTCACCTTCAACCGCAACCACGAGCCGATCAGGTGAAGCAACAGCCGCAGCAATACAATAACCCAACCCAACCCCCATCGTCCCCCACGTCCCTGCATCCAACCGAGTTCTAGGCTCGGTTTGAACCAAAACCGACCGACCCACATCCATAGTATTAGCCCCTTCCGACACCAGTATCGGTGCCGGACTACCCAACCCAATAATCGCATCCCTAATAATCCTCATCGGTGTCAAGAAATTAAAAGGCACAACATCCTTGGCCAACTGAGCCTCCATTCTCGACACATTCTCCCTCACCTTATTTGTTATCGCCTCAACCCACTGGTGGGACCGCCCCAAACAAAACGGGTCATCCTTAATCTCCTTATTCAACACCTTAACAACCCGTTTCGCATCCCCAACCAACCCCACATACGGCTTCCGAAGCGCAATCTCTTCTTCATCAATATCAATTATCACAAACTTAACGTCTTTCGACCACTTCGGAGGCTCCCCAAAATGCAACAACCAGTTCAACCGCGCACCAATCACTACCGCCACGTCACATTTCCCAATCGCGAGCGACCTCGCAGCTGTCGCTGCCAGCTCATGCGCATCTGGCAACAACCCCTTCCCCATCGGCGTCGGCAAAAACGGGATCCCGGTCCTTTCCACCAACAATTTAATCTCGTCCTCCGCCCGAGCTAAACCCGCCCCTTTCCCAAACACAATCAACGGCCTCTCGGCCTTTCTAATAACCGATATCGCCTTAGCTATCTCATCATTTGCCACATTCTTAATCGGTTCTATCGTTCTATTACGCTCCGCTTCGTCTAATAACCTATTCGCTTCGGATTCGGGTAACGATTGATGAAGCACATCCGCGGGGATATCTAAATAACACCCGCCGGGCCGACCCGACCCGGCGAGATCAACAACACTAAAAACCGAACTGGGTATCTCCCTAATGTCCTTAACCTTAACCGAGAACTTAACGAAAGGTTTAACCGCAGCGATTTGATCGAGTTCTTGGAAATCGCCTCGACCGGCATCGAATTGGTTGCAAGAACCGGAGATCATGACCAAGGGCCAGGCGTTGGCGGCGGCGTTGGAGAGTCCGGCGAGGCCGTGGACGGCGCCGGGGCCGGAGACGGTGAGGAGGACGGCGGGGCGGTGGGTGAGGTAGCCGAAGGCGGAGGCGGCGTAGCCGGCGGATTGTTCGTTGTGGAAGGCGATGAAGCGGACGCCTGAGGCGACGGAGCGGTTGGCTAAGGAGGTGACGGGGATGCCGACGACGCCGAACATGTGGGTTACGCCGGCGAGGGTTAGGGCTTTGGCGACCAGGAGGTTGCAGTCGATTTGTTCAGCCATGAATGAGTGTGTTGTGGTGGTGGATCTGAGTATGAGTTAGTGGAAATTAAAATTGGTTTTGGCTACTTGATGGATTTAAGCCGCCAGTAAAGATGTTGTTGATGGTGATTCACAGAATCACATGAAAAAACGTGTTTTGATTCCTCCACAATGTATTTATCCGACTAAATTCACCATCTCATTATACACTTCTCTTTTACACTTGTTCTAATGTATGACAGTGAGGTTACGTAAAACTCTTTCATTTTAATGATCCAATTAGTGAGCGTCGTCTGCATGTCTAGTCTCTCATCATCATCCGGTGCTATTAGGATGGGGGCAGGAATTTAACCTAGGTCACATAAAACACCAAGTCTTTTTTTACCACTCTATCACCCAATGTTTTAAAATCCGGTAAGTGCCGGCCGGTTGAATTGATTATACTAGATTTTGGTTAGAGTACGGTATTTTTGGACGGTTTGCTAAAACATCGTACAACTGTTTTTTTTTTTAATTCTGATTTAAACCAGCAAACCAGTTGTAAACCCAAGAGATGTTTGATATTCTTTGACGACCCATACTTTTTAAAATTGACTTTTACCTAGCAAATAAAATTGAAACAAGTAAACACATTAAATGACGATTCGTTAATCAAGCAGTTTTGTATCCTGCAAATCTAATGTTGGTTTCTTTACATCATTTGTAATTGATTAATTTGTATATAAAGTAGATACATTCTATTTGACAAAGGTTCATTTGTGATTTTATTAATATACTTTTAGGTATTTTTGTTTTGAGTTTAAGTTGTATTTATATGGAATTACATGGTAAAATATTCAACCAAGTTAAACCTCTCAGTTTTTAAACCATTGCCACCGCTAGCTCATTGGCTATATTGTTTTCTTTAAAGCTGAAAAAGAAAAATATATCAACTAATACTCCTAGCTAGGTTCTTTGATGTTTTTGGGTTTTTGGATTGGATTAATCGGATTTTATGTTACGAAACTTCTACTTGTTTGCCGACCCCAAACAAGTTATTCGGTTTGGTTTATACGGGTGGGGGCGGGGTAATTGATATTCAAGGTTTCTAATTACTTGTCACATATAGTAAGTAAAAAAATTTCAAATAAAATAAGCACATATTCTTTCATGTTTTTGGGTTTTTTGGATTGGGTTAATCGGGTTTTATGTTATGAAACTTCCAATTGTTTGCCAACCCGAACAAGATTTTGGTTATTTGATTTTAGGTTTACACGGGTCGGGGTAATTGGTATTCAGGGTTTCTAATTACATGTTGGAATGTATACACATAGGTAACGTTTGGTATGCATGAATGAAAGACGGAATGGAATAGACCCTTATGATGGAGTGAAAAAAAATGTGTTTGGTTGGTCAATTTAATGGAATCACCCATTACCATGTCCATTTCATTCCCCCTAAAACACCCCAAATTCATTCTATCCACCCCTTGTTTTTTTTTTTTCATTTCATCCCACTTTCACACTATGTCGCCTCCACCACCCTCCCACCACCATTACCCATTGCCCTCTCACCACCCACCACCACAGCCTCCACCACCCGGCACCACCCACCACCGCCTCCGCCTCTGGCCACCACCACCCTCCTTCGCCGCCCGTCACCACCACCACCCACCTCCCCCGCCACCACCTACCAGCGCCGCTCACCTCCGCCACCACCAAACATACTCCCGCCATCACCACCACGCCCATCACCATCATCGCCACCACCACCCACTATTAGCACCACTTGCCACCACCAACAATCGCTCCTGGCTCCAGCCCATTGCCACCGTTTCCCACCACCATTACTACTGGCCGCCCATCACCACCATCCCACCGCCACTCATTACCATTTTTATTTTATTCCAGCTTTTCTAGCTTATCAAAAAATAAAGACTAAATAATTCATTTCATTCCCGTATGGTAACCAAATATGTCAATGGAACGGTAATTATTCATTCCATTACCTCGTCCATTCCATTACCCCATACCAAACAAACTCATATAATAACTAAAAATCGTCAAATAAAATAAGCACATATTCAAAGCCAAAACGGGTAATTGATTTTTGGGGTACTCAAAGCTTCATATTTACAACAAAAAGAATATCATATATTCATTCACATTCAAACAACAAAAAACAATAGGTGGATAACCGACTGTTTTTATGTAAATTTCGACCCGGATACTATCTTTAGGTTTAGGGCTCGGATTATTTTGGGTTTTGGTTAAAACGACACCCCTACTACTAGTAAGGAGCTAGAAGGTAAGACTATAAGTTAAATATAAATGAACTTCTGAGTTTACCTAAGTTCATTAAGGGTGATGAACAAATTTGGTTTAAATCCATTTCCATAGTACTGTAGTTATTAATATTGTGTTTTAAGAGTAATATGACATGTAGAGAATTTTTTGTTTGCATTTAGAAACTTTTGTAGAAATTTATCATTATTTGATCCAATAGTTATGATATTTTTTGGCATGACTTGTCATGATCAGTCTATTTTTCCGCTCCCACTGAAAGAAAATCTTGGTTATGTCACGGTCGATAATAATAATTTTTGTAACATAGCTAGATAAGTATAATAAAAAAGAATAAAGGAAATATATTAAGATGGTCTACGTACTGACATACAAAGTTGAAACTAGTAAATATCTAACCTCTAGAATTCGGCTGTTGACATAGCCTAATCTAATTTATGATCAAATCTATCGAGTGAACCTGTGGTGTTCTTGTATCCAATATAATTTATGTGGTATTCTTAACTTAAAAACACGACTTTGAACACATCAAAAGCATACTGAAAACAAGTACATGGTAGAAACTACAAACCATTCAATCACTACCCAAGATACATGATACATATTATTGATTCTAATATAAGATACTACTGAAACAAGATATGTAAATTCTACATAGCACTAGCAAGCACACGCATTTGCCAAAAACCAATTCAAAATAAAACCTTCTAACATTCAAAAACAATAAACACTGATCCATTAACCAACTCACCGGATCTCTGTATATCGGATGAACCGGAATCTCTTCACGATCCACAAACATAGCTTCAGCCACTACAGGACCTACAAACAAACATATAACCAATCAACACATAGTTACAACTTAAAATAATTAACTTCCACACATGGCTGTAAAAATCACGCCTAGGTGCCGATTAATCGCTGTTTGGTCAAAGTCGGTCAAAATTGAAAAATTTATGTATAAAACATATAAATTAATCCAATTAATCCCGATTAATCCTATTCATCGCTAGTCCCTATCCCACCGCCCCGCCCGACTAGCACCTAGCGAGTTCTACTTCTACAATGCTTCTTCCACATCAAACTTATACCACAATGTCAAACTAAAAACATTAATACATTATCAATTACTACAACCACTAGTTCATCTAATATGTTTGCCCAAGTTTTGCACAAATTGAATAAATGAATAATAATAACAATAATCAATTTCCACATCAAACTCTTACAATGTCACTCCATCTAAATATTAATATATATTATCAATATCAATATCAATATCAATTACTTTAACCACTAGTTCATCTAATACTTTTGCCCTAATTTTCACAAACTGAATAACAATAATTAAAATAACAACCTGGTTTAACAACATGACGATTGGTTAATATAATACCACGCCTCTTATCAACAACAAACCCCGTGGCATAACTTGAACCGGCGGATTCCGTATCGAACGCACGGCAGGCGGTGGTCCGCAGCACCACCACCGCCGGAACCACCGCTTGCAAAGCCTTCTGCCAGTCCTCAGCCGTGGCTAGGTTTTCCTTCAACGGAGGATCGATTTCCATATGCTCGTGAGTTCAGCGACGGTTATTGACGACTAATGTGCGACGGTTATTTTCCGACGGTTGCCGGAGTTGGTAGTTAGAACTCCGGTGAATGAAGAGGCTAGAGAGAGAGTTGACAGCGACAGCGAGTTATAACCAGTGATAGGGTTACACGTGGCAACTGGGCTAGTGAAGGCCGAATGATGGTCTTTATTTTTGGGCTCTAGGCCCACGGATTGAATGGCCTGAAATAGCAGGAGATAGAGGGGCAAATACCAGTTAAAAACGGTTTTTGAAATATCAGTTGGTTACTTGGTTAGAGCATTCATAGCCCATTCTCTAACCAAATTCATATAACTACATTAAAAATCACTACTTTTTTCTGTACGTGTTAATCGCTATTTCTAACGTTGGGACTAACGGCTAGGTCCGATTACAAAAAAGTGCAGACCATTGGGGTGATATATATCTGCAAAAAAACTTCCATAGGGTGCAATCTTGTAAAATGTGTTGACCACAGGGGTGGTGTTACACTTACCTCTACTC
Organism: Bidens hawaiensis; assembly: GCF_021521415.1. NCBI lineage: Eukaryota > Viridiplantae > Streptophyta > Magnoliopsida > Asterales > Asteraceae > Bidens > Bidens hawaiensis. The sequence goes on from NW_027491262.1 coordinate 882,167, forward strand.
ATAGCTTCAGTTAACATGTTTGATATAATGATATCTATACCGAATGATATACGGAAATGAATTCTCCAATATGTTCAACTTAAAACTTCAAAATTTATTATAAATGACATGTAGAATAAACCGAGACTAATTTTATTATAAATGACGTCTAGAATAAACCGAGACTTCAAAATATATATAATATATGTTTTTAAGAGTGACGTCAAACTAAACCAATCAAAAACTTTAAATGTACCGTATACGAAGACTAATTTTATTATAAAAGACATATAAATAACAAAGCAAAAACAATAACTCAAAACAAACTTTTAATTTTAGTTATAACTTATGTATCAGCTTTCAAATATTTGATTTAAGGAAACAAAAACAAACCAATTCATTAACATCATCCACCTGTGATTCTTCCCCTTTATATAAGCATCATCAGTCATCATCAACATATAATAAGCACATTTTACACCACCCTGCAACACACAGTAAACTCTAGATCCTGATATTAATTTCTTCATTTTTCCAAAACTATTTCCACTGACCAACGATGAACGACGGTATAGATTCGCAACTTTCAGCCATGGAAAAAGGCAATATTACATTGAGTATGTCAACAAATCATAAAGTCCATTTAGCTCAAAAGGTATATTGATAATTAGTATGAATAAAATTTATTTAAATGTGATTATACATAATTTAGACATTGATATAAATTATAACGTATTGGTTGATAATATTTCATACTGACAATGTGAACAATTTCGCCCCTAACTTTCATTTATATTGTTTTTAAACAATGAGATTGCCTTTTGCCACGAAAATGAAAGTTAAGAGTGTTAGGTCACACTGTCGATATAAATTATTATGAGTCAGTAAACAATAGGCCATAGGGTCAGAGTTTGTATTATTAAAATCCAATTTGATTAATTAACATTGTGGGATTCATTGTGGTGTATAGTTATTAGCAGAACTCATTGGCACATACTGTATTATCTTTGCGGGTTGTGGATCGGTGGTAGTTAATGTCCTCTATGGCCGCACTGTAACTTTCCTGGGAGTCTGTGTTACCTAGGCGTTAATAGTTATGGCTATGATATACACTGTTGGCCATGTCTCCGGCGCACACTTTAACCCAGCTGTTACCATTACCTTGGCTCTTTTGGGATTGTGTCCATTTAAAGAGGTATATAAGTTATGTTAAATGTTTTGGACTAATATTTTATACAGTTGATGAATTTTATATATTGTGTTGAATAAGCATAAATCTTACTTTAAAAAAAAGTACTTATTTTTACCTGAAACCCGAACCAGCCCGACCAGTCCTGTTTGTCAGCTTTTTAAATCTGAATCCCGTCTCTATACGCAACACAGGTGCCTTTTTATATAGTGTCACAAATGTTGGGATCAATCCTTGGAAGCATAACATTAACGTTAGTTGTGAATGTGACTTCGGATGCTGAAGAAACGCTAACCGAACCCCGGACAGATTACTGGTAACCTGGGGGTTGGATAGCTGTTTCCCACGAGGGGTTAGACCCTTGGAAGATGGTTCTTCTGATAACCTGCAAAACAGACACCGTGAGCTCGTCACTGAGAAGGGGGGGGTTCCTCCTTGTGACCACCCTCCGGCGTGAGAATCAGACTAGATTGCTCTTTAAATATAAAAGTATATTAAGAGATTGCTAGAGCAGATATCAGGTATATTATGATGATATAAGATAATGTAATGTGTTGAGATGATCATACCATTTGGGGTATTTATAGCCGAAGGTAGGTTTCCAAGGAGGTATGGCCGGCTGCTACAGTGTTCCTGTTCATCAACAGTAGCCTACGCACGTGCCCTGCTGGTAGTTGGTGGGTAGGCAGCGGCTGATAGTGACCAGGCCTGCTGTGTACTATTCCCTTTCCACCAACTGCCGGCTATGCACGTGGTATGACAGTAGTTGGTGAGTAGGCAGCGGCTAATAGTGATACAGTACAGGAGCATGCTGCTCGCCATACTGTATCAGTGAGCTGTCGTATCTCTGATCAGATCTTTCGCCCATACCTCGTCAGGTACAGTAAAAGATCCTTCAGTATACGGACTGGCTTATTTGGGCGGGAGTATTCCCCCTCCCGCCTCTGTGCGGGATTGCTCCCGGCTTGGCTCATTCCTTCAGGTGACACTGAATGATCGAGAGCTAAGTGCCTTGTGCGTGTAGCCATGCTGCGCGGGTGGCCTTCCCTAATGGCTTGTATCCGAGGCTGCGGGGACAGGCGGAGTCCTTCACCATTGGGAGGCATTTCCTGCGGGACCAGCTTGCGTACTGCGCGTAAGGACGTCACGTCTCTGAGCATGGTTGGTTCTGCGGATCCAGTTGGTCTCTGCGCAGACTTCCCTGTTTAAGGTGAGTCTTGCGGGTCCAACTGGGCTCTGCTGGGACCTACCTCTTCAAGTCCCCCCAGTCCAATGTTCTTCTCATGAGTGTTTAATAAAGTGAGGTGAACTTTTGGACTTGAGCAAAGGGTTTTGTAAGGTTTTCCATGGGGATTCTTTCCGCGGAAGTCCTTGTCACTTGCAGAAATGCCCGAGTTTCCTGCTTGGTCTTTGGGTATGATGCGGGTAGGTCTGTAACCTCCTCGCAAGTCAGGAGCATTGAGTCCCAGTTGTATGGATTTTCCATGAGGTTTTGGTAGTTTTGAACATAGTGATCAATTATGTTAAGACCACCAATTCCATCCTGGAGGTTCAAACAACGTAGTTCTCGACGTTCCCGCTATGCGGGGATGTTATTTCCGTATCCGCAAGCATTGCCCAGAAGATCCTTCTTGGTTTCAATTCCCAGCGGAGCGCTAGGTATGTGAAGGGTTTTGCCTTGACACTGCACCTGCGCTCGTCTTACGGTTACTTTACTTCCAAGGTATTCCTGGCGTCAATTCCCTGCGGGTGCTAGGTATGTGAAGGGTTTTGCCTGAACACTGTACCCGCAGCCGTCTTATAGTTACTTGGTTGCCGAGGTACTTGGCTTCAATTCTCTGCGGGTGCTCGGTATGTGAAGGGTTTTGCCTTTACACTGTACCCGCATCCGTCTTACGGTTACTTGTTTGCCAAGGTTTATTTGGCTTCAATTCCCTGCGGGTGCTAGGTATGTGAAGGGTTTTGCCTTTACACTGTACCTGCATCCGTCTTACGGTTACTTGTTTGCCAAGGTTTATTTGGCTTCAATTCCCTGCGGGTGCTAGGTATGTGAAGGGTTTTGCCTTTACACGGTACCCGCATCCGTCTTACGGTTACTTGTTTGCCAAGGGGTAAAGGGGTATTTTCCCGCTTACTTTTTAATATTTTCGAATTTTGAATTTTGAAATTCGAAAAGTTTGTGAAAAGATCATAACAGTCCAAACCTCTGAAACGTCGTGCGACGGTTTCTTCTGACTGTGTCAGGACGTGCAGGAAGTTATGGTGACGTGACAGAACATGGTCATTCCAGTCGCTTTTTCAGGCGCGTGGGCGCGATTTTTCGGGCGCGTGGCCGCGAAATTACTGGCACACGTCCTTTCAACAGCTGTTGCCAGCTTGCTTTTTGCCACGTGTCATAGTTTCATTGCACATTCGATTTCTCTCTCCTCCGCATTAAATTCACCGCATTAATTGCGATTACTATATAAAGGGGGAGAGGGTTATTTGCAATTCACACTTTTCACTTCTTCTCTTCATCTTTAAGGCGATTTCCGGCGAATACTCCTTTATTCAATCGAGCATTCTCTCGAAATCGTTCTCTTCTTTCTCTGCAAGATGTCTTCTCGTGATGCTGAAGCTATAGCTGACGACAGGGGTACTGCTGGCGAGTGCCAGTGTGCTCTGCCCGGCGATCAGTACCGGTATGTTGTCAGGAAGTTCATGCTCGATTATCTCGAGCCTGAGTTTCCTGAATCCCACCAGACCGTGTACGATGCCCCCAGAGGCAAGATCGGGGTTTATGCTGCATTTTTTGTCTATGGGAATCTTAGATTCCCGTTGACAAAATTTGTTTACCGTGTCCTTGAGAGGCACGGTGTTCATTTGACCGAGCTGCACCCCATGGCGATCGCCAAGATTCGCCATTTTGAGTGGGTGTGCCGGATTTTGGGCATCGAGCCCCATGTGAACCGCCTGATGACCTTCTATACCTGGAGGTGCATCCAGGGGTGGTACACCTTGACGACCCGTATTAAGGGTCTGAAGATTTGCGACACCGAGCGCAGTCTTCGCGCGTGGAAGCAGGAATTCTTCTACATTTCTGCCCGCGCCATCCCCCTTGCCATGAAGTTCAAAAATGGCCAAGCAATACCGAGCCTTCACGCCCCCAACTACCAGGAGGCGGAATGGTTTTCGAAGATATCCCGGATCCAATCTCCGGTTTACCGGTTTGCGGAGTCCGGGATGGTCATGTTAGGGATGAGCCGGGTGTGGAAGGATGCGTCTCAGGTTCCCATCCTTCTCGAATACGGTTTGAACTCTATTCCCTATGGTATGTCTTGTCTTTCTTTTTGATACGCGTTTGTCTTCTAACTGTTTATTCTTTCAGAGGGAAATGATTTGGAGTCGCTTCTGTACCCGCGGGAAACCGACGGTCCTGCGCGGATGGGTACTCGTGCTCTGGACGAGGGCGAGTTGCCCATCCTGGAGCAAACGGCGGATCGGTTTGTGGAGGTCTATCCGCTGGGCCACGAGATCCTGAGCCACCGGCGGCCAGGTAAGGCGATATTCTTTCCTCAATCCCTCAATGCTGTACCCGCTGCTGGAATTCCTGACCCGTCTTCTTCTGAGGAATCCTCAGATGCTCCTCCGTTGGTGCGGAAGAAGAAGGCTGCTGCCGGCGTGAAGGGGAAGGAGAAGGCCTCCACAGCTGATCCAGTGGTCTTATCTGACTCGGAGTCAGATAGTGAAGAAGTGGCGGGGAAGGCCGGTGGTGAGAAGACCACTGCTCCGGAGGCTACGACCGTTACCTCCGGAGAACCAACGAAGACAACGGTGACCGGTACCAAGAGGCCGGCTCCATCGGGTTCCTCCCCGCCCGTCCGTACGTTCAGGGTCAAGAAAACCCGTAAGTACAATTATAATGTCTGTAAATTTATCACTTCATTAATTTATCTAACACTTTCTTCTTTGTGCAGGCGTGGATGTTGACGCATTCCGGGGTGAAGCGCAGAGGAGTACCCTTCCGCCCATGACGGTAGGCTTGGTCAGCCTACCTGAGGCGTCGACCCAGGTGACCGCGCCTGCTTCCGCTGGTTCAGTTGCTCCTGAGCAGACTGTTCCAGCTGAGATGACGTCCCCGCCGGCCGTGAGTGCGATTTTTACAGCATCCTTCACGGAGCCGGCGGTTACTGCTGCTGCTGAGGAGGCGGCGACCGCGGCGGCGACCACAACGGCGACCACGGCGGCTGCCACCATGCCCGCGCCACCGGCACCTATGGCCGGACCATCAGGTACGCGCAGGGCTTCCCGCCGATCTTTGCCCCCTTCCCGTCTGCCTGACCTGTTGGATGGATTTCCTTTAGGTTCAGGTGATGGGTTTGGCGGCTATCGGCCTGTCATTGACCCTACAGGTGCGTGGGGTTCCTTTCTTTTTCCCTTGTTTTTTATCATCTTTTCCTTACTGCCTTTGTTTCTTTTGCAGTGTCGGATTCCAATGAAGTGTATGTTCCGCGATGGAACATACGCCGAGGAACAACCCTTCGTACCCCTGTGGAGTGTGTGGACTGGGCTCGCCATGCTGCTCCTCATGGTGCGTTGGGGGAAGCCATGGCTAGCTACCAGGAGGGTAGGCTAACCAATAAGCTTCGGGTTCTCCAAGCCCGGATGCAGCCGCGCGTCGAGCTGCTTTGTCGTGAAAACGACAAGTTGAAAGCAGCTCGCGCCAAGGACGTATCTGAGGCGCGTGCTCTTCGGGAGGAGAACCAACAGCTGGCGGCAGCTGCCGCCGACAAGGAGAAGGCCTTCAAGGCCCTCGAGGTTGAAGTTCAGGCGCGACTCGAGGCCCGCTCCAAGGCTGCCCAAGCTGTGAATGAACAGCTTCGGCTGGCCAGGGAGACTGCGCGAAATGCAACCGAGAGGGCTGCCAAGGCTGAAGCCGTTGCTGAGCCTTTGCGTGTGGAGAATGAGGAGCTCAATGCCAAATTAGAGGCTCTCCAACGCGCTCATGATGCCTTGGCAATGGAAGATGCCAAGAAACTCCAGGAAATCCTGGACCAGAGGGGGGTGCTTGACCACACCGAGCGGAAACTTAAGGGCGTCGAAGAGGCTGCCGCAAAGGAAGTTTTACTTGCCAACCTTAACAAGAGCGAAGCCGAACGCGCCCATAACGAAGCTCAAGCTGCCCTCCAATGGCTTCTTCGAGAAGCGTTGCCTCAGGTATGTTTAGTTTTATCTTCACGCTTTTCTTTTGTAAGAAAAGGTTCTAATACTTGTGTTTTTTCTTTGTAGGTTGTGCGTCGGGTCTTTTCAGAGACCTCTTACGATGATGCTATGACCGCAGCCCTCAACGCTTCTCATGAGGATGGGGAAAAGGCCGGCTTCCTGCTTGGTCTAGGGTTTGTTGAGAAAGGCGTCCCGCCTTCCAACTTCCCTTTGTTCGATGTGGATACCGAAGCCATTTATGACCAAGCATTGAATCAATACGCCGCCTTCCCGCATCCAGTGGTGGAGAAGGTGGACGAAGTAGCTGCTGCTGATGATGGGTTAGCTGTCCTCAAAGCGTTCCTCGAACCACCCCGTTCTTCTGACGGAGCGGGTCCAAGTGGAAGCGGCCCTGAAGCTTGATCCTGAAGATCCCTTCCCATTGCTAAGATAGACTTGTATAGCTTTTTTTTTTTTTCTTTTAGGCGGGTAGTTACCCGGCCATTCTTGTAATATATTCTTGAAATATTAATCTTTTTGCGTATAAGATTGTTATTTCCTTCTTTGGGTTCCTTGCTTTATAAACTTATGACTTGCATACTTAGTTTAAATTAGCAATTTTCCAAGTGTTTAGAATAAGAACCTTTGAACGTGGTTAATGGGTTAAAGTTTCGCTTCCTCCTTCGTGATTGTGCGGGTAGAATCGTCACTTGCACTTGGTAGGATGGCTAAACTTTAACCTTCATCTGACCTGCGTGTAGGTTTTCCTTTTCGAAATTTCTAAGGCGTTAAGATAAGTTAACCTTTGAACGTGGTTGATAATAGGAAGTTTTGCTTCCTCTTTCGTGATTGTGCGGGTAGAACCGTCACTTGCACTTAGTAGGATGGCAAAACTTTACCCTTATCTGACCTGCGTGTAGGTTTTTCTCACCTTTTGAGGATAAGTTAACCTTTGAACGTGGTTGATAACAGGAAGTCTTGCTTCCTCTTTCGTGATTGTGCGGGTAGAACCGTCACTTGCACTTAGTAGGATGGCAAAACTTTACCCTTATCTGACCTGCGTGTAGGTTTTTCTCACCTTTTGAGGATAAGTTAACCTTTGAACGTGGTTGATAACAGGAAGTCTTGCTTCCTCTTTCGTGATTGTGCGGGTAGAACCGTCACTTGCACTTAGTAGGATGGCAAAACTTTACCCTTATCTGACCTGCGTGTAGGTTTTTCTCTCCTTTTGAGGATAAGTTAACCTTTGAACGTGGTTGATAATAGGTGTGAAGTTTTGCTTCCTCCTTCTTGATTGTGCGGGTAGAACCGTCACTTGCACTTAGTAGGATGGCAAAACTTTACCCATATCTGACCTGCGTGTAAGTTTTCCTCATCCTATGAGGATAAGTTAACCTTTGAACGTGGTTGATAATAGGTGTGAAGTTTTGCTTCCTCTTTCGTGATTGTGCGGGTAGAACCGTCACTTGCACTTAGTAGGATGGCAAAACTTTACCCATATCTGACCTGCGTGTAGGTTTTCCTTATCCTTTTTAAGAATTTTGTTTTGAACCGTTCGACGCGCGGTTGTCGATAGGTTAGTGTTCGGTTTCCTTTCATGATTCATGCGGATAGACTGGCACTTTCATTTAATAGGATAATTGAACTCTTCCCCTTCAACTGGCCTGCGTGAAAGTTTGTCAAGTTATTGGGTTCGTGCGGGTAGGACCGCCTTCCCACGCAACGACTTCACGTAATGTGAACGCCGTCACGAGTGTTGCATAGTTTAACCGTTCGACGCGCGGTTGTTGATTGGTTATTATTCAGTTTCCTTTAATGATTCATGCGGATAGACCGGCACTTTCATTTTTGGGTGCTGAACTTTTTCCCAAACTGACCTGCGTGAAGGTTTGTCACGTTATTGGGTTCGTGCGGGTAGGACCGCCTTCCCATGCAATGACTTCACGTAATTATGCGGTGAAAACCGGCATATTAGTGTTCAGAAAAGTATGAATGTAAAATCATCAGCTTCGATGTTCTTAAAGAGAATCATTTCCATTAGAAGTGACTCTTGGCCTTTTCTTTACAAATTGGAATTGATTTACATGCAGACTGTGTAAATGAGCTCCCTTCCATGTTGGGATGGGAGTGCCATCGAGCCGATACGCACCTGGTTCGGGATCTCGTTCTTTACGCAGCATGTAGTCTCGATTTTGAAGCTGGAATTGATTCGTGTCTTCCCCAGCTGAGGTTCTATACGCACCCGCCTGCTCAGCCTTTATTGTGCCACGAGGTGCGCGAGCGTCCCATCTCTGACAAATGCTTCGACCATGTCCTTTACGTCTATGCATTCTTCAGTGTTGTGGCCTTTTGTCTTGTGGAAGTCACAGTATTTGCTCCGATCAGCATCGTGACGATGTCGGATTATTGGAGGCTTTGGCCATGGGAGCTCTTCAGTGGCGAATATCTCAGTGACGCTTTTGGTGAGTGGCGTCCATCTGGAGTTCCGGTGCGACCGTACATTATCCCTTCCGCCCACTCGATGTTGCAAGCCGGATGAGGTGTCAAAGTTTACCCTTGACTGCCAAATGCCTAGCTTTCGCTTTTTATTTAGTCTGGCGGTGAGGACGTTGTCTTCTCTCGTCTTCTGAGTGTAGAGGTTTGTGCTCTGTGGGAGATCTCTACCCAGTTGCTTCTCTGTTTCCGCATAGCGTTTCGCTGCTGTCATGATGCCATCCCATGTGGATGGCATGCCATCTTTACCCGTTAGGGTGCGGATGAGCTCTGGGTCATGTGCGCCCTGGATGAAGGCAGCGCGAACAAGATCTTCGCTGATATTGCCCAAACTTAGCTTCTTTGAGTTGAAGCGAGTGATGAAGTTTGGCAGAGATTCATCTTCCTCTCGTATGCATTTGAGGATTGTCCATTGCTCCTCGGTATACTTCCGTTGCTGGCTGAAGTGCTGGCTAAACTTCTGCTGGAAGTCTGCCCAGTCGTAGATGTGGTTGACCGGTAGGCGATCAAACCAAGCTCTAGCAGCCCCAACAAGCGTCATTTGGAACATGTAGCACCACGTGGGTTCCGTCCAATTGCTGACGGTTGCCCCCGCTATGAACCTGTTCAAATGATCGTCTGGATCAGATAAACCGTCATATGTGCCTATGTTGGGCATTTGTTTGGCACTCTTTGGGGCGATTGCTTCAGCAATGTCCCTTGCAAATTTGGACGTTCCTGCATTTGCAACGTTTGGTCTGAACATTTTAGAGAAGTCTCGTGGACTTCCACCTGTGCTTTTTGGTTTGAAGGCTTGTCCAAAATGCCTTTTCGGTTGGGATTCCGTTTCCTTACGCTTCCCTTTTGCCCTATGGCGAGGGTTCGCGTCGGAGTCGGATTCCTCCGAGTCATCCTCCCAGTACTCGAATTCGTCGGCCTGTTGCACGGAACGCAAGCGTTCGTCCAACTCAGCCTGGAATTCCTTTTGTCGTGCCTCCGCCCATGCCTTAACTTCATCGAGAGTCTGGCGGGGGAGTCTTCGTTTCTCAAACTGGGTATCGGTGGATCCCAGTAGGCGATCATTTACTGCACTTGCCCCAGCTTTGGTAAGTGGGGTAGTGTTCGTAAAATTTACTTCACTTGCCCCGGCTTCGGTAGCCGGGGTAGTGTTCGTAAAAACTGTGTTGCCGGTATTCCCCCTAGTAGCTGGGGTTGTGGTTACCGGAATTTCTCTAACCATCTTTGTGGAAGTTTGAAAAAACTGGAGAAAAATAAAGTTCTAGCTTTATGCACGGATGGCGCCAATGAAGAAACGCTAACCGAACCCCGGACAGATTACTGGTAACCTGGGGGTTGGATAGCTGTTTCCCACGAGGGGTTAGACCCTTGGAAGATGGTTCTTCTGATAACCTGCAAAACAGACACCGTGAGCTCGTCACTGAGAAGGGGGGGTTCCTCCTTGTGACCACCCTCCGGCGTGAGAATCAGACTAGATTGCTCTTTAAATATAAAAGTATATTAAGAGATTGCTAGAGCAGATATCAGGTATATTATGATGATATAAGATAATGTAATGTGTTGAGATGATCATACCATTTGGGGTATTTATAGCCGAAGGTAGGTTTCCAAGGAGGTATGGCCGGCTGCTACAGTGTTCCTGTTCATCAACAGTAGCCTACGCACGTGCCCTGCTGGTAGTTGGTGGGTAGGCAGCGGCTGATAGTGACCAGGCCTGCTGTGTACTATTCCCTTTCCACCAACTGCCGGCTATGCACGTGGTATGACAGTAGTTGGTGAGTAGGCAGCGGCTAATAGTGATACAGTACAGGAGCATGCTGCTCGCCATACTGTATCAGTGAGCTGTCGTATCTCTGATCAGATCTTTCGCCCATACCTCGTCAGGTACAGTAAAAGATCCTTCAGTATACGGACTGGCTTATTTGGGCGGGAGTATTCCCCCTCCCGCCTCTGTGCGGGATTGCTCCCGGCTTGGCTCATTCCTTCAGGTGACACTGAATGATCGAGAGCTAAGTGCCTTGTGCGTGTAGCCATGCTGCGCGGGTGGCCTTCCCTAATGGCTTGTATCCGAGGCTGCGGGGACAGGCGGAGTCCTTCACCATTGGGAGGCATTTCCTGCGGGACCAGCTTGCGTACTGCGCGTAAGGACGTCACGTCTCTGAGCATGGTTGGTTCTGCGGATCCAGTTGGTCTCTGCGCAGACTTCCCTGTTTAAGGTGAGTCTTGCGGGTCCAACTGGGCTCTGCTGGGACCTACCTCTTCAGATGCATTCTTTGGAACCATACCGTCGGGTTCATTTGGACAAGCATTTGTTGTTGAGGCTGTCATTACGTTTATCCTAATGTTTGTTATCTCGGGTGCTTCCATTGATGATCGAGCAGTATGCTGTTATTTTTTATCGTTAAGTTAGGGATATTATTATTATTATTATTATTATTATTATTAATTTATTATTATTTGTTACAAGTTTATCGTTTAATATCGCAGACAAAAAAGCATGCAGGGATTATAGTTGGAATGACGATTATGTTAAATGTCTTCGTGGCAGGGTAATTCTTTAATTATTAAATTATTATAAACCAGGCCGTTCCAACGACGCAAATTCGATCGATATCGATTAAGTTCGTTATGGTAAGCACATTAAACTCAAAACATAAATCATTAAACTCTTAGAATATTAGTGCCGTACATACTATAAAAAAAACATATTAAAAAAAATGTATAGTCATTTAGTAAAACCTGCGCAGGGTGGTGCGAATTGACGCAGATTGAGTTGGTATTAGGTTATGACAGAGGAACTAAACCAACACACAATTCGTCAACTCTAAAATTCAAAACGTTAGCATACCGCGAAGAAAAAAAACTCACGCAATACGGCAGTGAATTGACGAGAATTATGTCGGTGTCAACGATAGATGCAGTTCGTAAACATAAATTAGTAAGCCTTAAAAATTACATATTATTTTAGAGAAAGTAATATATTTAGAAAATAAAAAAGCAACTGTTAAAACAAAAATAAATACATAAACATATTTAAAAACATCTTTATTGAAACAAAAATAAGTAAAAAGTTTGCTGGAAAACAACTTTTTTTTTTCTCTTTTGTAGCACCTACATCCCGGATTTGACTTACAAATTAAAAGACGATATTAAAGATACACACGCAAAGATGGTTTAAATAAACACGTTGACAATACAAGATATTAGCATAAGAAATTGATACAAGATAATTAATATGGCAAATTCTTGATATTAACTTGGCAACAAGTGATAAACTCAGACATTGATCTATATGAAGATCCATTAACCATTAATGCTTGGTTACCACTTTCCCTTAATGATTTCACTTTCTTTCTCATTGTGGTTCCTTCTTCACCCTTCATCAAACTCTTCACCATCTTCTCTATCTCCTCTCTTCCCACGTCTTTTTCGGCCGGCAACACCTCAGGCTGGACCGCCACCCCCAGCTTTTCCACCAAAAGGGCGGCGTTTAGTCTCTGCTCTGCGTACAACGGCCATGCAATCATCGGCACCCCACCTCTAATGCTCTCGTAAATCGAGTTTAACCCACGATGTGTCAAAAACCCACCAATGGATTTATGGTTCAATATTGTCACTTGTGGCCCCCATAATGGGATGATTAAACCCTGATTCTGGGTCCGGTCCAAAAAGCCTTCTGGAAGGAACTCTAGCCATCCATCTGGACCAGACCCAGAGGTAAAGAACGTACCGTCCTTGACAGTGCCAGTTGGTGGACGTATTATCCACACAAATCTTTCTCCGCTCAACTCCAAACCCCAAGCCAGCTCGATTATCTGGTTGGCCGAGAGCGTCCCTCCACTCCCAAATGATACAAAAAGCACGGATTCCAACGGCTGCATGTCAAGCCACTCGATTGCTTTATTTCCCTCTGAACCAGGCGGATCTACCTCTCTACTCAACGGTCCAATATCATAAACCGTAACCTTCACAACAGATTGCAAAATATCGTTGTTCTTTAACGCATCAAGTGATGTCTCATCCAAATCTTCCCATGTATTTATCAAAATCCCATCGGATAAAGTCGTGAAATCGACTCCCATCCGAACATACTCATGGTACTGTCGGGTAGTCCGGTCTAGCATCGGGTCGGGCACGTCTTTACACCGAACCGGTACACACCCGGGAATCCTAAGTGGCTCGGTCTGGTCAACGTATTGACCTTTGACCTCTTTATCAAGAACTTGTAAATAAATAGTTAAAGCAGTAAAAAGTGTATTGCATGGGACATATACGTACTTTTGCATGTGAAACTCATCGGCTATAGGAAGCGATTCACTAGAGAATAAGTCCACGATGACGACGTGTGGGCGTGGTCTCATGTCGGAGATGGTTGACCGAATATTATTCCTGGCTGCCCGCATCATGATTGCTAGTTGGGTGACGATGCTATCGTTTGGGTGGAGTGAGTTGGAGATGTCTGGTAATGGGATTTTGATTAAGTTGATGTGGGAGGAGTTGGTGTAGGAGTCGAAGAGTTGTGATTCAACGGGTGATGTTTGGGTGGTGACAGCGAGGATGGTGACGTGGAGGTGATGATGAGAGGCGAGACGATTGGCAAGTAATAGTACGGGTACTAGATGACCCATTCCGGGGCTTGAGATTATTGCTACGTGAAGCTTATTTTGATCCATAAGCAAAGGGTTTGTAATATTAGACTAAGAAGTGATGAGTGATTGTTCATGAATTAATACCTCTATATATAATTAAGCTCTCGCGATTTTGAAAGGAAATGGGAAATATAATATTTTATGTTTTCATTCTTTTTTACTTGTAATTTTGGTGGATTGATTTCTATAATATATGATTGTTTATTGGATTACATCGAAACAGAAGACAAGCGGGCAACAAGCTGCGCTGCTACCCCTTTTTGAATCGCAAAACCCAATCTTTTAAAAACTATATTTGCTGATCTTTGAGTCATAACATTACTATGCATGACCCGCTGAACACGGGTAAGTAGCTCCACAGCTTCAGGCGCGAAGAAACCAAAAGTGTCAAAAGCAAAAGGAATAAATACATGTTGGTTGTCAAGACACGTCTTTTCATGTTTTGCCACCTTACCTGAAGCAGCTTTTAATGCGGCTTGACCGACCGCGAAACCACTACTCCCTAAGCCCACCAAAGGAGAAACCCCTGTTGAATCCACACACACGTGTTTCCCTCCTATCCATCCAAACACCAAAATGTCAACCGGTCGAAGAGATAATCTTCCCTCCGACGGGTCAGTCAGGAAATTCACAGGTGCTTCTTTCTTAACAGAAATTCCAGCTCGCCTGAATATATCAAAGAGCACATCCCTAACCAGATCGTGTCGATACTTGAACCGCGGGAGCTCTTTACAGTGCACCGCGTGCTCCCCACCAATTAATTTCTAATTGGTGGTCTAAAAAGTAGATCATTTGTACCTATTCTAAAATGTTAATAATATCATAAATAAGGTAAAATTATATATTTTAATTTTTAATCGGTACAGGGTCATAGGGATTAGGGAAAAAAATCTGTATGAAGTAGAACTTTCAAACACATGTAACACATGGCTAATTGATAAAAAAAAATATTTAATAGTTAAAAAAATAGAAAAAATAATAATAAACTGATCGTACATTGTTAAAAAACAGTTGTTGTAAAGCAGTGTTTAAAATATTTAAAAGAAAATAATACACTAATAAATTACAATATTTGTTGTTGGTATGGTTAGTGTACTACATTGGTTTCAGGAAAAGAGAACATATAAACAGTGACGGCATCAAAACTTTCAAACTAAAGGGGTCCGGTTGTTTTTCTTAACTAGTATACAATAACTATTTTTTACCATTCAATGCATCAAAAGAGTGTTTTTAATGCTTCTTTTTAGTCTTTCTACCAAAATATTTCAATAGACATTTTAATAAAAATAAATTGTATCATAACGTGCTTGCTCCTGTGAGCCTAGCGGTGTAAACCAGCCTAGCCGAGCCCGAGCTCATTAAGGCTTGTTTGAGCTCTGCTCGTAACTTAAGACGGCTCGAGCTCAGTTTATTTAAACTTAAACCAGCATTGGAATCACTACACTGCGATGGAGGCGTTAAATCATTAAGAAAAGTTAATTGGAAACACACAAAAAAATAAAAAACTCACATTACAAAACAATTATTAGGAAACACAATAAAGTCGATTGTTTCAATTTGTATAACCAATAAGGCAAGAATCAAAACTTGTATAACCATCCCCTAAAATTATATGAGAGTTCGTAAATTATATGATGGGTTGTGAGTGTAAATTATAGAGTGGAGAGAGAAAAGGTAGTGATTTTTTGTAAATTTGGGGAAAATGTAGTGATTTTTTGTAAATTATGGGGCGAAGAGAGAAAACTGAAATGATTAAGGCATAAAAATCATTATTTAATTAAACAGGAGAGAGAAGTCTATTGTTTTTTAGTATAATTATATAGATGGAGATGGAGATGGAGAACGGGCTAGGAATGCTCATTATCATCCAAAAATTTTGAGGTTTACATAAGTTTTGAAAATCAACTTTTAGATAAGAATAGTCTTATCATCATTGAGAGAAAATTATAGTTCGCCACCACCGCTGGCAAATACGGCCGGAAAGCCACCGGGAACAGAACCGGAAAAGCTCGTAAAACAAAAATAATACAAAAAAAAAAAGAATATATGATTTACTATCAATTCCTTATTTTCATTAAGTTAATAAGTTACAAAAGTGTAATTTATTAACTTTTCCTTCTCACTTCAAAAACAATCTCAAACATCTTATTCTTTTTTAAAAAGTTAATAAGATATACGTTAGTGAAAATAAGCAATCCCAAACACCCCCATAATATATTTTTATTCCTCACTAATGTCAAAAATGAAAAGTATAAATTACAAAGTAGTAAGTACAAACCTTTTATGCATACAAAGTTCATAGTTGTATTTATATAAATTGTGTGTTTTTTAAAGTAAAGCATTATAATCATTATTATAATTACTGAATTAAATTAATAAAATATTACGTATGTATTATAATAAAATAGAAAAAATCTATCTATTTATAATCAAATCGTCTAAGTTAATTTTTTTAATCATTTCATCATGCATACAAGCTAGGTTGCAGTTTCTGCGAGAAAACTTTATTGTCTGAGTTAAGCTTATTAGGCTTTTGCTGTGTGCTTTTCAAAATAGTAATTTTAAAAAATATATTCACATCATCTTTTTCCTTTCTCAACTCTCTACCGTTACTTTCCACGGCCTCCGTTATATTCACCTGAAAAGATTCAGTTTTTCTTTTTTTTTCACTTTTCTCAGCTTGCTATAACCATTCTATCTACGTGGATAAGTTAATGGGCTCATACTTGATGTCTTTGCATACAGTGTCGAAGTTTGGATTAAGACAGCGGGGCCGGCTCAAAATGTATAAAAAGTTTCATAAACGAGGGGGGCGGGCTCAAATATTTGGTTGAAAACGGCTAAATTTAAACTACATATAAAAATTTTCAGATGAAAAACAGGTAAATATACACCACTACGCAAAAAAAGGGGGGGGGCCACCCCTGGCCCTAAGTATACTTCGCCACTGCTTGCATGGTGGTTCTTTATTACTTGCCGTGTGTGCTAGGGATGTATGGTCATCGTCAACATTATTCAATCACTATCTGAAATATCTAAAAGTTGTAACAAAAATTCATTATATAATAATATTTTGGAAAAGAAAAACATTTAAGATATTTTGAGTTCTAAAATTTTCAAAATCACTATCTGAATATGAATCCGAAAATTTAGAGAGCCAAGATTTGGATAATTCGAATACAAATTTAGAATTTTTTATACACCTCCAAATCAAACCTTAACGTGGATAAGTTAATGGGCCCATAGTTGTCTTCTTTGCACGGCAGCATATATTAGTATACTAGTTTTAGAACCCGTGTCATACACGGGATAATTCAAATTATAAAATTATAAATAAAATAAATAGTTGCATAACGTATATGAAAAAAAATGTATTACATATATGCTTGTATCTATACAATGTGTATATGAATTGATTTTATTTATATCACAAAATAATTTTTTTAAATAAACTTAATAAAAAAAATGCCCGTGCAAAATCGTACCCGAGAATACTTCTTTCTATTGAAAAATTCATTCTCGGTGTCATATGTATAATTGAAAGAATTTTGGTTATAAACCAATTTTAAAAATAAGACTTCTCATACGATAGTAGTTCTAACCATTCAGACTAAATACAAAAGAGGCGTTACCTTTATTGATATATTTATCAATTTACCACCCATTAGGATATTAAATTGTAGCAATGAATGTTCTTCAAAACTATGTTTTTCTGAGATACACATTAAAAACAGATTTTAATAGGTTTTAGAGGGTTTCTCGACTTTGTCATAAACCCATTTAATTTTGTGAATATTTTGTTTCATTTGAGCATAGTTTTGCATGACATGCTTCCCATACAACGTTCTGATCACCGTTGAAGGAAAAATTAATATTGCCATAATATTTCAAATTTGATAAAAGTTAGAAGCATTGATAGGCATGGGGGTGGCATGTCGAAAGTGTTCGCAATCTTTTCTTAAATTTTAATAGTTAAGGGAAAATAGTCAATTCGCCAAATCCCGAACATTTTGATTATTTCAAAAAATACCCTTAAAAATAAACTTGAAACCCGAATCATGTTTAAAATTCTAACTTTCATACTTTTGACGTTTTAGAATCAACACTTTGAACCCATAACAAATTTGACGATAAATCTATTTTGCATTCTCAAACTTTTAAAAATACTCAAAATTTCATTTTTGACCCGTAACAAATTTTGACCTAAATGTAGTTGACTTGTACCAAACAATCTATTTACTAACTTTTGACCCATAAAATCAAATTTAACTTCCACAAAAAACCCGAAACAATTTTCATTTGAGAAACATGATTTGTTGTTGATTTTTGGAATTCACCAAGTATTTTGAAATATATAGTAAAATAATATGTTAATATTTATATTTATATAAATATATAGTGTAAAAGGAAAGTGAATTGTTATTGATTTATTACATATATTAGGGTGTATTAATTTTGGAGGAAAAAAATTGTAAGAAATAACCAAAACATAACAAGTGTCCACATTTATTTTACTTTATTAGAATAGGTAGATTGGGAAAATTCCCAAAATAGCTCTTTTTAGAGAGAGAAGTCCCAAAATAGGCCTTTTTCCCTCAAAATCTTTTATAATTTGGAATGTCAAGACGCATTGGGAAAAGATAAAAATAAAGACGAGATTTCGAAAGAAAGTCAGGTAAAAGACGAGATTTGGGGAAATAATGTTGGTAAAGTCCAAATTATTTGTAATCTTGGAGCAAAAGTTCAAATTTTTCAAAAACTTTTTTACTCAAAAAACAGTCTTGAGAGACTGTATTATTATGTTTCCTACCTTTCACGTCCATATTTTTAAATTCTTGGAAAAATTATTTTATACAATTATACCCCTAAACCACCATCACCCACTTGAACCACCGCCACCACCACTACCGCACCCATCACCGCCGTCGCCCCCCACCCCATCACTGCCACCGCTGCACCCACTCCGGAAAACAATAACCGTTCACCACCATCATCTTTACCGGAGAGCACTTAAATGCACACATCTATGGATTTTTCCGAGCATTTTTAATTCCACTTATACTTCATCTATACAGTGGTGGTGTGAAGTAAGGTATGCATGCGATAACTTCATTCCACTTTTAATAACCGGTGGTGGTGATGGGGTGGGGGCGACGACGGTGGTGGGTGCGGTAGTGGTGGATTTTAATAACCGGTGGTGGTGATGAGGTGGGGTCGACGACGGTGATGGGTGCGGTAGTGGTGGCGGTAGTGGTGGTGGTTCAAGGTGGTGGTGGTGGTTCAAGTGGGTGATGGTGGTTTAGCGGTATAATTGTAAAAAATATATTTTTCCAAGAATTTAAAAATATGGACGTGAAAGGTAAGAAACATAATAATACAGTCTCTCAAGACGGTTTTTTGAGTAAAAAAGTTTTTGCCAAATTTGAACTTTTGCTCCAAGATTACAAATAATTTGGACTTTACCAACATTATTTCACAAAATCTCGTTTTTTACCTGATTTTCTTTTAAAATCTCGTATTTATCTTATCTATTCTCAATGCGTCTTGATAGTCCAAATTATAAAAGATTTTGAGGAAAAAATGGTTATTTTGGGACTTCTCTATCTAAAAGGGGCTATTTTTGGAATTTTCCCTTAGTATATTACCAGCCATATGCACTGGGGAATAGGGATTAGGGGTGAGCACGGTTCGGTTCGGTTTTTAGGTAAAACCGAAACCAAAACTGAAAAGTCGGTTTTTCGAATATACAAACCGTTCGGTTTTTGGTTTTTCGGTTTTCGGTTTTTTTCGGTTTCGGTTCGGTTTCAATCGGTTTCTTTTATGTGTGTAGACATTGCAAAAAAATTCCAAAATAATGAAAATGCAAATTATATTCAAAACACAAAAATAGGCATTTGTTACATGGAACCAAACGAATACAAACTTGCAAGAGTACTAGAGTTTAAAATTCAACAAAGTTCTTAATCAAAAAACATTAAAAGTTTAGTTCCAATCTTCATTCTTCATCTTATTCATCTTCAAAGTTTACTCATCATCTTCATAATCTTCATCACCATCAACGGTAGATCCTTTTGGTGTTTTGTTTCCGGTCATAACATCTAAAAAAACACATATAATTGTATTAATATTTAAGTAAAAACACATATCGGTTCGGTTCGGTTTTTTTCAGTTTTTAAAAATGGAAAACTGAACCGAAACCGAAATTTCGGTTTTTCAAAAAAACAAAAAACTACCGTCAGTTAATGCTTCGGTTCGGTTTTTCAATTCGGTTTCTTCGGTTAATTCGGTTTCGGTTTAGTTAATTCGGTTTCTCGCTCACCCCTAATAGGGATGCATGATCAAGGTCTCACAAAAATGTAAATATCTCTAAAACTACAAACGTTTTCATTCTCACAATTCAAAGAATAGTAGATCAAAAAATCTCTCTAAAAGGTACAAAAGTTGTCATCTCCTTTAATTCGAAGAATAGTATCTCAAAACAAAGTAAATGACACGAATGTCAATTGTTTTGGAAATTTAGTTTCATTAAAGGGGCCAATATATATGCATTATGTACAAATGTTTTCATTTTCAGTAATTCAAGGAACAGTAGATTAAAAAATATCTCTAAAACATACAAAAGTTTCATTTTCTATAATTGGAAGAATAGTATCTCAAAATAAAGTACACGATACGAATGTCAATTATATTGTGGAAATTGAGTTACATTAAAGGGAACAATATATATATATATACTAGATTTTATTCCCCGTATTACGAGGGTTGTTTTACATTTTCGTTTTCAATATTTTTATATGTCTATTTGGATTTTAATTTTATTTATTGTAAGAAAGTTAATAATTAATATACTTGAGGTTTGATGATTAAATGGTTTCACAAATAGATGATATGTTATAATTCGGTTTAAAAGCTATCTGGGTTTAGTGATACTCATTACCCTTTTATTTTGTTTATTATAAAATTATTTCTTAATTATAAATAATATATTTTTTTAAAAATAAAATAGGATATTAATTTTTAGTATATCCCTGTTTTATAGTATTTTCATATAAAATATGTTATGAGATTAATTTTTAATATAATGAAATGTTATAACCCGTTTAAGAGCTATCTAGGTTTGGTGAGACCTTTACCCGTGAATTCGGCTCAAATGCGTGAGAAGCCTTCATTTACAAATAAAACAATCTGATGGCTTGAAAGAATGGTTGTTTTACATTTTTCATTTTTTAATATTTATTTTTGGGATTTTAATTTTCTTTATTGTAAGAAAATTAATAATATACTTAGGGTTTGATGATGAAAGAGTTTCATAAATAAATGATATATTATAACTCGTTTAAAAGCTATCTAGATTTGGTTACCCATGACCCGCTTATGTTTTTTTACTATAAAAGCGTTTATTAATTATAAATAATATATTTTTCTTTTTAAATTGGATATTAAATTTTAGTATATCCCTATTTTATAGGATTTTCAAATCAAATAATTGGTAAGATTAATTTTTAATTTAATGAGATGTTATAACCCGTTTAAGAGCTATCTGGTTTTGGTAATACGCATACCCATGAATTTGGGTTAAATCAATGAGAGGCCTCCATTTAAAAATTAAGCAATCTTGTGGCTTCCATAAAATGGGGGGAGCGACCACATCGCGACACATAGGATTTTAGGGTTTTGGTTTATATATATATATATAGGAGAAGTATAGTTTGAAAAACCTCCTGAGTTGAGAAAACCCGTGAAAACCCTATGTAACATCATTTTTTTTGTAACACGTAATATATGTTGTTATATTTAATACAAAACATCGAAAACATAAAAAAAAATGTTTTGCTATTTTTTTTACATTTTTTTAGTAATTTATATATATGTTTTCAGGAGAGAGAAGTGTAAGAAAACTTTAACATTTTTTATTAACTTTAATTATGGACCACAAGATTTAATCTTTAATTAAAAACATGTGGTTGAGAATGAGTTTCTAGAGTTTTCACAACTCAAGCGGGTTTTTATTCTAACCTAACCCTATATATATATATATATACATATATATATATATATATATATATATAAAGTCCTTTAACTTTGTAGTTGACGAATCTAACCCAAAATTTTAGAGATGTTACAAGTAGTCGGAGTATTCGGAGAGTACTGGAACATGATCAGTATAAAGAAAATTAATTTTTGGATATATATATGTGTGTGTGTGTGTGTGTGTGTTAAAATAAGCATATTTCCTGTAAAAAAGGTAGCCTAGCGACTTTAACCGTCTAGCCCGACTTTTGACCGAGTTTTAAATGACTTTTAGAGAATCCTAGCCCTACTAGACCGAATTTTGACCTCCTAGCCCGATACTTTGACCGCCCCCGACTAATCCAGGTCGACTTGAATAAAGTCTCCAAGGTTGGGGTCTGAGGACTGACTAATCGGCCTTAGAATCCGACTTTTACAGCACCGTATATATATGTGTGTGTGTGTGTGTGTGTGTGTGTGCGCGTGCGCGCATATGTATATTATTCACAGAGTAAAGATCTGTTCAATTTGAATTATTATCGGTATTAACCGATATAGGAGACAAGAAACAACATTATGTTTCTTTTTATATACTGTATATGTTTAATATTTATTTTTATAAAATAAATATTGTATCTGTGTGTATACGTATGTGTTTATACACTATCACTAATGTAACCAGGAATGTTTGGCTAGAGGGTCATAATAATAGAACTATTTTCACATGGGGTTTTCTACAGACACCCCACTTTTTGCTAAAACACCCACCAATACACCCCGTATAACTCTATACGGGACGTATTGGTTGTTTTTTCTAGAAAAAACCATCAATTTTGTCTTATTATGTTTTTTGTCTTATTATCATAAGGGGCGTATAGCCCTATATACCGCCTCTGATATATATTTTCTTAATTTATTATTTATTATTATTATTGTTATTATTATTATTATTATTATTATTAACATAACCGGGGTTCTAAACATCCGTTTGGATCGATCCAGCGGCATTAAGTTCATTTTTACTTATATTATCATATCTTAAAGTTTCAGGTTCTAAAATGTCGTTGGAGTCGATCCAAATGGATGTTTAGAACTCCGGTTATGATAAATTAAACGTTTAAGCGAGCTGGTACTGACCAGAATCTGAACAGCGAGTCGGAAGTCGGGTTTTGGTCGGTAGCCTTAAAATATTGTTACAAAAATAAAAGTCTTCTAGACCGAAAGTCAGTTCCGAACAGAAGCATGAGAAATTGACTAGTCAAAGATGTTTGACTTTAGCCTGTAGTTCCCGAAAATACGATTTTTAGCCTTTTAAAGTGATTTTAAAATAAGTTAAACCATGTAAAATACCAATAAATACAAGTTTTAAATAGTTCGAAAGATCCGAATTACGATCCCGAATCGGTTTAATGAATACAAATACGAAAAATCCGAGATGTTACAGCACCATCATCGGAATTATAATAGTAATAATAATAATAATAACAATAATAATAATAATAAATAATAAATAATAATAATAACAATAACAATAACAATAACAATAACAAATAATAAATTAAAAAAATATATCAGAGGCGGCGTATAGGGCTATACGCCCCTTCTGATAATAAGACAAAAACATAATAAGACAAATTTGGTGGTTTTTTTCTAGAAAAACCAACCAATACGTCCCGTATAGTTGGTGGGTGTTTTAGCAAAAAGTGGGGTGTCCCTAGTAGGACCCTTTCGCATTCACATGTTCACTAGTGCATAATGGTTTTATTATTTTCCAAACCGTTAGTAAGTGTAACCTTCGTGTCCCAATGCCAAATAACTTTAAACGGTTATAAAAACTAGTATTATACCCGGCGCGTTGCGCCAGGCCAGTTGGTAAAACCTCAATGTTGAAACTGAGTGTTGGTAAAACTTGAGCGTTGGTAAAGCGTTACTTCGGTGAGTCGATGGGAATTAAGTCAGTATCATTTACGTTCGTTATGGTATAGACACGTACCATTGGTAAAACCTTAGCGTTAAACCCAAAAAATATATTCGTCAAATTAACATATAAAAAATAAATTATTTAAAACGATGTTTGTTTGGTCGGTAGACATGGGTGGTGGTAAAACCCAAGCGTTGTCAGTCCGATGCATTGAGACGGTAACTGGACACGAATTCGGACGGTTTTAGCTATGTTCTTTATGGTACCGGAGCTACAAAAGGGAAAAATATAAAAATCGACTGGACCAAAGGGTGGTGTTGGTCGGTAAACCTAGGTGTTGGTAAAACCCGAGTGTTGTCGGCCCGGGCAATGAGGCAACAAGTCTAGGCGAATTTGGTCGGTTTCCGTCACGTCTGTTACTTTATTGGAATTAAAACAAACAAAAAAAATTGTTGTTCGGTAGGTACAGAAACGAAAAAAAACAAATTGCCATGGTCAAGAAATGTGTTGTCGTTCGGTCGGCTTCCGTTATGCTCGTTACGGTACCGAAACGAAAAAAAAAAACAAATTGTTATGGACAAGTAAGGTGCCGCCAAGTGGCCCAATGGCGACTTAGCGGCACCAAACTTTACATTTATATATATTAGATAACTAGGTTAGAACCCGTGTGATATATGGGCTTGTCAAAATTTAGACTAAATTGTAATTATCAACAAATATACAAAAATATGATCCCGTAAACCTCGAGGAAAATTAGCGAATAAAAGGAATGCAAAAAAGAAATAACATATTACAATATCCATTCATGCATGTGTTGAACAATATTCGTCATTGAAAAAAGAATTGCTAAACACTAAAAATGGCTATTGAATTTACGTACAAAAAATCGTTCACCAACGAAAGAAATTGATGAACCAATCTACTGATCCACTAGAAAAAAAATAAATGAAAGCCAGATAACATAATTATAGGGATCTCACGATAACATAATTATAGGGATCTCACGATAACATAATTATTGGAGTGTTTATCTTTATCCTAATAAAGAATTTTATAAATGATAGGATTAAGAGCATTCACATTAGCATCCGTATATTTTCTTTTAAAATTTATTTCTAATAAATTCTAAAGGAATGGGCTTGGTTCAAGGCGGGCCGGGTTAGGGCATGTTGATTTGAAAACAACAATTGAAGAGATAAAACAACAAAATGATAAAGTTTTTTAAAAAATCGCACTTGAAATTCAGGTTAGAATTTTTTTCTTTCGAAGCTGAAAACCAGACCCAAATTCAAGAAGTTTAAAATTGAAACAAAAACCTAATAGAATTTGGGTTGATTAATTACTTGAAATCCGGATATACCATATTCTGCCCAAAAATTTTTAAATCAGGAGAGCAAACATTGATTATGAAGTATAAAGATAATACAAAAAAAATATGATGTGCATGAATAACTTACAAACAATTGATTGAACCTGCATAAAATGTTAAATACTTCAAAGCCAATAAAAGCACTTGAATATAATTGAGTATCCACATGATTTCGGGGGGGTTGACATTTAAGCTCAGGCTATATAGGGGTTTTTACATTTGTTATTACCCATGTTGCAATTTGTGCAAATTTAGCTTGTGCCAGTTGTTGATGAGACTTACAAACAAAATAAACTAAATTTGCACAAACACTTTAGACCTTAGATATAAAAGTGACAAAGTCAACCATTCTAACTTAAATTTAGGTCAAAAGGATAAGTTGATCCGAACTCATTTTTCTAAGAAACCATATTGACCCGAACCAAATTGATGTTTTTTTAAAAACGACCCATTTTGACGGTAACTCATTTTGCTAAGAATCCATATACGAAATCTGCAACTTTGACCCTTTTAACATTTTGGTCAAACTTATTCCTTATTCTTAATATTGACCTTCTTTAATATATATTTTTCAACATTATTAAATTATGTTATCATTGCAGCTGATAATCTGATTTGGGTTGTGATAACTTTTAAAGTAGACATCCAAACACCCGCATAGTAGGATTTATTAAATGAACGACAAAAAGTTAAATGAAAAAATAATTACCACGTTACCAGGTGCCGAGGGTCAGCAAGCATGGGGGGAAAGACCTCTAACAATAAGTGATTGGCCCTAATAAAAAATAAATAACATTAAGCTTCTAGTTCAAACCAGCTTACCTCTAAATTGTCAAAAAATACATAAATTAGAAACATCATACCTTACTAAATGTCTTATGGTAGATTGTTTACAGTTCCTAGCGCCACTATGGCTACCAGAGATGGCTGAGTTAACTGGATCAGAGATCACTCCAAACATCCAACAAACAACCTATACACAAGTATCTCATATACGATACCAATAATAAAAATTATATTTAACAATGAAAGAAATAATATTAAACAAAGTTACTATGATTCTTGGCAACACTACGATTCTTGATGACAAATTTCTTTATTTTTTACTGTTGCTACCAGAAACGATTGAGTTGACTCGAGATCAGAGATCACTCCAAGCATCCAACCAGCAGTTCCATCACCGCCTACAACCTATACAACCTATACACACATATCTGATAAGAGATAATAAAAATAATAGTGAAAACAAATAAAAAATAATGTGCATAAGGCGCATGAGTTGGATCTTAGAGATTGACAATCAAGATTCGTACCTAAGAGTGTCACACTCACTATCAACAAAACAAATCATAGTTTCTATTTCAGAAACTAAATTGTATACCTGAAAAAAGAAAATATATTCATAATACTTACTAATAGTGAAAACCATTTGCTATAAATCTAGAGCTATACCATAAAAATTGATAATATATGTTCAATGTGGGGATGGTAAAGGTTGATGAGCAATTCCATTTCGGTTCACAATTCATCAGATTGCAAAACTCAAAGAACACTATTTAGGACAATTGACAAACAAAACTTCCTCAAGTTAGCTGGTGAACTATAAAAATAAAATAAAGCTTCGATCAATTCAAATGGGCATAAATTAATGATCGATTGAGGGAACAAATCAAAGATCGATTGGATAATAAAACATTATTACCTGCAAATGAATCTTCAAAATCAATTTCAAAGGTTTAGACTAAAGAGTACCCATACCTTAATAGTGAATCCGGCAAAGATGGTGGAACGGAGCCTGAATAATATATTGGAATCTGTAAATTGAATTTGTATAGTTGTAAATAGAATTAGGGTATAAAATCATCATAGAATTTGGGTTGAATTTGTAAACTGAATCTTTGAACATAAGCATAAGTTTCGACATCAGATGAATCGAATTAAAATGCAATCGGATCACATATGAAACGGATTACCCATGAATCGGTTTGTTTAACAATGACATCAGATGAATTGTATTACATATGAATAGGGATGAATATGGTTTGTACAGAGGAGCCAGCGTAGTTAGTTTATTTATTTATTTTGATTAATGAAAAAAAAAAAGAAAAGATTACATTATTAGGAAAAAATGCCATGTGGCAATTTGAAGCTATTTAATGAAAAGCAGGAGTTTGATGAAAAATCCATTGTTTTATTATTTAGAGAGATTTGATTAATGAAAAAAAAAGAAAAGATTACATTATTAGGAAAAAATGTCATGTGACAATTTGAAGCTATTTGATGAAAAGTAGGAGTTTGGTGAAAAATCCATTGTTTTATTATACAGAGAGATGATTCATTTTAAACACTTAAAAAAAAAATCTTTCTCGATATAACACCACGATCAAAGCGCAAAATCTATCAAAGCACTGTATTATAACCATCAAAAGCGCTCAAACCATGCTTCTTAAAAATTTACACACCCCACATACTTCTCTTTTAAAGAAATTTGGTCATTTGATTGATAAAGAGTCTTTTGTTGTCTTTTTCCCGAGTTTGAATCTTCTTTTGGTGCTCTTATTCCATATTTGCTACTTTTTGAGGCCCTTTGTATAATTGTATTGATTTGCTTCACACCCGAAAAATTCTTTTGGAAATACGTTAACATAAAGCTGGTGAATGACGTCATTGCTCAAGAGAATTTTATAACACAAAGCACATTAAGACACATAAATTCTGGCAGTTCCAACTTCTCAACGAAAGCACACGCCATATGTATGTGGTTACAACTTACAACCATTTAATCATTTATACACACCAAACCATCTCACTAGAAGTACATTCACCAAGTAGTGCGGTCACACCATGATGGGTTTATGGTGAGTACGACTACAATATATATGCCTAGTGTAACGCATTTATAACTGGATACATTTATAAGTCTGCTCATAGCCCCTGCTATGTATCAAAAAAGATTTTAAAAGGATTAGTTATTTGATTCTTTTAGAAGTTTTTTTAGACACTTAAAATGTGAATAGAGACATTCACGCATTCAGAAGAGTAAGTGTAGACTCGTTGGAAAAGTTGAACATATTCACGTTGTTTATTTCTTGAATTGACAGTCCTTCCTGATGATGTTTATGCTCTTGAACCGATAGCTTCATAATAGGTTCGGATCAAATACCTAGATCATCGTATGGCATAGTTTCATACCTTTACGAGGCCTAGTGGGGCAACGACCTCTCTAAATTTGAAAAATGCGATAGCCTAAATTCAAGAAAGTCGAAGTTCTAAAAAACAGTATTCATGTTTAAAGATTGAAAGAAACGAGTTGTAACTCCAACCGAATGATAATTGTAAGTTTAAACTAAGCCTTTTATTTTGTAAGTTCATTTTTATTCCAATTTCCAACAGGCTTCTATGATTCTATCTAATTAACTTCAGCCCATAATATTGCACCACTTGATTTTCATAATCATGTCTTCAGCCCAAATAAATATGTCTTCGAGTTTAAATGCTTAATAAACAAAAGAATATGTTCGTTTTGAAAACGGATTAATTTAATTATTTTATAATGCAATTAATAATAATTAGTATGCAATCAACGTATATCAAAGCAAGTTCAAATACGAGCACATAAAATAAGCCGTTCAATAGTTATTATTGTTTGGTTGATTTACTCGTTTTTACTTGAAACCTTTAAGATCCAAATATGAACCTGTTAGGAGTAACGTTTAATAAGAACTAAGCCTATTAATTTGAAATAATGGTATTGTGAATGTATGAGGGTTGATAGATGAGTGAAGTTGCCATGTTAAAGTTACTTGTCATCCTTAAGAACCAAACTAGAATGGTTAGTTGGACGGGAAGCCTGTTAATTTTGACCGTTTTCATTTGAATCGACTCCAAATCATATGAATTTCCATATCTTAATTACTTATTTCTTTACATTTCGAACCAAGCTAAGAAGGCTAAGCATTAGCCAGATCTTTTGGCATGGAAAATCATAGGAGCAAGACGGGCCCCACCTTCTTATCAGTCAGAAGTTGACACGTGACACAATAGGGTAATTTTAGCCTATAAATGAAGGTTTTAGCCTATAAGACAAACGACTAAGTAGAGAGAAGCCGGCTAAGTCAGCGTGAACTTTTAGCGTACAAGGTTGACCACTGTGGAAATGCATTTGTAGGCTAAGCTTAGCCTATATGTGCATGTGTTAACTCCTAGTTAGTCCGAGGATGAGTCCACTAACTTTAATCAATTTTTAGTGTCAAAAAACTTCAATTAAGGCTTAACCTCCTTACTATATGTGGCGACTTCTAGTTGGTTAAATTTGAAAATGTTTAGAATAAAAGTCAATGTCTATTTTTAATAGAAAAAAGGTTTGAATGTATATTTGATAGTTTTCCCTTAGAATTATTGTTAATCAAACGTTAATGTGATATGTTAATAGGCCCCCCATACTTGTTGTCCTTACATGCTGGCATTCGTTACAAGCCATCACGTATACGTAAAGTGTTATGAAGAGAAATGGATGAGAAAAACAAATGGAGATGAAGATTAAACATAAACTTATAACATAAAATTTGTACGGATCAGTTAGGAAACATATCAATCTTGCCTCTTTGGAACAAATGTTTCTCAAATACGTCTTGGCATACGGAATTCAAAATGACTACATAAAATAAACATTCAATAGCTAATTTTATTGAGTCAAATTATTATTTTAACTCGTTTTCAGTTGAAACCTTTAATATCTAAACATTAATTTATTAGGACTTAAGACTAATATTTAATAAAAGTTAAGCTTATTAATTTGAAATTTTGGTATGATGAATGTTGGAGGGTTGATAGATGAATCAAGTTGTCAAATTAAATGCTGCCTGTCATTCATTCTCTTAGGAACTGGACCAGAATGGTTGGTTGGGCTAGAAACTGGCTTATATAACTGATTAACCGAGGTTATTTGAATCGTTAGTTGGATCGAATGTCAAATCCTATTAAATTTTCTGATGTTATTTATTTATTTCCTTACATTTCGAATTTCATGTTTCATTTATGCTATTTTAACAATAACAACTAAATTAAAATACATTCCTTTGGTAGAAAGTCCTAATAAGAAAAAAAAAAAAAAAACAAAATTACATACTAAGCAATGGGTTTTTAACCACACTACCCATTCATTCGGGCTTTTATTAACGCCATAACACAAATATATTTGGAGATATATTTGAAGCTGTTGAATCTTTTTTTGTGAATTCTAAATACCCTAAAGGATGCAATTCTTCTTTTATTACTTTGATTCCTAAAGCTCATAGCCCGCTCCTAGTAAGTGATTTAAGACCAATTAGTCTTATTGGTATTATTAATAAAATGATTGCAAAAGTTCTGGCGATTCGTTTAGGTAAAGTGATTAATACTTTGGTGAGTGGGGTACAATCTGCGTTTATAAAGGGGCGCCAAATTTTGAATGGGTCGTTAATCATGAATGAAACGGTGGATTGGTACAAGAAGCGGAAAAAAAATTAATGATCTTTAAAGTTGACTTTGAGAAAGCATATGACTCCATTTCTTGGGACTACTTAAAGACTATCATGGGCTTTATGGGATTTGGGGATAAGTGGATAGGGTGCATTATGGCTTGTTTATAGTCGTCAAAACTTTCAGTATTAGTGAATGGTAGTCCTACGAACGAATTTGATATGCATAGGGGTTTGAGACAAGGTGATCCGATCTCACCATTCCTTTTTATTTTGGCTATGGAGGGGTTGAATGTCATGATAGAGGATTCTATTAGAATAGTTTATTCAAGGAGGCGCGAGTGGGTTCAAATGGTGTTTCTCCATCTCATTTGTTCTATGCGGATGATGTGGTATTTTGTGGGGAATGGTCGATCCCAAATGCTCAAACAGTGATTCGTATTTTGAAGTGCTTCTTCATTGCCTCAGGTTTAAAAATTAATCTGCACAAGTCAAATCTTTATGGGGTGCATGTGGATTACGATGATGTCGTCGGGTGTGCTTCAGTGGTGGGATGTAAACCGGGGAGATTACCATTTTTATACTTGGGATGCCGATTGGTCTAAATATGGCAAACTCTAGAAGTTGGAAAGTTATTACGGATAGATTTGAATCTAGATTGACTTCTTGGAATGCTTCACTTCTTTCTATTGGAGCTAGATCTTTGTTGATAAAAACGGTCCTTGGTGCTTTAGGGATTTATTATATGTCTATTTTTCTAGCTCCGGTGGGTGTCTTGAAAAGATTGGAACAAATTCGATCCAAGTTTTTTTGGGGTGGTAGTCAGGCGGAAAAAAATGCATTGGGCCGCTTGAAAGTTGGTTTTGGCTTCTAAAGAAAAAGGTGGATTAGGCATTGGGTCGTTAGAAGGTTTTAACAATGCTCTTTTGCAAAAGTGGAGATGGAGGTTTGTGAATGAACCGAATGCCATTTGGGTGCGGAAGGAGGTTTGTTTTCTTCTTTTAAAGGCATTAGTGTTTGGCAAAGAATGTTAAAATCATTTTCGAAGCTTAATGCCTCCGGTGTTGTACCTCTTAATTCGATTAAAACACAAATTGGTAGTGGAAATGAAACGTTGTTTTTGAATCCTCCTTGGTTCGACACCCTATGTTTAGCTGAGAAGTTTCCAAGGTTATACGCTTTAGAAATGGTAAAGAATTGTTCGGTGGCTCAAAGGGTGAGGGGAGAGTCGTGGGAGTGGCGTAGGGATCTTCGAGGGGTGCTGAAATGACTCAGTTTCTAGAAATGCAATACTTGATAAATAGATTTTCGCTTTCTAATGCTAATGATCGATGGGTGTGGTCGTTGCAAGGTATGTCCGAATTCTCGGTTAAGGGTATTTGGGAGAGAATTGATAACAGTGCACTCCCTAGTGCTTCAAGGAAAACAAATTGGTTCTCTTGTTTGCCTCGAAAAATAAATATTTGCGGGTGGAGGGTTGTGGGAAATCGTTTGCCAACGAGGAAAAATTTGGCTACTAAGGGGATAGATATTCCATCAACTATTTGCCCCTTGTGTAATGATGGTTCAGAAACCGTTATTCATGTTTTTGGAGAGTGCGCCTCGGTTAAGAAGATTTGGGATTTTATTGAAAGATGGCTTAATCTGAAGTTGCCAGCTTTGCGATTCCCAACTGATCTCATGGAGTGGGTTGAGAACTTGGCTTTAAGCGTACCCAAGAAAGAAATTGTGGGTGCGATTATATATTGTGCTTGGTGGGCAATTTGGAAGCTTCGAAATGATACCGTTTTCTTTAAAAGACGTATGAAGGATGCGTTGTTGTTTGATTAGGTTACGTACTTCACTTTTCTTTGGTATTTGAGTAGAAAGAGTACTTGTAAAGCTAATTGGATAGAGTGGTTGAAGAACCCTCTTTTATTCATGTAATTTTCCTTGTTCTTTGCCCGGCTAGTTTCTTGCTAGCCGGTGATTTATATAATATCTGCCGTTCAAAAAAAGAAAAGGGTTTATATTTGGCAGAGTTAACATTGGTTTGAAGTGATAGTGCAGTGTGTTCTAAATATATTTAAATAAAATAATTTTTCTTGATTTACATGATGCAATTTGTTTAATTAAATATATATTCATAGCCAAGTACTCAAAATAACATTTTCAAACGATAAAAGGCTTATATTTGACGGAACCCATATTAATTAGTGAAGCAAATATTACTAATACTAGCTTTAGAGCCCGTGTAACACACGAGATGATACAAATAATAAAGTTATAAATAAAGAAAATAATTACATACTATATATGAAAAAATGATTACATCTATACTTATTTTTATACTATGTGTGTATAAATTAATTTTATTTATATCAGAAAATGATTTTTTTTTTCAAAAAAAATAAACTTAATAAAAAATAATAATAATAATAATAATAGCGGAAGTACAAAAACATACATCAGTATTGGAAATTTGATTCTCACTATCATATACATATATAATTGAAACAATTCTGGTTATGAACTAATTTCAAAAAAAACTTTTCATACAATAATAGTTCTGAGCTACACCATGAAAATGACTTTTATAATTTTGAGGGGGATTCTAGACTTTTCATAATGACAACACATAAAAATAACACGTTAACCCGCTCAATTTTGTGAATGTTTTGCTTCTATTGATCATAATTTTGTATGACATGTTTCACACACTACATTTTAATCACAATTAAAGGAAAAGTCAATGCTGAAACAAATGTTTTAAATTTGATAAAAGTTAGAAGCACTGATATGCCTGAAGGTTGAATGTCGAAAGTGTTCGTCGTCTTTTCTTAAATCTTAATAGTTGTGGGAAAAATAGTCAATTAGCCAAATACCGAATCTTTTCATTATTTCCAAAAATTTCATTGAAAATAAATTCGAAACCTAAATCATGTTTAAATTCTAACCTTCATTTGTTTGACATTTTCAAGTCAAAACTTTGAACCCGTAACAAATTTGATAATAAATCTACTTGCATTATCAAATTTTTAAAAATACTCATATGACCCTTTTTTGACCCGTAACAAATTTTGAGCCAAATATAGTTAACTTGTACCGCACAATAGATTTACCAAATTTTGACCCGTAACAATCAAATTTAAGTTTCACAATAAACTTGAAACAATCATTGATAAAAAAAACCAAGAAACTGACTATGATAAATTTTATTATATATGAAAGTGAAATGTATATATTACTACATTTTAACATATATATAGTTTAGTAATTAACTGAAAAAATAAATATCATTTAAAGCATATATTTATAATTTATAAGAATATTTATTTTTGTAAAAAAGTATAGCATATATAATAAAATATAGTTTAAAGAAAAGTGAATAATTAATCATGTTATAGATATAATATAAATGGAGTGTAAAAGAAAAATGAATAATTATTGATCTATAACATGGTTATTAGTTTGGAGGGAAAAAAGTTATGAGGTTTAACCACAAACTGACACGTGTCACAATTATTTTACTTTATTAAAATAGGTAGATATATAAAAAAGAAGTTTGACTAGACTATAATTGGTCCATTTGGCAAGATTCTATTGGACCAAGTTTTGTTTTGTTTTTATTTTTTTGGTTTGTTTTTTGTTTTAAACTTTGATAATTATATTTCTAATTATCTTTGTTATGTTTGTTTTTTATTAGTTTAGTTCAAATACCAATATACCGTAACGGATGTGATAAAAACTGACATAATTTGCGTAGACTTAGCGCATTTTGTTTTAGTTATAGTACCGTAACGAAACTGACCGAATGACAATTCTTTCTTTTTAGTCCAGTTTTATAAGGAACGTGAAAAACCCAACCAAATTTGCATAGACTCACCGACAGGGACCAACAACGCTCGGGTTTTACCAACGCTCGAGTTTCACCGACCAACGCTATCCCAATGTTCCATCTCAATTTTTATAACTTTTTTTTTGTTTTAGTTTCCGTACAATAACACATGTAACAGAAACTGACTGAATTCACGTCAACTTACTGCCTCAACACTTAGGACCGGTAATGCTTGTGTCTTACCAACATTCGGATTTACCAACCTGCCCGACGCAACACGCCGGGTTAAAAACTAGTTAATATATAAAAACTTTTTTTGAAATGAGGGCTCTTGATATTTGAGGGCCTCAGGTATTTGGTTGGGTATATGGCCCATCTGGCCCTCATCTCTTGTCATATCATTTTCTCATGATAACATCAGTACATCACTGAAAAACGTTAATTAATTTGGAATCTGAAAGGCATGGCACGCTTCATGACTTCATTTGTTTATTTTTTTAACAGCTAAATATATCGTGTACTATCGAAATTGAACCCTTGATCTCCAATTCATACCCAAACCACCCCACTAAAGTGGGAAATGGCCGTTTCATGACTCAAGAATGCTTGAAGTAATTTGCTTGTTTTATTTTTATAGTTTCGTCTCATTTGTATTTTCTTTTGGTTTTGTAGTCTCTTCCCCTCCATTGATAAATTGTTGAGGAGAGGGGAGACACTAGTATTTAATCCTCAGTTTTCTATATTTGCAAGGGTACCAGCTTTTTTCTCAAAAGAGAACAAAAAGTTTATATAGTTAAGTAGAGGATGTTACACTCTTTTTATGTTATGTACAAGCTCTTGATGCAAAATATCAACTACTACTATTATTATTATTATACTTTAAAAGCTTGTTTATTTGGAATTTTTTCACGTAAGTTTCAAATATTTCTCTTTTCACACCTTAACTTTATTTACAACTTTGATTTATTGGACTTTGGACAAAAAAGTCTCACATATATAATTTTTAGTCTCTCAACTTTAGTTTCACATATTTGCGTTTTGGTTGTTCAACTTTTGTAATGAAAATTTTGCTACAAAACTTTTACCATAACAAATCAAATCAATACCAACCAACTTTCCCGTTTCGCCGCATTTCTACCACATCACACGATAGCTTTTAAACATACTATGCATTTAACCCGCTCCGTTAGGCCATGTGTAGTGGACAAATTGGGGCGATATCGGGCTATATGGGCGAGAACACCCCCCTCCCCAGGCGATAAGAGGGGCGACCGGGGGGGGGGGGAAGAATTTATCGCCTTGGTGGGTTTTGGTTTAATAGTATTATATTGGTATGTCATATGTATGTGTGATCGATATATATCCTGAGCTACAACACCATTACACATCTAAAACAAAACTTTCTCATTTATTAATTGAGCGCCCAAGATAAAAATCACTCTATTTTATAGTCCTTCACTAGATATAGCCTTACGAGCACAGTTAGAAATAATTGTTATGATCATTATTATCATTATCATTGGTATCAAATCAACTCCTTCAGCACAATAAATCACATTGCCCCACACATCTTGGGGAACCTAACCACCAATCAAAGTGAACCCATCAACACATAATAATTGAATTCATTTACCGTTATGCACATATATACAATAATACAAATGATCTGATCAGGTGAAAACGTTGCCTTTGATTTCACCACCCATAAGAAATAATAATATTCCCCTTTTCAAGATTATTCTAGCTTAAATAGTTAAATATCCACTCATTCTTGGTTCATCTACTCATACACAACACTTGCTCTTTCATACTTACATGGATCAAGAAAATAATAATAACAATAAGCTTCATGTAGCAATAATCTCTAGCCCCGGAATGGGCCATTTACTACCCGTGTTATTACTCGGTAATCGCCTCGCCACCCATCATCCCCTCCACGTCACCATCCTCGCGGTCTCCACCCAAACATCACCCGTCGAATCACAACTTTTCAACTCCCACACCGACTCTACCTGCATCAACTTAATCAAAATCCCATCACCAGACATCTCTAACTTACTCCAACCCGATGACACCGTGGTCACACAACTCGCAATCATGATGCGAGAAGCGAGAACTAGTATTCGGTCAGCCATATTCGCTATGTGCCCGCGTCCAAACGTGCTCGTCGCGGACCTATTCTCTAGTGAATCACTTCCTATAGCAAACGAGTTTCACATGCAAAAATATGTATATGTACCTTGCAATGCACGTTTTGTTGCATTAACTATGTATTTACCTATTCTTGATAAACTGGTCAAAGGTCAATACGTTGACCAGACCGAACCGCTTAGGATTCCCGGGTGTGTACCGGTTCAGGCTAAAGATGTGCCTGACCCCATGCTGGACCGGAACAATAGACAATATCATGAGTATGTTCAAATGGGAGTCAACTTCACAACTTTATGTGATGGGATTTTGTTAAACACATGGAGGGATTTGGATCGAACAACTATGGACGTGTTAAAAACCGACGAAACCTTGCGAGCCGTTGTGAAGGCTCCGGTTTATGATATTGGACCGTTGACTAGAGAGGCAGATCCGCCTGGTTTAGAGGGAAATAAAGTGATCGAGTGGCTTGACATGCAGCCGTTGGAATCCGTGATTTTCGTATCATTTGGGAGTGGAGGGACGCTCTCGGGTAAGCAAATAACCGAGCTGGCTTGGGGTTTGGAGTTGAGCGGACAAAGATTTGTGTGGGTGATACGTCCACCAGCTGGTGGCAGTGTGAAGGACGGTACGTTCTTCACTGCAGGGTCCGGTCCATATGGCCCACCAGACTTCCTTCCAGAAGGTTTTCTGGACCGGACTCGAGACAAGGGTTTAATTGTCCCTTTATGGGCCCCGCAGGTGAGAATATTGAACCACAAATCCGTTGGTGGGTTTTTGACACATTGTGGGTTGAATTCGGTTTACGAAAGCGTCAGGGGTGGGGTGCCTATGATTGCATGGCCGTTGTACTCAGAACAGAGACTAAATGCTACCCTACTAATAGATGAGCTACGGGTTGCGATTAGGCCTGTAATGTGCCCAGCGGAGAAAGAAGTGGAGAGAGATGAGATTGAGGATATGGTTAAGACTTTGATGGAGGGTGAAGAAGGAAAGAAGATGAGAAAGAATGTGAAATCATTAAGAGAAAGTGGAAATCAAGCATTGATGATTAATGGTTCATCGTATAAATCAATGTGTGAGTTTATCACTCGTTGTCAATTGAAGATTTAGAAGTTATCATATTAATTATCTTGTAACGATTTAAATAATATCTTCTTGTAGAGTGTGTGTGTTTACTAAGACCATCCATTGTCTACTTTCTTTAATATTATCTTTGCTATTCACATGGTACTGATCATTGTTGATTATTTGCATGTCATTTTAAATCATGAAGTGATTATTTATGTTTCCTACTTTCCTTATGCGAATTTAGCTGTTTACATTAGGCTTTCCTTGTAGAAGTAAAACTATTTCTTTCATGGGAGAATTACATGTATCTTCTTACAGTATTATAAAGCCTATATAATCAAGTTTCAACTTTGTTCCAATTACTATAAACATTCAACAATTAAACAAAAATACCTAAACATACTATTTCTAATTCCAACGGCTTTTGATTTCCGTGGTCACTTGTAACTTGTTTTTATCCTTAGGTTTAATATATCAAAGATAATAATCATATCAATCCCAAGAATCATGGCTAGTCAAAGATAGAGAAATTATCTCAATAAGTTATGCATTTCATATATTTGTATTTATTGTATTTCTAAAATTTAGCTCTTTTATCTTCTATTTATACTCATTGAAACATTCTATTCAAGTGTGGTTTCATAATATATTCAAAGTTTAATATAATATATCTCAACATATTATGCCATCTCGAATGGGCTTGATGGACATAACAATCTCTTGCTCCACTTCTTGATATTGCTGTGGCTGTGACATCCTAAGAGTATGTTTGGTTGGAGGTAATAGAATGAAAGGGAAATGGAATGGGAGAAGGAATGGAATGGAGAATGGAATGAAATGGATAATTCCATTACTTTGTCTTGTTTGGTTAACCTATGTGAATTAAATGAATTATTACTTAATGTTGTTTGGTATCAAAAAAAAATTGTATGAATGAAATAGAAATAATAAAAATACTCCTATCCAAAAATATTTTTTAGCAAAAAAAATTATAAAATAAAAAATCAATGACGACTGTGGTGGGGTTAGCTTTGGCAACGAAAATGGTGGTGGCAGTGTCGGCGGGGTGGTGGTGATAGCATTGGTAGTGATGGTGGCGACGGTGGTGGTGGTCAGGCAGTGAAAGTGGTGGTGGCGGTGATGGTTAGGCGCGGCGATGAAATTGTTTACGGTGGTTACAGTGACAATGGTGGTGGCGGCGGTGAGGGTGGTTGCACTGGTGGTAGGGTGGTGGGGGCGGAGGTGGTGGTGGCGGTTAGGTGTTGGTGGTGACGATAGTAGTGGTGGTTGTTGTTGTTAGGTAGTGGTGATGTTAAGAAGTAGGGTGTAGAGGAATTGAATGAAAAAAAAGAAGGGGGGTGGGAAGGAATAGTTTTGATGGAATGGGATTCCATGTGTAATGGATGATTCCATTCCATTGAGCAACCAAACACCACTTTTTTCATTCCCATACAATAAATCATTTCATTCCCCCTATCATTCCTACATACCAAACGCTACCTAATACTTGGTTGGGAAAACATGATTTGATTGTTTCAACACATGAAATTGTTTGTGGAGTACGAAGTAGTATTTTTGGGAAAAAAAAATGTAAAAATGTGATAGAAATGTAAGATAAGAAAGTGTGTTTTATGTAAAAAGAATAGAAAAACAAGTATGTTAATTTAGTTTTAAAAATAATTTAAAGTTATTTTTTTATTTATTAACAGTCATTTGACGGTTGACCAATCGATATTCTCGTCACCATCTTCGACTTTACTAACCTGGAACGGCAATCCGATTTAGCTACCCGAAGGGTTGACGATGGTATAATCGACCAACTCGAAGCTATGCGATGGCAACCGACTAGAACACCCTAAATTAGATATTTACAGGCAAAAATAATAAAATAAAATCCCCATATATGTTCTTTATGATAGCATTTATTTCATAAACAAATGATCACAGGTCCTCTAATTTCCTGGGATGGGTAGTCAACATCTCACAATAAATAACGTAATGCATTTTAATTTTATACGGCAGAAATATACAAATGCTTTCAATACGTAGGCCCTAGTAATTTTTTCATTAGACAATGCTAGCACCGACAAAACAAACAAGCTAAAAAAAGAAATTAGATCAATCTATCCGACGCAAGAAGATCTATTTTTAAACTTAAGAAACACCAAAGACTTTATATTTGATTATCCTCCAATAAACTGGAGATTGAAATCTCCTTGTCAAATATGGCCTCGTTCATTGTCTTCCAAATACCCAACAAGCGGTCATGACGATACCTTGAGACACCTTTTTCTTCTTATTGCAAAGCTGGATCGAGTTATGAAGCGTGAGTAAACCCCCAACTGAAAACGCAACAATAGCGTCGGGGTTGGGGTTGGGGGTGGGGATGGGGGGGCTTTGCACCACGCACTTACATAGCGTCAAATATTATTCGCGACGCAAGAAGTAAATTAATGCGAGGCATTTTCAACAGCCTCACCACAAAGATGGCAACTTACCGACCTGATAGTGGCATTTCTAAAAGCAAGACCCTCCTTAGTAGCTACCGATCTTTTAGGAATCCAATTATTCCACTTCAAAAACAGAAGGAACGGTTGGACCGAAGGCGATCATGAATAACACCTTTTTCAGAAAGACGATCATGAAGATCCCAAAGGGGTCTTCCATCCAAACCCATTTATTTTTCGATCTGATCTGAAAGAAACACTTGTTTGCAAAGATTGACCAAACCAACAAATACAAATAAAAAAAAAACAAATATTATGTCTTTTCAATATTATTACAGAATTCTATATTTATTTGTTATATTTACTTTATTAATAATAAACTTTTTATTGTTTAATATTAATATAAATAATTTTTACAAAATGATTATACAAATATAATAAAGCTAAATGGAAAATATACTATTTTGGAACTTTTACATTAAATTAACAAATTGCATAATACAAAACTAGATATTTATTGGATATTTGATCCGATCAAACTTAACGTGAAGATATGGGATAAAGGCCGTAAACTCTCAAGTTTGAATTTGATTCTAATCCAGTTTTATTGTAGTGGTTTTTGAGCAGCTGGTATTTCTCAAAACAAACGCTGTCTATTTTAGAATCTATGCCATTGAATTACCTCGGATAACCCGGTTTTATTAATTAGTCGTTAAAAATAGGTGTGTATCGAGTAGACAATGTCCTATGGTAGTCCAAGTG
Organism: Bidens hawaiensis; assembly: GCF_021521415.1. Taxonomy (NCBI): domain Eukaryota; kingdom Viridiplantae; phylum Streptophyta; class Magnoliopsida; order Asterales; family Asteraceae; genus Bidens; species Bidens hawaiensis. The sequence continues at coordinate 922,659 of NW_027491262.1, forward strand.
TGTAGAAGTTGCACGTGAAAAACTCCATGGAGATTGGAGGGGATGCTGCATGGAGCAATATAAAAATCAAAATATTTTTATTCTAAATCTAGAATTAGTTGAGAATATATTTTTTTCTATTTTTTATGAACAACATTTATTGTTTTCTCTAATAACTCCTTATTGTCAACATTTTTTTAAAAACTTTAACTTCATGGTGTTGTTAATTTATTAAGATTTATTCTTTATGGCCATTATAATATAAATTTTAACAACATTTATTCTTTATGGCCATTATAATATAAATTTTATTAAAAATCGAATTGGTTCAAAAAGTAGTATCTTTTTACATTAGTATTGTGTAACGTTTTTAATTATTTTGTCTGAAGATTTACGTAAGTGAAAACCGAAAATCAAACTGAAATTTAGTTTAAAACTGTTTTTATCCCCTTACCATTATTCGTTTTTAGTTTTAGTTGAGCTAAATAAAATTAGGTTAAACTATTAGTATTCACGATAAGAAAACCCAAAAATAACAAAGTCAGCCATCATATAAAAAAAACACAAAACTTTCAAAAACACAAAAAATCACCCGGTATTCCGGTAAGGAAACCTAAAACACCAAAAAAACATTATCATATTCATATAATCACCATCTGTTACATTTCTTGTAACTATTGAAATTCCTATTCTAATAAAATATATAAAGTTAAAAATTTATAACTTAAAGCTTTTAAAAATTACAATAATTAAATGTAGAAAAATTTGAAATTTGTGAAATATATAAACAATGCAATAATAGACTCCTTAAAACAATACAATAATAAATATTATAAATAAACTCTTTAAAGACAATACACTAATTAAATAAATATTACAATAACTAAATTTTTCAAAAAAAATACAGTAATTAAATATTACAACAACTAAACTCTTCAAAAAAAAAATATATATACATACAGTAACTAAATATTAAACTAATTAAACAAGGATTTCCGATAGTTTATATAATATATAGATATTTAAATACTGAATAACTAATATAGCTGGAATAGCTCTGTTGGTTAGAGCGTGTGGATGTTAACCCCAAGGTCGGAGGTTCAAGCCCCCCTTCTTGCGTTCCTTTTGTCCTTTTTTATTTTGTTTTGCTGGATAGATGAGTTGCATAACACGTTTTCTTTTACTTCATTAACAAGTTAACAAGTCTCATTATGGTAGATTAGGGATCTGCATAGAGTCATAGACTAAACTTGGTTATGATTCAAACTATGTTATAAACAGAAGTACCATAACTTTAAATGCTCGAAGGTAATATGGAGATATAAAATAAAGATGGGAAATACAGGTGTAAACTTTGGAAAAACATAAATATACAAGGTTCGGTTTGGTTCAAAAGACACATTAACCGTAACCATAACCGAACAGTCGGTTAGCTAGATTCACTTAACCATAACGGTTGATTTTGTTCGGTTATAGTTAATTTTTTCAGTTAACAGTTCGTTTTGGTTATTATGGTTTGATTTTTGTTCACCCCTGTCGCACGTTTCTTTTACTTTATAAACAAGTCTCGTCATGGTCGATATCATAATTTCTATTTTTCTTCTAATAAACTAACACGTAATAAATTACACGAGAAAAGCATGAAACTTTCCTAGAAAACAATTTATCTTTTGACCGCAAAGATAGTCGAGAGATAATCTAAAAGGACTTACATGATCTTAGCAACGCCCCTCATTATTCTATGTCAACTTAATTTCAAGTTCACCATGTTTCACAACTTCTCTATCTGTCCATGTTATGTAGCTTTCCTCTACTAGGCAATTCTTCCTTGTTGGTCTCACAGTTGTTATGATTGAGTTATTTGAGCATCATTAAAGTCCAGCCTTACTGCTTGCAAAAACCGGGTGAGGTCGAATTCTGTATCCCCCATTCTCCTATCTTTCGAAAATCGATTCCAGTCATAGACGTCTCGCATGTTTTTAATGAGAAAATTTTGTAAACAACTTTTTTTTAAAGCTCTTGGAACTCTAAAATTTAATTTTCTTATTTTGATTTTTAGTCTATATCTTTCAAAATTGGTTCAAAAAAGGAAGATGTTTTTCACGGAGGACCAAAAGAATATTCCGTTTCCATTCCAAACACTATTAAAAAAACAAGAATCAAAATCATCTTGTTGCTTTTGATCTCTATCAGAGAGTCGTAGCTTAGATTTGTGCCAAGGTTTCAAATGAAAAGGATATAGGATTTTGAACTGAAAACCTTCGCTGAACCAATATTTAGGAAATTCTGTTTTGTAAAATTGAAGATCAGACATGATTTGTTCAACAATCTAGGCAAAAAAAGAGGCTCATGTGAGTTTTTTGTCAGATCCGCGTGAAGGAAAGCCTACTCTTCGCCCAGTGAACATTCTTGTGTATGTTTGGATGGGTGGGGGAGAAAGCATGCTTGTGTGGACCTTACTGGGGTGTACTCTTCTGTCGGCCTTGGGGACACCGGGTTTGTTGCTAGGCAGGCTATGTTAAAGGCAAAATCAGAAAAATTGTTAAGCACGAGAAGACGTGTGTTGAGAATCAACACGTCTTCGTTCCTTTTGCTTTTGATACATTTGGGTCTCTTGCCCCGATGCGGCTACGTTTCTGAAAAGAATTCAATAGGTCGTGCACAATAACTCAACAACGCCGAAGAACAATAATTTTGTTTTCAGTATGATCGGTTTTACCATTTAAAAAGGGGTGACGACGCAGCTTGTTGCCCGCTTACCTGCCTATCTATTGTAATTTGATATTTTATTATAAAATATGATCATGTAAAAAATCCAATTTTAAAAGATTCGCACTTACTAATTTTAACTCTAATAAGAATGTTTATTTTTTTTAAACAAACTATGCACTACTAGAAAAGATGTTATAGTCAAAATACCCATTGAAATAATTACACGTGCCATGCATTAACGTTACAAACAGTCATGCTTGACCGTTGACCCCAACGACTACTCCATAGTAGAGGTGGCAAATAAACCGGTTAACCGAACTGACCTAAAAACTGAACCGAAACCGAACTGGTTTGAAATTACTGATTATGTAGAAACCGATTGAAACCGTAGGTTCGGAACCGGTTTGTAATTTTCTCCACAAAACCGGTTCCAAACCGGTTAACCGAACCGAGACCGGGCAAAAACCGGTCAAAACCCGAACCGAAACCGATCAAAACCCAAACCGAAACTGATCATAACATGGTAAGAAACCGGTTTCAACCCGAACCGAAACCGATCATAAATCGGTTTTAACTTTTGTCGACTAAACCGGACCGATTTTAGTCCGAACTGATTTTAAGTTTTAAACCGGTTTGTGCACGTCTACTCCGTAATCATCATCATAATAAAAATAATAATAATAAGATGAAAGTTTTCATCCGTCACGACTCATAACAATGGCAACCATCATTTATCGTGCTCGTTCTCTTCATCGTCGTCCCCTATATTATTATTATTATTATTATTATTATTATTATTATTATTATTGCTATTCTTCTTCAATATCTAATAATAATAATAATCATCTTCTTCATCTTCAATCTCGTATATTCTCTTCTGCTGTTAATAATAATAACAATAATAATAATCCTTTACTGAACAGCTTCAAGTTTCCTCCATTTGACTCGATCCACGCCGCGCATGTCCGCCCTGGCATGCGCGCGTTGTTGAAGAAGCTCGTAAGTTAATTTGATTAATATTTGTATATTTGTTTATTTGTATATTTGATCGTTGATTTTGGTGGTAAATATATAATTATATATAGCAGGAGAGTGATTTGCTAGAACTGGAGAGGATTGTGGAGCCGTTGGAGACGATGAAGGATCGGTTAAGTGTTGTTTGGGGAGCGGTTAATCATCTTAATGCTGTTAAGCATAGTTCAGAATTTCGTTCTGCCATTGAAGAAATCCAGGTTTATTTTATAGTTTGTTTGTTAGTAGGTGTGTGAACAAGTCGAGCCTGGGGCTCGTTTAACTTACAGAGAGCTCGAGCTTGGCTTAGGATCGAGTTGCTGCATATTTATTTACTAGGCGGGTGCCCGCGCGATGCGGCGGGTGTCCGAACGCAAACCCTGCAAATCACATAACAATTAAGAGTGTGCATTGTTCAGTTTAAAGCCTTTAAACCTTTTAAACGAGTCATCAGTTTGGTTTCACGGTCGGTTTTTTTTTTTTTTTACTTTCACTCGGTTGGTTGGTTTCAAAATTTTAAAACCGTAGCTAAAGGGTTTGGTTCACGGATTATGCTGAAAACCAGCCATATGAAATCAGACCAAACTTAAATTTGTATGCATTTTAAGCTCTTTTTTATTTAGTATTTGACAAGTTTTGTTATATATATTAGATATGGTTAAGATATAAATAAACTAAGTCTTTTTTAATACAAATAACATGACTATTGCAACTTTAAATTAACCTAATGCCAGTAAGATTTTTATAATCTTCGTTCTTGTTATAATTTCGCATCCTAGGTGTTTCATTAATCTTTACTATTTATGTAGCTAAAATTATCATTTTTCCTATTTTATCATATATAAGAGAGTTGGTAACGATTCGGTTTCAATTTTCAATGATTCAATTTTGGTTTGGACCACAAAAAATCGATACTAATGGTTTGGCTCACAAGTTTAACTTACGAACAATAAAAAACCGACATCGAGCACCCCTACGTAACTTATTAATTTTTTAAAATTGAAAGAATTATAACAATATCATACTCAAATTAAAAAGAATAAAATGCTCGATTTTATGGTGCACTTTTTTTACAAAAATATTAGTGTACGAAAAAATTATGGTCATTTAAAAATCGTGGTGAGAAGTTAGTTTAAGATTAAAATTAAAAACATAATATGGTTAAAGATAAGGGGGCAAACTTGTAAGTTAGGTGAATTGTGTTTAAAAGACAAGTTTACCCCTTCTTACACATATACTTTATGCATTAGGATTTGTAAAACTCTTAAAATCAAGTGTCTTAATTTACCCTTGTCTCATGTATTATATATAGTATAGATATAGATAGTTAGAATATAATTGAACAAAGTCTTTTTTAATACAAATAAACATGACTATTAAAACTTTAAATTAATCTAATTCCAGTATGATTTTTTATAATCTTCGTTCTTATTATAATTTCGCATCCTAGGTGTTCCATTAATCTTTACCATTTATGTAGCTAAAATTATCATTTTTCCTATTTTGTTATATATAAGAGAATTGGTAACGATTCGGTTTCAATTTTCAATGATTCAATTTTGGTTTGGACGACGAAAAATCGATACTAATGGTTGGGCTCACAAGTTTAACTTATAAACCATAAAAAACCGACATCGAGCAACTCTACGTAACTTATTAATTTTTTAAAATTGAAAGAATTATAGCAATATCATACTCAAATTAAAAAGAATAAAATGCTCAATTTTATGGTGCACTTTTTTTACAAAAATATTAGCGTACGAAAAAATTATGGTCGTTTAAAAATCGTGGTGGGAAGTTAGTTTAAGATTAAAATTAAAAACATAATATGGTTAAAGATGAGGAAGCAAACTTGTAAGTTAGGTGAATTGTGTTTAAAAGACAAGTTTACCCCTTCTTATACATGTACTTTATGCATTAGCATTTGTAAAACTCTTAAAATTAAGTGTCTTAATTTACCCTTGTCTCATGTATTATATATAGTATAGATATATGCTTAGTTTGTTTTTCATTTGTATTTTTATTGTAACTTTATATGTAACAAATATATAGGATCTAGTTATTTTAATCACACACACACACACACACACATATATATAATAAAGTTATATTAATACTAGGCTTGTTTAGGCTCAAGCTTGATTAGTGAAGCTCAGGCTCGGGCTCGTTTATTAAACAAAATCAAATATGGAAACAAGTGATTGAATTACTAACAAATAAAGGTATTTTTAGGTTTGAGATCGTCTAAGCTAGACTCGATTTGAGCTTCTCGAGCCAATCTCGAGTAGCTTGCGAGCGGCTTGGCTTGTTTATACCTTTATTTGTTAGTAATTCAATCACTTGTTTCCATATTTTATTTGAATAATAGGATAGTACATTTTAAACATATATAAAGGGAAAATGACCAAAATATCCATTTGACCATTCAAAGTAAGCAAAATGTTCATTTATCCAGCTTTTTTTCACTAATATCCACCCTCAATCTCGTCAACTTGCACACTTTTTAATCATTAGCTGTCAAGATTTTCAACCAACAAATTCTGCCACACGTCATGAACCTCTAAGGTAGAAAGTTTTAGAAAAAATCGTCGGAGCCGACGTGATTTTTAGGCATCTGACGAGATTTTTTGGCTTTCAAGTAGATTTATCTCGTCTTCCGACGAGATATTGTTTGGCTTCCGATGAGATTTGTTGGACAAGTGGTAGAATCTGGTTGGTTAATAATCCCGTTGAGTAATGATTAAAAGCGTCGATTCGACGAGATTTAGGGGTGGACATTTGAGAATAAGTTGGTCAAATGGACATATTCTTGACTTTAACCGTTCAAATGGACATTTTGGTCATTTTTCCAAATATAAGCGGTATTCCATTGATTATATTCTGTTTGCAGCCTGAAAAGGTTCAGTTTGACATAAAATTGGGTCAAAGTAAACCTATATATAGTGCTTTTAAAGCCATAAGGGAATCACCTGACTGGGAAGGACTAAGTGATGCTCGGAAACGCGTTGTTGAATGTAAGTATCGTTCTAATTCTGCACATTAAAGTGTCATGGTGCTCTTATAATTTGAAGGCATGCATATTGACACAAACAACAAATGCATATGCAATAAAAATAATTATGAGTTCATGCTAAAAGATATTATGCATCATTTATAACTTGAAGATGCATAGTTACACAAACAAAATATGCAACACAAGTGGTTTAGCACAATATTCAATATTTAAATCCCCTTTTAAACCTTTTTACCCTCTAAGTTTGTATGACCTGAAGTATTTGTTACTGCAAGCAAGTTTAGATGTATGGCAGTTTAAACAGAAACAATTTTTTTCTCATTTGTATCTTTATATCAAGCTGTGTGAATTCCGTCTGGCGTGTCTTTGCTTATGACTTATGTGCACAAGCAGCATATCTAAAGGAGGCTGTTCTTAATGGTGTCTTCCTTGAGGATTCTAAAAGAGAAGAATTTAACAAAATTCAACAGGTGTACGCTCACTTTTATTATTCAGAACAATCAAAGTTTTTATTCGTTATGTTTTTTTATTCAAATTGGACTATTTTTACAATCTATTTCATCTTTGTTTGAAATCAAGATATTAGCAAAGTAAGTGAAATTATATTTATTTTGGTAAGTAACTATTTTTACATTGATTATGAGTTAATCTGCAGGAGTTGACAAAACTTTCACAAAAATTTGAGGAAAATGTTTTCGATGCCACTAAGAAGTTTGAAAAGCTTATAACAGATAAAAAGGAAATCGAAGGATTGCCCGCTACAGCTCTTGGTTCGGCTGCACAAACAGCGTTATCTAAGGTTCTTAAAGAATTTTCATTATATTTACTATACGGATGCGTTTATTATTTCACTGCACATATTTTAAGTTTAAACACAGGGTCATGAAAATGCGACTGCTGAAAACGGGCCATGGATGATTACATTGGATGATCCAAGTGTTTTGTCAGTGATACAACATGCTAAGAACCGAGGTTTGCGGGAGGAAATTTATCGCGCTTATGTGACCGTGCTTCTAGTGGAGAACTAGATAATACTCCAGTTATCGAACAGATTTTGAAGCTTAGATTAAGCTTCTTGGATATAATAATTATGCAGAGGTATAAGTCAGTGTTTATTAGGTGCTTTTATTTTTATTTAGCCCGTTTCTTATATTTGCTTGGTTTGTGGGCTGAAGTCATTATTATTAGGTAAGTATGGCAACCAAGATGGCTACTGTTAGTAAAGCTGAAGAGCTTTTGGAAAAGCTCAGGAGTGCTTCCTGGAATGCTGCAGTTCAGGGTAATACCCCCCCCCCCCCCCAAAAAAAAAATAAAAAAAAAAAAGAAAATGTTTGAAATGCGATGTTTATTCATTCCTCCCGAAGTTAAAAAAAATGAACAAATTTTGTTTATATATTGAACCTACACATGTGTATTAAAGTTGCATGTGCAGGTAAACGGTTAAAATTATAAAAACATATGAACAAATTAGTTTGATGGTTTATTTTTTATGTACATAAGATATGCATTTGTATTTAAGAATTACAAATTTTTAAAAATATGAGCCACTGATAAATAAATTTAACGATTTGGGTTTGTTCTACTTGGCACTAAAATACTCGATACACTACTTCATATATATGTAGATATGGAAGATCTGAGGCAATTCTCCAAAAGTGAAGGTGCTCCCGAAGCTAATGAATTGACCCATTGGGATATTGTCTTTTGGAGCGAGAGGCTTCGTGAATCAAAATACGAGATAAATGAGGTTCTTCCCTTAACATCTTTGGTACTTATAATGTAAATGTTTTTTCATGCGAATATTTTTCAGACTTCAGTTTCTTGATGCTGCAGGAAGAGCTGAGACCTTACTTTTCATTGCCTAAAGTCAAGGATGGTCTTTTCAACTTAATGAAGATGCTATTTGGCATAGATGTTGAACCAGCTGATGGTTCCGCACCAGCAAGTTATCTAATATATATATATATATATATATATATATATAGGTAAGGATCCTAAGAAAACCCTTTGCAAATTGATTGAGAACTTTGAGAACCATTTTATACCACTAAAAAAAACCTCTAAAAACATTTTTAAAAATTATAAAACAAAAAAAAATGAAAATTTTAAAAAAGTAAAAAAATCAAAATTCTTATATTTCATTCCGGTTTCATAAAATAAAATAAAATTAATTAATTCGTATTATACTTATACACATGTGTATAATTTCATTTAACCTCTAGTTACGTAATGTACACATATGTACATTATCATTTACCTTAGATTATACATATATGTATAAAAAAACATGTGTGTACATACATGTACATATTATACATATATGCATAATTTTGCGAAAACCGAGATTTTTTTATGAACCTGAAATGAAATATAAGAATTTTGATTTTTCTACTTTTTTTATTTTTGTTTTATGATTTTTTTTTTATTTTGTGGGTTTTTTGTGGTCCAAAATTGTTCTCATGGTTCTTAATTCTCAAAACGTTCTCTCATGATCCTGATCCTATATATATATATATTATAAATGCACTTGAATATGATTAATTATTTGAATTTTAGCTTAACTATTTTAGTATTTTGGATGCTATATTTTGGTATATGTGTAGGTTTGGAATGCTGATGTAAAATTTTACTGCATGAAGGATTCATCAGGTGAACCTATTTCATATTTTTACTTTGATCCGTATGTTCGTCCAGCTGAAAAAAGAGGTGGTGGATGGATGGACGAGGTTGTTGCAAGGTGCCATGTAGTATCGGATGGTAAAACATATGTTAGGTTACCTGTTGCTCATATGGTGTGCAATCAAATGCTACCGGTTGGAGATAAACCAAGCCTTATGACGTTTCATGAGGTACGTGTAATTGTATCATGCATGTCACACCCCGACCAAAGGCGGCGGAACATGCCGAGGTGTAACGATTGTCCATAAGCACATGACACTAATTAAAGTGACAGTATTTAATAAACTCATTTCATTTCACAACATCGAAAATGTCACATAAAACAATTATCCATAAAATAACCATAAACAAGATATCACAAAATATGGCAAATTTGATATTGTTCATTTTTACTAATATCCTAAGGTCTTTGATGTCGTTTTCTTCACAATCATAAATCAACCAAGATGCAAACATGCAACATTTCATAAAATAAAGTTTGTCAACACAAAGGTTGGAGAGCAATTCATAAGTTTAATCATATTAGTATATAATAAAGATAGCCACAAAACTTGCATACGAAACGATAAATAAAAGTGGTAATTTGGATAAATAGATATCGCTAAACACATTAGCGACACCTAGCTATAAGGGGATGCCAAATAGTCTAGGATTTTATAGTTATCGTTAATTGCATTACGTTAACGACACCTTGCTATAAGGGGATGCTAAATAGTCTAGGATTTTATAGTTCCACCAACCAAAAGCGATAAACACATAGGCATATAAGCATAGAACACCAAATCGAGCAATTATTTAGGTAAAGTATTCAACTACGTTTGTGGTTTAAGATTCAAATATAAAGCATTTTGTTGAATAAGTATGAAATGTCACCCCCAAAATAAAAGATGGAAAATGGGGTATGAAGTACTCACCTTTACGGTTTAGAGCTATTTACGGTTAAACCAAAGCATAGACTCTTAAAAACCCATAACCATGGAACTTGTAAACATGACCAACAAACTAAAATAAGCAAGATTAATATGTATGAACAAGTTATATAGATGTATATATATCAAGGATACGAAGTCCTCCATGAAGCCTTGCCTTATGAGGTCCGAAACCTCACCGACCGGAATCGGAGAAGTAACTACCAAAGGTAAACAAGGGGTGTATGTTATATATATGTTGCACAACCATAAACAAGTATTAATAAGGCTACATAAACTAATTAAGATGAAAGACTAAAAACCTTCAAGAACACTTAAGAAGATAACCTTGAATCTTTGATGTTTGAGAGAGTTTTGTTTTTTTTTTTGGAGTTGTAGCAAGGGAAAATGAAGAGGAAAGGTAGTGTATATATAGGGTAATGTTGGTGGTCAAATATGGGTGTGAGACACAAGAGTTTTCATGCAAAATGGATCAAGACAAAAACACAAAACAACAAAAAAATATATATATAAATAAATAAATAATAAATAAATAAATAAAAATAAAAAATAAAATAGGATGTTTTCAAGACCCAACAAGTGTGAAACAATATTGTAACATAAATCCATCATTTTGATTATAACATAAGCTTCGGTTTACAAATCGGGTCGGTTTACATAATAAACAAATACAAAAACGAATACAAACAAGACCCGAAATTGACGAATGTCACAATGCAGAAGACAGGTTTTTGCGAGTACAGAAAAACAAACTAAATCATTCATAGTTTCAGTTTTAAAAAATAAGTAAACTGTTAAAATGCAATGTTTATTATCTCTTTTAACATCTAAAAATATATGCATCATGTTTGCAGGTAAAGACTGTGTTCCAAACGGTCATGCACTTCAACACATGCTAACAAAACAAGACGAGGGTCTCGTTTCTGGTATACGTGGGATCGAGTGGGACGCCATTGAACTACCTTCTCAGTTCATGGAAAATTGGTGCTACCATAGGTCATACTCATACATCATTTTATTAATTTAGCACATTCCATTTAGTCTATATCATTAACTAAATATAGTAAACAAATGTTACAGGGATACATTAATGAGTATGGCAAAACATTATGAAACTGCAGAGTGTCTCCCTGAAGACATATATCAGAAGCTTCTTGCTGCGAAAACTTTTCGCACCGGCACCGTTAGCCTTAGTCATGTAAGTATAACATTCATACATTTTCCAATATTAATTAATTAAATTTTTTTATATACAATATGTTTTGTAGATAAAACTTGCAAGTGTTGACCTGGAGTTGCATAGCAAGTATGTTCCTGGTGGTTCCGAATCGATCTATGATGTTGATCGAATAATCAGTGAAAAAACTGAAGTTATTCCTCCACCACTTCAAGAGGACAGGTTTCTTTGTGGTTTTATGCATATTTTTGCAGGTTAGTTATACATTATGCGTCGAGTTTATTTTTGAAAAATGACCAAAATGTCTATTTGACCATTAAAAAAAACATTGTGTCCATTTGAACGGGTTTTTTTCCAAAATATCGACCCTCAATCCAGTCGACTCACCTACTTAATAATCACCATTCACCACCCGCTAGATTTTTCAACCAACCAGGTCACGCCACATGTCAATATCTCTTCGAAACGCTCAAATAAAAAAAATAAAGAAAAAAACCATCGAACCCACGGGTTTTTTTTGGCGTCTGGCGCTTGAAGAGATTTTTCTCGTCAGACGAGATTCTCTTCGTCTTCTGACAATATCTTTTTGGCTTCCGACGCGATTTTATTTTTTACTTCCGACGAGATTTTTTCGTCTTCTTACTAGATTTATCTTGTCAGCCGACAAGATATTTTGTGGCTTCCGCTGAGATTCTTTTGACTTCCACGCATGCCAGAATCTTGTTGGTTGAAAATCTCTGGATGACATTTTGGAAAAAAGATGGTCAAATGGACATTTTGTTTACTTTGACTAATAAAATGGACAATTTGGTCATTTTCGGTTATATCTTTTTATAATTATTAACTTCTTACTATGATGTGGTTTTGCGCAGGTATGTATGCTGCTGGATATTACAGTTACAAGGTATATTTTTGTGGGCTTGATTAATGAGAAGTTATTATAGCTTCAGAATCTTGAATCCTTTATTTCTGCAGTGGGCGGAAGTATTGTCTGCTGATGCGTTCTCTGCATTTGAGGAAGCGGGATTGGATGATGAAAAGGTAACATAATATTTGTTTTCCTTGCTTATTACTATTTCCACAAATTAGTGTTTGATGACTTGTTAATTCAAATTATTTGATTCTGCAATGATGCTTTGTGTGTTTTTTTTTCTTTATTGTCACAAAAAGACGATCAGAGAGACGGGGCGTAGGTTCCGTGAAACTGTTCTTGCACTTGGAGGTGGAAAACATCCGCTAAAGGTAAGAACTGCGCACACATACATATCTATAATATATGTATACAGAAATGCTCATTTCATAACTAATAATATGTTGAGAACTACTAGAACTAATTAAATCCTTATACTATTTTATTATATAAATTGACGCGTTATATTATACATGTTGGGTTCGTAGGCCTTGTTGGCCGATTTATTATTTGAAGTCCAAAGGGCAGACGGGTGTAGGGTGGCCAGACCGAAGCCCGGCCCGGTTTAGATTTCTTGTTCAATAATTTACAAACCCTAGTTCAGTCTCTATTTAAACAATGCTATGTACTTGTAATCGTTGTCACTCAATAAAGAATACCTAGTTGTCACCCATGGACATAGATCAGTTTAGACCGAACCATGTTAAATCCTCGTGTTTGTTATTGCTTTCGCGTGTGTGTTCAGTTTCGTGTGTGAGTTTAATCCTAACAAGTGGTATCAAGAGCTTAGGTTCGGATCACACGAAGAACACGGGAACCAGCCGAGTCGCCGCCAAACCATCCAGCCTCCGCCACCCTACTGCGCTAGGGTTCCGCCGCCGCCTGCGGTTTTCTGATTGTCGTTAGGGTATACGGCACTGCTGTTTCGCCGCCGCTAAACCCAGCCCGACGATCGCGACCAGTTTTCAGTCAAGCGTTACCACCGTGCGCCGCCACTTAGCCTAAAGGATTCGAGCAGAAGAGAAAGGTGGGCAGCAGGATAGTTTTGTCATAGGTGATAGGGACATCGGTCGGCAGGAACCAGCGTTTCTAATTTTTGATTGAATAAGAGATAAGGCTCCTACCCTTTGACCAAGTTCCACTCTACTGACCAAACTTTTTCATTTTTTCTATTGGTCCGTTAACAAAGAGCAGTAGCTCAATTGGTTAATTTGGTGGGTGGTAGGTAAACCTTTCGCCAGTTTAGCGGAATATAATTATTTTTGGTAGAGATCCTTGAATAATATAGAGGCTATTATTTTGGGTGCAAAGTTCCTTTTCTTCCGGATTCGATTAAGCAAGGGTTAAGCAAAGAACGAGCCAATCAAGATCCAGTTGAAGAACAGTTGGTGAATCAGAAGAAGCATTAAAGAAACCAAGAACCAGTGCCAACTGTGTTTGTCAGGTTTTATCGTTTTAGTTTAAACTTTCAGTTTCTGATTTACAATTCGTATTTCCGCTGCGTTTGAATAGGTTGATTATTTAACAGAGTTCAGTAGAACAGTCGTTAAGTTCAGGCCCGTGCCATTGCTGTGTCTGTCTCTGTTTTATCTAGGTTTTCGTTTTGTCATTGTTATGGCAGAGGACGGAAAGGGTTCGATACAGAAGTTTGATGGGCAAAAGTTTGGTTGGTGGAAGATGCAGATTGAAGCGCTACTTTGTCAGAAAGACTTGGATGTAGTGCTTGAGGATGAAAAACCAAAAAAGATGTCAAAAGCAGATTGGAAGAAGTTAGACAAGAAAGCTAGGGCTTGCATTACTTTGTCGTTGTCGAAAGATGTGGCGTTTAACATCATGAAAGAAACCACAGCGCGTGGTATGATGGAGGCACTATCCAATATGTATGAGAAGCCTTCGGCAGTGAATAAGGTCTATCTTATTCGAGAGCTAGTGTAACATACGAAAATACGAAAACCCTAAAATATTAAATATCTTATTAATGTGTCGAATATTTATGAATAGATAATAAGTAGAGCCGACCGAGTAAAGATACGGAATGCGATAAAATAATAAAATTTTGCATGTCGAACTGTAATTTCGATTATTATAAGAGCTAATACCTCGTAAGACCAAAAGACCGTTAAGTTAATTGAGCATTTTAAATGATTGTAGAGCTAAGTTAACTTTTGCTAAACTAAAAGGTCTAATGTACAAATTATCAAATAATTAAAAGTATAAGTTAAAGGGCTACTAGTGCCATCTCTTAAAAGTCAATTTGGAAACATGCATACTATACGTTTTCTTAAGCCGGAGGAAACGGAACTTCCATGTGTGTGCTTCCTTCCAACTTGTATAATCGTATTACTAATAAACCTAAATCAACAAACGAACGACATCTTCATCTAATAACCCTAGATCGTTTTACTCTCGGCCACCACCCGACTCACCGGAAATAATTCCATATTCATCGCCGGCTTCGACCATTCCCCTACAGCTTGTTGGAATCCACCACCACCACTTGCCGGCAACAGGAACACCACTCGCCATCACCGCCACTGCAACGGATTAAGTACCGCCACCGCTACGAATCTGCCACCATCGAAGGTAACAGCCTAATACGCGATTGATTTATGTTCTCTGTTTTGTTCCTACCGTTTTGAACGAAGTATCCAAAATATAAAGTTATTGGGTTAAAAGATGGAGCAAGGTTAATAATTTTTGGAAAACAGTTTTCATCCATGATCATTTGTTAATCCATTTGTTTTCAAATTGAATTATACATGTTTAAACCGCACTTCGCGAACCATACTGATTGTTTAAAATAATAATAATAATAATAATAATAATAAATAAAAACATAAAATGCCTTGAGCTCTACTAGTATACACCATAATTCCACATATGGCCAATTGATTCCTTTTATTTTCTATAACAAACCTTACAAGGTTTTGGAAAAGGTGACAAGTACAAGTGATAATATAGTGCTTCATTTGTTTTTTTGTAAAAATATACAAACCGGGTATTAAATAAACAACTCTATAAATAACAATGATTGTTAAGGGAAAAAAAATATGGTAACCTCCGAAGATAAAAAGAGAGGCAATCCCAGTTAAAGTTTATAACATAACTACCGGATTGACTAACTATAGTGAAAATGGATAAACATACAGTGAACATAACCAAATATTTAATTAATGCATGAATACTAAAATATGATCTAAGTTGCAATGAAATATTGTAGGATCACATGCCAGTTAAGGAGTACTTATATTTATTGTGTTCTTGCTCATCGGTTAAGGTACGGATTCTGTGGTATTTAAATTATAGCGTAAATATCGTTTTAATCGATCTCATAGTGTATGGGATTTGTAGCCTTACACTGGTAGCGTCATATTATGTCCTTGTTTTCGTAATATATCGTTTCTTGAGTTGTTAGTCTTATCATAGTTTTTGATCCGTTTCATAGTATCGTGTCATTGTCATCCTTATTAAGTCGTTTCATTATATATTGCAAATTGTTATATTGCTATTGTTAAATTGATAACTGAAATGCATGCAATAGAATATATTTTATTGCGATCATTATTGCATGTTCCAAATAGACCATTGTACATTGACTTATTGTTATTGAGTTATCTTATATTGATATTGGTTATTGTTAGTGTCTTCTATTTGACCTCAATACCCGAGCATTTATCCACCTATGGGAACATAAGGCGTCAATCGAGGCACCTTTGACGTGCTCTATCTGTGGCGGAGCGATTAGTCCACAGCGTCTCTATATTATTGTGCGACGAGAGCACTTATTGATTTACTGATTACTGAGAGGCGTATGGATCGATCCTAGGTAAACTGTTACTGGAGTGAGATGGTTAGGTGTGTGTGCCCACATTCCTATCTCACTTAAATTATTGGTGCATTAGTCTGCAGCTAATGTGCATATTGTTACTGTTACTGGCTCACATGGGTATTTCCATAGATATATTGTTATTGTACTGACTCATGACTAATCGTTCAGCGTATTGTTACTGTTACCGGCTCGCATACTTTATTGGTCTCTCTCTTGATCATTCATTGTATCGTATTGTTCTTCATCATCTATTGTTATGGTTATTGTTTTCTC
Organism: Bidens hawaiensis; assembly: GCF_021521415.1. NCBI lineage: Eukaryota > Viridiplantae > Streptophyta > Magnoliopsida > Asterales > Asteraceae > Bidens > Bidens hawaiensis. The sequence goes on from NW_027491262.1 coordinate 939,171, forward strand.
CGTTACTGGGCAAATTTTGGCTCAGCCGTGTTTCTTTGTTTTGTGTTTCCTTTATTTGTTTCAGGTACTCAAGGGAACTGGGGAAATGTGTGATAAGAGAGTAAACGGAAAATGGCTAGACGTTGGAAAACAAGGGAACTTAATAAAAGATCTTTTGAGTGAAACAACTTTATTTTTTGTCGTTTTGTCGAGCATTTTAATTTGAATGTTTTGAACCGTTGTGCGATTATAAAATTAGGGTTAAGATTTTATTGAAAACGTTTTTAATGTCTATTATTACCGTATCGAGTGACACGTCAGCCCTAACCGGGCCGGGGTGTTACAGCTAGTGACAACTAGAATGAAAGAGGGTGGGTCAGTTACAACGCATATCAATAATCTTAATTCGATCTTGTCCCGTTTAGTGTCAGTTGACATTAAGTTTAATGATGAAGTTCAAGGCCTGTTGTTATTATCCTCTTTGCCCGACAGTTGGTCGCAAACAGTGACTGCGGTTTGTAGTTCGTCTACAAAAATTACATTTGATGGGATTCGGGACCTGATTCTAGGAGAAGATTCAAGACGCAGAAGTTCAGGTGAATCATCAGGAAATATGTTAGTCACAGAAGGTAGAGGTAAGGGAAAACAAAGAGGCAGTAGGAGCAGGAAGAGGAGTCAGTCTAAGACTCGTAAAGATATTGAATGCTGGGGTTGTAAAGAGAAAGGACACTTCAGGAATCAGTGTCCAAATGGTAAGAAAGAGGTGAACGTTATAGAAGACGACACAGATGACAGAGTTAGTAGTGATGAGGCTTTGGTTTACAGTGTTGAGAGTGACGTTGATACTTGGGTGATGGATTCTGGTGCATCGTTTCATGCCACTCACTGTAGTGAAACGATGAAGAATCTAATGTTTGGGGATTTTGGAAAGGTTCGACTTGCGAACAATGATATTCTAGAGGTTACGGGTATGGGAGATGTTGATTTGATAACTTCAGCCGGTAGTTCTTGGACTTTGAAAGACGTGAGGGTTATTCCAAGTTTGAAGAAACGTTTGATTTCAGTTGGACAGTTGGATGACCAGGGGCACGATGTTAAGTTCGGGAATGGGCAGTAGAAAGTAGTCAAAGGGAATCTCGTGGTTGCTCGTGGTAAGAAAATGGATTCATTGTATATGGTCGATATGTCATCGAAAGGAGTGGATCCAGTTTTGATGAAAGACAAAGTCCGGTTCACAGAATCTCGTGGGTAGAAGAAGGTTCGTTTTGCAAGTTATAAACCCAGAGCCAAAGTGAAGATTCAGGATGAACGAGTTAGGAAGGTTAAATCAGTTGGGGGACATCGTGACAGTGGGAGCACGGGCCGTGTTTCAGTTACAGTTCCAAGTCGACAGTGGATTAAGAAAACCACTATTCCAGCTGTCAAAGTCTCTCTAGTGAATTACTTGCTGAATATGGAGAGTGTTTGTTCTCAGGTTATCTCAGGATCCGGTAGTTTGTTACATTAGGAGCCGGTAGGGACAAAGAACGGGTCAGGGGCAGTTTTAGCCGTGACGGACGTGTTGGAGCTCCGGGGTGCTTCAACGGGCCTTCAGGTTCATTGATGAGAAGGCGGTGGCAACTAGAAGAAGTTTAAGGTTCAGATTATAGAAGTACGATCAAGAGTGCAGACGAGGGTACTCAAGGCCTCCGAGTGGGAGATTGTTGGGTTCGTAGGCATTGTTGGCCCGATTTATTATTTGAAGTCCAAAGGGCAGACGGGTGTAGGGTGGCCAGACCGAAGCCCGGCCCGGTTTAGATTTCTTGTTCAGTAATTTACAAACTCTAGTTCAGTCTCTATTTAAACAATGCTATGTACTTGTAATCGTTGTCACTCAATAAAGAATACCTAGTTGTCACCCGTGGACGTAGGTCAGTTTAGACCGAACCATGTTAAATCCTCGTGTTCGTTATTGCTTTCGCATGTGTGTTCAGTTTCGTGTGTGAATTTAATCCTAACAATACACATGTATAATATATGTATAATAGGTATGTTTTTGTGATTCTCGACATGATATCGGTTCTGAAATATAAACACCTTTTGTCTCATATTTCCGTATTCGAATGACCATTTTGTTGTTGGCACTCAACCACTTTATTATGAGTTGATTTTAAAGTGATTTGAGCATTTAGGTTCCAAAAAGTCTCCTGTTTTTAATACCAAGAAAAAAAATTCATTTAAGTTGAAAAAGTCTCCTGTTTTTAATACCAATAATTTATTTATTTACTTATTTATTCAATCTGGTCTTTGGGGATAATTGTGGAATGCGAACTGCAGGTATTTGTCGAATTCCGTGGGCACGAACCCTCACCCGAGCCACTGCTAAGGCACAATGGGTTGTTGCACAATGCAGCATGATCATGATTCGGCTCAACAATTCGGTTTTCGAATTAAAACCATGATGGTATTGGTTTATATGAAAATTTGTTAATAAGTAAGAGAAAAATGTTGGTCTGATGTGACGCAAGCTACAAAGTACATGTTATAATAAGTGTAATGTGCATTTCGTGATCGATGATTATTCTAAAAATTGCATATTGAAGTTCATTATTTTGGCTAAATTAACTTTTATTCATGTCTAAAGGTTCAAAGCTAAAATGTAGAGTCAAGCATTGAACCAAACTCATACATAAAACCAAAAACTTTAAACAACCAAAACTAATCTAATTTTTTTTGTTTTAGTTCGAGTTTAAAACAACTCAAGCCGACTCATAAACAGTCCTACCTTAATCTCACTTAATCTAAGGAGAAAAATATTATGAAAATGTGTTTTGTTTCTCTTAAGAGCATCCCCACCCATAAACCAATTCAAACATCCACCTCATTGCCACAACATATTCTAAACTTTTCACCAAAAAACCCCACTTTTCCTCCACTCATAAACCAATCTAAACCCCATTAAAATATAATAAATATGTATATATATGTTTTGTGTGTAGTGGTTGTGGTGGGGCCACTACAAACCCACCTCCCAAACGTTTGAGAATGCAAACCAAACCTAACACAAACGTTTGTCTCCACCCGTAAACCAATCTAAACCCCATGCAATGTCACCATAAACCAATGAATGGAGATGCTTATTACTATTGCCAACCTTTATGCTAGGGGGGTGTTTGGCCTAGCTTATTTATTCATGCTTATAGCTTTTTTAGCTTTTTTTTTTTTACAAAATAAGCTTAGTTTCGTGTTTGTTTTAGCTTTTTAAGCTTATGCTTATAAGCTTATATAAGCTGATTTGAAGAAGCTTATTTGAATAAACTTATTTATGTTAGGGTGTAAGTTACTTATTTGCCCTCAAATGATGGTGGATTAATAATCATTGAAGCAACTTATTACTATAACAAATTAAAGAATGATAGATTTAACAACTTATTACCAACTTATAGAATATAAGCTAATTCAAACACTTAAAAAAAGCTTATCAAATAATATAAAATAAGCTATAAGCCACTTTAAAACATAAGCCTAAGTTAAAAAATAAAAGCTAGGCCAAACACCCCCAGGTAAAAAACACTCAACAACTAATATTCTTTATTCTAAAAATTATTATTTTATGTGGTCTGATTCTCATCTAAAATAAAATTATTAATAAAATATACCTAGTGAAGTACACCCTTTCACGGGGCAACTGACTCATGTCATCAAAATCCCTGGCACATATATCTCTTCGATAAAGCTATAATATTTATTTTTTTTAACAACCAAATTTATTTCCACTAAAATTCTCCTAACCTTGGAACCCACCACCTCTATTTTGGAAAGAGTCCTGTTAGGGACACTCAAACGCCCTCTAATACACCCCTTTTAGAGTTATACGGGAGGGTTATATGGGCTTTATACGTCCCGTATAGGACTATACGAGGCTTATAGGGGACCATATACGTCCCGTATAGCCCTATACGAAACGTATTATAGTTTTTTTTTAGGAAAAATTGGAGAAGGCTAGAACTCCCCTTTTGAAAAGGTGGACACCATAACACTAGACCATGGTCATGAGTATAGTAGTAGTAATAATAATAATAATAATTTTTATATATTTTTTCTTTAGCTCCGGTACCGTGACGAATGTAACAAAAAGAATTTTTTGTTTGGTTCGGGTACGGTAATGAACATGATGTAAACCGACCGAATTCTCGTAGACTCGCCGCCTCAACGATCGGAACCTATAACACTCGGTTTTTATCAACATTGCTTATACCTTAACAAATGTAACCGAGACTGGCCAAATTTGCGTCGACTCTTCGTCAAGTGTTACCAACTCCTGGCACCAATAGCCGAGTTTTGCCGACCAAATAAATATGCTATTTTTTTTATAATGCGTTATATGAGTATGAGTACGGTTACTTTTTTTTAATTTTAAACATGCTAATTTAACGAAGTTTTTATAGGTTTAGTTCCTAACGAACGTAGCCAATATCCACCAAATTCGCGTTAACTCTCCGTTACCACGCACATGTTTTACCGACCTATTTCGCCGTCGCAACTCGCATATAATTTACTAGTTCTTTCTAAAATCAATAACTATTGAAACCGCTTGAACCGTCTAAACTCGGGTTTTACCAATGCCCGAGTTTACCGGCCAACGCCAACCCATTGGTCCACCTCGATTTTTATTTTTATTTTTTTCCATTTTTTAGCTCGTGTACCATAACGAACATACCGAAACCGACAGACTTTGTGTCGAGTTACCATCTCAGTGCCCGAGACCGACAACGCTTTGGGTTTTACCACCGCCCGAGTTTACCAACCAAATAATCGTCAAATATTTTGGCTTTAGTTCCATTACAATAACGAACGTAACAGACACCGACTAAATTCAGATAGTCTTACCAACTCAGCGTTTGGGTTTTACCGACCTGTTTCTAAGATACTAGTTATATTGAAAGTTAAAACTACCCGGATTCGGACTCTAATTCACGTGTCCTTTTCATGCAATTTGTCTCATCTTCCTACTATACTACTAATGTGTTTGTTTAGATATTTTTTTTTATTATTATTAAACCGGCTCGTTACAGATTACATTACACTGTTCCTATTTCGCCTGTGCACCGGCCGTACGTTCTTCGTCGTCTTCCACCACCGCCGCAGCCGTCGTAACTCTAAGGTAATAATAATACTATTCTCTTCCTCTTATATTTACAGATCTGAAAGTTTTAGCGCCAAAACGAAAGCCGATTCTGTAGTTACTTTATAATATTTGAGTTAGGGTTTCAACGTTAGTTTATCTGCTAGGTTTGATTATTCGGGTTCATGAAATGCGATATTTGAATCTGCGTATTCGCCGTTAGCCTTATCACTAACAGTTTCGTGTTTTTAATTTTAACATAGTTTTATTACAAATTTTTACATAGTTTTTTTTTACACTTTTTACATAATTTTTATACAAATTTTTACATAGCTTTTTTTTTTACAATTTTTACATAGTTTTTTTATAATTTTTTACATAGTTTTCTAGAATTTTTACATAAATTTTTTACAATTTTTTACGATTTTTAAATAGGTTTTTACAATTTTACAAAATTTTTTACAATTTTTACATAGTTTTTTACAATTTTTACATAATTTTTTACAATTTTTACATAGTTTTTTTTTACAATTTTTACATAATTTTTCATAATTTTTACATAGTTTTTTTTACAATTTTTTAAGATTTTTTTACAACTTTTAAATAGTTTTTTTACAATTTTTTTCAATAATCTGTGAAATAAAACAGAAATCATGACTTGATGATATGCATATCTGTGGAATTTAAGAATCACTCAATCAGAGTGATGAAATGTGAAATATGAAGCTGCGTATTAGCTTTTCACTTTATCACAAAAAGTTTCGTGTTTACTAACATAATCGATGCCGTTCATCATAGTTTTCTACTAATTTGTTGAATTATATGTGAAACTAAACAGAAATTCTGACTTGATTACATGCATATTCAGGAGAAGTTTAGAAATACAGTCTGATTATTATCATATTTTGTTTAAGAATCACTCAGTCGGAGTTATATTATTCATTCCACACAAACATCGTGTTTTATGGTTAACGAAATCCACAAATTGATGCAGTTAATCATAGTTTTAAATTGATGTAGTTAATCTGTGAAATTAAACAGAAATTTTGACTTGATAATATGTTAAATTATTACTACAAGATTTTAAGGAGTGTAGCCCGATTATTATCATATGCAGTTTATCACAGTTTTCTACTAATTTGTTAATATGTTAAATTAAACAGAATTTCTGATTTGATGAGGAGATTTTCAGGCATATAGCCGGATTTGTGATTATCGTCATATTCTGTTTCAAGAATCACTCGATCTGAAAGTTCATTCGCTTTAACAATGGCGGGTGTTCTGTTCACCGTCATCGTTGCTCTCTGCTTCGTTTCCAGTATCGTCTTAGTCAACACTCACGGAATTCGAAGGCCGATTAGAGCTAACGATACAGTACAACTACGGTTTAATGAAAAGAGAGGCGAATTCAGGATTCTACAGGTAGCTGATATGCACTATGCAGATGGCAATAAAACTCCTTGTGAAGATGTATTACCACGACAGTTTGCTCACTGCACTGATATCAACACCACTGATTTCATCAACCGTATGATCGAAGCTGAAAAGCCAGACCTAATCGTTTTCACAGGAGATAACATCTATGGATTCGATGCAGAAGATGCAGCAGCATCCTTGAATGCAGCCTTCGCCCCTGCAATTGCTTCCAAAATCCCATGGGCTGCGGTTTTAGGTAACCATGATCAAGAATCAACATTATCACGCGAACATGTCATGGATCATATTGTTGGAATGCAGCACACTTTATCTCAATCCAACCCATATGATGCAAATATTATTGATGGTTTTGGTAATTACAATCTTGAAGTTCATGGAGCTGAAGGGTCAAATCTTATGAACAAATCGATTCTCAACTTATATTTTCTCGACAGTGGTGATTACTCGACTGTCCCCTCGATTCCTGGTTATGGCTGGATCAAACCTTCTCAACAGTTTTGGTTTCAAAAAACGTCTAAACGCCTTCAAAAGAGATCAAAAGCACCCGGTCTTGCTTACTTTCACATCCCATTACCCGAATTTGAATACTTTGATTCATCAAACTTTACAGGTGTGAGACAAGAAGGGATAAGTTCTGCTTCTGTGAATTCTGGATTCTTTACAACATTAGTTGAAGCAGGTGATGTGAAGGCGGTTTTCACGGGTCATGATCATATTAACGATTTCTGTGGTGAGTTAACCGGTATTCATCTTTGTTATGGTGGAGGGTTCGGTTATCATGCGTATGGGAAAGCTGGGTGGTCGAGGAGAGCACGAATGGTCATGGTTTCTTTGGAAAAAGTGGCTCGTGACGAGTGGGGTGCGGTTAAGTCTATTAAGACGTGGAAGCGGCTCGATGATGAAAACCTAACCGCGATTGATGGTCAGGTTCTTTGGAGCCGACAACCGTCTGGGAACCGCAGAAAGAAGCCTACTCATCTTGGTTGAATGATTCGTGGTTTTCGTTATGTTTTACACTAAAAAAGACAGGAGACTAATAAAATGTTTTAGTTACTAGTTCTCAATACTATTAGATGAGGGTAAGGAGTTTGTGTTAGGCTTTTATATTCAACACTTAAAACTGTGGTATATGAATTTTGTAGTTTTGAAAATGGGTTTATCATGATATGGTTTTTCATGTTGTGTGTTCCGTGATAGTTTCATGACCGAAAAGGTGTGATTATTACTTTTCGGGTTCATGGGATTTTATGTTAAACGCGAGCAGGTACTGAGGCGAGGTGGTTACGTCTGAGGTAGACGCATGGTGATATTTGCTGAAAATGCAGAACAAGAGGTTAATGTACAATAAATACCAAGATACAGCCAAATATAAGGATTGCGGTAGTGAACTTTTAAATCACATTAGGCATTAATCACACATACGATGGTGTATACATTAACTAGTAACAGGTTAGTCACAACCGAAGCATACAGTTTGTGAAACACCTTAGAACAAGTTAAACGCTTGGATCTATGGCACACGAGAACATGTAATGTGCCTGGTAAAGCGATTGCATTCATAAAGGGTACAATACACACGAATCCAAATAACCAATGTAAACGACAACTCACTACTAGTTAGTAAGCAATCATAAAACTTGATCGTCATCCTCGTCATCATCACCACCACTCTCACAATCAAAAAGATCACACAAAGCAGTAGCCTGCTGATTCTGAAACTCATCAATAGCATCTTTCGCACCAAAGACGAGCGCGTTTTTCGCAGCTTTAACCGCCTCCTTTCTTTCAGCAGATCCCTGTTTCACTGCTTTACTTTTATTATTAGCCTTTTCACTCTTTACACTTGCAGCCTTCCTATTAGCTTCTCTACAGTTTAACAAGTCAATATATTTCTCATGTAATGCTTTATTTTTCACCTGCTTCAAAACCGGAGGACTCACAAGTGTTGTTCCATGTGAACCGCTAAATCTTGAAACACTTTTATGTGTTAAAGATCTTTTGTGTGCGTCCTCGGTTTCTTGGCTGCGATCAGGTGTGGCAAGGACAATATTAAGGTTTGATGACGGGTTGAATGTGGGCTCCAGAAGTGAGAACATGTCTGGTTCAGAATTTTGGTCCGGTTTATACTGGTTTTGTAACATGTGTCGTACGGTTCTCTGGATTATGTGGCTCTTTTGCTTACAGTATCTAGGTTGTTTATTAGTGGGACTTGATGTTTTGAGTAATTTGCTTGTGGATAATGATGGATTTTGTGAATTTGGTATGCGTGGTCTGGTACGCGTACGTGGTTGAGGCGGGGTTAGATGACTGCCGTGTATTTTGTCAAAACATTCCTGCGCAGATTTTCCTGGGACCTGAAATGTATATATTGATTGGTTACGAATCGCTAAATAATACATACGCGTGTTTATTTTTCCTGTTCTAGCAAAAAACTGTGTTCTACCTGGAACCCTCTCATGTATATATAAACATTAAGTTCATAGAATAACATTCTTGTCATAACCAATAATATGTTGGAAATCAAACCAAGACAGCCAACGGCTTGGTTTTATGTTTTTGATAAAAACAAAAATTTCAATTCGGTTTCGGTTTTGCATCTATCTAAAACTGAAAAAACCGAACCAAACGGAATATATGCATTTCCATTTTTTATTAGCCTAGATGTACAATAATCAATTATATATTAATTAACAAAAAGATTTAAACCCAAATTCATTTAGTTTAGGCCATTTTTTCCTGGCCCAAAATTTCAAGCCCTTTGGCATAACCGAACCCAATCAGAAAAAAAGAAACCGAAAAGTTTTCAGAAATTCAAAAACCGAAATTTCAGTTTTGGGTTCAGTCTGACACTCTGACCCCAAAACCAATCCATGCACACCCTAACCTAAATTGCATGATGCAATTCTCGAGGCCCGCAATATTATTATTTGTTCTGAAACGAATGTGTTTAAAACGGGTAGTGAATTACCAGCCTGGAAACCTTCTTCCAAAAATGTGGAGTCGGTTTTGCTTCAAAGTAAGCTCTCTCCAATGCCAGCTCTTGATCTTTGGTCCAACTTTGACCAATCCCGATATTATTCTCAAACTGGTTTCTTTTTCTTTTAACCCCAACTTTCCTTTCCCGTTTGTTAACATCATCCCTCACATTTACAGGTCCTTCTTGCACTACAACAGCAGTGGTAACAGCAGCTCTGTTCTTGTTTCTAACTCTGTCTTTTTTAGATAATTCTTCACCCAAAACCGGGGTTTCAATAATCGTCAATGTATCAAACTGATCAGAGTTATTGTCACAGTTTTTGTTACTACGTTTCACTTTGTTCTTTGGTGACTTACACTTAGATTGTTTGGATATATTAGCACCCTCTTCATGTATCCTCTCATTTGATAAACAACCATTGTTTGTATCATCTAAATCTTTACAGGAACTGCGCGTTATCCGCCTCTCCAATTTCCCTACAAATTATATCTCTAATTGTTACGGCATATAATGCCCACAACAAAAAAATAGGACATTTGAGGTAAATAAAAAAAGATAGATAACCCACGATTTCTATATTTAAAAATAAAAATAAAAAAAATAAAAAAAAGTTGATTAACAAATACTAGAACTTGGTTTATTCACAACCAAGTAAACATTTCATAGCTTCTGCATTATTTTGACCATTCTTGTAGAACTTACTAGGGGCTAGTTGGGCGGTGGGGTACCGACTAGCGGTTAATCAGATTAGAATTTTGTATACAATTTTTTATAATTACTTGTGTGTGTATACACACAATCATATATATAAAAATAAGTACAATTTTTCAATCACTTTGAAAATTTTGACCAATTTGACCAAAATCTGGCCAATTTTGACCGATTTGGGCCAGATTTGACCTACTACGAATTACATGAAATCGAATAGGTAAGCCACCGATTAGAGACTAGTTGCCGACTAATTCGGATTTTTATAACACTGGTTCCGAGCCAAACCTGTTCCGAGCCAAACCAAACAACTCTTTTTTAAATTGACCCTTTCCGACCCTAACCCTTTTCAATCCATGGCCCGCTTCGACCCGACCCGACCCGACCCAATTGACACCCCTAACTGAACCCTAATTTTGACCTATTTGAACCACATTTGACCGCTTACTTGGAATCGAATCGGTAAGTCACCGATTATAGACTAGGCACCGGCTAAGGGTATGTTTGATATTCCTTATAACTTATTAGCTTATCCCCTCACAATAACACACAATACCAAACACCTTTTAACTTTTTTAAAGTCATAAGTCGCTTAAAATAAGCAAATCCCAAACACCCCCTAACTCCGATTTTTATAACACTGGTTCCGACCCAAACCAAAACAACTCTTTTTTAATTGACCCGCAAACCCGTTTCGGCCATGACCCGTTTCGACCCGACCCATTTGCCACCCCAAAGTAAATCCGAATTGACCCGCAGACCCGCTTCGGCCATGACCCGTTTTGACCCGACCCATTTTCCATACCAGTAACAACTACTACATTAGGGTTTATAAGCTTCTAAGTTAACCAATTAATAACAAATTAATTAACCTAGGGTTAATTTCAGCTAAAACTCTAACAATTAACTACCTTAAACTAAATAACTAATTAATAAATCAAGCAATTAACAAACCTGGAAACTTATCCGTACTACAAGATTCATCAGGTTTCTTCTTCGAACATTTTTCCGGCTTAGATCTGCGGGTTCTCCTCCGGTGGGGCTCCGGCGTAGGGGTTTTCGGGTCGACAGGATCCGCGAGCACGATTTGTTGGAGTCTCGGAGATCGCCGGAGGATAACCGGCGGTGTTGGTTGATTATTAGTTCTTTGAGGCATTTTATCAAACACTTGGTGGTGAATGAATATTATTATTATTATTATTAAGAGGGAAAACTGGTGGTTTGAAATATGGACTTGATAAGTTGTATAAAGTTTGGGCTTTTAAGTTATTTAGGCCCAATGGTGTGAACTGTGAATGTGAATGAAATTTAAAAAAGTCAAAAACTGATTCGAAACTGAAAAGTTTGAAAATTTCAAATCAAAATAAAACTGATGGTTTGGTTTGATGTTTTGTAAAACCCGAACTTACGGTTTGATTTTGATTTTGAATGTAATAAGAACCGGAAAAACCGACATGAATCGGATTTCTGGATTTTCATTTTTTTATTTTTTATTATGATAATTTATTAGAATTTAATATATACGTGAATATTTTTGCCTACGTATATAATAATCAATTAGTTATTAAATTTAAAAATGGTTCATACCTAAGATTTATATTTTGGGCTAAAGATTTCAAAAGTTCAAATGGCAAAAACCGAAAAAACTAAAACCAAAACACAAACGAAAACCGAAACCAAACGGTTTCAAAAATTCAAAAACCGAAACCAACCATACACACCCGTACTTGAAAAGTTTGTTTTCGTGTTGATTCGTTTAACTTTGACATGTCATTGAAAAGATACGAGCAGTTAAACAAATGCAGTGTTTTCTTTTTTCATATTTGTTTGTTGAGAAAATGCAGTGTTTTCTTTTTTCATATTTGTTTGTTGAGAAAATGAATGTATTTGTGCTCGGTTATGCCTGCTCATGAATATTCTAAACGAACACACATAAACGCCTGTGAAAAGTGAACGATTTCTAATAATTTGAATATTTGTTAGACGTATATTAATATGAATTTTGAACATTTTTATTCTAACAATTTTAGACATGTAATAAGTTTTCTTTTTAATATTCCGATATAAATTTTATTAAAAGCCTGGCCCTTTTAAACTAATGTATTTTTGTCTCGTAAAACACGTTATTTTGAAATAACTCAGCTTTTAATAAAATTTATATCAAAATGTCGAAATGTACTTATTAATACACTCATGCTTGTGTTGAGGGCCTTTGTGGATCGTCAGTCTCTATTTCTGTTTGTTAACAGAGAACCATATTCTGGTTTGACTGTCACGTGTGTATATTCTGTCACTACATAAATCGAATTTCCTTTATTTAGTCTTTATTTTTAATGGTAGCCTTTTGAACTCACTATCTTATGTAGTTTTGTTTAGGGATGCAAATGAGTCGAGTCGAGTCGAGTCGAGTTCGAGCTTGATTAGGTTCGAACTCGGCTTGTTTAATTTTCACAGAGCTCGGGTGTGAGCTCGGCTCGTTTCGAGCTCTATTTTCAAAGCTCGAGCTCGACTCATGAGTAGATTTTCAAACTCAAACTCGACTCGTTTACTATATACCAATTATTTTTTATATAATTATAATTATTTTAATATATTTTTTTCTATTATAATTTTATATATAAATAATATATATTATTTAGTTTATTTATTTATTTTTTCATATATTAACTAATAATATTAAATATATATTCAAAAAAATTTATAAATGGCAGGCTCGTTTAGGCTCGTGAGCCGGCTCAAGCTTGATAAGTGAAGCTTGGGCTCGTTTATTAAACGAGTTTTCTTTTAGGCTCAAGCTCGAGCTCGGGCTCGATTAAGCTCGGCTCGATCGAGCTTTTTAACGAGCCGATCTCAAGTAGCTCGGCTTATTTGCACCCCTCATGAGTTTTGTGATTTAGTGGCTTGTGTGAACCCTTTTAAAATGCAAGAACAAGTGTTTTGCATCTCAAACATGGGAATGTTTGTAAATTGTAAATTTGTTTTATCGAAAGTTGCCATCTAGATGTTCATGATCAAATAACATCTCTTTAATTAGATTAGTTTTCATTGTAAGATTAATTATTCAAGTTTCATAATGGATAAATGTGTAGAGTTAAAAATAAAGTTGAAGGATGCGTGCTAAAAAGAAAAAGAAAAAAAAAAGAAACTAGGTATCACTATCAGCTTTGTTACATGTCGATTTTATGTAACTTACATAATGTAAGTGGCGTTTTCTTATTGTAACTTTTCAGCCACTAGCATGCTAAAGTGGTGGTTATAATTTTACACACCTAAAATGTCAAGAGGATCAAGGGCATTATTTCATGTTAATTATGAGTTTCAACTTTCAACAATAGCTTGTCAATGGCACAAAAATTAATCATAGTTTTTCAATATACAGTCTTAGACATGTAAGGCAAAAAATATGAATTACGATATCAAAATACAAAACCCGTTATATATTTAATGTCAAGTAAATAAAGTGGGCGTGAAATTCCGGATATGAGATGAGAGCTTTGGTGTACGCGTTTGGCTTTAATGGAAGAGATCTTCTAGAATGTTTTTATGTTTGGTTATAAATATGACTTCATATGTCTTTGTATGTGTGTGTTTGTATGGTGTAAATCATCCACCCAAGGGGAGCTCACCTTGGGTGGGTCGGTTTGTTTCTTAATATATCAAATTTTTAACCGAAAATGAGACCGTTTACTTATTTTATCTTTATATTATTTTTGATTCGGTCGTTTGATTTACCGCACCCGTCTCGAGCGTTTATCAAAAACAAAGCCGTTCGTTGTCGGATCCGGTGTCGGGACCTACAATTGGTATCAGAGCGGGTCGAATCTCAACTTTGTTCTTGATATTCGGGTTCTATTTCCGCGATTACCCGAACCGAGACGTTAATTGTGTTGAAGTGGTGAAAATAAAATTTGATGTTTGGAAATAAAGTGTGAAGATTTGGGGAAATAAAGTGATTGAAGTTCGTTTCGTGTTCTCAGATCTGGATTCTCAGCCCCGTTTAAAGGCAGAGAGTGGTCGGTGCTCGAACGGCGGTGGCTTTGCCGTTTGCTGTGAAGATGGGCCGCCAGTGACATATAATGGTGGTTCATACGGGGAGGATGGTGATTGAATGTTATGTCACCGGTAATCGTTTTTCTGGTGAACGATTTTCCGGCTAGAATATCACACTTGGCTGTGTTGGCGGCGGTTGTTGTTACCGGCATGGTGAAGGACCGGTGCAGGGAAGTATGTGGCAGCGGTGCTATTGTAGAAATGGTGGCTGCAATAAGGTTAGCCAGGTTAGTTGAGGTCGGAGGTAACCTTGAAGGTGGTTCAAGATGATGAAATTGGGCAGTGGTGTTGAAGACTGACCGGCCGGATCTCGATTTTCTGGTAGGGAAGTCACTAGTGGATTGAGAGAGATGGTGGCTGTAGTGATCGGAATCCATGTTCTGGCGAGTCATGGTGGAAGACGATGGCCGTTTGAAAGGGCGGCTGTTATAGTGGCCGGAATCCGATTTCCGGTGTCAGTCACCGATGGTTGGTGATGTTGGCGGCTGGATGTTTGCAAGCTAGGGTTTGCTTTTTCCCTCCTGGATATTATTATTTGTTTTACTGTTAGGCTTGGGCTTTTGGGCCAAGGTATGGGCTGTAAACTTATCAAGAAATAGACCATGGCCTGCTGGGTGTATTTTTTTCTGGCCAGTTGTTTGTGGTTATTTTTGGGCTCAAGATGGTTGAGATTATTTTTGTCGATGATATTCGGATTGACCAAACTGAAGAAAGTCAAAATTTGGTTGGGTTTCGTCTTGTTTAACCGTGTTTAAAGCTTGTTATTTCTAAGGCGTTAGAGAAGTTGGATCCGAAAGGTGAACTTCGAACGAAATAATAAGTTTTGTTCATTTGATCGATGAAGCCGGTAATTCGAGATTGATTTATGGAAATTCGAGCTCATCTCATGCCTATATACAAGCGAGAACTACTTCAACATTAAATATAGGTGGGTCATACCTTGAGGGGGTGAATTGAAATGAAGACGCTTTGATTTATTGGGTGACTTGTGAAGATGCGTGTAACATCCTAAAATTTTAATGATGAATAAAGGAAGTTATGTTTAGTGATTTCGCGTAATTAATTAATATCGGGTAAGGAGCGGGTCTTGGACTTGGATTAATTGAGAGGGGTTAAATGAGAATGGGATTTCAGGGATATAAATACCCCCAAAATCCCAAAATATCTTCATTTTTCACCAAACTCCCTAACACTCCAAAAACACACACATACCACACTAATTTCGCCGCCGGACCGAAGGCAGATCCGGGCAGATCCGGCAGACCCGAGTGAGAGAGAGAGCGATTAGTGGTGATAAGCAAGTAAACGAGATCCAAACAAGCCCAAAAAGGTATGATTCTTGATCTTTGAAGTTTAAAGATCCAAGCTTTTTAGTGTATAAACGACCAAAAATGGTCGGGTAGCGTAGTGGGTGATATTGAACAATAGCAAGGGTGTTAAAATCGCTCGAAATGCCGATCAGAAACTAAAACAGCGGCTGCCTGGGCAACTTCGCCTTCATCTGGGCAACTTCGCCTTCATCTGGGCAACTTCGCCTTCAAAGTGACGAACTTCGCCTGCAAGCTAAGTTCGCCTGATGAACTTTGCCTGCAAGCTAAGTTCGCCTGATGGCAACTTCGCTGTAAAGTTAAGTTCGCCTAACTGGTAACTTCACCTGAGGCCAAGTTCGCCTGATGACAACTTCGCCTGAAGCCAAGTTCGCCTGATGGCAACTTCGCTGTAAAGTTAAGTTCGCCTAACTGGTAACTTCGCCTGAGGCCAAGTTCGCCTGATGACAACTTCGCCTGAAGCCAAGTTCGCCTGATGGCAACTTCGCTGTAAAGCTAAGTTCGCCTAGCTGGTAACTTCGCCTAAAGCTAAGTTCGCCTAAGGTTAAGTTCGCCTAAAGTCAAGTTCGATTAGAAAATAAGCTCGACCCCAGCCAGGGGCTCTGCCCCTTGGACCCTGCTAGGGGCTGCCGCCCCTAGACCCCACTGCCAGGGGCGCTGCCCCCGGACCCCCGTTCGTTGTGGGTAGTAATTAAGACTAGAAAGATGTTATAAGTAGTGATAGTTAAATTGATATGTATACTTGTTATACAGTCAGCCGTGCACAACTGAAGAAAGGGATTACGATCAACGGAGAACGTAACCGTGTTCAGGTGAGTTTCTAGCCCCATTTATGTGTTACGTTTTCGGGGCTGTGTGCATACTCAATATGTTTGTTAATACACTTATCCTAAGAGATAAGTGTATGCCTTATGTGGATAATGTGAAATGTATGAATGATTGCTTGATAGTACGTGAACGATCTTCGGATATTGCACGTACTGTCAGGTTGTAACGCTATGTATAAGGTAAGTATGTTATGTATGTTTATGTGTATGAACATGATAGAGATAATAGAAGAAAGAAATGATAATGTATGGTTACGAAAAGGGTACCGAGCCCTACTAATACTCGAGGTATGATGTATGGTTGTATGGTAACGAAGAGGGAATCAAACCCTTCTAATATTCGAAAACTAGGGACCAGACCCTTATAATATCTGTGATGATAGGGACCAGACCCTTATAATATCTGTGATGTTAGGGAATCGAACCCTTCTAATATTCGAAAACTAGGGACCAGACCCTTATAATATCTGTGAGGTTATAGGGCGAAAGGCTCTTTAAAAAGTATGATTATGTATGTAAGGAAAGCATGAAGGTAAAAATGAACGTATGATTATGAATGTAAAGAAAATATGAAAGTAAAAATGAAAGTAAAAGCACTTAGGTGTATATGAAAGAAAGTTAAGAGATTAAGTATGAAGCGTAAGAATGTATTGTATGATTATGCGATTAACTAGAACTCACTCAGCGTAGCTGACTTTTAGTATGCACGCAGGTGAGTAGGATGAGGCAGCTCGCTTGAGGAGACACATGGCACTGAACAAGAATTTGGCATCTGAAGACTTATGATGTTTTAATTTAATGCTTTAATGTTGAAAGACAAAGGATGTTTTGAGACAAGTTATGAATTATGTAAAGTTTTATGAAAGTTTTATATTCCGCGTAAATGTTTTAATTAACTCTGATATTTAGAACTGTGTTTATGAGTAAATCCAACACGAAAGTAGGGCTACCGGTAACGGGGCCTTACAATGCGAGACACGGTGAGACAAAGTTTTGATATCACAAGTCAAGGGGGTGATTGTAAGGCCAAAAATGTGACTTGCGATATCAAAGTACAAAACCCGTTATATATTTAAGGTCAAGTAAATAAAGTGGGCGTGAAATCCCGGATACGAGACGAGAGCTTTGGTGCACGCGTTTGGCTTTAATGGAAAAGATCTTCTATAATGTTTTTATGTTCGGTTATAAATATGACTTCATATGTCTTTGTATGTGTGTGTTGTAAGGTGTAAATCATCCACCCAAGGGGAGCTCACCTTGGGTGGGTCGGTTCGTTTATCATATATCAAATCTTTAACCGGCAACAAGATCGTTCACTTATTTTATCTTTATATTATTTATGTTCGGTCGTTTGATTTACCGCACCCGTCTCGAGCACTTATCAAGAATAAAGCCGTTCGTTGTCGGATCCGGTTTCGGGAACTACAAACGTAAAAGATTAGTTAGGCTGCTCAATATGCATATATTAGATGCATTAACTTTATGCCTTTATTATTATTTGGATCATTTGGCCGGTTTATATTAACAAGAAAAAAATAATAATAAAGCTTCTTTTGGTAGTAAAATGGTTTAATATTTGTCCCGTTTTGAATAATGCATCTCGTTATGATCATTTCTACGGGTTTAATATTTGTTAGTAAATTGGTTGAAGATTGTTACATCCGTCATTTTAATCATACACTCATGATCAGAATAAATGAAAAGCATACCCAATTTAGTGGTTTTGGAGTTTTATTACGCATGTTGTATCATCTTACCATTGTGCATGACTTACTAGTTGCATGATATTTGCACATAACATTCTTGACTTAGCATATGACAATAGTACGATTGGTAAACGACTTAAGAGATGTACATACATTTTACTCGACACACACCTAACCATCAAATCCAATTAGCATGGCTTCCTAGTGGTTGGTACTTTGTCATCATTACGTTGATCATGCTTAACGGTCGCACATTCTTGTTATATGGTAAGTGAAGAACGTCTACATTTTTTTATGCCTCAATAAGTTAGTGACAACCTATAGTGCTTGATAGTATTACGCGTGTCTTACGATAGTTGAAAAAAACAAAGTTAAGCAATGAAAAAGGCTATATCTTGCCAAATCTAGCAAAGTGTTTAGTTGTGGGTTTTTTGAACAATCGTCATCCTCTTTCGAATAAACTAACAAGAAAGCCAAGCCATTGTAATGCCACCAATGTTACTTATTTTGTCAAATTGATCATTAACTTACTAAGGGCTTAAGATCGTGCGGGCGTTCTTAATTGACCATATAACAAAGATGTATGATATCAACAAAATGTTTAAGATAACATTCTTGAGACCTGACTATGTTAACGAGATTTAAATCAAAATTCGTGTTTTCCAAATCTTAACCATCATACAACTTTAACTAGATAACCATCAAAATTCATGATTTATAAAACTTACAACGAGTTTCTACTTGAATTAATCTCATTCTGCAAACCTAGCATCCCTTAAGTGACGATCCAACGAAACTTACTTCGTTCAATGATCGGAAATGAAGAGGTATGTACCCGCCTCAACACCGAGCGAGGCGGGTCAACCCACAAGATATAGACAAGAGGCTTGAAATCAAGACATTATGAAGGCACAAAGCCAAAACCTGTACGCATGGCGCATATCACATATGCTCACGCATATCACATATGCTCATGCATCACATGCTCAGGCATCACATATGCTCAGGCATCACATATGCTCACGCGTATCACATGCTCACGCGTATCACATCTGCGCGTGGCGCATATCACATGCTTGTGCATATCACATCTGCGCATGAAACATCTGCGCGTGAGAATAAAGAGAAGACCTCGCGCATCCTCAGGATAGGCGCATATCACACATGCACATAATCAACCTCGTCCTTATCCAAATTAGGGTAAGGACAACCTTGATTGTGCACGTCAGACAACCTTCCAGAAGGTATCTTTTTAAGGAATAAGAATATGCTGACGTTGACAGCTGCCAATGAAAGGTGGACAACTCAGCAAAACCCATTTGCAACTAACCAATGAAAAAGCACCAGGTGTCCCAAGGACACGTGGCGCGAAGCTATAGGAGGAGGCCAAAAAGGCCCTAATTGGGTCTGAGCCCAATCATTGGAAACCCTAGCACTATAAATACCACATCAACTCCACAAGGAGAAGGAGGCCCTATTACACAGTATTCAGCTATATTAAGCAATACACTCCAATTTCCTTATTCTCAGATTATTATCTTCTCCTACAAACTCTTATTCTCACACCGGAGGGTTACCCCAAAGAGGACCCCTCTGTCCCTTTCTGAGGGGTAAGTTTACGGTGCTGTTCATTTTGTAGGTGGAAGAATCCAGATTCCAGAGAACCATCGGTGAAATAGCATAATCACACCCGAGGAAAGTTGATCGTCTACCAGTGAGTCGATCCACGTTTCTTCAGGAAACATGAAAGAAGGAAATAGATTTAAAAATGTTCCTCATATTCCCAAAGCTTGCAAAAAGTAAGATAGTGATGGAAAAGATCACTTTACGTGATATGATGGAAAAATTAGGTCAAGAAATTAAAGTAGGCACAAAATAAAGAAAATGCATTTTCAATATATTTTTCAAATCTCAAATCTGTTGCCTAAGTTTCTTCAATCCCACCTTTTTCTTGTCGTTTATTGTATTTTACTTTACATGGTATGATGAAAAATAGAAATATCATTAGAGATTTTATTTACTCAATATGAAACATATATTAAATTTAAAAAAAAGTTAGAAAATGAAAATAACTTAACACTCTAGACCTACTACTAGAGTGGCATATCAAAGCCCCAACAATCAACAATGTAAACATCATTACAAGTTATGTGCCATTTTGTAAGATAAGATTAGGTTCACACAAGTGTAACTATTATAGTCAGTTAGTCACGTAACATTAAGATTTTTTTCTTAAACATGTGTGACATCATCGTATAATCACGTGACATTTTGTAAATTGTAACACCTTAAATTTACATACACATATTTATAAGATAGGTTGATGTGGAAATTATGGTCCCAATTTTTTTTTTATTATTTGAATAACATGGAACTAAATTCTATCAACTAAACACCACTTATAACATTTACGAACAACTCGTCTTTCGATTAAAGACTAACAATGGCTGACTTTGGAAAACTATGCCCATACAAACATAGCTTATGGCCAAATAAAATGTTTATTTGGCTCAAAACATCATCTGCAATAGACTGGCCCGGTTGCTGAAAGTCGCTATTTTATTCAGAAATAATTCGCAAAACCTCATTAAACGATTTCAGAAAAATCTATAAAAATTACAAAAAATCATTTATGATGTTGTTTAACTTTTGTCTAGAAATCATATGAAAATAAGATGATTAAAGCCTCGAATAACACCCGCAGCCACAGGCAGGCTGACCTGGTTTGGACAACAACTATAATTCGGTTATACAAACTTGTTTTGACCTCTTTACTAAAACCATATGGCTTGAAACCTTTTGTAGGGCCTACATATACGTGTCGGGAATGTTGAAACTGAATTTCATATAAAACCGGTACTTTTTAGTACCCGAAACAGCCCTCGACCCGTAACTGTGCTTTGCTGACAGCAACATAATATTTAACCAAACTAACTTTGACAATCTTGCAAAATGTAAACATGGAATGGAGCCACCCTGTTGTATCATAACAATATTAAATGGTTTAGTCCTATACCAGGCCATAGATGACTTACTTGTACATCGTTGACTTTGTTTTATTGGTCTTGTTGCTCGTTAACTCGTTGCCTTCCAAGCTAAGCCATGCTTATGCCTATTGTTGGGTTTCGTAGGCCTTTTGTTGGCCCGATTTATTATTTGAAGTCCAAAGGGCAGATGGGTGTAGGGTGGCCAGACCGAAGCCCGGCCCAGTTTAGATTTCTTGCATAATAATTTACTAACCCTAGTTCAGTCTCTATATAAACAACATTATGTACTTGTAATCTTTCGTCACTCAATAAAGAATATCTAGTTGCCACCCGTGGACGTAGGTCAGTTTAGACCGAACCACGTTAAATCCTCGTGTTCGTTTATTGCTTTCGTGTGTGTGTTCGGTTTCGTGTTTGAGTTTAATCCTAACAAGTGGTATCTAGAGCTTAGGTTCAGATCACGCAAAGAACACGTTGAACCAGCCGAGTCGCCGCCAAACCATCCAGCCGCCGCCACCCTACTGCGCTAGGGTTCCGCCGCCGCCTATGGTTTTCCGATCGCCGTTAGGGTTTACGCAGTTGTTACGCCGCTACTAAACCCAGCCCGTCGATCTACGTTTTTGTTGGTTGTTGGTTCCATTTGAAAGCTACAGCAGTCGGCAGTTTCCGCCGCTGCTGTTTAGGGTTCCGTCGCGTCGGAGTTTTGCCGCACCACCGTTCGCCACCACCGGTAATCGCCGTTTGCACCGTCGCTATCCCTTGTTGATTTGCCAATGATCAAAAGATCAAGGACAAAGAAGAAGTGTGTGAACAGGAAGGTTAGATCGAGCCTCATTTTTTTATTTGACCAGGTTGAATAGTGCCTATATTAGGCTTTGAAAAAAAAAAAGAAAAAGGGAAAATCTGGGCTGTGAACACAAGGGGTAAGTGTGGACCAGAATTTATTACTTTTTCTTTTTGAGGTTTGGTACATGTTTCTTTTTTAATTTAATTTGGTATTGGCAACAATAATATATATTGGTATTATATATATATTGTTTTGGGTGGAGATCATATTTTGCAAAGTACGAGCCACGAACGTTTGAATCAAGATCCTATTATTTGAATAACCGTTGTCAGGTCAGAAGAAATTGTTTAAAGAAACGGATAATCAGTGTCAACCGCGTTTGTCAGGTTTTATCGTTTCAGTTTAAAATTTCAGTTTCTGATTTACAGTTCGTATTTCCGCTGCCGTTTAAATAGGTTGATTATTTAACAGAGTTCAGTAGAACAGCCGTTAAGTTCAGGCCCGTGCCATTGCTGTGTCTGTCTCTGTTTTTATCCAGTTTTTCGTTTAGTCATTGTCATGGCAGAAGACGGAAAGGTTTCTATACAGAAGTTTGATGGACAGAAATTTGGTTGGTGGAAGATGCAGATTGAGGCGCTACTTTGTCAGAAAGATTTAGATGTAGTGCTTGAGGATGTAAAACCAGAAAAGATATCAGAAGCAGATTGGAAGAAGTTAGACAAGAAAGCCAGGGCTTGTATTACCTTGTCGTTGTCGGAAGATGTGGCGTTTAACATCATGAAAGAAACCACAGCACGTGGTATGATAGAAGCACTATCTAACATGTATGAGAAGCCTTCGGCAGCGAATAAAGCCTATCTTATCAGAGAGCTAGTGACAACAAGAATGAAAGAGGGTGGGTCAGTTACAACGCATATCAATAATCTTAATTCGATCTTGTCCCGCTTAGTGTCAGTTGACATTAAGTTTGATGATGAAGTTCAAGGCCTCTTGTTATTATCCTCTTTGCCCGACAGTTGGTCGCAAACAGTGACTGCAGTTTGTAGTTCGTCTACAAATATTACTTTTGATGGGATTCGAGATCTGATTCTGGGAGAAGATTCAAGACACAGAAGTTCAGGTGAATCATCAGGCAATATGCTAGTCACAGAAGGTAGAGGTAGGGGAAAACAGCGAGGCAGTGGGAGCAGGAAGAGGAGTCAGTCTAAGACTCGTAAGGATATTGAATGTTGGGGTTGTAAAGAGAAAGGACACTTCAGGAATCAGTGTCCGAATGGTAAGAAAGAGGTGAACGTTACAGAAGACGACACAGATGACGTGGTCAGTAGTGATGAGGCTTTGGTTTGTAGTGTTGAGAGTAGCGTTGATGCTTGGGTGATGGATTCTGGTGCATCGTTTCATGCCACTCACTGTAGTGAAACGATGAAGAATCTTAAATTTGGGGATTTTGGAAAGGTTCGACTAGCGAATGATGATATTTTAGAGGTTACGGGTATTGGAGACGTTGATTTGATAACTTCAGCCGGTAGTTCTTGGACTTTGAAAGACGTGAGGGTTATTCCAAGTTTGAAGAAACGTTTGATTTCAGTTGGACAGTTGGATGACCAGGGGCACGATGTTAAGTTCGGGAATGAGCAGTGGAAAGTAGTCAAAGGGAATCTTGTGGTTGCTCGTAGCACGAAAATGGGTTCATTGTATATGGTCGGCATGTCATCGAAAGGAGTGGATCCAGTTTTGGTGAAAGACAAAATCCGGTTCACAGAATCTCGTGGGCAGAAGAAGGTTCGTTTTGCAAGTAACAAACCTAGAGCCAAAGTGAAGATTCAGGATGAACGAGCTAGGAAGGTTAAATCAGTTGGGGGACATCGTGACAGTGGGAGCACAGGTCGTGTTTCAGTTACAGTTCCAGGTCGACAGTGGATTAAGAAAACCAGTATTCCAGCTTTAAAAGTCTCTCAAATGAATTACTTACTGAATATGGAGAGTGTTTGTTCTCAGGTTATCTCAGGATCCGGTAGTTTGTTACAGTGGGAGCCGGTAGGGACAGAGAACGGGTCAGGGGCAGTTTCAGCCGTGACTGACGTGTTGGAGCTCTGGGGAGCTTCAACGGGTCTTCAGGTTAATTGATGAGAAGGCGGTGGCAACTAGAAGAAGTTTAATGTTCAGATTACAGAAGTACAATCAGGAGTGCAGACGAGAGTATTCAAGGCCTCCAAGTGGGAGATTGTTGGGTTTCGTAGGCCTTTTGTTGGCCCGATTTATTATTTGAAGTCCAAAGGGCAGATGGGTGTAGGGTGGCCAGACCGAAGCCCGGCCCAGTTTAGATTTCTTGCATAATAATTTACTAACCCTAGTTCAGTCTCTATATAAACAACATTATGTACTTGTAATCTTTCGTCACTCAATAAAGAATATCTAGTTGCCACCCGTGGACGTAGGTCAATTTAGACCGAACCACGTTAAATCCTCGTGTTCGTTTATTGCTTTCGTGTGTGTGTTCGGTTTCGTGTTTGAGTTTAATCCTAACACCTATCTCGACAAAAAGTTGATTTCTCAATAACTATAGCATATATCATCTTTGATTACAACTAGGTTTATCATAAGTCATGCCCACCAACTTAAATAATAAAGCAAGTTATGACACAAGCAATAGATTAAGCCCATACATGTTTTCCACTATTTTAGTAGTTTAGGCATTTCATCAAACACAAAAAAAAAAAAAAACTAATGAAAAGTTAGGGATTAAATTATTATCGACTCGAATTGTTTTATCGAATGAGTGTACAACTCTTATTTTGGATGAATATGGTAGATATGATTTTTGAATAAAGAAATGGTTTAAAATAATACAGATTTTAATGTCTTTCTTCACAGCTAGTCCCATTAAATATCTAACCTTTGGCTTAGCTCTAGCTTGTAAGGTAATGTAATATATAGTTTGAGAATGATATCATGTATAAATATAAAGTATAATATCAACTCAATAAACTATTTGGGGCAAAGTAAACACAAAAATGGGGAAGTCAGAATAAATCCGTCGGGTTTTTTATCCACACCCGAAAAATTGTGAGAACATCACCCCCTGATTTTAAGGGGAAAAGTTAGATAAAATGAGAGACAGGACGGCTCTATATATACTAATGGTACTCTTTCACTTGTAAAATCTATATTATTTTATTAGAATAACTAGATTTTATTTCCCGTATTACGGGTGTTGTTTTATATTATTCGTTTTTAATATATATATATATATACGGATTTTAATTTTATTTATTGTATGAAAGTTAATAATGAACATACTTGAAGTTTGATGATAAAATGGTTTCACAAATAAATGATATGTTATAATCCGGTTTAAAAGCTATATGTACCCATTACCCATTTATTTTCTTAATTATAAATAATATCCTTTTTTAAAATAAAATCGGATATTAATTTTTAGTATATCCCTATTTTATAGGATTTTCATATCAAATATTTGATAAGAATAATTTTTATTATAATGAGATGTTATAACCCGATAAGAGCTATCTGAGTTTGGTGAGACCTTTATCCGTGAATTCGGGTCAAATGGGTGAGAAGCCTTCATTTACAAATAAAGCAATCTGATGGCTTGAGAGAATGGTTGTTTTACATTTTTCGCTTTTTAATATTTATTTTTTGGATTTTAATTTTCTTTATTGTAAGAAAGTTAATAATATGCTTAGGATTTGATGATGAAAGGGTTTCATAAATAAATGATATGTTATAACTCGTTTAAAAGCTATCTGGATTTGGTGATCCACGACCTGCTTATGTTTTTTACTATAAAATTATTTATTAATTACAAATAATATCTTTTTCTTTTTAAATTGGATATTAAATTTTAATATATCCCTATTTTATAGGATTTTCATATCAAATAATTGGTAAGATTAATTTTTAATTTAATGAGATGTTATAACCCGTTTAAGAGCTATCTGGTTTTGGTAAGACCCATACCCATTTAAAAATCAAGCAATCTGGTGGCTTTCATAAAAAGAAGGGAGTGACAACATCGCGACACGTAGAATTTTAGGGTTTTCATTTATATATATATATTATAGATTAAGAATCTTGGTGCTGCTAAGCCCCTGTCGGGTCAAGTTGCGGCACCTTAATGGTTCACATCATTTTGTTTCTTTTAAATTTGATAATCAAATGGTTCTTCGTCTCAACTCATCGTTGCAACGTCTAGGACCGACAACGCTCGGTTTTTAAAGTCTAAGTTTTCCCGACTTTTTGTTTATTTCCGGTACCGTAACGAACGTAACTGAAAACGACCAAAGTCGCACCGACTCACCGCCGCAATGCCCGAGACCGACAACCGTTAGGCTTTTACCAATGCCCAAGTTTTACTGACTTACCGCCGAAGCGTTTGAAACCGACAACGCTCAGGTTTCATCAACACCTGGGTTTTACCGACCAAATAAATGTCGTTTTAAATATTAAAATTTTTTATATGTTAATCAACCGAAACCACTTTAGTGCACCACTAAAACGAGGCAAGCACACAAAGAGATCCGATCTACTCGACACGTTATCCAACCTACATAGTTCATACTAAAGGAAAAAAGGAAAAGGAATTTTATATACACACCGGCGGTGTGTATTAAACACCCGCCTACCCGCCACGGATAATGCTATCCGTGGCTGATTGAGCTATGCATTCTCAAAAGCCGTTTTTTTTTGTCTTTTATTGTCTATTATTTTAATTTTAGTTCTATTTTATTTACTTTATTTTGAATAATTTTTATTTATTAATTTTCGTTTATCTGTTGGTCGATTTAAAAATTATAACGAGAGTATGAGACAATATAAATAAACGATATACATATACATAATACCATTTCAACGAGCTTTGTCCAAAATACAAACTGAAAATGTAAATACCTATCTAAATAATGACGTCGTCGTCGACCCTTTGTCTGAGGCCCGATCTATCATCGCGGCCGCGTCTAACGCCCCATGTGCTCACCACGTGATCAAAACGTGACAGTGGTAGCGGATAATCCTCACCATACTTTCTGGCAGCATCTCGCTCTACCATCCAGGCAAGGTGATGCTGGATCTGTAGCATCCCCACCTCTAATCTCTGTAATCGAGCGTTTGGTATTTTTTTAAGACAACAATTTTTTCTTAAATAAATCACACCGTTGGGCTAAAGGTCGTGATATGATTAACAAGGGACTTAGTTTTCATACACCATCTCTATATCACGCTCTACCATCCAGGCAAGGTGACGCTGAATCCGTAGTATCCCCACCTCTATTTCTGTAATCGGGCGTTTGGTATTTTTTCAAGACAACATTTTTTTCTTAAATAAATCACACCGTTGGGCTAAAGTCGTGATATAATTAACAAAGGACTTGGTTTTCATACACCATCTCTATATCAGCTTACTAGACGTGTAAACTATCCGATAATAATAATAATAATTATTATTATTATTATTATTATTATTATTATTTCACGAAAATACACATCAATCTTAATTAACTACAAAATCTTATGTTGTACTTGCCTACTTGGTCCCAAGATTGTTTGACGGCGGGTGAACTACTTCTGTTGTGTAGCAATTCACAAGTTCTATTTATGACCATAATCAGCGTACAAGAATCACATATTCCAATATCAAACTAAATTTTACATATGTACAAGCAAAAATATATATGAACATATATATCAACTCATAGGGATGACTACATGCGGTAGTTTGGGTGGTTCGCATGGACACGGCATTGCGATAAACCTCGGAAACTGATCTCCGGCCATTATCACCGGCAAACTCCGATCCTCGTCTTGCTTGTTTTCCTGTTCCAAACAATTATTAATTTAAGCAAAATAATTATATTTATATAATAAACTTTTTGTTTCCTTTTTAGGTTTTCATGCCACAATTTGGTTTTCTTTTTAAGTTTTAATTTCTGCCTTTTACGTTAAATAATATAAATTTTAACACATTTAATTTTTATTTATTTTTTTAATAGTTTTGTTCATTAGTTTAAGAAAAAAAAAACTAAATGACCGTTCTATTTATTTCATTCGATATTTTAATATAATTTTTTTTGAAAAAAAAGTTATAGTAAAAGTATAGTATATATGATTTCTTATCGTAAGCTATACACGATACGAGTGTTTCCAATATTCTTATAATTTTTATTGAAAACGAAGTTATAGTAAAAATAGTAAAAATACAAGATATATGTTTTTTCATCGTAAGAAAAACACGATAAGAGTGCCAATATTCTTTTAAGCACGCCACGGATTTTTTTTATTTTTGTTCACCTTTTTATTTGATATAGCGAGTTCTGGCACTTTAACTAATAAACCTAAACCGATACCGACTAAATTCCTGTTACATCAACAAGAACCACACACATCTAAATACCTTTTCAGTTATATTACGACTATATTTTACAATTTTCTCTTTCGTTTGTAGAGCAAATATGCCAAAAAAAAAAAGAAAAAGTGCTACTTACATTTATTCATAAAAGAAAAATTTAAAACTTGAGACATGAACCGAAACCGAAAAAACTTACCAAACAAATCGGTTTAGGTTTTGAAAGCTGGTGGTCGGAATGAACAGTATCGTCATCAGCAAAATCACCTCTTAGGTGACGAAGCTTGTCCCAATGATAGCAACAAGAGAAGATGCCACTAAGCGTGAATACAACGATCAAGAGCAACGCGGTGCCAAGTGGGAAGCCGATGGTGGGACGAGAAGACTCATGTTGGTGTTGCAACGGCGGCGCGTGGTAAGGTGCTTCTATTATCTTCATGACTACTTCCATAGCCATGGGTGGTGTTGCGGTGGCGCGTGGGAAGATCATGTTGACATACACCAACTGTAGTTGGTATCATGAGTGACAACAATGGTGGTGTGGAGTGTTTTGTGTTTTGTGTTGTTGAGGGTGTATATATAAAGAAGTGGGTGGGGGGGGGGGGTAGGGGTATATGAAAATGGTACAGCTGTTTGTCCCTGGCTGTGGTACGGAGAGAGGACTTTTTTGGTAGCGGTGGTGGGGCCTACTTTGGGTTTTATATTGGATTTATGGGATTTTGGAATAAACTTTTGGTATTTAAATTATTATGTCTTTTTTTGTTTTAGAAGTGTGACTTTATTGTGTTTTTAGGCTTTGCCCAGTTGTTTCATACCATCCAGACTCATGTTGATTTCAAAGTTTGATTTTGGTGTTAATCGAGAAACCATACCCTTGCTGCACCGGGCAGTTGTTGTGTCGTCATAAGAACAGGAATTTTTTCTAGTGTAGCATATAGTGAGACGAAACCTAGGTGGGATCGGAATTCGAATTGACAACCTCGTAAGGTATAGCTTAAATTCTTCATTGTCATAATACACCAAAAGTGACACAAGTAGTGTAGTTATCGAATTTAGGTCTGCATTGGGGGACTCAAGTTATCCCACAAGTAGAGCACAAGTGATGGATTGATTTATAAAACTATTAATATTTATTAGGGGGTGCTCTGTTTAGTTTTTAATTCATTTTGAAAGTTTGTCGGTGTATTTGAAAAATAACTTCAAAATTATGTATATTTAGAATAAGAGCGGTGATCGGCTACTTGGTCATGATATATTCTTAAATCTCCAGATTAGCTTGATTGCTGAAGTGTTTCACGGATCGATGGTTTTCTCCTTTCTCTTTTCTCCATGCGAATTTCCCTCATTTCCCACTCCTCACAAAACTCATAACCTTCAGTCTCGGATTGTCCATGGTTATAGATGGTAGTTTCTCTCGCATGTGCCATCTCCTCCACGTCGACCACCTTTCCTTCATCTCACTCTCAGATTCGTGCTCGCAAGGGTACATGAGCTCATTCCGAATGCTCTATCAATGCCAACCTTATATCATAGCAACTAATATACGACCTAGAAGTTATCTCACGATAAATATAACTTTCTTAGGTTCAAATTCAATAGAGGGTTGATTTTACCTTTTAAGTAAAAATTTATTGAAAAATGAACACTTTTCAGAAGTATATGTAAATTAACCACTGTATGTATTGGATTGAAGAAAAAGAAACTATTGAAAACGTCTTTATATTATTACATTCAAAACAATAAGTATAACTGTTTTCAAAGTGCCGTTCTTAAAAAAAATATTTTTATTTTCTTATATACATCTATTTTAAAATACCTTAATTCAAACATCTTTGTCTTAATATTCCTTATCACTAATTCAATAAAAACTTTGTAATTTTCTTTTCACGTTTATAAAAGTTATGTTATTGAATATATAGCCTATTTGGAATATCCCGAAGAATATATATATATATATATATATATATATATATATATATATATATTATATATATATTACCATTTTAGTGGTTATTGATAAATTAGGTCAGCTAACTTGACTAAAACTGGGCAAGAATAATATATTTGATGCATTTTTAAGATAACAGCTTCTTTGAGTTTTTCATTTTCATTTTTGTACCTTTTTATTTCTATTTGGTGGAGTTGTTTTATAGCTATTTAATGATTATACTAGGATAGAGCCGTGTGATATACACGGGTTGTTAAAAAATAAAATAAAAAATTTAAATTTAATATATACATATTAACATATCTTATGGATTCATAAGATATAAATAATTTATTAAAATACATAGATTAGTAAGAATAATTTGTATTTGCATTTAAAAGTAATAAAATGAAAGGTTGCGAATTTATACCAATTAAGAAAAAAAGAAGACTAACATCAATTAATTCTAGTTGAGTTGGTAAGCCATCAACATTTTAAAAGTAAGGTATTGAGTTTATTTCCCACTAATAACATATTTTTCATTTTATCATTCATGAAGAAAAAATTATAAAATTGAAAACTTGTACACTTGAAGCCTATGTGAAGGGTCTAATTGAATGACAAGTGAAAAAAATATGTTGTTTTAATATATAGGTAGATATTTAAGGCATGTAGTAGGCATGCATGAAACTTGTCTAACTGCATACACATGCCAAATTGGTCCCAAAATGACAAATTACTATTCCTATATATATGCCAATGTTACGTTTAAGGAACACCATCAATTTTGAATGGTCACGGCAAAAATCACATCAAGTATAATTCATCGATTTGTTCTTGTTGAATTACACGTTTATAATTAAGACCCTAAACTTAAAGTTTAGTTCAACTCCAAACAAGAATAAATCACACCTTATACTAGTCTACGGTTACCAACCGATGAAACCGTAAATCTTATAATGTAAGTTCCTAAATGACGAAACTCTGTATTTCTATTTAGCAAGAACCGTCAACTTTAAACTTACATAGAACCATGGCGGATCTTGAAGACATGATATTGGCAGGCCAAAGGATATTGAACAATAACTTGGATGGGTCGAACTTAATCCATACAATTTTTTTTATTTTCTCAAATAAATTATATTATTGAGCGAAAAAGCTGAGTTGGACACAGCGGGGCTTGGCTTGCACAATGATCCACCCCTGCATAAAACCTTAAAAGTACATACATAAAATGATTTTACATGTGTATTGAACTCTATATGATGGTAAATAAATGATTGATACTCCATGCAAAAATTAACAAGAAAGAAACTGAAATATTTCAACTTTTTTAACACTAGCTAATACCGAGTACATGGACGTTTTTCCTCGATAAAATTCAACGTTTATATGAAAAACATTCAATATTAATAAACGTATTAAATTAGTAAAAGCTTAAGAGAAAATATATTCATATCCATTTTATAAACTTTTAGTCAACATTTTCTCCTTTACTATTATTGTATTAGTTATGTAGGTTTTTTTTTCCGTAGTTGTATTCATCAAAATCATATTTTAATCATAACCAAAATATAAAATCGTTAGTCATTGTCAAAATAACAAAATAACAAAAGAAGATACAATTTAATTAGAAAGAATTCGTACGTTAACATTTCAACCAACGAATACGATGGCATCCAAAAATATCCTTTTACTCATCAATCGTGTTCACGATGTTTCTTAACTTCAATTACAAATGGTACTAGAGAACAATTGGTCTTCTATGTTCAATGGCATGAGTGATGGTTAAGGCTTGATATCTATATTGTCTCAGATCAAAACCTAACACGATAGATTTTCCCAAAGTGATGAATTTTCTTTTTGATGGAGTTTTCGGATAAATTAGACATAAAGCGTTAAAACCACTATAGACGTTTGACATCCCATTTCATTTCAGAAACACTTATTTGACTATTAAGATTGTTCCAAACGGCCGTTAAAAAAATGAAGGACAATAGAACAATAACAAACCACCCAACCCATGCCATAAATGTTCTTGGCTTCTTGTACCAACAAGGCTTTTCTTACACGTGTACTTGTCACCTTGTACACACAAGTGTAGATTGCCGGTATATTTTAAATGTACACGAATATTTTCTCTCTTTACAGTAACATCCAAATAAATATATTATCATAAAAGTTAAATAAGTTGTTTAAAAAGTATACCGGCATGTCCAAATCAATAAAATTTTTATATTTCGTGGCACTGTGGCAGCGAAACTTTTTAAATTCGAATAAAAATAAAGCTTAATTAAGTTTTAACATCCACTAAATATTGTGAGATTTTCAAAATATTAAATAAACAATTAGATTCTAGGTTGAGTTCTTGAGTATTATAGAGGGTCCTGCTCCTGTTAGGGACGCCCCCTATACGTCCCCGTATAGGATTATACGGAGGGCTATACGCTCCGTATAGAGCTATAAGGGGCGTATAGGTCCATGTATAACCCCCTTATAGTTTTATACGGGGCATATAGCTAGAGGGTGTTTGGTGTCTCTAGAAACCCCAATTATAAAACTTTAGAAATGGTGTGTTACACTTGAGTTATATACCGGGGTTGTGGACGATGAACATAATACTAGGAACTTGCAGCATATACCGGGGTCATGGAATATGAACAAAATAGTTGGATGATGCACTTTGTGTGTACACATATCACCATGAACGGTCTTGTTCTTAACATGAAAAAAGGGGCCTTCATGACAACCCGTTGTTTAAACGTACAAGTTCTTTTGATACCTATTACCAAATACATCATTTTTTTAACAGCTAATATCTTTTCTATACTCTTATTTTGCTTCATATCTCAAGTGAGACTAAAACCCAAAACCATTTGGCTGAAAACCATACATCTTTGCTATAAGACCAAGCTAGTGGTTGTAAATTCACCAGATATAATACGACTAACTTTAGAACTATATATGTTGCAAAAGGCCCTTTGGACACACGCCTAAGTTCTTAGGAAAGGCGTGGGGAAAACATATTGCCGCAATCCAGCCGCTCAAAGCATGACCTTCGGACAAGATTCTAGCCAAACTCTAAAAATTTCTAGCAAACAGGTCTGAAACATCAATAAATAACTAAAACATTTCTAAAACCCCAAAATGACATGTTTATGCTATGCATATTGCTTAGCTCGACTAAACGCTTTTTAAGCGCCTATACACAAAGCTCGTCCTTTACGCCTTGTGTGCGTCTTACACCTTTGACACCTATTCTATGGAAACAAAAGTGAATGTACGGTATCCAAAAATCTTTGTAGCACTCGTAGTTATATTCAGGTAACATTTACGTATAGAGTTTATAAATTATAAACATTCTATATATCTGTTAAATTGTTGTACAAGCAATTCACCTCTTACCCAAAAAATGTTATCCAAACTTAAATAAGTTAAATTATGACAAAGTAAAAGGATCATATAGACATGTTGAGGCGATGGAACCGCATACTATGAATACTTATCCTAGTAGATAACACGAAGGCAGACTTGTCAGCAAAACATGCACATGGCCTTTTGTAATCTTGGGTTTTAAATATGTAGAGGTACTTTTATTCAATGTTGTAAAAGTAGGTCTTCAAGCCCGAGTACTTTTCGAGTACTTGTTACAAGGTATAGCGCAGATACTTAAATAAGCGGTCCAATGTGGTCAACCTCAGCCAAAATTATATCTAGTCGGTTAACTTGGACCGATTTTGACTTAAAAATAAAACATAATTCACATTTTTATAATATTAAAAAAAGAATATCACTTTTTTTGGTTAATGATTTTCAATTTTAAAATACTTTAGTATTTAAAAATGTATTTTTTATTTATATTGATATTCACTTATTTTGGTATAAATATTAGCATACTTATGATATTTGACATATATATAATCTTTAAAAATTAATTTTCTTTATATTTACCATTAATTTTCGAGTACTTCCGAGTACTCCGAGTACACCCAACTCCCCAGTCAGCCGTCTAGAATCCGCCTAACGACTTTTGCAACCTTGTTTTTATTTATTTTCTTTTAATCAAATATGAAATTGTTATTTATTTTTATTATTCAAAAGTAAATGTAAAAATGAATTAACCATAACTGGCCTTTGGCAGTCCCAAAGGTCCACATCGAGTGCATGGGGTGGTCTCTTATCTCCTCGTTAGACATATTATTCTTTCACCAAAGAATATCTTCTGTGTAACAATAAGATATATTATATATCGGCTAGTCAATATATATATGCAAACAATATATAATCGCGTATAAACATCAACTTTATATATGTAAAGAAATTTCGAGTACTTCACTTTATATATGTAAAGTGAAGAAAACATGTTCGATGAAGATTATATATGTAACTAAAAAGAAATTTCAAGTAGAGTTGAAAGTAAAAGAATATTGTTTGGTAATTTCCAAGCTACAATACAATATATACTTTATATAAAGTAAATAATGTTAAACTATAATGTTAGTTATTGTACCAATATATAAATGAAAAATAACAGTAAAGTTATTCGTTCAATCCCAATAAACCGATAGCTCTCATGATGTCTACAATATATATATAGAGAGTTCTAGTTAATCCTAGTTGGTTCCACAGGACCGAAAACAAATAGTATTTGCTCCCAAAATTAAGAATTAAGGAAGTTAAGAGTCAAGTTATTCTATAAAATAAAAATAAAAATAAAAATAAGAAGGATGAGAAAAATTTATAGTAAACAGAGAAAAAAAACCTAAAAAATAATAAAAAATTAATTAAAAAAATCATAACTCAAATTTCAATACAAAAACAAAAAAAAATGTAAGAAGACAAAATAGTTTCCACCGTCTTTCTCATTCTAAAAAAAAATAAAAAATGGCACTATGTTTAGTGAAAACAATTATTGTATCTTTTTGTCTGTCATTGTGTTTATTTTCGTCATTGATTGCGTCTTTTGTTTTTGTTATTGTGCAATTTTTTTTCTTGATATCATGTTGTATTACTCAACATTGTGTCATATTTTGCCCGACATTGTGTTATATTTTGCGACTATTGTGTCTTTTTTTTGTTTATTATTGTGTTGTTTGTTCATTTTCGGCATTTTCTTTTTTCTCGTTATTGCGTCTTTTTTTTTTGGAACAGGAATGACGGGAGAAACATTTTAGGAACGAATAGATGTTTTCCGATTTATGACAAATGAGTTGGATTTGTTCAACCCGTATAACAAATGAGTTCGAACCTATTTTACACTAATAGATTGCAACTCAATCCATCATTTGATTAAAAATAAACTCGTTTCAACGCAAAGCATTTCATGACAAGTTTACTACTTGGCCCATCCTCTCAAATCTCAATAGACTAGACTTCTCATAATTCTTACGCTTTATATATAGCTTGCATGAATTCATACATCATAAACTTTTTACAAAGTTCAGTGTATACATAAATGTTTGACCCAAAATTAAAAAACAAAAGAAACACCACTTAAAACAGTTTTAAAAAGTTGATGTATTGGACGTAACTGCTGACCGTGGACCCATTGTTCATAGCATGCTCGGCCATGCCCTAAACCAAGGAAAGTCATATTACGTTATCTAGTACGAGTACTTATAAAATTATTATATTTGGTTTTCCATAGTACTTATACAATTATTATGGTCGGTTTTCCGTTTTCAAACTTACAAAAGCTTTAGAGCTTTCATTTAAATTAGTAGTATCTGAAAAAATCTTGGAATTTATCTATGCTGAAAACAAGGATGTTATAAATCGTGATATTACATTGTTTAAGGATATCAGTTACGATGTTGGTAGTGTCAGTGGTGACTCCCAAGCGTCTCACAACATGGGAAATCCAATCCATCTTTGTTCGCAAGGAGAATACTCGTTTTGATGGTTACTTTAAGTCGAAATTATTAAATTTCAAAATGATAAATATGATGCATGATAATAACGTTCTCGCTCTTAATTTATCACATGTTTAATAAAATGCGTGTGTTTTTTTTTTTAAATTTTACTTTCATGACATGTAATGGTCAGTAACTCTATAAGAATGTTTATCGAGGTACAGTCCCTTTTTTCCAATAGTTCTATAAAACAACATATTTATAATTATAATATATATGGTATTGCTGGTCAATTAAGATTTTTATGGTGTTTGTAAATTGTAAGTACAAACCATAGTCACAAGTCGCAGAATATGAAAGGTCATAAGTTAACAAGTTGGTTAAATTAGTTTGGTTTCCTCATATTGTAATATGATAAGTATGATAATGTACTGGTCCCTGAGATACGGTTATATCTATAAATATAATTTATCGATCGCATGCCTTGATAGTGTCTTATGGATTTTTCTCTAAAAAAAAAAGAAGAAAAGCTAGAGTGATGGAATGAAAAAAATCAATTCAACAATATTTGATTCAAATATCATTTCGCCTTAGGAAAAATGGTTTGGCTTGATATTTATTTTCTTCCTTGATTAATAAGTAATTGGAGCAACAACTTTCTTCAGTACGTAACAATTTTTCAACTACAAACTTGGTACTTTGGTTGGGCAAGTGATAAAGAAATTCACACACGTAAATCCAACCTACAAAAGATATTTATTTATTGACTATATTTTTATGATAAGTTTCCAAATAAAAAGGTAATACTTAACCAACCCCCCCCCCCCCCCCCCCCCCCCTTTTTTTGGAACGGCTTGATTTAAAGCTATATGATATTTCAGTTTTCATTTTTTTTTCCTCTTAACAACCAATTTCATTTTTATTTCAAGTAAGAGAAGCAAACTTTGAAACGTAATTAGTTTAAAGTCAAAAGTTGAAATAAATTTTGGATTTCTTCCGCTTGGCCCACTCGACAACTCAAGTACCCGATCAGCCGATCTTGTCTATATAATAATAATAATAATAATAATAATAATAATAATAATATAGTTATAATACTAATTGTTGTTATTATTATTAAAATTCTGACTTTTATTTCATGAGAAATACAAACATTTTTAATAAGAATTTTTCGGTCCTAGTATGTCTATCATAGCGAGTGTATGTGTAGGATGTTTATTTGGTTTTGTAATTGTTGTACTTTACCTAACAATCCCATACTTAGCTAACTGTTAGGCTAAGGGTGTGGGGGGCTCCAGTGGGGGCTCCAGTGGGGGCTCCAGCCAATAATATTATGACGTGTGACAGAGAGAGAAACTGGATAAGGGGGTGTTGGAGCCCTGGCCCTGGTGTGGAGGGGCTCCAGCAGGGGCTCCAGCGGATTTTTTTTATTTATTTTTTTATAAATATATTCAAAAAACGTATTATTAAAAAAACTCATAAATTATTAAAAAAACACACATTAATGAAAAAAACACATTAATATCTAAAAATAAAATAAAAATAAAAGTACTAAAAAAAACATTATTCTTATTCTTCGGCTTGGTCTTCTTCGATCAACCTCTTTCGGATACCTTCCTTTTGCTTTTCCATTAGCATTTGATCGACCGGATTTAGGTTACTGAAGTCTCTAGTAAGGAAGTCCAACAAAGTTAGGAGACGGTTGTATGTTGGATGGTTGAAAGCCGGATGATTGTTGCGGCTCCGAATAAAACATCGGTTGGTGCGGTGACGACCATAAATCGTCGTCAATATAATCTGAATCTAGGTTTGGGTACCAATTTCCAGCCATGTTTTTAAAAAAAAGTTTAGAAGATGGGTTGATTTTGGGTTTTTTTTTGAAGTTGTGGTAATTGTTTTATGTGAAATTGGTTATATATAGGAAGAAAAAACTTTTTTTTTTATTAAATAAGAGCCCAACGGCTCATTTATCATGTCCAACGGCTCTTTCTCCCTTTCCAATGTCCCTTTACGCCAACTTGGTCCCGCTAACAGGCTTGCGCCTGCTTTGTTTTTCGTGCTCGCGCCCCTCTCGCGCCCCTCTCGCGCCCCGGTGGTGTGGTGCTCGTGCCTGGGGGCGCGAGCGGAGGGGCTCTCGCGCCCCCGTTGAAGCCCCACACCCCTCAGCCTTAGTCCAACATGTACTGACTAATGGACATATTCATAATATTTAATCCCAGGCGCGAGCGGAGGGGCTCTCGCGCCCCCGTTGAAGCCCCACACCCCTCAGCCTTAGTCCAACATGTACTGACTAATGGACATATTCATAATATTTAATCTTCTTTTAATAAAACTTGAAGCACAATCCAGCTTGATCTAGATACGTCATTAAATTATTATTTAAAACAAACAGTTCATGATGATTTTGTTACATTAATTTCCTACAAAATTTGATAGATCTTAAGAAATGAATGATTATTGGTTAAACATTAAAACATGCCATCAATTAAAAAAAGAGAGAGTTTATCGTATAGATTAAAAATTTAAGGATAATGATTGGGGACAAAAAAATACAAAACTTAATATAAAGATTACACATCAATAATATATTGCTATTCACACACAAAAAAAAAAAAGAAAGAAAGAAAAGAAAAGTAAAGAAAAGAAAAAGAAAGCACATCAATAATATATTACGTAATTTAGACAATTAGAAATTGAGAGCGTGCCATGTATATATATTCTAAGAACAAACTTAACTACGTTATTGTTGTTATTATTAAGAGGAAATAGTATTAAAAAATAGAAAATAAATTACTTTAGCCTTTACTAGAGTTATATAAGACGTTATGATTTGCATTTTTAAAACTTCTCAATGTTATTATCATTATTTTGATCTTAAAAAGTTTATTTACAGCAATACAACTTCAGATATTAACATGAATTTACAACTATGTAATACGTGAGTTTCAATTATAAGATATATTTTTGAAACTTATGAATTATATATCGTTTTCCAAATCCATGTAATACATTGGATTCTAACTTTTATATATATATATATATATATATATATATACACCTATTCTAATAAAGTAAAATAAATGTGAACACTTGTCATGTGTTGGTTAATTCTTACAATTTTTTTTCCTTCAAAACTAATATACCCTAATATATGTATAATAAATCATAAATGATTCACTTTCCTTTTACACTATATTTATATAATATCTATATATTTTTATAAATATAAATATTAACATATTATTTTACTATATATTTCAAAATACTTGGTGAATTTCAAAAATTAACAACAAATCATGCTTCTCAAATGAAAATTGGTTCGGCTTTTTTGTGGAACTTAAATTTGATTTTATGGGTCAAAAGTTGGTAAATAGATTGTTTGGTACAAGTTAACTGCATTTAGGTTAAAATTTGTAACGGGTCAAACATAAAAATTTTGAATATTTTTAAAAGTTTGAGAATGCAAAATACATTTATCGTTAAATTTGTAATGGGTTTAAAGTGCTGACTTTAAAATGTTAGAAGTATGAAAGTTAGAAGTTTAAACATAATTCGGGTTTCAAATTTATTTTTAAGGGCATTTTTTGAAATAATCAAAAGGTTCGGGATATGGCAAACTAACTATTTTTCCCTCAACTATTAAAATATAAGAAAATACTGCGAACACTTTCGATGTGCCCATGCCTATCAATGCTTCTAACTTTTATCAAATTTGAAATATTTATGTCAACATTAATTTTTCCTTCAATGGTGATTAGAACTTTGTATGCGAAGCATGTCATGCATAACTATGCTCAAATGAATATTCACAAAATTGAATGAGTTAACATGCTATTTTTTATGTTGTATGACAAAGTCGAGAAGTTCCCTGAAACTTATCAAAATCTTTTTCATGGTGTAGCTCAGAAAAAC
The DNA here is from genome assembly GCF_021521415.1 of Bidens hawaiensis. Taxonomy (NCBI): domain Eukaryota; kingdom Viridiplantae; phylum Streptophyta; class Magnoliopsida; order Asterales; family Asteraceae; genus Bidens; species Bidens hawaiensis. The sequence goes on from NW_027491262.1 coordinate 979,113, forward strand.
ATAGTTTTTGAAGAACACCCGTCATTACAATTTAATGTTCTCCTTTCATTTGATGGGTTATATTTAGGCTGAGTGGTACAATTTAATGTTGTACTTTCCTTTGATGTGTGGTAAATTGATAAATATATCAATAAAGGTAACGCTTCTTTTGTATTTAGGCTGAGTGGTTAGAACTACTATCGTATGAGAAGCTCTATTTCCGAAACTTGTTCATAATGAATTTTTCAATAGAAAAAAGCATTCTCGGGTACGTTTTTGCACGGACATTTTTTTTATTGAGTTCATTTAAAAAAATCATTTTATGATATATATAAATAAAATCAATTTATGTACACATTGTATAGATACAAGTATAGATGTAATACATTTTTTTCATATACGTTATGTAATTAATTTTTTTTACTTATAATTTTATAATTTGAATTATTTCGTGTGTGACACAACCTCTAAAACTAGTATATATATATATAAATAAATACATGTTTGGTGTTTTACGTGTTTTTCCCGCGTATGCAAGAGTGGTGGTTGGTGCATACTAACCAAATCAACATATTTTCTTTACTTTATTCCCTTTGTTGGATTGTTTCTTGAAAATAAGTTAAAAAGTGACGTTTAAACAAATATTAAATGTAAATCTTTATTCTTTTGGGCCTGCTTAGTGCTTACATAATACTCCATTGATGTGGTTATATTTTAGATTTTGGAATGTTAAGAATTTAATTGAAGTGTTATTATGCTACTCAGGATACCAATTAATAAAGTCAACACGATGTTAGTACAAATAGGGCTGTTCAAAAAGCTCGAGACTCGAAACTTGGGCTCATGACTCGTTCGATAAAAACTCGAATAAAACTAGCTAAAAATACTTAAATTGAGACATCGTGAGCTAATTTGGCTCATTTTTGTAATTGAGCCAAAATCGACCTAGGCTCAGCTCAAGTCAAGGCTCGGCTCGTTGGCTCGATCTTAAGCCCGTTTAACTTCAAAATCGAGCTAGAGCCTAGCTGAGTTGTGTCGTTTAATTTCGAGCCCGAGCTCGAAATCAACCTGGCTCGACTCGTGTAAAACACCAAGCGTTATCAGGTGGGCCAGACAAGCGTTATCGGGTGTTAAAGAAGAAGGGACCATGGGGACGGCAAAATAAGGGGAAAAGTGTGTGTGTGTGTGTGTGTGTGGGGGGGTTATGGTGACATGGAGGCGGCTTCTAACGTGGAGGATATAAAACCGACGGTGTTATACCGCAACACATAGCCTAAGGACAGTATTAATTAGAACATTTTCATGATACAAGTGTATTCCTAGTCTCAAACCCGACCAAAGGAGACGGGTCAAAGTGGCGCCAAGTTGGCAAACGGGTGGAGATCTCGACTGTTTGGAAAGTTGTTTGTCAGGCAACCAACAACAAATGCGTTGCAACGTTATCGTAGGCAATGCTTTCACTTAAAGGTTTTAATACGAGACCCAAAATATAATGGTACCACGTATTTTAATCTTGTTTTGTCAATAAACATACTAATTAAACTACTTAAAATACCTAATTTAAGAATTTATATCTACACTACAATTCATATAAACATATGTTACATATCACACCAACACCTTTTACAACCATGATTCCACATGAGTACCTTTTGGGCTGATAATATCACATCCATCAATTGCACATCTGTTGGGCTAGCTCGTGCGCAGGAGATAAAAACTCAAGAGGTGTACAAAACCGGGCTTTTTTTCAAACTGAACCAGTTTGGTCAAACCATGATCAAAACCATTTTTTTAAACCGAACCAGTTTGGTCATACCATAGTCTAAACCGGTTTTAGAGTATGAAAGGTCGAACTGGTTCAAATCAATTCGGCTCGGTTTAGAACCGGTTTTAGAGTATGAAAGGTCCGTTTTTAAAATTAAAACCAATTTGGTAGTTTAGAAGGGAAACCGGTGATAGAACTGGCAGGCTAGGTCGGTTTGGGACCTGGTTTGGTTGAAACTGGTTTTTTTTGTCAAACCGGTGCGGGTCGGTTTGCAATGAACCAGTTCTAACTGTTTTTTTTAAATCTTTAATAAAAGACACTCCATAAACTTTTTGGATCTCTACTACCCAAATTTCTTGTTCATTTTCGATCCATCACCATGGAAGGTCAATGATATAAACAACGGTATGCAAATCTAAACATGTAAAAACGCTAACGAGACACCGCTTCACGTTAGTAAAATAGTCTACATGATATCCACAACAAAAAGATCATCTACATAACCAAAGTTAGAATATAATTGTAATATCCACATTGACCAAAATGTGTGTTATCCTAAAAAAAACCACCTGAAGCCAACATTAACATTTAACAACATACAAAATTTCATTTTACAAATAAATAATCTGAGCATATATATTGAACCTCACCCTTTATATTATATATAAAGGTAGCTCACAATAATTAGTCACTGCTAGGATATCTTGTAAACATTTTAATTCCAAAATTGCCAAATTCACTTGTAAAGAACAAGTTCATGTTTACAATCGCTTCCTGTTGATCGATTCATAATACTTTTCTTCCCCATAAACACGCCTGAAATTACAAAAGATTAACAAAAAACTTATAAACGGTTTAAACCAATTCATAATTTTATCACGATAACAAATAATGACATACGCGATATCAGCCAAGTTTTCTGATTTTGTCACCGCCTTTCCTTCCGGAAGCTCCAAGGAAGTATAATGCATTATCATCTCTTTCAATGAGTACTTAGTGGTTTTAATATCATGATCCCATAAAATGCTCTAAAACCAAATATATAAATAAATAAATACATAAATAAACATTTTTATAGTTTTAACCTATGATTATTTAATAACATACCTTCCTAACATACTCTCTTTTCACTACTTCAATCGGTGACCCAACAGGATGGAAAATAGAAGCATTCCAAAGAGCTCCTCTAGCAACCATCACAGACGAGGCGCCTATGATAAATGATTAGTTATTAGCAAATTTATTTTATATAAAAATATAATTTTATTTAATTCATGAATAATGACTAGCTTGCCTGTCACGTTCCGAATGCGCTGAAAATCATCATACTCGAATACATCACCGTTGGCAATGATGGGAATAGAAAGTGCATCTACAACATTTGCAATTTCACTCCAGTTAGAAGGATCTCTTGGCCTATCTGCAACTCTTCTGCAATTTACTTAACGAAAACTTAAAAATTTGAAAAATTACACTTTTCGTCTTTAAACTAAGGAAATTACAGAAATCACCCTTTATGTTAATATTCTGTAATAGCTTACGTCCTTTCCACTAACGAATGCTAATTTTTTCCATTAAGCCCAGTCTTGTGCAATCGTGCATTGCACATGAAGACAGTTTGGTCATTTTACCTTAATCATGCAACAAATAGAAAAATAAAAATAAATTATAACTTGTAATTATAAACAAAATATATATTCACAAAATTTTCACATCTCTTCTCCCTCTGGAAATTTGGTCTTTTAGAGAGATGTCGAAATTTTATCCTTTTATGTATATATATTTCATATATAATAACAAATAATTGCTTTTTTATTTGCTGTGTAAATAGAGTAAAATGACCAAAATACCCTCATGTGACTGGACTTAACGGAAAAATTAACATCCGCTAGTGGAAAGGACGTAAACTGTGACAGAATGTGAAGACAAAGGATAATTTTTGTTATTTCCTTAGTTTACGAACAAAAAGTGAAATATGCTATAAACCTAAAGAATGTTGTTCTAAAAAATATTACCAAATTTTTAAAATAACAGGACCGAACAACATAAGTGGTAATAAAGTGTTACCTTCCATGGACAGCTAGAGCAGAAACCATGGTTTTTTCGATTCGTCTAGCCAATTCTACAGTATCATGAGTTGAATTTAGCAGGCGTATTTTGCACGTTACTGGTATAGATAAGTTCCTCTTTAATGTTGTCAAAATCTGGTAAGTTTTTGAAGAGTTAGATATCGGTTACAAATATTAAATAAAGAAGAAACGAATACCATGAGTTGCATACATCATGAATGAGGTCCGGTTTCTTCAATAATGCAGCTCCCATTCCTCCACTTATAGAGAACGCTTTAGGGCAGCCCATGTTTATATCTATAGCTGCAACATCTTTACACCTGAGTGAAGATAAACAATTGAAGTAATTGTGCATTTATAATAACAAAAGAAATATACTCTATAATTGCACATAGAGTTAAGTGTTAACTTCGGTTTTCATCCCTGAGGTTTACCTAGTTTAAAGTACGAATTTTCATTTTTTCTTAAATCGTGGCCCGAGGTTTCAAATACCTAATCCTTTTTGTCCTTTTCACTATGTTAGATTTTTCGGTTAAATGGAAGGGTATTTAAGTCATTTTACACGTGATGGACTATTTATGTAAATATTGAATTTCAAGAGAGGTGAAAAAAGTTCAAAAAACAACGCATTTAATCATTTTCTTATATCTTGAAAATTTTAAGATATGAAAAATGAATGATTTATTTTGCTCTGCATGTTATCGTAAAAAAACTGTGTTCTGCACAGAACTCTACCCAAACATAATAAGGGAATATTCTTTATTACTATTATTTTAGTAATTATAGTCGAATCCTAAACCAGCTCGTCTTTGATATTAGATTTGCTTGTCTTTGAAGCTATATTTATAAACATAAAACTATTTGCACATAAACATAGAACTTAGAAGAAAGAAACTTACACCAGCTGTGCAGCAGTTAAAGCCCGAACAGCGTCTGAAGTGCCCAACTGAAACACTACATGATTTCGTTCTTGATCACATGTTCGAAAAACAACATTTTCTGTACCCTTCTCCACTATATCAATAGAACCAATAGTATCTACCACATATAAACAAATGAAATTCATCAGCTACTTAATTACCATAAATAATAGAGCTGTATTGCTGCAAGTATATTTACCGTTTATGCGTCTTTCACATTTGAGTAGTTTATGATCAATAATTTCCTCGCCGTATGTAATGTCTGCACCATATTCAGCTGCCAGTAATCTGAATGGCAATGTTCCCTGACAATAAACACAGAGTTACATAACTGAAACCTTAATTTTAACTTCATGAAACTATAATTTAAAATTGCAAAAAAAAAAAAAAAAAAAAACCTAAATTTGTTAATAGAAATCTATAACATTTCTATTACTCCATCCAATCCCATCATCAAACATATATTTACTGATAAATTTCAAACATGAACAAACAAGCACATGCGAATTGATATGATTCACTCATTCAGTGTTGCAAAAATCGATATTAATCGGCTGTTATGATTGTCAGTTATGGCGGTTAGTGTTTTTCACAAGCACTAGAGGTGTGTAGGAAACCGAAAAATCCAAACCGAAACAAAAACCGACGGTTTGGTTTTATGTTTTTGTAAAAACCGAACTTATGGTCCAGTTTTGGTTTTGCATGTAATAAAAACCAAAAAAACCGAACCAAACTGAATTTCTAGATTTTTATTTTTTTATTATCTATTTTAAGTAATTTATAAGAATTTAATAAATATGTAACTCAAATATTTTTGGCCAAATGCATACTAGTCACTTAGTTAATAATTAACAGAATTATTTATACCTAAATTCATTATTTTCAGCCCAACTTCTTTTTCGGCCTAAAACTTTCAAGCTCAAATGGCAAAAACCGAAACCAAACTGAAACAAAAACAGAAACAAAAACCAAAACCGAAAAACCGAAAGTGATAGATTTAAAAAATCCAAAAACTGAATCCCAAAACCGCACCACGCACGCACTTGCCTAGTGCCTAGTATGATTGTATGATTGTTAAAAATCGTGCACAAGTTCCGATTAATCACTACCCAGGACCCCACTGTCCGACTAGCCCCTAGCGAGTTACTATCACTATTTGGTAAAAATCAGTCAAAAGCGTAAAATTTATTCATATATATAAAATTTGGTATATATGTGGATATTTAAAAATTTAAATGTAAATTCCAATCCGATTAATCAATAGCCAATGCCTACTCAACCGTCTGACTAGCACCTAGCGAGTTACTAATCGGTATTTGGTAAAAATCTGTCAAAATTATAAAATTTATTTATATATAAAATTTGGTATATATGTGGATATTTGAAAATTCACATATAAATTCCAATCCGATTAATTAATAGCCAGTACCTACTCAAAATTGTAAAATTTATTTTATGTATATTTGAAAATTTACATATCAGTTCCAATCCGATTAATCACTAGTTCCTAACTAACCAACCGTCCGACTAGCGCCTAGCGAGTTATACAACACTGGATTTTTGCATCATTATTCTATTTCTAAATTCTAATAATAATAATAATTTACACAAATCTAGTATAGTAAAGCTAGAACTTTATTTTTCTCCAGTTTTTTCAAACTTCTACAAAGATGGTTAGAGAAATTCCGGTAACCATAACCCCTGCTACTAGGGGGAATACCGGCAACACAGTTTTTACGAACACTACCCCGGCTACCGAAGCCGGGGCAAGCGAAGTAAATTTTACGAACACTACCCCACTTACCAAAGCTGGGGCAAGTGCAGTAAATGATCGCCTACTGGGATCCACTAATACCCAGGTTGAGAAACGAAGACTCCCCCGCCAAACTCTCGAAGAAGTTAAGGCATGGGCGGAGGCACGACAAAAGGAATTCCAGGCTGAGTTGGACGAACGCTTGCGTTCCGTGCAACAGGCCGACGAATTCGAATACTGGGAGGATGACTCGGAGGAATCCGACTCCGACGCGAACCCTCGCCATAGGGCAAAAGGGAAGCATAAGGAAACGGAATCCCAACCGAAAAGGCATTTTGGACAAGCCTTCAAACCAAAAAGCACAGGTGGAAGTCCACGAGACTTCTCTAAAACGTTCAGACCAAACGTTGCAAATGCAGGAACGTCCAAATTTGCAAGGGACATTGCTGAGGCAATCGCCCCAAAGAGTGCCAAACAAATGCCCAACATAGGCACATATGACGGTATATCTGATCCAGACGATCATTTGAACAGGTTCATAGCAGGGGCAACCGTCAGCAATTGGACGGAACCCACGTGGTGTTACATGTTCCAAATGACGCTGGTTGGGGCTGCTAGAGCATGGTTCGATCGTCTACCGGTCAACCACATCTACGACTGGGCAGACTTCCAACAAAAGTTTAGCCAACACTTCAGCCAGCAACGGAAGTATACCGAGGAGCAATGGACAATCCTCAAATGCATACGAGAGGAAGACGAATCTCTGCCAAACTTCATCACTCGCTTCAACTCAAAGAAGCTAAGTTTGGGCAATATCAGTGAAGATCTTGTTCGCGCTGCCTTCATCCAGGGCGCACATGACCCAGAGCTCATCCGCACCCTAACGGGTAAAGATGGCATGCCATCCACATGGGATGGCATCATGACAGCAGCAAAACGCTATGCGGAAACAGAAAAACAACTGGGTAGAGATCTCCCACAGAGCACAAACCTCTACACCCAGAGGACGAGAGAAGACAACGTCCTCACCGCCCGATTAAATAAAAAACGAAAGCTAGGCATCTGGCAGTCAAGGGTAAACTTTGACACCTCATCCGGCTTGCAAAATCGGTTGGGCGGAAGGGATAATGTACAGTCGCACCGGAACTCCAGATGGACGCCACTCACCAAAAGCGTCACTGAGATATTCGCCACTGAAGGGCTCCCATGGCCAAAACCGCCAATAATCCGACATCGTCACGATGCAGATCGGAGCAAATACTGTGACTTTCACAAGACAAAGGGCCACAACACTGAAGAATGCATAGATGTAAAAGATATGGTCGAAGCATTTGTCAGAGATGGGACGCTCGCGCACCTCGTGGCGTAATAAAGGCTGAGCAGGCGGGTGCGTATAGAACCCCAGCTGGGGAAAACACGAATCAATTCCAGCTTCAAAATCGAGACTACATGCTGCGTAAAGAACGAGATCCCGAACCAGGTGCGTATCGGCTCGATGGCACTCCCATCCCAACAAGGGAGCTCATTTACACATTTTGCATGTAAATCAATTCCAATTTGTAAAGAAAAGGCCAAGAGCCACTTCTAATGGAAATGATTCTCTTAAGAATATCGAAGCTGATGATTTTACATTTAATACTTTTCTGGACACTAATATGCCGGTTTTCACCGCATAATTACGTGAAGTCATTGCATGGGAAGGCGGTCCTACCCGCACGAACCCAATAACGTGACAAACCTTCACGCAGGTCAGTTGAAGGGGAAAAAGTTCAGCACCCAAAAATGAAAGTGCCGGTCTATCCGCATGAATCATTAACGAAACTGAATAATAACCTATCAACAACCGCGCGTCGAACGGTTAAAACTATCCAACACTGGTGACGGCATTCACATAACGTGAAGTCGTTGCGTGGGAAGGCGGTCTTACCCGCACGAACCCAATAACGTGGCAAACTTTCACGCAGGTCAGTTGAAGGAGTTCAATTATTCCATTAAATGAAAGTGCCGGTCTATCCGCATGAATCATGAAAGGAAAATGAACACTAACCTATCGACAACCGCGCGTCGAACGGTTCAAAACAAAATTCTTATAAAGGTAAGAAAAACCTACACGCAGGTCAGATAAGGGTAAAGTTTTGCCATCCTACTAAGTGCAAGTGACGGTTCTACCCGCACAATCACGAAAGAGGAAGCAAAACTTCACACCTATTATCAACCACGTTCAAAGGTTAACTTATCCTCAAAAGGTAAGAAAAACCTACACGCAGGTCAGATAAGGGTAAAGTTTTGCCATCCTACTAAGTGCAAGTGACGGTTCTACCCGCACAATCACGAAAGAGGAAGCAAAACTTCACACCTATTATCAACCACGTTCAAAGGTTAACTTATCCTCAAAAGGTAAGAAAAACCTACACGCAGGTCAGATAAGGGTAAAGTTTTGCCATCCTACTAAGTGCAAGTGACGGTTCTACCCGCACAATCACGAAAGAGGAAGCAAAACTTCACACCTATTATCAACCACGTTCAAAGGTTAACTTATCCTCAAAAGGTAAGAAAAACCTACACGCAGGTCAGATAAGGGTAAAGTTTTGCCATCCTACTAAGTGCAAGTGACGGTTCTACCCGCACAATCACGAAAGAGGAAGCAAAACTTCACACCTATTATCAACCACGTTCAAAGGTTAACTTATCCTCAAAATGTAAGAAAAACCTACACGCAGGTCAGATAAGGGTAAAGTTTTGCCATCCTACTAAGTGCAAGTGACGGTTCTACCCGCACAATCACGAAAGAGGAAGCAAAACTTCACACCTATTATCAACCACGTTCAAAGGTTAACTTATCCTCAAAAAGTAAGAAAAACCAGCACGCAGGTTAGATAAAAGTTAAAGTTTAGCCATCCTACCAAGTGCAAGTGACGGTTCTACCCGCACAATCACGAAGGAGGAAGCGAAACTTTAACCCACTATCAACCACGTTCAAAGGTTCTTATTCTAAACACTTGGAAAATTGCTAATTTAAACTAAGTATGCAAGTCATAAGTTTATAAAGCAAGGAACCCAAAGAAGGAAATAACAATCTTATACGCAAAAAGATTAATATTTCAAGAATATATTACAAGAATGGCCAGGTAACTACCCGCCTAAAAGAAAATAAAAAACTATACAAGTCTTAGCAATGGGAAGGGATCTTCAGGATCAAGCCTCAGGGCCGCTACCACTTGGACCCGCTCCGTCAGAACGGGGTGGTTCGAGGAACGCTTTGAGGACAGCTAACCCATCATCAGCAGCAGCTACTTCGTCCACCTTCTCCACCACTGGATGCGGGAAGGCGGCGTATTGGTTCAATGCTTGGTCATAAATGGCTTCAGTATCCACATTGAATAAAGGGAAGTTGGAAGGCGGGACGCCTTTCTCAACAAACCCTAGACCAAGCATGAAGCCGGCCTTTTCCCCATCATCATGAGAAGCGTTGAGGGCTGCGGTCATAGCATCATCGTAAGAGGTCTCTGAAAAGACCCGACGCACAACCTACAAAGAAAACACAAGTATTAGAACCTTTTCTTACAAAAGAAATGCGTGAAAATAAATCTAAACATACCTGAGGCAACGCTTCTCGAAGAAGCCATCGGAGGGCAGCTTGAGCTTCGGTATGGGCGCGTTCGGCTTCGCTCTTGTTAAGGTTGGCAAGTAAAACTTCCTTAGCGGCAGCCTCTTCGACGCCCTTAAGCTTCCGCTGGGTCTGGTCAAGCACCCCCCTTTGGTCCAGGATTTCCTGGAGTTTCTTGGCATCTTCCATTGCCAAGGCATCATGAGCGCGTTGGAGAGCCTCTAATTTGGCCTTGAGCTCCTCATTCTCCACACGCAAAGGCTCAGCAACGGCTTCAGCCTTGGCAGCCCTCTCGGTTGCGTTTCGCGCAGTCTCCCTGGCCAACCGAAGCTGTTCATTCACAGCTTGGGCAGCCTTGGAGCGGGCCTCGAGTCGCGCCTGAACTTCAACCTCGAGGGCCTTGAAGGCCTTCTCCTTGTCGGCGGCAGCTGCCGCCAGCTGTTGGTTCTCCTCCCGAAGAGCACGCGCCTCAGATATGTCCTTGGCGTGAGCTGCTTTCAACTTGTCGTTTTCACGACAAAGCAGCTCGACGCGCGGCTGCATCCGGGCCTGGAGAACCCGAAGCTCATTAGTTAGCCTACCCTCCTGGTAGCTAACCATGGCTTCCCCCAACGCGCCCGGAGGAGCAGCGTGGCGAGCCCAGTCCACGCACTCCACGGGTGTGCGAAGGGTTGTTCCTCGGCGTATGTTCCATCGAGGAACATACACTTCATTGGAATCCGACACTGCAAAAGAAACAAAAGCAGTAAGGAAAAGATGATGAAAAACATTAAGGGAAAAAGTGGAACCCTACGCACCTGTAGGGTCAATGACAGGCCGATAGCCGCCAAACCCATCACCTGAACCTAAAGGAAATCCATCCAACAGGTCAGGCAGACGGGAAGGTGGCAAAGATCGGCGTGAAGCCCTGCGCGTACCTGATGGTCCGGCCATTGGTGCCGGTGGCGCGGGCATGGTGGCAGCCGCCGTGGTCGCCGTCGTTGTCTCCGCCGCGGTCGCCGCCTCCTTAAAAGCAGCAGTAACCGCCGGTTCCGTGAAGGATGCTGTAAAAATCGCACTCACGGCCGGCGGTGACGTCATCTCGGCCGGAACAGTTGGCTCGACGGAACGACCAACTGGACCAGCGGATGCAGGCGCAGGCGACTGGGTCGACGCCTCAGGAAGGCTGACCGAGCCTACCATCATTGGCGAGGAAGTACTCCCCTGCGTTTCACCCAGGATTGCGTCAACATCCACGCCTGCACAAAGAAGAAAGTGTTAAAAGAAAATTAAGAAGTGACAAATCTACAAAGGCATTATGATTATACTTACGGGTTTTCTTGACCCTGAACGTACGGACGGGCGGGGAGGAACCCGATGGAGCCGGCCTCTTGGTACCGGTCACCGTCGTCTTCGTTGGTTCTCCGGAGGTAACGGTCGTAGCCTCCGGAGCAGTGGTCTTCTCACCACCGGGCTTCCCCGCCACCTCTTCACTATCTGACTCCGTGTCAGATAGAACCACTGGATCAGCTGTGGCCTTCTCCTTCCCCTTCACGCCGGCAGCAGTCTTCTTCCGCACAAGGGGAGGACCATCTGCGGATTCCTCAGAAGACAGGACGTAAGGATTTTCAGCAACGGGTACAGCATTGAGGGGTTCAGGATAGAATATCTCCTTACCTGGCCGCCGGTGGCTCAGGATCTCTTGGCCCGGCGGATAGACCTCCACAAACCTATCCGCCGTTTTCTCCAGGATGGGCAACTCATTGTCATCCAGAGCACGAGTGCCCACCCGCACAGGGCTGTCAGCTTCCCGCGGGAACAGGAGCGACTCCAAATTATTCCCCTCTGAAAGAAAAAGAAACAGTTAGAAAATTAACTAATATCAGCAAGAAAGACAAGACATACCATAAGGAATAGAGTTCAAACCATATTCAAGAAGGATGGGAAACCGGGACGCATCCTTCCATACCCGGCTCATCCCCAGCAGCACCATCCCGGACTCCGCAAACCGGTAAACCGGAGATTGGACCCGGGATATCTTCGCGAACCATTCCGCCTCCTGGTAGCTGGAAGCGTGAAGGCTCGGAAGCGCTTGACCCTTCTTGAACTTCATAGCAATGGGGATGGCGCGGGCAGAGATGTAGAAGAACTCCCGCTTCCACGATCGGAGACTGCGCTCGGTCACGCAGATCTTCAAACCCTTTATACGGGTTGTCAGGGTGTACCACCCTTGGACGCACCTCCAAGTATAGAAGGTCATCAGGCGGTCCACGTAGGGCTCAATACCCAGAATCCGGCACACCCACTCGAAGTGCCGGACCTTGGCAATCGCCATCGGATGCACCTCGGTCAGGTGCACACCGTGCCTCTCCAGGACACGATACATAAACTTTGTCAATGGAAACCTAAGGTTCCCATAAACAAAGAATGCAGCATATACCCCGATCTTGCCACTGGGGGCATCGTACACAGTTTGGTGGGATTCAGGAAACTCAGGCTCGAGAGACTCGAGCATGAACTTCCTGACTATGTACTGGTACTGATCGAGAGGTAGAGCACACTGGCACTCGCCAGCAGTACTCCTATCGTCGGCTACAGCTTCAGCATCATGAGAAGACATTTTTGCAGAAAGAAGAGTGATTTCGGGAAAATGCTTGCCTGAAAAAGGGGAGTATTTGCCGGAAATCACTAAGAAGAAGAAGAGAGGTGAAAGTGTGGATTACAAAGGGGCCTCTCCCCCTTTATATACTAATCGCAATTAATGCGGTGAATTTAATGCGGAGGAGAGAGAAATCGAAGGTGCAATGAAACTATGACACGTGGCAAAAAGCAGGCTGGCAACAGCTGTTGACAGGACGCGTGCCAGTAATTTCGCGGCCACGCGCCCGAAAAATCGTGCCCACGCGCCAGGAAAAGCGTCTGGAATGACCATGTTCTGTCACGTCACCATAACTTCCTGCACGTCCTGACACAGTCAGAAGAAACCGTCGCACGACGTTTCAGAGGTTTGGACTGTTCTTATCTTTCCACCAACTCTTCGAATTTCAAAATTCAAAATTCGAAAATATTAAAAAGTAAGCGGGAAAATACCCCTTACCCCTTGGCAAACAAGTAACCGTTAGACGGATGCGGGTACAGTGTAAAGGCAAAACCCTTCACATACCTAGCACCCGCAGGGAATTGAAGCCAAGTAAACCTTGGCGAACAAGTAACCGTTAGACGGATGCGGGTACAGTGTAAAGGCAAAATCCTTCACATACCTAGCACCCGCAGGGAATTGAAGCCAAGTAAACCTTGGCGAACAAGTAACCGTTAGACGGATGCGGGTACAGTGTAAAGGCAAAATCCTTCACATACCTAGCACCCGCAGGGAATTGAAGCCAAGTAAACCTTGGCGAACAAGTAACCGTTAGACGGATGCGGGTACAGTGTAAAGGCAAAACTCTTCACATACCTAGCACCCGCAGGGAATTGAAGCCAAATATTCCTCGGCAACCAAGTAACTATAAGACAGATGCGGGTACAGTGTAAAGGCAAAACCCTTCGCATACCTAGCACCTGCAGGGAATTGACGCTAGGAATACCTTGGAAGTAAAGTAACCGTAAGACGAGCGCTGGTACAGTGTTAAGGCAAAACCCTTCACATACCTAGCGCTCCGCTGGGAATTGAAACCAGGAAGGATCTTCTGGGCAATGCTTGCGGAAACGGAAATAACATCCCCGCATAGCGGGAACGTTGAGAACTACGTTGTTTGAAGTTCCAGGATGGAATTGGTGGTTTTAACATAATTGATCACTATGTTCAAAACTACCAAAACCTCATGGAGAATCCACACAACTGGGACTCAATGCTCCTGACTTGCGAGGAGGTTACAGACCTACCCGCATCATACCCAAAGACCAAGCAGGAAACTCGGGCATTTCTGCAAGTGACAAGGACTTCCCATGGAAAACCTTACAAAACCCTTTTCAAAACCCTTTGCTTAAGTCCAAAAGTTCACCTCACTTTATTAAACACGCATGAGAAGAACATTGGACTGGGGGGACTTGAAGAGGTAGGTCCCAGCAGAGCCCAGTTGGACCCGCAAGACTCACCTTAAACAGGGACGTCTGCGCAGAGACCAACTGGATCCGCAGGACCAACCATGCTCAGAGACGTGACGTCCTTACGCGCAGTATGCAAGCTGGTCCCGCAGGAAATGCCTCCCATGGTGAAGGACTCCGCCTGTTCCCGCAGCCTCGGATACAAGCCATGAGGGAAGGCCACCCGCGCAGCATGGCTACACGCACTAGGTACTTAGCTCTCGATCATTCAGTGTCACCTGAAGGAATGAGCAAAGCCGGGAGCAATCCCGCACAGAGGCGGGAGGGGGAATACTCCCGCCCAAATAAGCCAGTCTATACTGAAGGACCTTTCACTGTACCTGACGAGGTATGGGCGAAAGATCTGATCAGGGATACGACAGCTCACTGATACAGTATGGCGAGCAGCATGCTCCTGTACTGTATCACTATTAAGCCGCTGCCTACTCACCAACTACTGTCATACCACGTGCGTAGCCGGCAGTTGGTGGAAAGGGAATAGTATACAGCAGGCCTGGTCGCTATCAGCCGCTGCCTACCCACCAAATACCAGCAGGGCACGTGCGTAGGCTACTGTTGATGAACAGGAACACTGTTGCAGCCGGCCATACCTCCTTGGAAACCTACCTTCGGCTATAAATACCCCAAATGGTATGATCATCTAAACACAACATATCTTACTACATTATCATATTATACCTGATATCTGCTCTAGCAATCTCTTAATATACTTTTATATTTAAAGAGCAATCTAGTCTGATTCTCACGCCGGAGGGTGGTCACAAGGAGGAACCCCCCCTTCTCAGTGACGAGCTCACGGTGTCTGTTTTGCAGGTTATCAGAAGAACCATCTTCCAAGGGTCTAACCCCTCGTGGGAAACAGCTATCCAACCCCCAGGTTACCAGTAATCTGTCCGGGGTCCGGTTAGTGTTTCTTCATATAGTAAAATAAACGAGAGTGTATATATTATGATATACATGAACTTACAACTCGAACCATTGGAGCAAGTACAAGTTTGTTCCTGTACTCCATCTCGCAGAGTTTGATTCCTGCTGGTCAAACTAGTTGACCACTTTAAGTTTTTAACCAGATGGATGGTATTGGTATGGTTAATGGTATGAAACATATTGGGCCAAAATAAACCGGTGGGTTGGGTTGGGTTGGGTTGGGTTGGGATTATTGAAGTATGTGGAAAAGCCCAATTTGGAAATAATTTTTTTGGGAAATAAAGTTGTGTTATTTATTTATTTATTTATTGTGATAAGTGTTTTTAGAACCGGACCGGAAACTCGGGGATTTGCCGATCTGATTTTATGTGTTTGCATCGATTTTGTTTGAATTTGTCGGTCAGGAACCAGACTGGATGGTCGATGGTTGAGCGGGAATTAAGAACCCAATATTTTATGTATAAAAATAAGGTATATTGGATTTTATTAATTTTAAACTTTTAATTATCATCTTTTGGTAGTTGTTGGCCCCAGCTAACGAATTAGCTGATAATGATCTCATCTTTTATCATACTTGTTCCCAACGGTCTGCGGCTAACAGAATGCTAACGTCGTTAGTAAAGGCCTCAATTGTTGAGGTCTCCGGAACCCTGGAACTATCGCCGGAATCGGTTGATGGTGCTCAAGTGGTTGTGGTGTATTGGTGGTGAGTCAGTTGGTGGTGGTGGCGTTCAGTTTAAGTTTTCTGGCAAAAAAATGTAACTCTTCCGACCAAATGCATTTTTCCGTCGACTTAAAACTAACGTCGTTAGCATTCTGTTAGTTGCGAACCGTTGGAAACAAATATGATAAAATATGAGATCGTTATCAGCCAATTCATTAGTTTGAACCGGCAACGACCAAACAAAGATAGTTGAGATTAATAAAAATCAATACACCTAAAATTAAAGTATTGTTACAGTTTACTAACTAGTTATGATGTTACATGGCTTTAGAAACTAGTGTAATCAGTGAACCAGTAAGACGGCTGGGTTGAAGGCTAGTCCGATTATAAAAATATTGGTTGTGATTCAAATAAACAACACCAATAGTATTCAGTAAATCCAATAAAAAAACAAAAGCTATTAGTAGAGCTTGTTTTTAGAGAGACATCCGACTTCAACACCAAAAACATAGAAAAATACGTATGCTAATACTATAACAAATGGTTAAACAACTGAAAGCAATTTTTAAATAAAGTCCAACGGCTAAGAATATATATGTCTTTCTATGAATTTGAGAAATATATATATTAATATTCTGGAAAGTCAGAAAAGGAATTCAAAAACTTTTTTTTGATTTTATAAAAACAATAAAAAATTCAAAAACGTTATTTTCTTTGTGTACTTGTTCTCTTTTTCTAGAAACTAAATCCTACAGTGACCACATTGATTATAAATAAAAGGTTAAAATATTAAACTATTATTAAACTTTTATTGTCAATGACATAAAGCTTGGTCCCTCATGCCCTCTTCTAGAATCCTTATTATGTGACGTTTTAACGTTTATCAACTATAAATCATTATATTTCACACATTATATTGTAACATGATAAAACTTATGCTTAGTTTGTAACAATGTGTTATTTGTGTCACTTGTAACATGACCATTATTGGTGGGTGCGATATCCTGTATATTTGGGTTGTAGGATTTTAATAATTTCATGATTTATTGAATCTGATTAACTAACTCAGAAAATATTTATAGATGGTTCTAATTTTAAACGTATTTTTCTAGATGATATATATAATAATTGAAAGTTAACCTTGTTAGTTTTTTTAATGATACGGATTGATTATGTGACAAAAACGTCTCTTACCGCAAATTAAGAGGAAAACTTAACACACATGGCCTACATTTTTAATGAACACTTGATTGAAGCCCTAAAACAACAAACAAGGTTAAATTTTAGCAACTTTCAATTATTCTTAACTAGGTTAGATCTCGTGTTCCACAAGGACGAAAATTATAATAAAAATAAAAAATATTATATGTAATACGTAAATTCAGTTATTTTATATAATAATTTTTATTTATGACTTTTATTTTATATTCATTTAAAATCAAATTATTACTTAAAGTATTAAAATTGAAATGCATGTATATAAAAAATGTTAGAAGATATGTCCATGTTTTTTACCATTTAATAATTTTCCAATATTTTAGCCATTGCATTTGATTTATATAGTCGGACTTTTGTTATTGATTTAAATGATTATAAAATAAAATTAATAAAGAATTTTATATTAAATTGTAAAAGGTTAAAGATCAGTCTTTATAACTTTATATGAATAAGTTGATTTAACTTTAGAATTTTATGCATTTAAGGGAATTTCATATGTGGAATTTGTGCATTTAATAAATTGTTATGTATTTTAATAAATGTTAATTAGGTGGAAAATGCATTTAAGAGAATTACATATGTGGAATCCAATGTGAACACTCTATAATGATGCCATGTGAAAAAATTATCTTGCTTTAATAGTATAGTTAGAGTTAGATGAACACTTAATTTGCAGTAAGAGACACATTTTTGCCATGTAAGCAGTCTATGTTATAAAAAAACTAATGGGGTTTTCAGTTAGTGCGAGATTTCTATACGAAAATGCATTCAACGTTGGGACTGTTAACAAATATTTTCTAAGTTTTGTAAGTCAAAGTTAAAAGTATTAAAATCCAATAATCCCTTATATGATGAAACATTTATTGTCGTCCATATATTCAAACTTATGGTTGATATTTGAGATTATAAACTTTTATGCATGGCATGTACAAATATTAGCTGGCTCTTGAGGTGTGCGTGCCATATTTCGGTCGAGGCATGTTATTTTGGAGGGCAAAAAAGTATATAGTATTTATATGTGTGTGTATATATAAAGACAGAGAGATACTTGATTTTGTTATTATATTTATTGTTATAACGCTAATATCATTTAAAAAGTTTATATATTTCGTCACTCACTAGATATAAGAGTCTTTTTATTTCAGCTCGGTCGATGTATATAAATTCTGGGAAACAAACCTAATTAAATACACATATAGTAATATCAGAATTAAATGTCAGAATCAATATACGATGTGGCTTTAGAATCTTTGTAGTTCGTTTAAAGACAAAAGAATAATATAATAATATAATCTTATTACTTCTGGACACCGAAGGTTCTGGGGATAGTCAAAAAGGAAAAATTCTTACAGTTATCACTAAGGGAGAACACAAACATCAAGTTAGTTGAGGAAATAATTTAATAGTTTAAACAGGACAACAAATTAAATGAGATTTATTTGCCAAGTAAATGTTAAATGAATATTTTGATACTAGAAAATTATGCCCCTTTACAAACTGAATGAAATAGATCACACAGGAAGAGAAAAAGAGTAATATTTGGTTAATTAATGAAATGCAGTTACCTATTTATTTGTTTTTGTTTTTAATTATGTTCTATTTTGTATTTCAGACTTTCACTCTCTCACTTTCTTGGCACCCATGGACGAAGCATAGCGAGGGCCTATTTTTTATGCAGTAATGTAAATTAACCTATTTTTTCTTGAAAATTTGTATACACACTATAAATTTACCTGTTTTCGGCTAAAAATTTGAGCCCGACCCCCTTTTTATGAAAACTTTC
Organism: Bidens hawaiensis; assembly: GCF_021521415.1. Lineage (NCBI taxonomy): Eukaryota > Viridiplantae > Streptophyta > Magnoliopsida > Asterales > Asteraceae > Bidens > Bidens hawaiensis. The sequence goes on from NW_027491262.1 coordinate 997,884, forward strand.
ATAAATAAGCTTCGCCACTGTTAACACCACCACCACCGCTTTTATCGCTGTCGCTGCGGCCAACACCACCACGCGATCATGTATCCTGCGGTCATTGCACTACAAGAATTTTGGCCTATCCAGACAACGATTTTTGAACTTTTCCTGACGACTTGTCGTCGGTACAAATCAAAAACACTTATCCCAACAACTTGTTGTCCGGAATAGTGTAGTTGGCATAGCTTCGTCCCGAAAAATAACCTAAAACCTTTCCCCACCACATTTCGTCGGGACAAGTGTTACAAAAACTTTTTTAAGAAAAAGTTTTATTTTTTATAAAAAACATAAATAACATTTTTTAATTATAATAATATAATATTCATTTATCTATACCGACGACATGTTGTCGGGATAGAGTTTAGATATTATTTTATTTTTTAATACTAGATGTCGTTGGTATAGATAAAGTAATAAAATAATATTTAAATTCTATCCCGACAACATGTCCTCGGTATAGATAAATGATATCCCAACAACTTGTAGTCGGTATAGATAACGGAATAAAATAATGTTTAAATCTATCCTGACAACATGTCGTCGGGATAAAGTATAGAATATTATATTATTTTATTATTACCGACAAAAAGTTGTCGGTATAGAATTTAAAAATATTTTATTTATTTATTTATCTATACCGACGACATGTTGTCGGTATAGAGTTTAAAATAATGCATCTGCAGGATGCTGCTGCATTTTTCGCTATTTTTCGGGATTTTTACCTGTTTTTCAACTTAATCCAAAATACCAAAATAAAAGTCCAAAAACCATTCATAACTTAAATTATCCTACATCAAACATATAACATTCAACCCTTCAATTTGTCCAAAACGTGCAAAAAAAAGTAAGTTATCCAAATGAAATACAACTAAAAGGACATTGCCATTGTTTAATCATCACTTTCATCATCGGATTCATAAGATTGATGTTGTTTCCATTGATTCTTGGCATCTTCAAGTTTTTTTGTCAAGCTCTTGTGACATTTTTGCAAACATCTCTTGCATCTGACTTTGTTGTTGTTGGAGTTCGGCTTTTAAACTTTCTTGCCAATCATGTTGTGATGATCCGGAGGAAGAGCCAAATTTAGGTACTAACAGGTGGTGTTGCCCTTCTTTCAATATGTCCAATTCCTCGTAGATGCCCGCGCGATTCACCAAAAACATTTCGAAAAACTTCTGAATCACAATAGTTGTCATCATCCCTTAAATCTCCAATTCTTCGTCTTTCCGCTCTAAAGCCGTTCCTAACATAATAAACATAAATATGCTCACTTTGGTTGAAATGGGTAATTTTGGCCCATTTGAACCAAAACCCTCATATGTTGAGTTATTTAAAGTGTGTTATGATCGTTTTGGCCCGAACAAACTTTAGTTTACCAACATATATTAGTTTTGGTTGAAATGGGTAATTTTGACCCATTTGAACCAAAACTCTCACATTTTGAGTTATTTAAAGTGTGTTATACTCGTTTTGGCCCGAACATACTTTAATTGACCAAAACATATAAGTTTGGTTGAAATGGGCAATTTTGACCCATTTGAACCAAAAATCCCATATTTTGAGTTATTTAAAGTGTGTTGTGCTCTTTTAGGCCCGAACACACTTTATATAACCAAAATATATAAGTTTTGATTGAAATGGATAATTTTGACCAAAATAAATACAAGTAGGTCCGAATCAGTTACATAGTCTAATCGTGCCGCTTCGTTGACCCATTCGCCAACCTTTGTATGGGTGTCCTCAAAACCCTCAACATAACTTGTAGGTTCTTTGTTTTCAGTCTAATTAGATATATTGAAAAAATTAATATAACCCTTTCAGCATGAGATTAAATTAGTATGTCTTTGTATAATAGTAACATTTTTCTTACCTGCACCCAACGCTTTTGGGTGTAAGATTGACTCCCGTGGCAACTCACATAGTGGTGTTTTTCTCGGTTTCTCTTATTTGCTTCACATTGGTTTAAGTATTTCTTATCTTGAAGAGCTTGTCAATCACGTCAATCCAACGTTCCTCGTCAAAGTCACTTGGAGGACAAAGTTTAGCCATTTCGGGATTGTCACCTCCCTTTATGAAGTCATAGTGAGACTTTAACTCGTTTTTTCGTTCCTTGAACGCCCTTTGACATTCATGGTTTATTGTAGCCTCAACTTTAGCCTAGTGATCTTTTTCTTGAGTGTGCGAATGAAGATCAAAATAATGCTGCCGGAACAAGTAATTAGAAACATAAAACAATATATATATATATATATTACAAATACAACATTCTATAATATACTTACATATAATGCATCCCATAACTCAAATTTATACTTTGAAGGAACTTTATTCCAATCGCGATAGTGCATAGGAAACTTGTTCCAAATGTGGGTCGACATGAACCTTATAAAATCAGACTGATTATCTCCAACAAACCTGACATGTTCACCAACGAAGGCAACTTGAATATGCAAGGGTTTGTTGCCGTTTTGTTCATATTTACTCATTAGTTTTTTATTGTTTGCCCTGCCTCTTGTTACTTTCGGGATTGCTACAATAATACACATATTAAAAAGTTAGCAAATTAAAAATATAGTCAATTTTAAGATATAATGTATTTAATTGAAACAACCAGATAACTTACATGACTCGCATCTCGAGGCGACCTTGTGTGGGTTCTTGCGAGGTGGTTGATTACCACCATCTTCCCCGTGTGCCCGGGCCACATCTGCCATTCCTACAAAAATTACAAATTAATAATGTGCAATGACAATATAATAAACAAAAACAATACATTTTAGCAATGTTAAGAAAAATTAATATTATGCATACATTTAATCAGACTCATCACTATAATAATGTGTGCCTAAATGGTTATTAGGACCGTCTTGATTTTCGTCATCTTCCTCGTCTGTAAGGTTCAATTCTTCTTCTTCATCTTCATCGTCATCATCATCATCATCGTCATCAACTGCAATTGGGATAGATGAACTAGGGTCACCACCTTCAACACGAGTCGTTATCCTTGGCAAACAGCCTAAGTCGACGTAAAGGTTACAATGATGTGATTGAGTTCCTTGTAAGACATTTGTCTCATCAGCCAAGTTGTAATCAGATTATTCACTTGATTCACCAACTTCGCAGTCTGAGTCGACAGCCAAGTTATAATCAGATGATTGATTGTCATGCAATACATCTACCTCATTGGTGACACTCATACTTGGATGGTCCCAAAGTTTTCGATGGTGAACATATTCCACGACCTTGTCGGTGGTTCGAGAAGGATCTTGGAGATAGAACACCTGTTTGGCTTGCGTGGCTAAAATATATAGCTGATCATCATACCATTTTTTATCAGCATACCATACACGGCTAACGTCGATAGTAGTGATATTGTCTTTCTTTTTTGTTCTGTTTCGCGACGTGTTGAACCATTTACAATGAAAAATTACCACGGAGTAACCATTTAAATATTTCAACTCCAAGATATCCTCTAGTTGGCCATACCATGCACTACCATCTTCTCCTATACTAACCACACCACTGTTTTGAGTAGTGCGTCTAGCATCACGATTATGTACAACAAATCTAACACCATTCACTATGCAAGCCGTGTAAGAATGTGCACTCAGCGGATCGTGCGCCAACGCCCTTAATTCTTTGATACTCTCTCGAGACGTAATGATGATGAAAACGAAGATTTATCTGCTTCATACTTAAACCATGAGAAGAAGTGTTTTTTCAAGTCTCACCCGGGAAATGTAGATTCAAATTCACTAGATGAAAGACAAAAGGTTAAAGTTGGTTAATCATAATATCTAAAATGAATATTAAAAAAATATAAATACATACGACTTGTAGTCGTTAATTTCATCGCAGTTGTTCAGTACAAACCATCCTAATGATTTTGTCTCCTCCATATTTATTGGTTTGAATACACTTTTTGACATTGGTCGACATTGTGATGCAAACACCTGCAAATGTCTCTTTGGAATGCCAGCATCCGCATTTGTATCAGGACGGTTGAATTTGCTTGGCGTGTTCTGAAGATACATAGAGCAAAATGTCAATGCTTCATCTGCAACATAACCTTCTGCTATTGAGCCCTCAGGCTTGGCTTTATTTCTGACATATGCTTTCAGTTTTTTCATGTATCTTTCAAATGGATACATCCATCTCATATACACAGGCCCACCAAGAAGAGTTTCTTCAGGTAAATGAATAAGTAAATGAATCATTATGTCAAAAAATGCCGGAGGATATATCAATTCCAAATTGCATAATACCTTTACCACCTCCTTTTGTGCTTCTTCCATATCTTTAACGCTTACTGATCGTGCACAAACTTTTTGAAACAATGTGCAAACCTGAGTGATCGCTGTTGAAACATTTGAAGGAAGACATCCTCGGATCCCAATTGGTAGCAATCGTTGCATGAGGATGTGATAATCATGAGACTTTAACCCTGTGATATTTGAATTACTTGGAAGCACCCTCTTTTTAAAGTTTGATCCAAAACCATCAGGTAGTCTAACTCCTCTAATGAGCTAACAAAAGCGTTCTCGCTCTTTGGTTTTGAAAGAATAATCGGCATGTGGTTGGTGGACCTTGTTGTTTTGCCTTTTTAGCCATAAATGTGGTCGAATACCCATATTTTCCAAATCTTGTCTTGCTTTGTGTTTATCTTTTGTTTTGTCATTCATTAGCAAAGTACCAAGCAAGCTCTCGTCGACATTTTTCTCAACATGCATAACATCAAGATTGTGTTTTAGTTTAAGAGAAGACCAATAGGGCAACTTGAAGAAGATACTCCGTTTGGTCCAATTAAGCTTGTTTTCTTCACGTTTTCTTTTCACACCTCTATGTATGTATGTATGTACGTATCTAACCATCTATATATGTAACCATGTATGTATGTATGTATATATGTAACCGTGTGTGTATGTATGTATGTAACCATGGATGTATGTAACCGTGTGTGTATGTATGTATGTAACCATGTATGTATGTATATATGTATGTATCTAACCATCTATGTATGTATGTAACCATGTATGTATGTATGTTTGTATGTATGTAACCATGTATATATGTATGTATGCATGTATGTATGTATGTATGTAACCGTGTGTGTATGTATGTAAAGAAAGTTAATTTTTTATTATTTATTTATAATTTAAGATGGTTTAAAGTAAAGAAAATAAAATGTAAAATATAAAAAACCCTATCCCGACAACAAGTCGTCGGGATTAGTTAGTTAATTGTTTATTAATTTATTTCTAATTTAAGATGGTTTAAAGAAAAGGAAAAATAAAATATAAAAAAGTTATCCCGATAACAAGTCGTCGGGATTGGGAACTTAATTTTTTATTAATTTATTTCTAATTTAAGATGGTTTTAAGAAAAGGAAAAATAAAATAAAAAAGTTTTATCCCGACAACAAGTCGTCGGTGGGTACTTAATTTTTTTATTTTTTTATTTCTAATTTAAGATGATTTAAAGAAAAGAAAAAACAAAATATAAAAATTCTATCCCGACAACAAGTCGTCGGGATTGGTTAGTTAATTTTTTATTATATATTTCTAATTTAAAATGATTTTAAAGAAAAGGAAAATTTTAATATAAAAAACCTATCCCGACAACATGTCGTCGGGATTGGCTAGTTAATTTTTTAATGTATCTTTCTAATTTTATGTTATTTAATGAAAAGGAAAAATAAAATTTAAAAAACTTTATACCGACAACAAGTCGTCGGTATTGGATAGTTCATTTTTTATTATTTGTTTTTAACCTACAATGATTTTAAAGAAAATAAAAATAAAATATAAAATTTCTATCCCGACAACATGTTGTCGGGATAAGTCTCGAGTCAAAGGTTTGGTTGAGTCAAACATTCTCTAGCCTATTAACAATTGACACGTGTGTTGAAAAGTTGAAAAATGTTGAAAATTTATTTTTCCTATCCCCACGACATGTTGTCGGGATAGGGTTTGATTTAGCGACAACATCCTATTGTCGGGATAGGTGTCGTCGGGATAGGCCAAAATTCTTGTAGTGTTGGTCCTTATCAACTTAGATTAAGGGGTAGTTTAACAAGGTTTTGTATTATCAGTTCTTAAATCCCAACAATGTAAGACCCCGAATCTCGGGAATCCTACAGTTGGTAATCATCTTAAAAAAATTCTCAAAAATTTAAAACCAAACGATTCTTTGTATTTAAAACAAGTTCAGAGTAAATAACAGCGGAAAAAGTGTAAGTATTTAAATATCCCAAACACGGGTACAGGTGTCCAAAATCAAATGTAAATAAAATATTTGTTTTATTTGAATTCCTCGACCAGAAATGCCTTCAACCTCCCGAGTAGCATCCAGCACGTCCAAGCGGTAGCATCCACTTCTTAACCTGAAAGTCAATCTAACATACACACAAAGTCAGCTTGAGCTGAGTGAGTTCAACTTTTCATAAACGACATTCATTAAAAATTTACATTCCATAAGTATGAAATGTAGTGGAAAATCATGAGACCATAAAATCATAAATAGCCTTTCTCAACCAAATCATAAGTGAATAAAACATTAAACATCTTTTCACACAGCACGGGCCTCCTCACCTCGGGTCTTCCCCGAGTAATATATTTGACCCAGCCACGGTTTAACAAAACCGTTAAAATCATGCAACACGAGCCTCCTCACCCCGGGTCATCCCCAAGTAATATATTTGACTCGGTCACAGTTTAATAAAACAAAATCACGCAACACGAGCCTCCTCACCCCGGGTCATCCCCAAGTAATATATTTGACTCGGTCACAGTTTAATAAAACAAAATCACGCAACACGAGTCTCCTCACCCCGGGTCATCCCCAAGTAATATATTTGACTCGGTCGCGGTTTAACATCCAAACACGTGATACGGGCCTCCTCACCCCGGGTCTTCCCCAAGTAATATATTTGACCCAACCACGGTTCATACATCCAAGCACGTGATACGGGCCTCCTCACCCCGGGTCTTCCCTAAGTAATATATTTGACCCGATCACGGCTCAACATCAGGATCGAGCATACGTACAACCCAAACACGTAACATTCGGCGCATGCAACACAAGGTAGGCATACGCAACATTCAGTAGTCGAGACGACTACAAACATTCAGGGTCGAGCAAACGTACAACCCAAACACGTAACATTCGGCGCATGCAACACAAGGTAGGCATACGCAACATTCAGTAGTCGAGACGACTACAAACATTCAGGGTCGAGCAAACGTACAACCCAAACACGTTACATTCGGCGCATGCAACACAAGGTAGGCATACGCAACATTCAGTAGTTGAGACGACTACAAACATTCAGGGTCGAGCAAACGTACAACCCAAACACGTAACATTCGGCGCATGCAACACAAGGTAGGCATACGCAACATTCAGTAGTCGAGACGACTACAAACATTCAGGGTCGAGCAAACGTACAACCCAAACACGTAACATTCGGCGCATGCAACACAAGGTAGGCATACGCAACATTCAGTAGTCGAAACGACTGTAACATCGCCAAATATAGGCCAAGCAATAATGTATATACATATATATATATATATATATATATATATATATATATATATATATATATATATAACATCCCAAGGCCTACCATTGCTAGCAAGCCTATATAAATTCGTTTAAAAACATTTCAAGAGTTTAAATATCAAAACGGGATTATAAAACATTCCAAGAGTTTAAAATATAATACGGGACACGAACAGTTAGGCCATCATCAACACTAAGTATTCATACTTAGACATCTATATACATCCATATGTTTATATCCCTATAAATACCATCCCAATAATAACATCAGGGTCGAGCATACGTACAACCCAAACACGTAACATCTCATCCAAGTAATAACATCAGGGTCGAGCACACGTACAACCCAACACGTAACATCTCATCCAAGTAATAACATCAGGGTCGAGCACACGTACAACCCAACACGTAACATCAGTGCATGCAAACATAAATAAGTCTACTCATATTCAATTACTGCCAAGTCCACTAACATCTTCGAGTCTAGACCATCAATAATGTATGTAACCTTAAGGACACAAGACCATGAACGAGTCTAAAATATCCTAAGACATACAAAATTATTCAAATATAGCTTTCAAAATGCACCATCACGAGTGAGACCATGTAAAACTATTCAATTCCCTGTAACGAGTAAAATCTTTTAAAATTGTATTTCGGTGTGTATGCTAGCCCAAAACGTAAAAGAGTAAAAAGGGCATCATGAACTCACCTGAATCAACCGAACACCTGCAATGAGCTAGGAAATCCCTAAGTGCACAATCACAAGCAAGGGCCTGTAAATTATACACAACGCGTTACTAAACTAGACTGTAAGAACACTCTAGCCTAATGGACCGTTCAAGCCCAACAACTTGGCCCAAGGCCCAATACTTTGGCCCAAGGCCCAACAACTTGGCCCAAGGCCCAACACTTTGGCCCAAGGCCCAACCACTTTTGCCCAAGGCCCAACAACTTGGCCCAAGGCCCAACACTTTGGCCCAAGGCCCAACAACTTGGCCCAAGGCCCAACACTTTGGCCCAAGGCCCAACCACTTGGCCCAAGGCCCAACACTTTGGCCCAAGGCCCAACAACTTGTCCCAAGGTCCAACACTTGGCCCAAGGCCCAACAACTTGGCCTAAGGCCCAACGATAATCAAATCGGGTCGAATGCGCGCGAAATAAACCTTAAAACCATTTGTTAAACGAATAAGCTCCGAATGGACCAAATTCCATTTTAAATCTTTTCATTCATCAAGATTATGTCACCCGAGTTGATAGGGTTGACGGTTCCTTTTTACAACTCTTACTTTAACGTTTAAACGAAAATTCACGCATCACCGACTCGATTGACGAAGCACTACCCCAACAGCCCCGTGCATCAAAAATATAATTTTCCCACAGCCCTTAAACCCACATAGGGCTGTACAAACTGATTCGGTCAGTCATCCAATCGTTTAACGCATCAAACTCAACAATTGCCAATCCTACACCCGATAAACCCTAGTTTTCAAACTAAAATGGATTGACCGACCTAAACACCTCCATTGGCCATGAAATTTTAGTATATTATAAGTGACATACCTAAGAATATGACGGAGTACGAACTTCAATTATAACAGCCCCGAAAGATGCGAGAAAGGGCAGCCACCGGTTAAGCCTAAAACGAACTTATCGATCAATACGAATATAACATGCAGATTTTAGCATGCAAAGATGTATTTTATTACATAGGAAAACCATGGAATTAAATTATTAAATTTTTACCAGTGTTGCATAAATATCTTAAGTTTATAAAAATATTTTTATTATATTTTTCTAGTGGACACAAAAATCATAAAAATTCTTCCAACACAGAAAGGTATGTGCAACTATTTCAGCTGCGCAACAAAATGGTTTTATTTTTATAAAATTCATTACCCAGCCAAATTAAACGATTCCAATTGGGTTTGGTTCCTAACTCAAAATATTAACTTAAAGAAGTGGAACCAATCAATTTAGACTTGTCGAAAAAAGGTTATGATGTCTGGAAGACGGACCAGAATCCGTCGTCCCGCATCAGGTTTGACACTCGATTTTATAAAATCATAAAATGTATTCAAATCTCGTCCAAAAATTACGTATTATACCTTTCTGGAAACTAGACTCAAAGTAGAACATCATGGAATCATCGATCAAAAACAGTGGATTAACATCGCGTTACAGACCCTACAATAAACGTATACGAATCTGTCAGCAAGCTGTTATCATCAAAACTCAATCTTAATGACCAATAAGCGCGTTAATATGATCAATTAAGGTGTAAAAGACATTGGGAATCATAAAACCGACCTTGAATTGAAGTTTTCACGGCTGAAACTTGGCTGGGCAGAAGAAAAACGAGCAGGGGGGGTCCAGGTCCGACGGCTGCAAATAGGTTTAGGGTTAGAGTTCTCTTTTGTTTTATGATATAAAATAGTTACATCCAAGTCCCTCCAAATTGAAGTATGTAGCAACTTGGGTGGAAAGTTGTAAGGCCCCGAACCCGGTGACCCTACTTTAGCGTCGGATTTACTCATAAACACAGTTCTTCAAATCAGAGTTTATTAAAACTTTTCGCGGAATATAAAACATCAATCGTTTGTTACAAAACATTAAATCTTTTCTTTGATACCATAACACAAAACTTTATATTTAAAACATCTTTACTTCTTTCTTCAGATGCCAGCCGTTCAATCCATGCTATGCGTCATCCTCTTGCTAGCTCTGAAATCGGCTCACCTGCGTGCATACTAAAAGTCAGCTACGCTGAGTGAGTTCTAGTTAATCAGGCAACATACAATTTTATTCTCATATATTTCTTAACGTATCCGAAGACACATATTTCTACCTTAACCTCGTATAAATATCCATAGGAGGATCATCACGTAATATCTATTAAAAGAACCTTTACCATTACCATACTATATAGAATTTCCATAGGAGGAACACTCTATATACTTTCCATAGAAGGAACACTTTACTATCCATAGAAGGAACCCTATACTTTCCATAGAAGGAACCCTATACTTTTCATAGAAGGAACCCTATACTTTCCATAGAAGGAACACTATACTTTCCATAAAAGGAACATTATACTTTCCATAAACGGAACATTTTACTTTCCATAAAAGGAACATTATATTATCCATGTAAGGAACTCTATATATATCCATATAAGGAACACTATCTATAAGTTATTATTTAATATCCATGTAAGGAGCTAATCACTTCCCTTGACGATACGTGCAATATCCGAAGATCGTTCACGTACCGACAAGCTTTCATTCATAATGTTTATACATCATCCTCACATTACATACAATATTAATATCTTTATTTACATCCTGACAGTACGTGCAATATCCGAAGATCGTTCACGTACCGTCATGCAATCAATCATATCTATCACATATATCATACACGGCATACACTTACCATTTAAGGTAAGTGTATTAACTATCACATTGAGTATGCACACAGCCCCGAAAACGTAACACATAAATGGGGCTAGAAACTCACCTGAACTCTGCTTCTTTCTTCTGATAGCTGTAAATCCCTTCTTTAACTGAGCTCGGCTGACTGTACAAGTTACACGTATCAATACTCGCCTGATCTAATCTGGTGGTCTAGTATTAGCTTACTTTAACTTATCGCTTGATAATTTATTTTCTAATCAAACTTGGCTTTAGGCGAAGTTAACCCTCGGGCGAACTTGGCTTCAGGCGAAGTTAAACCTCAGGCGAACTTAGCTTTAGGCGAAGTTAAACCTCAGGCGAACCTATCATCAGGCGAACTTGTCATCAGGCGAACTTAAACCTCAGGCGAACTTGTCATCAGGCGAACTTAGCTTGCAGGCGAAGTTCATCAGGCGAACTTAGCTTGCAGGCGAAGTTCATCGCTTGAAGGCGAAGTTGCCCAGATGAAGGCGAAGTTGCCCAGATGTCCGCTGTTTCAGTTTCTGATCAACATTTCGGGCGATTTTAACACCCTTGTTAAGGTTCAATACCACCCACTACACTTCCCGACCATTTTTGGTCGTTTATACACTAAAAGCTCGGATCTTTAAACTTCCAAGATCAAGATTCATACCTTTTGAGCTTGTTTGGATCTCGTTTATCTTGGTATCACCACTAATCTTTCTCTCTTACCCGGACCTCGCTCGATCCTTCCTTCTTTCTCGGCCCGGCCGGCGGCGGTTTTGGGTGTGCTTGGTGTGTGGAGTGTGCTTGGATAGAGATAGAGTGAAGATATTTTGGGGTGTTAGGGTATTTATATCCCTGAGATCCCATGGACCTAAGGCCCATTCTCATTTAACCCATCCTAATTAGTCCAAGTCCACAACCCACATCCATTACCCAACACTAGCCCGACCCATACCAACTCCTATTATATTATTTATTTCCTGATAACCCGGGTAAACTTTCTCTCTATAACTAAGTAACATAATTAATATTACTTGAAAATTTCGGGATGTTACAAGTCTTCCCTCCTTAAAGAGGTTTCGTCCCCGAAACCTAACTTATTCCCTATAAAAGGAAAACTTCTTATATTTACACGCTTTATTGAATCGCCTTCGTTTTCTGAGTTACCCTTCTTACTTCCGACTTTGCAGTTATCGAATGGTGGTCACGTGTATTAGCTATTTAAGGTAGCTTGTCCATGAGGCCCTCAATGTACCAAGTCTCGTTTCGATCTTTAAGAGGCTTTGTCTTATATCATATTAATGTTAAAGCCTAAGTCGACACTCTATCACAACACGTCAATTTATCATGACTAACATGCATTCAGACAATTCGTACCATAATTAATAAACACCAGATTAAATTTCAACATAAAACAACACGCATCGAGTCATCAATAAGTTACACATAGATTTAATACTTATGGCTAGCATCTAGCCTTCTTGAATGTCTTCTCTAAGCATACGGAGGAATCTGTTAAACCTCAAGCACTCTTCTTTCCTTCATGTCCTCCCTTTGGCTTCTTGCAATCCCTTGCTAGGTGCCCACGTCCTCCACAGTTGTGACACATATGGTAATCATTACATTCCCAAGAGGAATGTCCTACTCTTCCACACCTGAAGCAAACACCTAATCCCTTTCTGCACTCTCCGGGGTGTCTCTTCCCACATTTTTCACAAGCAGTGAACCTCTCTTGCCTTGCCTTCTTTTTGCGTGGATCCACCTCATTGGCTTCCTCTGGTTCTGGGGTTGGGTTCTTTTTCTTCGGTTCCATCTTCTCCCCTTCACAGTTGGCAAGGTCCTCATAAATCATCTCGGCCAATTCCACGGCCGAGTCAAATGTTGCGGGCTTACTAGACTTAACCAAAGTGCGAACATTCCGCGGAAGTCCCCTTACGTAACACTTGATCCTTTTAGCTTCGGTGTTCACCATGTCAGGTACCAACCTAGACATGCGGTTGAATTCAGTAGTATACTCCCGTTGTGTCATCTCTCCCGCTTTCAAATTCAGAAACTTTATCTCCACTCTTTCAACTTCTGTATCAGCGCAGAACCTCTTCATCACCATGTCCTTTAGGTCATTCCAACTCATCTCCTTGATCTCTTCACGGGTCTTCCTCTGCTCCACACTCTCCCACCAATACATAGCCTCGTCTTCAAAAGATTGAGTGGCTTAACCGACAGCTTGGTCAGGACGGCACTCGCTAATGCGGATAACCTTATCCATGGCGGTTATCCACTGAAGAGTAGCGATTGCGTCTCCTAAACCAGTCAGCTTAGGCGGGTCACAACCTTTGAAGGACTTATAGTTGCAACCGCCTCGGCCCCTCTTCCTATCATCATCTTTCACAGACTTTACCTCACTCGAGTCACCCCTTTCCCTCTCGTCATCCTTTCTATTATTACCACCTGCCCCTTCAACGGTTCGTTCACGGCTTCCAGCAGATCCTTCGGGATTCAGGTTCTTCACAGCAGCAACTACAGCTTGAACAATGGCTGCTTGAACTGCAGGGCTAAGTTGAACTTCTTCGTTGTTGTCCTGGTCTCCTCCAGCGGCGCTCCCTTCATCTTCGGTGTGGGATGCTTCTTCTACCGAGGGTTGCCGGACAAGACGAGGCCTGCCACGACGTCCAGCGCGACCCCCAGTTCCCACAAATTCTCCAGCTCCAGCCATCAGTATTCTTAAAGGGACAACACAAACATCATCACTCAAGGAACTATTTAGTACAAGGATAGCAAGGCTAACAGGTAATAACAGTGGCCAGCTGTGACTAGCTGATCACGTTGCTTTCCGTGTCCTATTCGCTTCCCTTTATGAGTCTATTTGTGCTGGTTCTACTTAAGCAGTTAGTCACATCAAACAATCAATTACTTCTATCCTTATCGTTCACATATCTTTCCTTTCTCCTTAACATATATCATTTAATCATACACTTTACCTTTACTGATCTTACTTGAGCGACACATGGCATTCTTGGACTGGCATCTTCTTTTCTTTCTTACTTAAATCCCATTCTCTGTTCGAGTCTAAGCATGTAGGGTGCTTAAATCTCTCGAACTTATGCTCTGATACCAACTTGTAAGGCCCCGAACCCGGTGACCCTACTTTAGCGTCGGATTTACTCATAAACACAGTTCTTCAAATCAGAGTTTATTAAAACTTTTTGCGGAATATAAAACATCAATCATTTGTTACAAAACATTAAATCTTTTCTTTGATACCATAACACAAAACTTTATATTTAAAACATCTTTACTTCTTTCTTCAGATGCCAGCCGTTCAATCCATGCTATGCGTCATCCTCTTGCTAGCTCTGAAATCGGCTCACCTGCGTGCATATTAAAGTCAGCTACGCTGAGTGAGTTCTAGTTAATCAGGCAACATACAATTTTATTCTCATATATTTCTTAACGTATCCGAAGACACATATTTCTACCTTAACCTCGTATAAATATCCATAGGAGGATCATCACGTAATATCTATTAAAAGAACCTTTACCATTACCATACTATATAGAATTTCCATAGGAGGAACACTCTGTATACTTTCCATAGAAGGAACACTTTACTATCCATAGAAGGAACCCTATACTTTCCATAGAAGGAACCCTATACTTTCCATAGAAGGAACACTATACTTTCCATAAAAGGAACATTATACTTTCCATAAAAGGAACATTTTACTTTCCATAAAAGGAACATTATACTATCCATGTAAGGAACTCTATATATATCCATATAAGGAACACTATCTATAAGTTATTATTTAATATCCATGTAAGGAGCTAATCACTTCCCTTGACGATACGTGCAATATCCGAAGATCGTTCACGTACCGACAAGCTTTCATTCATAATGTTTATACATCATCCTCACATTACATACAATATTAATATCTTTATTTACATCCTGACAGTACGTGCAATATCCGAAGATCGTTCACGTACCGTCATGCAATCAATCATATCTATCACATATATCATACACGGCATACACTTACCATTTAAGGTAAGTGTATTAACTATCACATTGAGTATGCACACAGCCCCGAAAACGTAACACATAAATGGGGCTAGAAACTCACCTGAACTTTGCTTCTTTCTTCTGATAGCTGTAAATCCCTTCTTTAACTGAGCTCGGCTGACTGTACAAGTTACACGTATCAATACTCGCCTGATCTAATCTTGTGGTCTAGTATTAGCTTACTTTAACTTATCGCTTGATAATTTATTTTCTAATCAAACTTGGCTTTAGGCGAAGTTAACCCTCGGGCGAACTTGGCTTCAGGCGAAGTTAAACCTCAGGCGAACTTAGCTTCAGGCGAAGTTAAACCTCAGGCGAACTTAGCTTTAGGCGAAGTTAAACCTCAGGCGAACTTATCATCAGGCGAACTTAAACCTCAGGCGAACTTGTCATCAGGCGAACTTAAACCTCAGGCGAACTTGTCATCAGGCGAACTTAGCTTGCAGGCGAAGTTCATCAGGCGAACTTAGCTTGCAGGCGAAGTTCATCGCTTGAAGGCGAAGTTGCCCAGATGAAGGCGAAGTTGCCCAGATGTCCGCTGTTTCGGTTTCTGATCAACATTTCGGGCGATTTAACACCCTTGTTAAGGTTCAATACCACCCACTACACTTCCCGACCATTTTTGGTCGTTTATACACTAAAAGCTCGGATCTTTAAACTTCCAAGATCAAGATTCATACCTTTTGAGCTTGTTTGGATCTCATTTATCTTGGTATCACCACTAATCTTTCTCTCTTACCCGGACCTCGCTCGATCCTTCCTTCTTTCTCGGCCCGGCTGGCGGCGGTTTTGGGTGTGCTTGGTGTGTGGAGTGTGCTTGGATAGAGATAGAGTGAAGATATTTTGGGGTGTTAGGGTATTTATATCCCTGAGATCCCATGGACCTAAGGCTCATTCTCATTTAACCCATCCTAATTAGTCCAAGTCCACAACCCACATCCATTACCCAACACTAGCCCGACCGATACCAACTCCTATTCTATTATTTATTTCCTGATAACCCGGGTAAACTTTCTCTCTATAACTAAGTAACATAATTAATATTACTTGGAAATTTCGGGATGTTACAAAAGTTAAGTGAGAACGTTTACGAGGTTTGCAAGGAGCTCCCGGGAGAATGCCGGGTCAAGCCCGATAAATATACAAACTCTACAACGTGCATGCCGATAAACGAAAATGTCGGGTGTTACATAGCCGTAAGAGGGGATGTTTTGGGAAAAAAAGGATGGACAAACGGACTTTTAAAACGTATTACAAGACTCTAAATTAGAAAGATGAAACCCCGGCTTTTTGACCAACATTTATAAACGATCGAGCCGATTAACGAGATTTACGGGCGTTACAAACAAGATAAAGGATATTAGGTTGAACTTTATAAACTTCAACATGACCAAGACTTTACTGAAAAAGATTGAGGACTTAAAAGAGAGAAGACATGTGTTGGCTATGACAGACAATGATCTTATTCCTTTATTGAGGGATCAACGTCAACTTTGGAATCTATTTTTCACAAAGAAACAAAAAGAGACGAAATATTTCAAACAAAGTTTGTGGTCATAAACTTTTATAAAATGAAGATAAACGAGATGAAATATTTCAAACAAAGATGACATTCTGATATAGCAGCATGTATGTGGTGAATTTAGGGTTTTATTATCGTGTACATAGGTATGAGAAAACCATTGTGTAAGTTAGCCCTACACATTCTAATTCTTACGAATTTCTCATGTCATTGTTAATGTTAATTTAAGGTTTTATTATCGTAAATCTATAATTTATGTATTTGTGATATGATGTTTATAACGAAGAACAAAATTGTGTTTTGTTTACTTTATTATGTGATTCGAGGTGGTTCATATATATTTGTTGTATTAACTTTTCAAAGATGTATGATTAGGTAGCCTTAGACATGAGTTTAGTCCATATTTTATGATTTGGTATACCATTTGTTATTACTATTGTTTATTATTTTAACTTAAAATTGATAATAAAAATTTATCATCTAGTTTATACGTATCATCATGATGTTTTATATTAAAATACTCCAACTTTGATGTGAACTAATTTGATGTAAGGAGAATTCATTAATGTATTGATATTTTGTATTGATTCAGATTGTGAGCATGGTCATAGGATTAATTAAATAGCAAAACAATGAACATCAAAAAGCCTACAAGAATTGAATTAAAAGAATAATAACTGGAATCAACGGAGCTCACAGGCTGTACCTTTTAACATACTGGCATCGAAGTTGAATTAGTGGGGGCGCATGACAATATTATAGTTAACGAAATGTGCTTGAGCCACAAGTCTGACAAGACTAGAGGAGATTAGGAGGGGACGCCACCCCCAATTGAAATGAGGGGGCTGCGGCAGTTCGAAAGCGAGAAAAGAAAAGAACCACACTAGCTAGCAGCTCAAAATATATACGGCTCATCGAAGAATTAAAGAAGCAGGCAATGAGATTGGTGAATTAATTCAAGCTACTAAGCACACATGTCAATTAATTTAAGCTCGTAGGCTAGTAGCTGAACTATATTATTTCTTTTCGGATGAACCGATATATATATATATATATATATATTAGTTTTAGAGCCCGTGTCACACACGGAATAATTCAAATTATCAAATTATAAGTAAAAAAAAAATAATTACATAGCGTATATGAAAAAAAATGTATTACATCTATGCTTGTATCTATACAATGTGTACATAAATTGATTTTATTTATATATATCACAAAATGATTTTATTAGATGAACTTAATAAAAAAATGTCCGTGAAAAAACGCACCCAAGAATGCTTCTTTCTATTGAAAAATTCATTCTCGGTGCCATATATGCATAATTGAAAGACTTTTGGTTATGAACCAATTTCGGAAATTAATCTTCTCATACGATAGTAGTTCTAACCACTCAGCCTAAATACAAAATGAGTGTTACCTTTATTGATATATTTATCAATTTACCACCCATCAAAGGAAAGTAGAACATTAAATTGTAACAATGGATGTTCTTCAAGAGCTATGTTTTTCTGAGCTACACCATGAAAAAGATTTTGATAAGTTTCAGAGGGCTTCTCGACTTTGTCATAATGGCAACATAAAAAATAATATGTTAACCCATTCAATTTTGTGAATATTCATTTGAGCATAGTTTTGCATGACATGCTTCCCAAACAACGTTCTGATCACAATTGAAGGAAAAATTAATGTTGACATAAATATTTCAAATTTGATAAAAGTTAGAAGCATTGATAGGCATGGGGGTGACACGTCGAAAGTGTTCGCAATATTTTCTTATATATTAATAGTTGAGGGGAAAATAGTCAGTTTGCCAAATCCCGAACCTTTTGATTATTTCAAAAAGTGCCCTTAAAAATAAATTTGAAACTTGAATCATGTTTAACTTCTAACTTTCATACTTTTGACATTTTAAAGTCAATACTTTGAACTCATAACAAATTTGACGATAAATCTATTTTGCATTCTCAAACTTTTAAAAATACTCAAAATTTTCAGTTTGACCCGTTACAAATTTTAACCTAAATGCAGCTAACTTATACCAAACAATCTATTTACCAATTTTTGACCCATAAAATCAAATTTATGTTTCACAAAAAACCCGAAACAATTTTCATTTCAGAAACATGATTTGTTGTTGATTTTTGAAATTCACCACGTATTTTGAAATATATAGTAAAATAATATGTTAATATTTATATTTATAAAAATATATAGATATTATATAAATATATTGTAAAAGGAAAGTGAATCATTATTGATTTATTACATATATTAGGGTATATTAGTTTTGGAGGAAAAAAATTATGAGAATTAACCAAAACATGACAAGTGTCCACATTTATTTTACTTTATTAGAATAGGTAGATATATATATGTATATATATATATAGGGTAAGGATCCTAAGAGAACTATTGGCAAATTGAGAACTTTGATAACCATTTTTGACCACTAAAAAAACCCTCTAAAAAATATTAAAAAAAATATAAAACAAACAAAACCGAAAATTTTAAAAAAGTAAAAAAACCAAAATTCTTATAT
Organism: Bidens hawaiensis; assembly: GCF_021521415.1. Taxonomy (NCBI): domain Eukaryota; kingdom Viridiplantae; phylum Streptophyta; class Magnoliopsida; order Asterales; family Asteraceae; genus Bidens; species Bidens hawaiensis. Next base: position 1,017,033 of record NW_027491262.1, read on the forward strand.
TTCATTCCGGTTTCATTAACAAAAATGAAAATTTTTTTTCTTTTTAATTCGTATTATACCTATGCACATATGTATACTTTCATTTAATCTCTAGTTACGTAATATACACATATGTACATTATCATTTACCTTAAATTATACATATGTGTATAGGAAAAAACATGTGTGTACATATTATACATATATGTATAATAAAAAAACCGATTTTTTTTTCTTTTTAATTCGTATTATACCTATACACATATGTATACTTTCATTTAATCACTAGTTATGTTGTACACATATATACATTATCATTTACCTTAAATTATACATATGTGTATAGGAAAAAAACATGTGTGTACATATATGTATATGTATAATTTAGCTAAACCGAGAATTTTTTTTACGTTTTTTTAGAAACCGGGATGATAAATAAGAACTTTGGTTTTTTTACTTTTTTTATTTTTGTGTTTTTTTTGTTTTATGATTTTTTTTATTTTTGGGTTTTTTTGTGGTCTAAAATGGTTCTCATAGTTCTCAATTCCCAAAAAGTTCTCACATGATCCTGATCCTATATATATATATATATATATATATATATATATATAGGATTAGGTTCATTTCAAAAATGTTTTTTGGGAGAGAAGTGCGAGAAGTTATTATAACCAATCATAATTTTTCTTTTAATTTTATCTTTAATTTATATAGAAGAGTATAATTGTAATCTTCACAAATTTGTGTATATGGTAACTAGTAAATGTTGTAGGAGGTTTCAAATAACAATTTATATTTATTTTTCTTAAATATTTGCAAGAGGTTACTCAATTAAAACATGAAATTATTTATATATGCTGTACATGAAATCCAACATTTTAAAATAAGTATAATACATATCAAATTTATGAGGTTTATGAAAAGTAACATAAAACGAATTTTTAAAATTCTTATTTATCTTTATCTCCAAAATCATTTAACACTTTTGCAATTGAACCTCATAGTGTTCTAACTTCTCGTACATAAGATAAAACACATATCAACACAAATCAATAAACAAATCTACGTTTATATTATTATTTTCTTTTTATAACGAACAAACAACCATTTTTTTAATTTTGAATTTAACCATACTTTATTAAAATATATTCATAATTCAAATTCCCATAATCAATATTGTTCTATCTATAGATTATCAGCAAACAAATATACATCTATTTCATTTTATTTTTAATTTCAATATTTTTATCTAAATGGCGCATGCACACTTCGAAATAGCACCTACACAATATATAAATAAATCTACACACGATAAAAATTATGGTACACAATTCGAAATACCTCATACACAGTATATATATGAACCTACACATGATAAAAATTATACATACAGAATTCAGAATACCACATACACGATACAATTTATAAACCTACATAGCACATACATGAACCTACATACGATAAAAAGTATACAAGTAATTCAAAATACCACATATATAGTACATAAATGAACCTACACACGATATAAGTTACACATACAAAATTCTCACTTACACAGTACATATATATGAACCTACATAATATAAAATAATCATTTATTTATTACATTAAACTACATATAATAAATAACGGATAACACTAATAACCTATATTTGCAAAATTTTCACATACACATTCATGATACCACCTACACAATACATATAAACCCTACACAGTATAAAATGAACTATTTTTTATTTTTTATTCTTCACATTAAAGTACATATAAAAAATAATATATCATATTAATAGCTTATAGTTGTAAAATTTTCACGTACACATTCATGACTTCACATACACAATATATGAATATGTGTAGACAATACAAGATATTTGTTGCATTTGAAAAAATATAATTGAAGACATTATGGTATTTGATTAAAATTATATTTGTTTAACATTAATTTGATTAATAGTATCAATTAAAAAATTTACATGTAACTTTCAATTAGTTAGTAATAATAAGAAATAAATGATATTAATGATTTAAGTTACACTTTAAACACTCCACAAATCAAAGACCTAACTACCCTTATTGATTAAATTCTTGGTAAATTGGTATCCTCATAATTACTAGTTACCTTAACCAATCTAATCCATTGATTACACATAGCCAATGTTAATCAATGGTTCAGATTGATTTCTCGCACTTCTCGCTATAACTTGACTTCTCGCATGATCCATCCCCTATATATATATATATATTTATATTTATTATTCTTGTTTCATTCATAATTAGGAGAGGCTAAATTGTTAAACTGCCTGAGTTTGAATAAATACTTTGTAGACTCGTTTATTTTCGGTTTGGATTGTTTATTGATTGGTTCCATGCTTTGGTAAAGTTTTTATTGTATTTGGTTGTGATGCATATGCGTATTTGGGTATTAATTTATGATCAATTTGCTATTTCGTATGCGTCTTTGTGAATGTATTTCATGTACGGATACGTATTAGGTTGTTTAGTATGTGTTTGTAACTAGCTTATGGTTTACAGTCTACTTATTCCATAGGAACGATAATTGAAAGTTTAGAGATACTTTATATTCTGTCACTTGAGAGACTATGAGGTAAATAAGTGTCGTATATATTTTTTTTACAGGTTTGGGTAGTGATTTCACGGGAGTGAGTTACACTAGATTCTTTTAGATTCTTACATATCCGAATTATAACCGAATTCAATAAGAATAACTCTTTATGACTTATGGTGTTTTGTGATTAGAGAGACTGGGTGGTAATTTAAACTTTGGGTACTTTAGAATAGTTAGGTAAGGTGAGACCAGGAGGTGAACCGAGCCATTAAACCGTTGAGCTTTACATGATATTTAGGGTTCTTAGGTATTGTTGGTGAGACCGGGAGGTGATCTAGCATACTTCGGTTATTCCTTAAGTTTCATATTTTAGAATCCGGTTACCAATCATAAATCCAATTCCGAGAGTTTACAAGTTGACTAGTAGGATTTTTTGCCTAGGTAGTTGTTTCCCCTATTAAGTTCCAGCCCTATTTGTTCGTATCTAGTTTTCGTGTCAGTTTTAGTCTAAGTATTCTTTAGTTTATAGTTAATAATTAAAAACACAAATCAATTAATCCAATTTAGTTTAGTTGAGTCAGAGTCTAGTTTAGGTGTCGCTAGTGTCCTTTGGGTTCGATATCCGAACTTCATTAGGCTTTACTATAGTCGATAGGTACACTTGCCTATCTAGTGGTCAAGCATTAAGAGAGTCTAGGCTTATGAATTTAAAACTAGAGCGTCTAGGTAATTAGGTTATGTTTGATAGACCGCATTTTTCACATCAAGCTTTCAATATAATATAATATAAAATGGTATGATATTCCTTTAATTTATCGCCACTAATAATTTATTTAATTTTAACAATTAGGTTTTAATAAAAAATATGATGGATGTTCATGTTATAATCTAAAGTAATTTTACTGTGAAAAAGACATTCAATTACATAAACTTGTTTTGCAATTGGCAAAGTTTGCACAGTCCATTCAATAGATAAACGGCTGAACCGGTTCTAGTACAGAACTGATTATCGATAACTGACTTTACCGGTTTTGGAACCAAACCAGTTACTATAATAGGTTCCGGTTCTATATATCAGTAATTTTTTGTTCCAGTTCCAGGTCGGTTCTCTCGGTTCTGAACCGTTGCACAACCCTAGACGGGATCTACCCTACTTGGTTGATGTTTGTTAAAACGTACCCATATCCCATATTGCCTAAAGAAAAGGGTTCTTGATCGATGTCGAAAGGTCAATCAAAAACATTTATAAAATACCTTTACTAGCAAGGAAAAGTAAGGCGTCGAATCCACAGGGAATCAGTGGAAAGTACTAATCAAGTTTGATGACTTTTAAGTAATTTTAATAAGGTGGACAAATGATGTCAAGAGGTTTAAAAGATTTGTATTTGTAAACAATGATTAAAAAGCAACCAAACTCCAGGGTTCAAGTTTTGAAGCTAATTTGATAGACGATTAAACCTATGGAATTATACTCTTTGTTTGAATCAATAAAACAAAAGACTAAATGTTTGACTATGGTGATCATTAGAACTTAATCCAATTGATTGACACAGCTAAATAATAATCTATTTGATTGTAATCTTAGGCAATGAAGAAATATTAGTTTTATGGTTAAAGATAACTAGGTCAATGACAATAAGAACTCAATCCTAATCGTTGATGACCAAAATCAATAACTGATAAACTGAAAATCTCAATGATTACCCAAAAGCATGTTCAAGCACACAAACAAAATCCAAAAATAAGGTTTAGAGTACCAACAATCCAATGAACAACTCAACCCTACACCCAGAGATGGTCACGAGTTGTTTAGCCTAGCATGGTGGTCTTGAATAGCTTCTTTGATTCTTGAAGAGATGATGCCATGGATGATTCGGGTGATTAAGAGGTGTTAAGATGATGGAAAGATGCTCCAAAAACGTCCAAGGGTCTTGTGATCTCGAAGATAGGCGGCCTAGGGTTGAACCGGCCTTAAATAGTTCCAAAAAACCTGAAAAATCGATTTTCTCCCGTCCAGAAGACCGTAGGCTACGGTCTCCCCACCGTAGGCTACGGTGGGGACCGTAGCTTACGGTGACCCTTACTGCCTTACGGTGGCAGCCCCCACCGTAGGCTACGGTGGCCTGTCACCCACAATTTTGCTTTTCGCGTAACTTCTTCGTCCGAACTTCGATTTATGCCCCATTTTCGACCACGTCTTCGTCTTCACTTGCTATATCATTCCATGCAATAAAATCTTCCTTTCCTTTCCATCTCATGCGCTCCCATTTAGCTCCTTTAAGCTCCGCACACTTGTAATTGCAAACACATATAAAGTAATCGTGTTTCCAACATATAAACTCACAAAACACATGATATGACCCATTTAATACACGATATTTCACCAACACATCAGTTCTCGATGCTTCAAGTGTCAGCAAGAAAAGATGTGGAGCGTGCTTTCGGTGTTCTAAAGGCAAAATGGGGTATACTTAGGCGACCCATGAGGCTATAACTGTAGACAAGATTTGGTGTGAGACGTATGCGCGCGCTATATTGTACAACATGATCATAAAAGACGATGGTAATGTGATATCACCGGTCTATATTATGACGATAATGTGATAGACGATTTACAAGATGCAACAACTCGTTTCCAACTTCAAACGAATCTTGTAAATCATCTTGAAACTCTAGATCTTGTGTACCTCGACAAAGAGTACTATTTTTATTTTTTATTTATGTTTTTATGTTTTTTAATTTTTCTTTTTAGTATGAAATTTGTAATCTTTATTTTTATTTATAATGAACGTGTTTATTTATTTATGTTTAATTTTGTTTAGTAATTTGTAATTAAAAATTAAAATTCTTTAGGGTAGTCTAGGGTAGTGCCGTCATTCCTAAGGGTAATCCAGGGTAGTTCAGAGTGAAAATGAGGTGACAATATAGGATTTATTAGATCTTAAGGTAGTTTGAAAACCTTAAATGCAGTTTGTTATTTAAGATGTAAAATGTCTGTAGTGTGTGCACTACATCTGTAGGTCTCTGTAGAATGAGGTGCTGTCTGTTTTTTAAGACAAAAAATGCCTGCAATCTGATTTCATATCTGCAACTAAAGATATGGTCTGAAGGTTTGCAATATAAAAATATAATACTGTTTGTTTTATAGACTGGATATCGTTTACATAAGCTGAAAATTAGTTACCTATCATACATATCACAACAGATAGAAGTCATTTACGTCTATAGACTGCTAAAATAATTGGTGGTGGTGTTCGAACTGTGAAAGTGGGTGGTGGTGGACGATTGGTGGCAAACTATTGTGGTAGGCGGTGAATGGTGGTGGTGGACGATGGGTGGTGGTGATGGAAAGTTGTGGTGGGTGGTGGACGGTGGTGGTGGCGGCCGACGGTGGGTGGTGGTGATGATGGACGGTAGTGGTGGTGGTGGAAAACGATGGGTGGTGGTAGTGGACGATGGTTGAGGCCGACGGTGGGTGGTGGTGGTGATGAACGGTGGTGGTGATGGACGGTGGTGGTGGACAATGTTGGTGGCAGACGGTGGATAATGGTGGTGATGATGGTGGTGGTGGTAGTGGACGGTGGTTGTGGCCGCCGGTGGATGGTGGTGGTGGTGGGTGGTGGTAGTGGACAGTGGTTGTGGCCGACGGTGGGTGATGGTGGTGATGGACGGTGGTGGTGGCGGACGGTGGTGGCGGATAGGGTGGTGGCGGCAGACGGTGGGTGGTGGTGGCGGACGGTGGGTGGTGGTGGTGTTGGACATTGGGTGTTGGTAAGATGTGAAGAAGTGTGAAGAAGTTAAACAATAGTTTATTTTGTAAGACCATAAAAGTATTTTTCAGATCTTAAAAAAAAACAAACAGTCTTCAGAAGCTTATGTCTGCGAGCCCGCAGACATATCACGTATGCCCCCTGCAGACCTTTTAATAAAAAACAAACATAACCTGAGAGGTGGACCATAGCTCTGCAATATGTAATACAAATGCGTTTGTTTTTAACTTCTACAGTCTGTTAAAATAAACTGAAATTTAAATAAACTGATTTTTTAAACTCAAAAGAGTTTTTCAACACTGAAATTTAAATAATAGTTATACAATACTGAAATAATCTATCTAACTAATATATTAAAGCAAAACATGTTTTTCACATGGCCTTCAAATATGTCATCCACATGTGACGCCAACTAATCAATTTTCATTTATACATGTTCCACCTAATTAAATAATTTTTTAATTACCATTCTTTCAATATAATAAATTTTTATGTTAAATGATATAACAATTAATGCATTTATTACTATTTAACATTTATTAATTAGCTCAATCAAACCAATTATGACTTTCTTAAAATTATATCATTAATAATTTCTAATTAACTCAAAAAAATTATTAATTTTCAAAAAAAAAAATTACCTCAATGTAGATGCATATTTAAAGGCCATGTAGAAAACATGTTTTTGCTTTAAATATATATTAAGATTATATTTACTTCATATGCTATGACATATATTTTCATGTTTGATCTCACATATAACTTATATCGAATATGCAAACATTTTTTTATTGACATTATATCATTTTTCAGCCGTGTAATACATGGGTTACTAACCTAGTATTCATTAAATAACAATAACATTTTTTAAAATCATTCATTCCATACTTTGCATTAACTGCATAAAAATTTTATCTCGTAACCGAGTCATATATTCCCAATTCGATGCAGTACCATGTGCTTCAACCTCCTCAAGCAAAATCAAACCTAGGTCCTTTCAATATGAGTTCTCAAATGCTATATACATTGATTTCAACTTTCAAACGCGCGAAAATCTAATGACCAATTTCAATCTCATCAAGTGAAAATTTTAGCAAATGAAAATTCAAAGGCTGTTAATTTCACTTCCAGTCAACTTCGAAGTTCGGAAGAGTTGGCAGGTGGTGGTGGTGGCGGAGAGCAGCAGGGACAATAGGTAGCGACACAGGGAACAATAGTTTGATGCCTCGAGTGTTGGATTTTGATCGGTGGAGAGGCGATGTCAGTAGAGGAGAGACGGTTGGTGGCTACGGTTGAGAGTCTGTGAAGGAGAACAATGGTTATGAGGTTAGAAAGATGTTAAAAGAGGCAAAAGTGGCTGGGTTAGATATGCACCAAAACGAGCCCGCGCGAATTTTTTTAGTGAATCATCTGCAAAAATACACACACTCTACAAAAGCTCATGTCTATGCGTGATCTACATATCACAAACAGAAGACCTAGACTTTTTTCAAAAATCAAACACCAAGTTAGTGTTTGCCCCCTCCGGCCACCCTCATGTTCACCTGGCTATGTCTAAGAGTGTGTGGTGTATAAGTTTTCACGTGCTATGTCTAAGAGTGTGTCATGTGTGGTGTATAAATTCATCCAAATTAAAAGGGAAGGGCCAAGTACATTTAACTATCATTTTACAACCACATATGTTGTTTTATGAAATTACTTTATGGAATTAGTCAAATTTAGACATCTCTATTATTATGGTGAAAACTTATCACTTTATAGTTAAGTAGTTAACAGATTACTACGTGGTGCAATTGAGGGATTACTGGTTACTTGTCCAAGTCTTCTTCCGGTGAAAGCTGATATTATTTCAGAAAACAATTACGACAAAAATTCCCTCGGAAACCCCATTAGCGACCGAATACCAAACAAAAAATACTACAAAATTTTATCTATATTTTCTTGGAAACTTGATACAAATTATAGAAAAACAGTTCAAATTTGAAAATTTACTACATAATGGAATCAATTCAAAATTCGCAATTTGATACAAAATATAAACATTTGTATAAATTCGATCTAGAATTTAAAAATAAATTACAAAATTAAATGATTAAAAATAAACTCAACTAACAAAGTTGTTTTTGGCTCGTTATTAGCATATCTTTCATGATAAAAGACTTTAGAGTTTCATATTTAAAAAAAAAATCCAAATATCTTTTATAACACAGTATTTAGAGGCACCATCTACGAAGAAAACTCAATGAAAACCACTCGGTTTTAGTCTCTAGCCTCTTCACGTGGTTTTAAAACTTAGAAAAACGACAAATATGTTGTTTACTACAAGTACTATAAAAAAAGTAAAGCCAACGAGTGAAGTCCGTGTCTTAGCCAGTTCACACTAACACCAAATGAACACAGTCATCATACAAATGCACAAGCATAGACGTTAGATACATATTTTAACCAACAAACATAATCATCATACATACATACATACATACACAGACACACAAACATAGACACACACCCCTAGGCAAATTGCACATCAATCGATGACAAGACAAATTATAAGTTTATAAGGAATTTCTCGCATCAAATATCAACAATGTGTTTTGGGGCACATTGGTTGTGGATCCCATCAAAATTTCACTAGTTAGGTATGCTCAAGTGAGATTGTTACCAGAATACGGGTGACATTGTGGAAGTCTTCTCTGGACAACCAAAAAAAAATATGCTAGCTACTAGTATGTAAAGCAGATAATATTGATGATACAAATGGCAACATGTTACAAATGTTATTAGAACCACTCTTGTGTTGTTGGAGGGGTGTTGGGAAACCTTTATCGAGGAGGGTTAGTCCCCGGTGGTGTTCAGGAGGATACCATAAACGAATTCCACATCTTGGACGGGAATTTTGGCAAAGCTATGGAGGTCAACGAGTCTATAAAAGGGAAAGGAGCGTGATAGGGGTGGGGGGTGGGGGTAGGGGGGGGGGGGGTTCGTAACACGATAGGAAAAATTGTGAACACATGTAACTACAATCTGACCCATCAACAACTCGTCAATATACTTCAACTTTGTTCAAGATCCGGGGTTCAAAATGTGGTTCAAACGTGAACCACAATGACTATTGTTGTTCTTGCTAATAAGTATAGCCATGCATGTCTACAAAAAAATTGTATGGTTCCTCACCATCCCTCCTAAGTTTGTGTTGGACCATTTAAGTTGTTTAGGCCGCAAAATCTTTCCTAACCGGTCCAGAACACATCTACACTTCATTCTACACGTACAATTTGTTCGGGCAGCAAAATTTTAAATGGCTTAGGCTGCAAAATCTTTTTGTGCAATATATAATCTAAAGTTTTAAATTTAATAGCTGTTTGCTAATCACTCAAAACACAAATCTTTAAAATATCAAAACACCATTTTCAAAATACACATTGAAACATATATAAACAAACAGAGAGTAACCATCAAATGGGTTTGACCCGCTCTCTTTCAAAAATATTCCGAAATCACCATTGAGGCGCATATATAAACTTTTTATAAAAAAAATTAAAACGAATTAAAATGCTGTATCTCACAATTAGATGCAGGCTGTAGAAAAGCCACTAACCTGTGGGATCAAACGTTACTTTCATAGCTTCAACATCAGTTGCCACATTTATGCCTGCAAATGTACAAACTCGGTACCATAAGATCCAAACACACCAACATCAAGCCTACAAAGAAACCAACCAAATGATTGGTTTGAAAGTTATTGTTGTTGGGAGTGGCGATCATGAATTAATCCTAATTTTATATGATTCATCACAAAAGAATGGTTCACATTATTTCTATTAATACAAAACTTTATACAACAATGGTTTATGTTAGCTTTTGTTCTTGAGTATGCATTTTCTCTATACACATGAAATTCAAATAAAAAAATAAAATAAAATGTGACACAAATTATAATCATGGCTATGAACACCACAATTAACATATAACCCCAAGTGTCAAACGATCATCACACAGCACACAAAAAACCAACTCAATTACCTTCATACTTCCGGTCTGGAATAGCAGAGAAGAAGCAAGCGAACAATGAGAAAACCCCAAATCCGATTGCATCTGGATGAAAAGCATCATTTGGGAGCATGTTCTATCTTTCTTGAAATGTCTCTCTCATGCCAGTATTAGCAACTTAAAAATTCATCATGGCAACATTAACCATTAGTGAAGCTTCTATGCTTTCTTTGGGACCCTAGTCCACGTGTTCATTACATGTGTTTATTTTCAGAAGTGGCATATTGTCCGTATGTATTTGCTTTATAATGTTTGTCAGGGAAATAATATTAATAATTCATGTTTAGATATTCAAGGGGGTCGGGTCAAGGAGTCAAGGGCAATGATTCTACTGAATATTTCAATGTTTACGAAATATAAACACACTAGAGGTCGGTTACATCATTAATCATGTGGGTATTTGTTCAACAGTAAGTTGTAGCAAGTTAATTGGGTTAAAAGTAAATAATCCGACTGCTACTTTATGGCACGACCTGTTAATATTACAGGACTCTTGACAAAAAATTAAACAAATTAGTTATAAACGAGCTGACAACTTAATGTCACGGTTAAAAACGTGTCTAAAAGACTTAATTTGCTTGGCCTGTTTGGTAACCCTTTTAAGTAATCATGTGAAACATGTTATTGGATTGATTATGTTAGTTGATGTTAAACATGTCGTGTTATGTGCTTATGTAACCTGTTCATTAGGCATGTCAATGTTTGTGTAAACGAAACCTTAAGGAATGGTAACTCATACATTCTCTAGCTCTATTATTAAATTGCATAGTTTGACAACCATGACACTTAACCCCCATGATTTGAAAAGACAAAACGCTATTCAACACATTAGCACCACTATGCTAAAAACCTTTTAGTCAAGCGTGTCATGTTCGTGTTCAGTAGAGCCCAGTTGGACCCGCAAGACTCACCTTAAACAGGGACGTCTGCGCAGAGACCAACTGGATCCGCAGGACCAACCATGCTCAGAGACGTGACGTCCTTACGCGCAGTACGCAAGCTGGTCCCGCAGGAAATGCCTCCCAATGGTGAAGGACTCCGCCTGTCCCCGCAGCCTCGGATACAAGCCATTAGGGAAGGCCACCCGCGCAGCATGGCTACACGCACAAGGCACTTAGCTTTCGATCATTCAGTGTCACCTGAAGGAATGAGCCAAGCCGGGAGCAATCCCGCACAGAGGCGGGAGGGGGAATACTCCCGCCCAAATAAGCCAGTCCGTATACTGAAGGATCTTTTACTGTACCTGACGAGGTATGGGCGAAAGATCTGATCAGAGATACGACAGCTCACTGATACAGTATGGCGAGCAGCATGCTCCTGTACTGTATCACTATTAGCCGCTGCCTACTCACCAACTACTGCCATACCACGTGCGTAGCCGTCAGTTGGTGGAACAGGAATAGTGTACAGCAGGCCTGGTCGCTATCAGCCGCTACCTACCCACCAACTACCAGCAGGGCACGTGCGTAGGCTACTGTTGGTGGAACAGGAACACTGTTACAGCCGGCCATACCTCTTTGGAAACCTACCTTCGGCTATAAATACCACAAATGGTATGACCATCTCATCTTATCATATCTTATTACATTATCTTTATCATCATATTATACCTGATATCTGTTCTAGTAATCTCTTAATATACTTTTATATTTAAAGAGCAATCTAGTCTGATTCTCACGCCGGAGGGTGGTCACAAGGAGGAACCCCCCCCTTCTCAGTGACGAGCTCACGGTGTCTGTTTTGCAGGTTATCAGAAGAACCATCTTCCAAGGGTCTAACCCCTCGTGGGAAACATCTCTCCACCCCCCAGGTTACCAGTAATCTGTCCGGGGTCCGGTTAGTGTTTCTTCATTGGCGCCATCCGTGCATAAAGCTAGAACTTTATTTTTCTCCAGTTTTTTCAAACTTCTACAAAGATGGTTAGAGAAATTCCGGTAACCACAACCCCAGCTACTAGGGGGAATATCGGCAACACAGTTTTTACGAACACTACCCCGGCTACCGAAGCCGGGGCAAGTGAAGTAAATTTTACGAACACTACCCCACTTACCAAAGCTGGGGCAAGTGCAGTAAATGATCGCCTACTGGGATCCACCGATACCCAGTTTGAGAAACGAAGACTCCCCCGCCAGACTCTCGATGAAGTTAAGGCATGGGCGGAGGCACGACAAAAGGAATTCCAGGCTGAGTTGGACGAACGCTTGCGTTCCGTGCAACAGGCCGACGAATTCGAGTACTGGGAGGATGACTCGGAGGAATCCGACTCCGACGCGAACCCTCGCCATAGGGCAAAAGGGAAGCGTAAGGAGACGGAATCCCAACCGAAAAGGCATTTTGGACAAGCCTTCAAATCAAAAAGCACAGGTGGAAGTCCACGAGACTTCTCCAAAACGTTCAGACCAAACGTTGCAAATGCAGCAATGTCCAAGTTTGCAAGGGACATTGCGGAAGCAATCGCCCCAAAGAGTGCCAAACAAATGCCTAACATAGGCACATATGACGGTTTATCTGATCCAGACGATCATTTGAACAGGTTCATAGCAGGGGCAACCGTCAGCAATTGGACGGAACCCACGTGGTGCTACATGTTCCAAATGACGCTTGTCGGGGCTGCTAGAGCTTGGTTTGATCGTCTACCGGTCAACCACATCTACGACTGGGCAGACTTCCAACAGAAGTTTAGCCAACACTTCAGCCAGCAACGGAAGTATACCGAGGAGCAATGGACAATCCTCAAATGCATACGAGAGGAAGATGAATCTCTGCCAAACTTCATCACTCGCTTCAACTCAAAGAAGCTAAGTTTGGGCAATATCAGCGAAGATCTTGTTCGCGCTGCCTTCATCCAGGGCGCACATGACCCAGAGCTCATCCGCACCCTAACGGGTAAAGATGGCATGCCATCCACATGGGATGGCATCATGACAGCAGCAAAACGCTATGCGGAAACGGAGAAGCAACTGGGTAAAGATCTCCCACAGAGCACAAACCTCTACACCCAGAGGACGAGAGAGGACAACGTCCTCACAGCCCGACTAAATAAAAAACGAAAGCTAGGCATTTGGCAGTCAAGGGTAAACTTTGACACCTCATCCGGCTTGCAACATCGGTTGGGCGGAAGGGATAATGTACAGCCGCACAGAAACTCCAGATGGACGCCACTCACCAAAAGCGTCACTGAGATATTCGCCACTGAAGAGCTCCCGTGGCCAAAACCTCCGATAATCCGACATCGTCACGATGCTGATCGGAGCAAATACTGTGACTTTCACAAGACAAAGGGCCACAACACTGAAGAATGCATAGATGTAAAAGACATGGTCGAAGCATTTGTCAGAGATGGGACGCTCGCGCACCTCGTGGCGCAATAAAGGCTGAGCAGGCGGATGCGTGTAGAACCCCAGCTGGGGAAAACGAATAAAAATTCCAGCTTCAACATTAAGACTACATGCTGCGTAAAGAACGAGATCCCGAACCAGGTGCGTATCGGCTCGATGGCGCTCCCATCCCAACATGGAAGGGAGCTCATTTACACAGTTTGCATGTAAATCAATTCCAATTTGTAAAGAAAAGGCCAAGAGCCACTTCTAATGGAAATGATTCTCTTTTAAGAACATCGAAGCTGATGATTTTACATTTATACTTTTCTGAACACTAATATGCCGGTTTTCACCGCATAATTACGTGAGGTCATTGCATGGGAAGGCGGTCCTACTCGCACGAACCCAAAAAACGTGACAAACCTTCACGCAACCGCGCGTCGAACGGTTAAACTATGCAACACTGGTGACGGCATTCACATTACGTGAAGTCGTTGCGTGGGAAGGCGGTCCTACCCGCACGAACCCAATAACGTGGCAAACCTTCACGCAGGTCAGTTGAAGGAAAAGTTCAATTCTCCCATTAAATGAAAGTGCCGGTCTATCCGCATGAATCATGAAAGGAAACTGAACACTAACCTATCGACAACCGCGCGTCGAATGGTCAAAAACAAAATTCTTAAAAGGATAAGGAAAACCTACACGCAGGTCAGATAAGGGTAAAGTTTTGCCATCCTACTAAGTGCAAGTGACGGTTCTACCCGCACAATCACGAAAGAGGAAACAAAACTTCACACCTATTATCAACCACGTTCAAAGGTTAACTTATCCTCAAAGGATGAGGAAAACCTACACGCAGGTCAGATAAGGGTAAAGTTTTGCCATCCTACTAAGTGCAAGTGACGGTTCTACCCGCACAATCACGAAAGAGGAAACAAAACTTCACACCTATTATCAACCACGTTCAAAGGTTAACTTATCTTAATGCCTTAGAAATTTCGAAAAGGAAAACCTACACGCAGGTCAGATGAAGGCTAAAGTTTAGCCATCCTACCAAGTGCAAGTGACGGTTCTACCCGCACAATCACGAAGGAGGAAGCGAAACTTTAACCCATTATCAACCACGTTCAAAGGTTCTTATTCTAAACACTTGGAAAATTGCTAATTTAAACTAAGTATGCAAGTCATAAGTTTATAAAGCAAGGAACCCAAAGAAGGAAATAACAATCTTATACGCAAAAAGATTTATATTTCACAAATTAACTATTACAAGAATGGCCGGGTAACTACCCGCCCAAAAGAATAAAACTATACAAGTCTATCTTAGCAATGGGAAGGGATCTTCAGGATCAAGCTTCAGGGCCGCTTCCACTTGGACCCGCTCCGTCAGAAGAACGGGGTGGTTCGAGGAACGCTTTGAGGACAGCTAACCCATCATCAGCAGCAGCTACTTCGTCCACCTTCTCCACCACTGGATGCGGGAAGGCGGCGTATTGGTTCAATGCTTGGTCATAAATGGCTTCGGTATCCACATCGAACAAAGGGAAGTTGGAAGGCGGGACGCCTTTCTCAACAAACCCTAGACCAAGCAGGAAGC
This sequence comes from Bidens hawaiensis, assembly GCF_021521415.1. Taxonomy (NCBI): domain Eukaryota; kingdom Viridiplantae; phylum Streptophyta; class Magnoliopsida; order Asterales; family Asteraceae; genus Bidens; species Bidens hawaiensis. The sequence goes on from NW_027491262.1 coordinate 1,032,312, forward strand.
CGGCCTTTTCCCCATCCTCATGAGAAGCGTTGAGGGCTGCGGTCATAGCATCATCGTAAGAGGTCTCTGAAAAGACCCGACGCACAACCTACAAAGAAAACACAAGTATTAGAACCTTTTCTTACAAAAGAAAAGCGTGAAGATAAAACTAAACATACCTGAGGCAACGCTTCTCGAAGAAGCCATTGGAGGGCAGCTTGAGCTTCGTTATGGGCGCGTTCGGCTTCGCTCTTGTTAAGGTTGGCAAGTAAAACTTCCTTTGCGGCAGCCTCTTCGACGCCCTTGAGTTTCCGCTCGGTGTGGTCAAGCACCCCCCTCTGGTCCAGGATTTCCTGGAGTTTCTTGGCATCTTCCATTGCCAAGGCATCATGAGCGCGTTGAAGAGCCTCTAATTTGGCCTTGAGCTCCTCATTCTCCACACGCAAAGGCTCAGCAACGGCTTCAGCCTTGGCAGCCCTCTCGGTTGCGTTTCGCGCAGTCTCCCTGGCCAGCCGAAGCTGTTCATTCACAGCTTGGGCAGCCTTGGAACGGGCCTCGAGTCGCGCCTGAACTTCAACCTCGAGGGCCTTGAAGGCCTTCTCCTTGTCGGCGGCAGCTGCCGCCAGCTGTTGGTTCTCCTCCCGAAGAGCACGCGCCTCAGATACGTCCTTGGCGCGAGCTGCTTTCAACTTGTCGTTTTCACGACAAAGCAGCTCGACGCGTGGCTGCGTCCGGGCCTGGAGAACCCGAAGCTCATTGGTTAGCCTACCCTCCTGGTAGCTAGCCATGGCTTCCCCCAACGCACCATGAGGAGCAGCGTGGCGAGCCCAGTCCACGCACTCCACAGGGGTACGAAGGGTTGTTCCTCGGCGTATGTTCCATCGCGGAACATACACTTCATTGGAATCCGACACTGCAAAAGAAACAAAGGCAGTAAGGAAAAGATGATAAAAAACAAGGGAAAAAGAAAGGAACCCTACGCACCTGTAGGGTCAATGACAGGCCGATAGCCGCCAAACCCATCACCTGAACCTAAAGGAAATCCATCCAACAGGTCAGGCAGACGGGAAGGTGGCAAAGATCGGCGGGACGCCCTGCGCGTACCTGATGGTCCGGCCGTCGGTGCCGGTGGCGCGGGCATGGTGGCAGCCGCCGTGGTCGCCGTTGTGGTCGCCGCCGTGGTCGCCGCCTCGTAGTCAGCAGCAGCAGTAACCGCCGGCTCTGTGAAGGATGCTGTAAAAATCGCACTCACGGCCGGCGGGGACGTCATCTCAGCTGGAACAGTCTGCTCAGGAGCAACTGAACCAGCGGAAGCAGGCGCGGTCACCTGGGTCGACGCCTCAGGTAGGCTGACCAAGCCTACCGTCATTGGCGGAAGGGTACTCCTCTGCGCTTCACCCCGGAATGCGTCAACATCCACGCCTGCACAAAGAAGAAAGTGTTAGATAAATTAATGAAGTGATAAATCTACAGACATTATAATTGTACTTACGGGTTTTCTTGACCCTGAACGTACGGACGGGCGGGGAGGAACCCGATGGAGCCGGCCTCTTGGTACCGGTCACCGTCGTCTTCGTAGGTTCTCCGGAGGTAACGGTCGTAGCCTCCGGAGCAATGGTCTTCTCACCACCGGGCTTCCCCGCCACTTCTTCACTATCTGACTCCGAGTCAGATAGAACCACTAGATCAGCTGTGGAGGCCTTCTCCTTCCCCTTCACGCCGGCAGCAGCCTTCTTCTTCCGCACCAACGGAGGAGCATCTGAGGATTCCTCAGAAGAAGACGGGTCAGGAATTCCAGCAGCGGGAACAGCATTGAGGGATTGAGGAAAGAATATCGCCTTACCTGGCCGCCGGTGGCTCAGGATCTCGTGGCCCAGCGGATAGACCTCCACAAACCGATCCGCCGTTTGCTCCAGGATGGGCAACTCGCCCTCGTCCAGAGCACGAGTACCCATCCGCGCAGGACCGTCGGTTTCCCGCGGGTACAGAAGCGACTCCAAATCATTCCCCTCTGAAAGAATAAACAGTTAGAAGACAAACGCGTATCAAAAAGAAAGACAAGACATACCATAGGGAATAGAGTTCAAACCATATTCGAGAAGGATGGGAACCTGAGACGCATCCTTCCACACCCGGCTCATCCCTAACATGACCATCCCGGACTCCGCAAACCGGTAAACCGGAGATTGGATCCGGGATATCTTCGAAAACCATTCCGCCTCCTGGTAGTTGGGGGCGTGAAGGCTCGGTATCGCTTGGCCATTTTTAAACTTCATGGCAAGGGGGATGGCGCGGGCAGAAATGTAGAAGAATTCCTGCTTCCACGTTCGAAGACTGCGCTCGGTGTCGCAAATCTTCAGACCCTTAATACGGGTCGTCAAGGTGTACCACCCCTGGATGCACCTCCAGGTATAGAAGGTCATCAGGCGGTCCACATGGGGCTCGATGCCCAAAATCCGGCACACCCACTCAAAATGGCGAATCTTGGCGATCGCCATGGGGTGCAGCTCGGTCAAATGAACACCGTGCCTCTCAAGGACACGGTAAACAAATTTTGTCAACGGGAATCTAAGATTCCCATAGACAAAAAATGCAGCATAAACCCCGATCTTGCCTCTGGGGGCATCATACACGGTCTGGTGGGATTCAGGAAACTCAGGCTCGAGATGATCGAGCATGAACTTCCTGACAACATACCGGTACTGATCGCCGGGCAGAGCACACTGGCACTCGCCAGCAGTACCCCTGTCGTCAGCTATAGCTTCAGCATCACGAGAAGACATCTTGCAGAGAAAGAAGAGAACGATTTCGAGAGAATGCTCGATTGAATAAAGGAGTATTCGCCGGAAATCGCCTTAAAGATGAAGAGAAGAGTGAAAAGTGTGAATTGTAAGTAACCCTCTCCCCCTTTATATAGTAATCGCAATTAATGCGGTGAAATTAATGCGGAGGAGAGAGAAATCGAATGTGCAATGAAACTATGACACGTGGCAAAAAGCAAGCTGGCAACAGCTGTTGAAAGGACGTATGCCAGTAATTTCGCGGCCACGCGCCCGAAAAATCGCGCCCACGCGCCTGAAAAAGCGACTGGAATGACCATGTTCTGTCACGTCACCATAACTTCTTGCACGTCCTGACACAGTCAGAAGAAACCGTCGCACGACGTTTCAGAGGTTTGGACTGTTATCTTTTCACCAACTCTTCGAATTTCAAAATTCAAAATTCGAAAATATTAAAAAGCGGGAAAATACCCCTTTACCCCTTGGCAAACAAGTAACCGTAAGACGGATGCGGGTACAGTGTAAAGGCAAAACCCTTCACATACCAAGCACCCGCAGGGAATTGAAGCCAAATAAACCTTGGCAAACAAGTAACCGTAAGACGGATGCGGGTACAGTGTAAAGGCAAAACCCTTCACATACCTAGCACCCGCAGGGAATTGAAGCCAAATAAACCTTGGCAAACAAGTAACCGTAAGACGGATGCGGGTACAATGTAAAGGCAAAACCCTTCACATACCTAGCACCCGCAGGGAATTGAAGCCAAATAAACCTTGGCAAACAAGTAACCGTAAGACGGATGCGGGTACAGTGTAAAGGCAAAACCCTTCACATACCGAGCACCCGCAGAGAATTGAAGCCAAGTACCTCGGCAACCAAGTAACTATAAGACGGGTGCGGGTACAGTGTAAAGGCAAAACCCTTCACATACCTAGCACCCGCAGGGAATTGACGCCAGGAATACCTTGGAAGTAAAGTAACCGTAAGACGAGCGCAGGTACAGTGTTAAGGCAAAACCCTTCACATACCTAGCGCACCGCTGGGAATTGAAACCAAGAAGGATCTTCTGGGCAATGCTTGCGGAAACGGAAATAACATCCCCGCATAGCGGGAACGTCGAGAACTACGTTGTTTGAAGCTCCAGGATGGAATTGGTGGTCTTAACATAATTGATCACTATGTTCAAAACTACCAAAACCTCATGGAAAATACATACAACTGGGACTCAATGCTCCTGACTTGCGAGGAGGTTACAGACTTACCCGCATCATACCCAAAGACCAAGCAGGAAACTCGGGCATTTCTGCAAGTGACAAGGACTTCCGCGGAAAGAATCCCCATGGAAAACCTTACAAAACCCTTTTCAAAACCCTTTGCTCAAGTCCAAAAGTTCACCTCACTTTATTAAACACTCATGAGAAGAACATTGGACTGGGGGGACTTGAAGAGGTAGGTCCCAGCAGAGCCCAGTTGGACCCGCAAGACTCACCTTAAACAGGGACGTCTGCGCAGAGACCAACTGGATCCGCAGGACCAACCATGCTCAGAGACGTGACGTCCTTACGCGCAGTACGCAATCTGGTCTCGCAGGAAATGCCTCCCAATGGTGAAGGACTCCGCCTGTCCCCGCAGCCTCGGATACAAGCCATTAGGGAAGGCCACCCGCGCAGCATGGCTACACGCACAAGGCACTTAGCTCTCGATCATTCAGTGTCACCTGAAGGAATGAGCCAAGCCGGGAGCAATCCCGCACAGAGGCGGGAGGGGGAATACTCCCGCCCAAATAAGCCAGTCCGTATACTGAAGGATCTTTTACTGTACCTGACGAGGTATGGGCGAAAGATCTGATCAGAGATACGACAGCTCACTGATACAGTATGGCGAGCAGCATGCTCCTGTACTGTATCACTATTAGCCGCTGCCTACTCACCAACTACTGCCATACCACGTGCGTAGCCGTCAGTTGGTGGAACAAGAATAGTGTACAGCAGGCCTGGTCGCTATCAGCCGCTACCTACCCACCAACTACCAGCAGGGCACGTGCGTAGGCTACTGTTGGTGGAACAGGAACACTGTTGCAGCCGGCCATACCTCTTTGGAAACCTACCTTCGGCTATAAATACCACAAATGGTATGACCATCTCATCTTATCATATCTTATTACATTATCTTTATCATCATATTATACCTGATATCTGTTCTAGTAATCTCTTAATATACTTTTATATTTAAAGAGCAATCTAGTCTGATTCTCACGCCGGAGGGTGGTCACAAGGAGGAACCCCCCCCTTCTCAGTGACGAGCTCACGGTGTCTGTTTTGCAGGTTATCAGAAGAACCATCTTCCAAGGGTCTAACCCCTCGTGGGAAACATCTCTCCACCCCCCAGGTTACCAGTAATCTGTCCGGGGTCCGGTTAGTGTTTCTTCAGTAGTCGTGTTAAATGAAGGGTGTCATGTTTAGTTTAAATAGTACAACATTTTTAGCTTAAGATAACTTTCAATGAATATACTAAAATATTTAATCCTACACGGTTACGCCTTTTTTAAATAATTGAATCATTCACATCCTTTCCACGATCTTTCAAATTTAAAAAAAAAACCCTTCTTTAAATGGTTGCATTTCATCTACTATTTATCTACACAAATAATAAATGATAAAAAAAAACTCATACAATAACTATTCATATATGAAAAACTACTATTCATCCTTCATCGATAATTCGTTTACATAAATAGTGGCAGATATTTTAAGTAGTTAAGCTAAAGTAGAAAAATAATAACAAATAAATAATAAACACCTTACTTAGTTATACCAAATATTAATTAAAATAAAATATTTTGAGTAATTAACTAATTAACTTCAATTGTTTCTTAGATCAAAAGGTAAATTTCAAGTCTTTACTTATTTTAATAGAGCAGAAATTCTTTCTTTTAAATAATAAACATGGTGTAATTTTAGATTCACAAGTTTTCCAATGTAATTGGATGTTTCTTGTTTGCTCTTAGCTTCTTAATAGTCACATTGTGTTAGTTAAGTTCTAAAAAAAACTTTTAATTAACTAGTTTAACACATTTATAAATATTAACTTTGCAAGATTCAACCTGCGCATGTGGTGGAGATTGGTCTGTATCACCTTTATCTTGCAACGGGGACACAACATAAATTCGGTCAATTTAAGTGCATTTAATATAACAATCAAAAGAGAAAACCTAAAAATCAGGCTGTTATATACCCAAAAGGATCTAGAGTATTCAGTTCATTAGTCCTTTTTCTATAACTAAAAAAATTAAAATAATTTTTTTTCTTTATTATTTACTATAACTCAATTATTATTTTGAATTTAACTGCTACTTCAGTTATAAGTTAAATTAAAGTCAGCAACTAAAGATTTTTATTATTAGCTTAAAATGACCTGTTCAAATAATACACAACTAAAAAAGTTCGAAGAAATAGAAAAGCATAAAAATAAAAGAAAAGGAATAATCAGCCATTACTTTTCTTAAGCCAAAGGCTGAACCTGTAAAGTCTAAACTAAATGCTTTTCTTGGCTACATTATGCTTACCTAACCTTAAATATTAAACACCGGTGACAATACTTTACATACTAATCAGGTTTTACTATTGTAGGCTTTCGGGCGGTAGGCTTTTTTGAAATATGAGATAATTGATTTGGGCTACCAAACGCTGCCTCCGATCGCTAGCATATAATGTCGCCTTTCAAATCCAGCGAGAACTATTAAAATATTAATTCTTTTTTAAATAAGAGAGAGGTTGTCATATTGTCTCGCTAAGTCAACGGAAATATAATAATATGTATATTCTTTTTGGGCGAGAATAAGAAAGATTTTTATGATTACTAAACATATTTTAATTTATTGGCTTTTTGAAAACACTAATAAGCTAATAAGTATTTTTTAAACTCAATCCCAAACATGCTTTTAGACATTTGGTGGGTTGTTATTGGTGAAATAAAATTGTAAAATAATAATTTTCATGTTTATTCTTGTAAAATGGGGTTGCCAATGGAGTAAATCTGTAATTTTTCCTATAAAATTTGGTTTGCCAAATTCAGAAACAACACGGTCATACAACTTATCTTTAGCTGGCTAAAATAACTTCTTTTTATTTTTAGATATTTAATGAAAAAAATTAGTAAGAATCAAATAAAAAATTATTTCTACTTTTGGCCTATTGGGTGCGTGCCACCCCCTCCCATGAATCCGACAGTGTTATCAATATTTATTTATTTGTTTTACGTGAAAAGTAAAACTCAAAAGCATGCTAATGTTAAAAGTTTATTTCCTTTTTTCCTTATTTTTAAAAGTAAAAGCTGAACAAGAATGTTTATAATAGGTAAGTTGAAATGAGTAACTTTTACCATGGATAACGATGACTTTGTTTATAAATAATTTTTCCCAATATCCTCGAAATAGGGATAGCACTTGAACATAATCCTAAATTACTGTGTTTAATTAAATCCAGAAATTCATACTTTCAGCTATTTAAATTTCAGATATCCGAAAACTTTTAATAATGGATTTAATTAATATCTGAATTCGGATTCAAATATCTAAATAGATATTCGAATTCGGGAAAACATTAATTATCTAATGATGCTAAAATAGTTAATCCTTTTCTATGAAAGTTATTTCCGATACCTGAAATATCTTCGAAATTTTATAAAAAGTCTATTAGAAATATTTAAATATATGTATTGTCCGGAATTTTATAAAGTCTATATGAAATTTAATTCTTATTTATTATTTAGTAACTTCAATAATTTTCTTGGATTATTTGTATATCCAAAATTTTTAAAAATACGGATCTGGATCGCAATCCGAAAATTTTGGATATCCAAATTTTTAGATGTTTCAAAGTTTAGAATTTCAGATATTTTGGATTTGATTTCGATTTTGGATTTACTTTGCACACCCTTGACAATTCCGTATTACAATAATATTAGGATTTGGTAATACATATAGACAGCTAAGTCTCTAATCCAATGATGTAAACGAGTCAATCACTTGATTAATCACCTGAGATCATTTTTGATAAAATGATGCACCGAATCGAGCTTAAACAAGTTAGATCCTAAATTGAAGCTCATTTAATAATCGAGTCTGAACATTGGGTTCATGAACAAAGGTTAATGACCGAAGTCGAAAGGTTAGTAAAAAATATTTATAAAGCTCATGTCTTAGCTACTTTTACTAATAAGGGTAAGCAATGTGTCGTATCCAAATGGAATCGATGGAAAATGATATTTGCTACTTAATATCTAAAGTGGACGGTTGAATTTGAAAGGTTGGTTATAAGAATAGTTTCCGAAAGCAATTAACTTTGATTAGTAAAAACAACCATAAGAAAGATGACTGAGCTGTGAAATGGACTGAATAACCTAATTCAATGCCCTAACGTCACCGAGCCTTTCGAAATTATCCATAGACATGAGCCATAGTTGTTTCACAGTAATATGAATCTGTGTGTTGTTTAGGTGAAGACCTCACATCCTTTTCGGAATCATATGGGCTTAAATTAGTCGCGGGCCATGAAGCCCTTTCAACAAATCATTAGAAGCATCAAAATTTGACCAAACATGTGGCCTAAATTAGGTTTGTATCTTTTGCACCTATCACACCTTTTTCCCTAGTTTCTTTATCACAGATAGATTTCAATGGGACATGATGCAAAGGTAAGGTGCCACGGTCACCGATAAAACACCGCACGAACCAGATATGATCATTGAACACCCAATCGACTACATCCAACTTGTTGTGCTGATTAAAACTAAATCAATGACCGCCAATGCGTGAAAATGCCGATGACCACAATGCCTTCGTACCACTAGGCTAACAACCCTTTGGAATACTCGTCCTATTATTATGGTAATTGTCCAACGAGTTTATAACTTCTAGTGTTCGATTAATGAAAAGAATCTATCTGGTTTATTAATTAAAAGAATGTGCAACTTAATATGTTAACCAACAAGTTACAGTTTGGAAAATTTTGAGTGAACTAATTAGAGCATTCTTAGCCCATACCTATCCAGATCCATATAATTACACTAAAATTATTATTTTTTCACTTTCATTTCAATTGACAAAACTTTTTTTATATTTTTATACAATCATTATTTTTTATTCTTCTCCACTCAAAACTACTTTAAAAAAAATTATACGGTATGAATAGTTTTAAATGAAATTTAACTTTCACGCATAATAATTTTCTCTCATTTACTCACAACCACTTATAATCATATCATATAATTTACAAAAACTCACTCACTTTTATAGGGAACAGGTTGAGAATGCTTTAAGTTCGATCTCTCGCGTAGTTGGCCTTCTGGTCCAATGGCATCGGGGTGATGATTAATGCTTGGGATATTATGGTCTCAGAAAATACTCATTCGGGTATTATGGGTAGTTCTAAATGTTGTTAAAAATTCGATCTCTCGCAATCATCGGTTTACTTTTATAACTAGCTAAAAGCGTAATTATTTAATAATCGAGTCTGAACATTAGGTTCATGAACGGGTTGGTTTGGTTTGTGGTTTGGATGGGTGGGTGTTTCGATCCATTAATTATTTCCCATGCTTGTACCATCAAATGTGACATGAATTTAAACAAAAAATATATTTATGGAAAAGGTAGGTTTTCGTATGCGATATTATTATGAAAGAATCATATATTTTAGACAAAATTGCTCATAAGTATTGTGGATTCAAATTTTATAAAGAAATTAAAGTCATGATTAAGAGCTCGGGGGTTAGTTGTCACACCCCGGCTTAGGGCCTGGACGTATGACAATAGTTGGTACCTGTTTTGCAAATATATCAGAGTTACGTTCTTTCAGCGGAATCTTTTGAATAAAATATTATTATAACGAAATCTCGGGAAGTTAATACCCGTTTTGATATTTCAAATACCTGTCATTTTAAAATATGATTATTCACAATATTTTAAATAAAACATATGAGCCATCAGATCACCTCTAATGACTATGTCCCCAATCTTTTAATTTGTCTTGCTTGTCTGTTCTACCTTTAGTGTTTCCATGAAATGTGGGGGAAAAATACGTCAGCTATGTGCTTGTGAATAATGCTGACTCAGTAAAAAAGTTTTCATAATTCATCATAACATAATCATATATAAAATCACATTCGTTATGACACAACACCAATAGTGTTCAACGACTCAGTGGATCTCAACCCCATCTCATCTGAATTAAAAATACCCATAGACCACATAATTGGACTTCACTTGCCCTAGAGACAGTCACTTGCCTCATGGTCATGTCTGTAGTGTGCCCACTACAGATATGTAAGGATCCAGACACATGTATTTTAACCTGAGTGTTTAGTACTACCTTGTATCAAAACGTTTTAGAGGATTTGAACCAACCCTCATGCAAATACTTTCATAACTCTTTTACATATGGATAACAGTCCATAGTTTATAAGAGTAAAAATATTTCAAATATCACATAGACGTATTCACGTCAAAAACATATTCATACTATAAAAAGGTTGGGCGTATTCACGCCTATAAAACATACTCATACATTAAAAAGGTTTAGCGTATTCACCTTTTGTTGTATTCAATATTTCTCACTGATATATTCTTGACCTTATCTCGGACCTATGGTACGAGAATAACATTTCATAAATAACTAGATCTATAATCTAGCTTCAGACCTTTAGTCTACTACATAATCTTTACCTTGATATTCATTTCTTTTTATAAAACATTTATATGCTATGTTTCTTCATCATGAAGAAACGTATATATATATATCAAATTCTTCTTTCATAAGATACATCTTTATATAAAATAAAGAATAACATTTCATCTATAATCTTATCTTATGAAAACTATATTTCATTTACTTATCTGATCAAGGTGTAGACTATACCCCTGACTAGGGTCTAAGCCATAATAAAATAATCGGGCAGAATCCCAACCTGGTATGGCTTGTCTATACGGAATATTTAAACTTCATGTGGGCAGCACTCCTACTTGCACGTACTTCTAGGCAACGAGCGTGTCGGAAAATGACGGGATTTTGGCACGAAAACCAAGGTAAATTAGGTGTGATGTGATGTGTGATGTGATGGGAACTTCATCCCATAGCCGCCTATTTATAAGCAGAAATCGTTCATCTTCACGACGCGCGAAAAATTCTTAGCGTCGCGTGAAGGATTCTTCGCGACACGCGAAGTTGCTCAATAGCTTTGCTGAGTCAACCACTAGACCTGCCACGTGTCGACACGTGGTGACACGTGTCAGCACCAGATGAGGTTACTTCAATCATCTTTGCGTAGCGCGAAGTTGCCTTTCCTGTTATTTTCGCGCCGCGCGAAGATGCTAAATTTTCATTTTCAGTCCCTGTTCTTTGGTAGTTTGTCACATCTTGATCATAGTGCAAAGTGCGCAATCAAAACGCTACATTACGCCCATCGCCCGAGTCCGAGTCCGGGTCCGTGTCCGTGCGCGTCGGGTGCTTCGCACCCTCCGCTAGGACTAGGAAGAGTGGTTGGCTACATAAGAACATTAACATGGAAAACTACTTCTTTATAAAGTGCTTTTATTTCTTTTCCACTTTCCATGTGAGATGCAGTTTCCATACTTTATTCTTAACATAAAAATACATTCTTTTCTTTACCATATTTTCCTATTACTTATCTCATAATATTTTTGGTCATTTAAATTTAGACCGAAACTTTTAGGGTGTTACATTAGTCCACATTGGTATCTATCATATGAAAATACACATATCGCACATAAATGCACACAAATTAAAATCAAATTTTACATAAATATATTATATCATACAATATCTTACATGCACATACATATCATACGTACATAAATGTATCATAAACATATACGAATGTCATACACAAATTAATAATCAGCTAACCATATAGCATAAAACTATCACATCATACATATACCATACATAGAAACACATATGTATATCTTATATATTTACAATATTAAAAATTAGGGATTTTATACCTTTAGCGACACTAGCGGTGGTGTGGCGTCTATGGTGGTAGCGGGCTCGTGGAAACGTTGGTGTGATGTCCATATGGCGACATCCCCATGGTATGGTAGCGGAATGGTGGCATTAATGGTGTGATGTCCGTGTGGAGACATGGTGATGTGGTTGTCGACTATCAGAAAAAATGAGAAGCGGTGGTTGGGTCATGATAGATGGGGAAAGAAATGAAAGAGAAAGACAACGAGTGTGAGGGCGACCGGTTGCTCTATGAATTTTATTTATCTTAATATTTGTTTACCAAAGATATCTACTTATGAAAAGCCTTTTAAGAATTAAATTTATGTTTTACCGAAGGAACCTACTGACCAAAAGCCATCTGTATATGCTATATGCGTATATGATATGTGTTTATGTGTATGTGTATAGATATATTATGCGATATGTGTATGCATTTGTATATTCTATGTGATATGTTGTATGCGTATGTATATGCGTATACGATATTTGTGTATATATATGTGTAGGATCGATTAAATCCAATAGATTTGTTCGAACACGAATACGAGATGCGGAATCTTCCGAATTCGTAAGATCAATTCACATAAGATTAACAAGAAAAAATTAGAACACGACGATGTAAATTATTCTCAAATTTTAATTCCAATTTGCTTGTTTGATTACAATTTACATCGGTGGACTCTCTCTCTCTCTATAGAATCTCCACTTTGTCTAATGAACTCACGTCCCACCCACTATACAAGTCTTAGGTGCTTTTTGTTTTTCAGAGGTAAAATTTATGCAATCTGCAGACCACATCTGTAGACATTTGTAGAAGAAGAGGTTGACCAAACCTCTGCAGTCTGCAAGAAGAAGACTGTTTGTTTTTTAACACTTGTATATCGCTAAAATAAACTTGGTGGTGGTGTACAAACTGCGTTAGTGGGTGGTGGTTGTATTGAATGGTGATAGTGGTAGTGGCGGACAGTGGTGGCGGATGGTGGAAGAAGGTGGGTTGTGGTAATGGAAGAAGGCGGTTGTGATTGGTGGTGGACAATGGTGGAGGTGGTCGACGATGGCGGTGGAGGTGGTCGACGATGGCGGTGGACAGTTGTGGTGGCGGATAGTGGGTGGTAGACGGTGGTGGTGTGTGTGGTGGTGGCGGACGGTGGGTGGTGGTGGTGAGTGGTGGAAGGTGGTGGCGGACGGTGGGTGGTGGTGGTGGACAGTGGTGGTGGCGGACGGTGGGTGGTGGTGGTGAGTAGTGGACGATGGCAGTGGCGAACGGTCGGTGGAGTGATGAGGGTGGACGGTGGAGGTGGCGAATGGTGGGTGGTGGTGGACGATGGTGGATGTATGGTGGTGGTGGGTGGAGGATGGTAGTGGGTGGTGGTGGTGGACAGTGGGTTTTGGTAGGGTGTGGTGTTTTAACCCTCTATAGACCTTAGAAGATCTCAGAAGTGGATGAGCCAAGTCTGCACCAAGAAGAGCCTGCATAGACGTTTTTAAATGAAACGTCTTCGAGAAAACAATCTGCAGATGCTAATGTCTGCGCGACACAGACAAAAGAGCCCGCACAGACCATTTTCAGAAAAACAAACACCACCCTAAGCTCATGACAAGGTGTAATATTTTAGTTGATCAAGTCCTAAAGTCAACAAATTTGACTCAAACTAGCTTGTTCACAACATATGCACTCGGATCATTGTTTCTTCATTTGAATATATGTATATATATATATAGGCGCATAGAATTAAAACCCATTTTAGTTAGGGAAAACTTGTGAAACCCTATGTAATATAATTTTCTTTTTGTTTTTTTACAAATCTAATATATGTTGTTACATTTAATACAAAATATATATATATATATATATGCGCATACAATTAAAACCCATTTTAGTTAGAGAAAACCCGTGAAACCCTATGTAATATCATTTTCTTTTTGTTTTTTTACAAATCTAATATATGTTGTTACATTTAATACAAAATATCGACAAAATAAAAAAAAATTGTTTCGTAATTTTTTAATATTTTTTTTTAACTTTTAAACATATTTTTCAGTAGAGAGAAAATATAACTTTACTTATATATTTTTTTATTAACTTTAATTATGGACCATATGATTCAAACTTTAATTAAAACATGTGATTGAGAATGGGTTTCTAGAGTTTTCTTAACTCAAGTAGGTTTTATTTTATCCTAACCCTATATATATAAAGGATAGAATACAATAATCCTTATCGTACATTAACGTATGAGACTAAATACACCATCGATTTCAAAAAATAAGCTAGTCAAAATCGCAAATTCTTTCAGTTTCATTCTTGGTCCTAATTGTACGTTTGTCTACAGCGGTTAATTGAATCGATCCCACCTAAGGTGAACTCCCCTTGGGTGGTTGTTTACACAGTAGAAAACACACCCATATAAAGACAATACATGTCCTATTTATAGCTAAACATAGATAATCTAGAAGCCTTTCTCTCCGTTGAAGTTAAACGCGTGCACCGAAGCTCTCGTCTCGAATCTGGAATTCTTGCCGATATCACCAATTTGATTAAACCAATATATACACAACGAGTTTTGTCACATTGATGTCACAAGTCATATTTTTGGCCTTACAATCACCCAATTGGCTTGTGATATCGAAAAATTGTCAAATCGTGTCTCGCATCTTCAGAAATCATCTGATAAACCGAAGCCTATTCGTTACAATTAAACCCCTCAAGGTATGACTCACTTATATTTAATCTCGAAGTAGCTCTCGCTTCTTTATCCACTCTCTTGATCTGAAGTTGTATATGGGCATGAGATGAGCTTGAATATCTGAACTTTTATTACTAAGGTGATGCAAACATGTCACACCCCGTTAAGCGAATTGCGAAAACGTAAAACGGAAATGCAACAGATACAACTGGTATCAAATACATTGTTCATAAAGAAACATTACTAACTAATTTACAATATATTATATCGTTCTAACATCTTTTACAAACTAGGTGATACAATCAAACCGGTTCTTCAATTACTTTACTTCTAACTCAAATGCCCATGACATCAATCACCAATCAGACACGCATCGAACAGGAAATTACTTCTCATACCTGCTTACCTGAAAAGCATGTTAAAACAGGTCAACTAAGAATAGTTAGTGAGTTTCATAAGTTTAACGAAATCAGTTCTGCGTACCACACAGTCATAGTTTGTATGTACGCGCGTATGTAAAAATATGTATTTACGTTTGTATAAATATGTACAGCCATATCCTTGTGTGTGCGTATGCACACATGTACGTTTATAATATAAATTCGAAATTTCGGTAAAATCGTGATTGTTTGTTCGTACTACCTGTTTCCAATTTCCGTGTTTAACCAACCACTGTGGACCCCCTTCCTCCCACAACGGTTCCACATAAACTCAACCACTGTGGCCCCCCTTCCTCCCACAACGGTTCCGCGTTAACATCAACCACTGTGGTCCCCCTTCCACCCACAATGATTCCTCGTAAACTCAAACATTATATAGTGTACACGCAAATAATTAGTATATTCTACACATAGTATTTCCTACGGCTAATCACATAGCATGTATATAGACACATATACACATATAGTATTTATCACGTATCACCAAATACTGTGACTCCCCATCCGCCCACAATACGCATAATCACATTATTTTCTTAACATTCAGGTCATAATCAAGTTAGTTCATTTAATAAGTTGCAGCAGAACTTGGCTCATATGCCATACTCAACTTTAGTTTAGTAAGTTGCAGCAGAACTTGGCTCATAGGCCATACTCAACTTTAGTTTATAAGTTGCAGCAGAACTTGGCTCATAGGCCATACTCAACTTTAGTTTAGTAAGTTGCAGCAGAACTTGGCTCATAGGCCATACTCAACTTTAGTTTAGTAAGTTGCAGCAGAACTTGGCTCATAGGCCATACTCAACTTTAGTTTGTTACTATTGTGGCCCCCTTCCGCCCACAATAGCCCCATAATCATCACAGACCACGTTATCCCCATGGCCATTACAGACCACGTTGTCTCCCAAATTAGTTATGTTTAACATTACATAACGTGTGTGTATAAACATGTTGTCACGTGTTATTTCATTATGTTTTGCAATTCATATTATCTCCACTCAATATATCAATCAACGATAATAATCATCTTTCATCAGCACGTAGTCAATCATTATGTTTGTAGGGACTTTTCATATATAAATGTTCAGATATTTTATATCCTGATCCGTTTTCAGATAGATAACGTGTATAAACATGCTTTCCATCCCAAAAGTTCGTAAAATAGTTTAAAGAGTGGGGTCATGAAACTCACAGTTTTGTAGGCACTCAGTGCGAGGTCAGCTCGGGGTTCGTTTCCCTTGCTATCACTTAGTCCCTATAGTCCATATTATAATAATATTAATATTTTAATATTATTATAATCTCAGTACTAAACTGGGCTGTATAACTAATCTGGGTATAGCTGGAACGCCCAGAAAGTGGCAATAGGCTTAGGTTGTGATGTTATTCAATGTCTAATACTTAAAACCGAACTTGGCTCAGATTCCCGTTTTCCCAGCTGGGCCAAGTTGTTCGTTTACGCGTTCAGAAATCAGTTATGGGAAAATAAGCTTGGGTAAATGTATTGGTTAATAAAATGATTAAGTTATAAAGAAGGATCACATACCGGGGTCCCGGATTAGCCACGGGGCCCGTTTCCGTTTATTCAGTTTGATTTGAGAAGAAACGCTCACAATTCACCCGGATTGTCCAGGTTTCTTATAGAAAAGTTCGTTTTAACTTAATTAATCCGAAAATATGATTTTTGATCACTCTTGGTGTTTTGATATTCCCGCAGATTTGCTAGTCGCGAACTTGTCGGTTTTTATAAAAACTGAATTTGTTTAATCTTTAAATTAACATAATTAATTAACCGTTAATCATTAAATTATGAAAATTTAATCACTTATCAATTAAAATATGTAGATTTTTATAAAAATATTTCTGGAATTATTTACTGATTTATTAATTTATAAAAATTCATTTTGTTAGCTATATTTCGCCTGAAAATCGTCCGTTTACCCCAAACAATTTCCAAGAATTCCACAAAAATTCCTGAATTCTCAAATCATATTCCAAAACAACTTGTATCAATTCCAGAATGTAAAAAAAGCTTGTTCAATATTCTTTTTGACCCAAATTCGGCTATAAAAATTCACACGAATGTATATACACAAAACACCTTTAGACTTCTCCAAATGATCCCAAAATTCATATGTGATCAAAATACATTGAATCTGAGTTCCCAGAAAATTTTCATAATTTTTGAAGTATTTTTGCTATTTTTCCCAAATAAATGTTCCAATTCGGTAATAAATTCGTCAAATATTCTCGGATGGTCGAAAAATTACCAAATTTAAACAGGGACTTATTGACATGGTCCCTGATGTTAATGAAAAATTTCAAGGCCTAAAAATATGCACATCATAACCTTAACCTAAACAGCTCGTAAGCGAGTGTTTTGGTATTACCTTAGCGGGTTTGGCTCGTTTCTGACTTTCTAACCAAGTTTTCAGGTTCCTGTGCTTCTATGCAAGCTAGATACAAGTCCTATATCACAAACCAAGAAATATTTCATCAACATAACAGCCCTTAACTTAGGGTTTCGGCTAGTGCACAAAAACGAACTTTTGAACCGTAAAAACGTCGTTTCAACCCTTTATCCGTGTTTATGGCCAAAAAAACTATTATACCAGGTTCCTCACCATGTGTATGATCAAAACATGTTTATGGACCATTTTTAGGGTTTTTACATGGTTAGGAATGATTTTTGGCAATCAAACTATGTTTATTTGGTATTAATCAATGTTAAACAAGTGTAAAAGTAGCTTATTTAAGTTGTTTACCTTAGGGTTTGAAGAGTTTCTAGAAAATTAGATTGCAGATGCTTGGACTTGAGCTTTTGGTTAAATGGAATGAATAAATTTGGCTTACATAACAAGTTTTATAAAAATAATGGGGGGGGGTCCAAGGTTGCGGCCGCAAGAAAGATTGGGCCACCTTGGGCCCAATTTGGCCCATTAATCTGATTCTAAAGGCCCAAACACAAAAAGCCCAGTCCAAATTTAGTTCGGGTTTGGTTTTTGGCGCGAAAAACTTATCGGGTGCGTCAAACAACGCGAAAACAAGTGTTTTTCGGCTAGTTTTGTGTAAAATTATAAAAACATACTATATGTTTGTAAAAATTGAAAATATTTACGCGGATCGCTTAAAACATTTCAAATAAGTGGTTGGTAAGTCTTTTTCAGCTTAACGGATGATACAATGCTTGGTTTGTAACTATCTTTCGCGTTTAACTCTATAGCGGGTAGTTAAACGAGCATGTTTTCGTTTAACTTGTTTGCTATCGAACTAAGGCCATATTATCAATATGTTGGCTTATAATAGACATATATCTCGTATAGATGGCCCATCGGGATATCTGGGTTATAACCAGACCCATTCGGTTAATCGTTCGTTCGTTACGCAATAAGCGGTTAAACGCTTATTCGAGTTTGTAAGTACTAAGGTGTACTCGGTTTTTGCCACAGATGTCACAAAACCCTAGCATCATTCTATCAGCTGCCATCATCATAGCCACCGACGACCTTTTAGCCGGAAAATCGAGGCAGATTTTCGACAACCACCGCGAACCCACTCCACAACCATCGTCACAGTTTGAACCATCGCTGCAGAAAAATCCAGCCGGATTTTCGGTTCCGTCGTGGTGGCTGGAAAAAGAGATTTAATGACATCACACCATGTTACCGGAGACCTTCCTGAACCACCACCGCTGTCGATAACCATCATAACACTCACCACAAGCCGCCGCTAAGAGTCACCAGTGACTCCAACTGATCGGAAAACACTCAACCTGTGATCACCACCTAAGACCCTCAACAGACTGTAAAACCCAAATCTGCCGCTGCAGTCGCTGCCTCTGGCTCATCATTCACCAGAATACCGACCTCCCACAACAATTAGAGAAACCAACACTCATGTCGGAGTTTGATGTACATCTCCAATCTTTAGAATCATCGTCGGAGAAGAACCCTAAGCTCGCCTGAATTTCGGAGCATGGCTAAACGGTTCCGAAACGCCTGATTTACATAGACGAACTCTTAGCACAATTATTTCCAACTTTATTTCCAAGATCTTCAAACTTTATTTTCAAAACTTCAACGGGTCTTCAAGAAATTAACGTCTCGGTTCGGGTAATCATGGAATTAAATCCCGAATATCAAGAACAAAGTTGAATTAGTTGATTCAACCCACTCTGATACCAAGTGTAGGTCCTGAAACCGGATCCAACAAACGAAAGAATTTTGTCCTTGATAAGCGATCGAGACGGGTGCGATATAAACAAATGATCGAACAAATAATATAAAGATAATACTGAACGACTCTGTAATCAGTGATAATAAAATATTCATAAAATTAATCGAACCGATCCCACCCAAGATGAGCTCCCCTTAGGCGGTTACTAACTCACTAGAAAAAACACCCATACAACGGCAATACATGTCCTATTTATAGCTAAACATAGATAATCTATAAGCCTTTCTCCTCGTTGAAGCAAAATGCGTGCACCGAAGCTCTCGTCTCGGATCCGGAATTCTTGTCAACATCACCAACTTGATTAACCAATACATATACAACGAATTTTGCCACATTGATAACACAAGTCACATTTTTTGCCTTACAATTGAATTACAAATTGATATCAATTCATACCTTAAAACTGATTTTGAGAAAAACTGATTTTGAGAAAGACCGATTTGGAATTTGAACTCATATCAGCTTAAATCAATTCTTATTAGTTTTGATTTCAATTCATATCAGTTCCGACAAAATCGTAACTAGAGTTTGATTTTGATGAATACCTATTTGAGCGTATTTGGGATTTGAGCGTAATTGGAATAAAAACCAATTTAAGCGTAATTGGATTTGAGCGTATTTAATTGGAATTTGATTTAATTGTGGGTGGATTTAAACGTCAGTCGTCAATAAAAGTCAATTTTGAAAAAAACATAGCATCGGAACTGTATTGTATTGAATATATGATAATTAGGAGCAAACTTAAACTTGGTGGCTTTGCTGCAATATCAAATAAAATACTTTGATACGACAATTGAGCACTACAAATTGAACCACAATTGAGCGTGATACATTAATTGCAATTTTTGAACCATGCTAAAAAATTGAGCATAAGCTAAATGATTTTGCATACCAATATTGATGAATTCTACTAGCTTTGGACATATAATACAAATCTAAATGATTCAAAGCTGAATATAACTACATCTAATTTTGAATACGGATGAGCTGAACTATTACGGTGGCTCCGGCATCAATTGTTTTTAGCCTCGACACTGTTAGTTTAATAAGGTTACTAATAGTTCAAAATCTTATTCACAAATTGCAACTTGATCTGCAACTTCAATTTTGGATTACCCTCAGTTAATTAGTTTGATTGAAATCGTAAGTCAAATGCAAAATTAGATTTAAGTTTATTTATGAATATGCCAACGCGTGTTTTTAAATTTGGCTTTGAGCATAATTCGCCTACGTTTTTTTGTACTAAGAATTATTGTACAATAACTTAACTCTCTCTCCATATATAATATGTGTGTTTGTCTATGTGTACGCGTGTTATAAATACACACGCATATATGCGTGTCTGTATAATTATACACATTCGTAAAGGAAGAATCTATGAAAAAATCTATATATTGTGAAAACATACACATGTGCAGTTAAATAATAAAAAAACTTATTGTTTTCAACAACATAATCCACCTATATATGCGTATATAAGAGTTAGAGACTTATAGAACTTTAGAAACATGAATTATTAAAAAAAAAAAAAAGTAAAAGTAAAATTTTAATGGTTTATATTTGCTGGTGACCAAAAATAATCTCTCACCCTATATATGCATAAGACCAAGATCTCAAAATTAAAACAGTGTTTTTTTCTCAAAGGTAATTCTTCTCCCTTTCCCCACTTGGCCTCCTGTCTCACAACTACTCTCTAGTCTTATTTCAGTTCTATGTGAGGACTGATTTTCAAGATTATCATATCAAATCATGAGCATCTAATTTGTGTATTTCTTTGTTTTCAATATATATCAAGCATGAAGAACTTAGTAGTAATATTTATTTTAAACTTTCTAGCTAGGTTAAGTTATATGTATGAGGTTTCTGAGTAGTCAAAAAAGAAAAAAAATTGGCAAATTTCTACTCCTCAAGTTCTCATGATATATGTTTTAGTACTTCGCAACATCTTTTCTCTAGGAAATTAAATTTCCATCATCAAATTTCAGGTGGCAAATTGTGCATGATGGTTTGTGATATATGTGCTGGTTATATATCCAATGAAAGCATGTCATATGCATGTTCATCTTATAATATCTAATGAAATCTCTGTTGTTACAGTTTACTTACACTGACACATATTTAAGCCATGGACATGCCTTCATCTTGGCTACAAGATCAACTGGTAAGTTAAAGCTGCAAGCAGTAAGTAAACATATTTAAATTTCTTTGTTTTTCTGATCCAATTAAATTGTTATAGATTTCATTAAAGTAATGTTTACATCGATATAGAGAAGGCAAGGCAAACGCGCAAGGGCAAAACTAATTATTCGTTTAATATGAATTATCATATATATATATATATACACACACACACTCTTGATCTTTCTATAAATATTTAAATTCCTTTTAATTATTGAATTTAGGAAATGCAAGATCAAGGGTACATGAATCAATATCAGATGAACAAACCTTATAATTACTATAATCCAATGGAGGAGTTCAGTGTTAATTCATTTTCATCAGATAGCTACACAGAAACACCATCTTTTGCTGATCAATCTTTTCAAAATCACAAGTGTCACCAAGAGCCATTTAATTTCAAAAAGGAAGGCGGTATTAGCAAGAAAACTGAAAAATCAAAGCAAAAACTAGTTTCTGATTCTCCTAACTCTTTCACTATATCATTTGGAGATATAACACCTAAAGATGAGTTCCTTTCATTTGGTGATACATACGGTTTCACACCAACCGGCAAGAAAAAGGCTCCGGCTACCGTCCGGAGTCCGATTCAGGTTCAAGATCATGTGTTGGCTGAAAGAAAGAGAAGAGAAAAGTTGGCTCAGCGGTTTATTTCTTTGTCTTCCCTCCTTCCAGACCTGAAAAAGGTAATAATGCCAAATTCCTATCAAAAACATATAAATTTAGTTATAAAATTTTTGTCTCTTTTTAGAGTGAGCACGGTTTTGTTTGGATTGATTTGGGCTAAAACCAAACCAAAAACCAAAACTTCCGTTCTTAAATTTTTTGAAAACCAAAAATTAGTTACTAAAATGTTCTGATGTGTCTTTGGTGTATATCCTGAGATTGACAATTTACACAATTTTGTTTTATTGCATTATTTCTGATAAAGTGTGCCAGTATAATGTCCCTTTGCCCCAATTCTTTTTGACCTCACTAGAATATTTTCAGATGTGGTTTCTTAATGATATTCTAACTAACTTTTGAAGGAAGTACTAGAGAATACAAAAGTTTTATTTATTTGATTCACAATTATTTTATTGTAAATGGTGATTACATGCACTATTTGTAGTGTTTGAAAGGGTGAATCGACATGTTGTTTAGGGAATTAACTGTCCAAACTTAGGTTAACGGACGTTAAATAATACAATTTAATACTAATTACACATTAACATCCTAACTTATGAGGATAAAATCTGAATTACTAATTCCAAGTTTCCAACAACATTTTGGTGACAGATGGATAAAGCTACTGTATTAGAAGATGCAGCTAATTACATCCAAGAACTTGAAACTCGTGTGAAGGAACTCGAGAGAAAGAAGACGCAAGATTCGGTTATAACGGGTAAGAGATCAAGGCATAGTAGTAGTGATGATAATGGCTCATCTTTTAATGAAGCAAACTTTAAAGAGAGTAGCAGCCCTTGTAATCCAGACATCGAAGTGAGAACGTCTGGATGCAATCTACTTGTAGAAATTTATAGCCGAAAAAATGGCATATCATTAGTGAAAGTGCTTAGCGAGATGCAGAAGTTTGGTTTATCTATCATCAGTTGCAGCACCATGCCGTTTGCTGATACCACTCTTCTTGTCACCATTGTTGCTCAGGTTAGCATCTAATTGAATTCATTGTTTTTTCTTGAAGAATGCATTTATCTTATAGCTTATTTAATATAGAGTTATCGGATTCTAATAATCCCAACTTTGAAAATAGGTTGAAAGTTGAGACTGCCTATAAACATTTCTTCAGTTGGAATTAATCCCGGCCAATAGGTCAGGGATTATATTAAAATCTAATAAGCCTTTAATATATAATATTAAATAAGAGAGGCTATAGGAACACCCCTATATATTAAAGTATTAAACACACTTGCTGATTTGATTTATATGACCATATATAGGTGTGCACAGTTTATCGTTTACATGGTTCTAATTTATTTTCTCCCTGTTTCTGCAGAAAAGTGATGACTACAATATGTCATCAGCAGATCTTGTGAAGAACCTGGAGGTAGTTGTTTGAACCTCAAAACAATCTTGGTCTTCTAAGTACACTTAAAAAGGAACTACAGTCCCAAGCACAAGAAGTTAATTCATAATTATATTACAGGGTTCTTAGGTCCTTTTGGACAACATATAACTTCATTTACTATTTATTTATTTATGTACGTAGTGAGCTTCCAAATCTTGATAGTTTCTGATGTTTACCAAGGGTTTTTAGCTACTTTAATTAGTTCTTGTGATGTATTTTGAAAACATCCTTTTGACATTTCTTTGTATATATGCTATAAGCATGGCTTTGAGCATCATGTTAACTTTTTTTAGATCCTTGTAATTAGGCTATCACACTCTCCAAATTTGGAGAGCTCCGATGCTCCACTCTAACGAGACTATGTTGTCTTAACCGGGCCCACGCTGGCTTCAGAATTTGGTATGGGCGTTCCTATGGGAACCATACCGCCGACTGCCACTTGACAGTCGTTGTGCCACCACAAGAGCAAAACTTTTTGGCGTAACACATGGTGGGACAAAAACCTAGGTGAGCTCAGGGTTCGAACTGACAGCCTTTGCAAAAGGTCTAGCTCAAATCCTCCATTACCAATATCCACCTAAAAATAACACAAGTGGGATTCAAACTTGAGTTTCTACCGGAGAATCCAAATTAATCTCCTACCTCTAGACCACAAGTAGGGATGTGGGCAGAGTGGAAATGTGTTCATGAGTAGAGGAGATGCATCCATGATTCAAAATAGGAAAGGGCCTTTTGCAAAATATAGCATGTAACCAAGTTTCTTTTTTTAGTATACTAGTCAATTTTTTAACAATAAATTAAACGAGTGGTAGCGGCGCAGCTTGTTGCCCGCTTGCCTTCTGTTTCGATGTAATCCAATAAACAATCAATAAATTTATTTAAAATTTATTATTAAAAATTAAACCACTCGTTTCATTAATGATGATTTTATTTTTATTATTTTATTAAATTAAATACTAAACATAAGTGTTCTAATATAAACATATATGAATTTAGTTATTATTTTAGAAATTGGCCGGACCAAACGACTTAAAAACTGGTATTGAGTCCAAATGAAGTGTATGGTTGGACTGCATTTCTAAATTAGTACTTTTTCCTTCAAAATCCTACTGATTTATTTACTACATTAGGCTCTATAATTTCAAGATTAAGGATTTTATGTATATTTTGTGAAATATTGCAAATCCGTTACCAATATATCAAGTAGCAACTGAAAACATCACTAAAACTTATGATGCTCAAGCGATAATTGTAGCTACAACCTTAACAATCATGAGCCTAGGTAAGAACTAACGTTGTGTGTTGTTGGAAATAACGTTGTGTATCATTAGAAAGCTAATAAAACAAATATAAATTTAGTTTAAAATATGAAACTTGTAAATAACGTTGTGTTTCGTTAGAAGGTGGGTTGACACGAATACTCTTTTACATACAGCGAAATAAGACCTTATTACGTGAAACCCTTTTGGACCTATTCAAACACTCATAATAAATGTAAGGAACAATCACATATGCTGTTGAAGTTTGCAAATGCGTACTTCTGTAATGACATGAAAGTCCTTTTTCATCATCCTAAGTTCGAAGATTTGAGTTGATAGATATAGAAGATTGAGGTTGATTTCTAATATATAACTTAAAATTTTAATAATTTTAATGGCCCAACGGTTACATTAAATGATCATATAGTTGTTTTAAACTTACGACAAGTACTCACCAAGTGGGAAGGAAGTAGCGGCATCAAGGGAGCCTATTGGTCCCTCTTAAGCCCGGTTCTAGTCCGGTACTCATACCCTGCACCCTAGCAATTTACCAAGGGGATTATCTATTTACCAAGCATAGCTAGTAATTTACTTAGGGGCTTATCTATTTACCAAGTACACATTTACAAACTTCACATTATTACATGCGGGTTAATATAACATTGTTATCAATTTCAGTTGCTTAGTAAAAAACGGGATTTTTTAAAATATTTTCTTCACACTGTTGTTTTGTTTTTTTTGCTTTTAAAGTATTTTCTCTGTTGATTTTTTATTTTTGTAACCAGGCCAATGAGAAAGTAACTAGGCCAATGAAATGATGTTTTAAAGTACTTGTAGCATGCCACATTCCTTTTACAAATAGCCTATAGATCCGAAAGTAGGTGCATCATTACCATCATAGTGTTAAGTTAGAATGTCCAAAACATCACCCCGTACAAAAGGTATGCTGACTTATGCTGTACAATTTTGTACATCTTTATGCCTCTTTTAGTCTTTTATCATCTTTGTTGGAGAATCAAATTTGCTGTGACAATTTCAACTAGTGTAAGACATTCAAGAAAAGATGAAACACAGCAAGAAACAATGATGAAACATTGAAACTCAGGCATAGATTTTAAAAAATATTTGTGTAACCAAACAATGATGACACTTTCTTGAATGTTTTACAAGTTTAAAATCAATTTTAAACTATTAGTTTATTTTTAGCTTTTCTTATATAATCACTTGTGTAAAACCAAACAATCACTACAACAATATGATGGTTTGATGATGAAGACATTTGTCGTCTGTATAGGTTGATCTACACTTATGGCATGCCGTCACCATTTGCCCTAAAGACGTGTTGTTGCCATAAGCCCATAAATTATACAGGAAATGAGAAAAGTAACCCACCATTTAGATTAGGTGTTCTGACGACTTGTCATCGCTATAGTAATTATTTTCCTTTTTCGTTTTCTTTTACAAAACTATTTGCAAAATTTCTAACTACAGTGTTAAGAATTGCAAACTAAGCTGGTCATGGTGTTGATCGTAGATACAGCCAAAATTCAATGTCTTTTCTTTCTTAAATCCAATATATTTTTGGGCTTATTTATTTGACTAGAAAGTGGTTTTCAGTTGTTGCTTTTGGAGGTTTATTTTTTCGTTAGCTCCACCAAATGGTGGTTTGTCATCAACCTATATCAAAATTTTCATATATTATAATCAAAAAGCTCATAATCTAATATTATTACTAAAATAATTTGATTATCACCAATTTTAGAAGTCAGAAAAGTGATTAAAAAACTTTTAATTTCATAAAAAAAATTCAATATTTTTTACTTTTTAACTTTTAATATACTTGTTCTTTTTGTAGAAAGCAAATTCTACAGTGACCTTATTGAAGATATAATATTAAACTACTATTAAACTTTTAATGTCGATCAATGACATAAAGCATGGTCCCTCTACATCTTCTAGAACCCTTTTTAGATGACATTTTAACGTTTTTCCAACTATAATCAATATATTTCACACACTATATATTTTGTAATATGATTAAAATGGTGCTTATTTTGCAATAATTGATTGGTTGTGTGACCACATATAACATGACTGATTATTGTGGGGTTCGATAATATGAAACAACCATATATTGTCACCCATGCATTCAAACTTATGGTTATGGATTTTCTTTAGATCGTTCAACTAAATATACAGACAAATTTATATAATTTTATATTCTCTAGGACTTCTAGATACCGAAGGTTCCATGGCATTCTTTGTCAAAAAGGAATACATATTATATCGGAAAATATAAAGTAATTACTTCAGAAAAAAAATATATAACTGTTTTGTTACCCTACAAACTCTATCAGCTTTATTATATAATTAAAAATCAAACGAATTATTTTTGTTTAGATGTGAGATAACTATGTCCCTTTTCTAGCGAATCGTAATCACCTCTTGCCTTTTTATTATTATTTTTTTTATGTTTGACAAAAACTAGTTGGTCATTAGTGGCCAGAAGCTGATAACTATAGCTTTTTAAATATATTTACGTGTTTGGCAGAGTAGCTAGAACTTTAATAAAATGTATAAAATGATCAAAATTGCATAACAAAAAAAAAACATAATACTAAATGCATATATCTTGAAAGGTTATTTAAGTAATTCTAAATACTACAAGTTTGTAGTTTTTTTAAACGTTACTAGTAGGAGCGTTTCAATATGGAGTTTTTTTCTAACCTAAAAGCTTCAAGTTGTTTCAACCAAACAAAACTTTTAATTGAGCATGATTTTTTTTTTAAAAGTTTGAAGCTAGAAGTTTTTAAAAGCTGCTAAAAGCTCCATACCAAGGAGGTGTTTGGAAGAGCTTCTAAAACTTACTTATTTGTTTGTTAAAAAGCAAAAGGTGTTTGACAAAACTCCTTCAAAAGCTTCAAATTATAGTTTTTCAAAAGTAGTTTTTTCTTTTCAAAAATCAAATAAGAAAATAAGCAATATTAAAAGCTCACGCAAACACCCCCAAATATAATTGTTTATCATGATGTATTAAATAACGATAAATGTGCAAACATTTATAAGTAGGTGTGATAAAACCAAGAGCGCCCTAGCCTATAGAGGTATGACGTTTTCTAAGTTGCTTTGCCCCTTTTGTTCTATGGAGGATGAAGACGCGGATCATCTTTTGGCGAGTTGCCCGTTTTTGATGGCCATTTGGGAAGAGGTTTGTAGGTGGGTCAAAATTCTTAACCCGGGTAATTTTGTGGATACCAAGTCAATCTTGTTTTTTGGGATGATTGGAGTTCAAATAAGGTGAAAAGGAAATTGCTTATTACTATTTTCCTCGCTACATTGTGGAGTTTATGGTGTAATCGTAATAAGAAGATTTTTGATGGCAAAGCTATTTTGTTTCATAAACTATTGGGCGATATAAAATAATTGGCTTTTTTATGGCTCTCTTTAATCTATAAGAGAGTGAAGGTTATGGTTTGATTTTAACTTGGACGGAATGATGTATTAGGTATTTTGGTTCAGTTTTTTGTTCTCTTTGAACTGCATGCCTCCACTAAGACCGCGCAAGAACACCAACCGACGTATGGCTGCTTTTATCGTCAAGAAAATGGCCGCTGTGATTCCCGAACTTGTAACTCAAATCCAAGCTACCCAACCTCCTCCACCCGTGGTTGCACCCGTTGAACCCAAACCCGTATCCTACCCATATAAGCAATTTACTAGTGCCAACCCAACCGAATTCTGGGGTACGAACTGTGTGACTACCTTGTTGCAATGGTTCGAGTCTATGGAGAATGTGTTTAGATATAGCGAGTGCCTCGAAGTGAAAAAGACAAATTTCTCTTCAAGCATGTTTAGAAAAACCGCTCTAACATGGTGGGGTAGTGTCATGCATCTCCAAGGGTCGGAAACGGCTATGGCTCTTCCATGGTCCGACTTCAAGGCACTCATGATGAAGAAGTTTTGTCCCAAACACGAACTTCAAAAGCTTGAGGAGGAATTTTGGAACCTCAAGCAAGATAGTGGTGATAACGCCGCTTACTCACTCCGTTTCCACGAGTTAAGCATTCTCGTCCCTCATTTGGTTACCCCGGCTGAGCGTGAGCTTGAGAAATACATTGGGGGTTTATCTATGCAAATCCGGGACTCAGTCATGAGTAGCAAACCCGTGAATCTTGAGGATGCCATTACTCTAGCCGGTGCGCTATCAGAGAATCATGTGAAAGCGGGTACCCTAACCCTCAAGAAACCAAACGAAAAAGCCAAAGCCGTGCCCGCACCACAAGCCAAGGTTGAACCCGCACCACAAGCCATTAACTACTCCAACTCTTCCCGTCACAACAATAACAACAACAACAAGAAACCCTAAACCAACTACCGAAACTATGTCGTTACCCAACCCCAACCTCAACAACGAACCCAAATTCCACCCCAAACCCGAAAACCCTATACCGGTACCGCCCCACTATGCGACATTTGCCAACTCCATCACCCACCAAACATGCCTTGTCGCCATTGTACCATTTGTAACCGACTTGGTCATCTCAACACCACATGCCGATCCGCACAACGAACCCAACCTAACCAACAAACCAACCAAGAACTTTTCCTCAAAATACTCAACACCGATATGCACCCTACCCACCATACCAACCTCAACAACCCCGAGCTTGCTACAATTGCGGGGACCCTAACCATTTCCGCAACAATTGTCCTCGCCTCATCCTTACTAACCAAACCATGACCGCACCTTACTACCAAACTCAAGCTTACCAAGTTCAAACCAACCAACCTCAACTTTCCCAACTCAATGCACCACTCATCCAACCAATCCAAGCCATACAAGCACCACCTCCTCCACCACCGCAAGTACCTCAAGTCAACCAAGGCAATCAAGGACGAGCTTTCATGATGAATGTTAATCAAGCTCAAGCGGCAAACGATGTTGTGAACTGTATGTTTTTAGTGAACCAACATTTGGCTTCCATTTTATTTGATACGGGTGCCGATAGAAGTTTCATTTCTTTGAAATTTGAGTCGAAAATTGGCGTGTCTCGAACCAAGCTTTCCCGATCGTTTTCTATTGAAGTCGCCAATGGGAACTCCATCACCATAAATTCCGTCGTCCGCGATTGTACTCTCGTTCTTGCTAACCATAAATTCTTCATCGATCTCCTTCCGATGCAAATGGGAAGTTTCGATGTCATAGCAGGTATAGATTGGTTATCTTTGCACCGTGCCGAAGTTGTTTGCTTCGATAAATTCATTCGCATTCCGCTTGTCAACGGTAAAATCCTTA
The DNA here is from genome assembly GCF_021521415.1 of Bidens hawaiensis. Lineage (NCBI taxonomy): Eukaryota > Viridiplantae > Streptophyta > Magnoliopsida > Asterales > Asteraceae > Bidens > Bidens hawaiensis. The sequence continues at coordinate 1,062,258 of NW_027491262.1, forward strand.
AGTTCTTCGGAAAAGCTACTTCGAGAAGGCTTAATTTCATGTCGTGCTCTCAATCGCAAAAATACTTACGCCAAAAGTATGCTCCGCTCCTAGCTCTCTTGGTGACAAAAGACAAAAAGGAAAGGAAAATCCAAGATATTTCTATTGTTCGTGATTTCCTCGATGTCTTTCCCGACGATATCATCGGTCTTCCACCCGTTCATCCGATTGAATTTCGAATCGATCTTGTGCCCGGCACGATGCCCGTGGCCAAGGCTCCTTACCGTTCAGCCTCGTCAGAAATGCAAGAATTATCGAACCAACTCGAAGAACTTTCTAATAAAGGTTTCATTCATCCTAGCTCTTCTCCTTGGGGCGCTCCTGTTCTCTTCGTGAAAAAGAAGGATGGTTCGTTTCGTATGTGCATCGATTATAAGGAACTTAACAAACTCACCATTAAAAGTCGTTATCCCTTGCCACGAATCGACGACCTATTCGACCAACTTCAAGGCGCAACTTGTTTCTCCAAAATCGATCTTCGATCAGGTTATCATCAGTTGCGTGTTCGCGAAGAAGACATTCCAAAAACCGTTTTCCGTACTCGATATGGACATTTTGAATTTTTGGTTATGCCCTTCGGGTTAACAAATGCACTCGCGGTGTTTATGGACCTCATGAACCGTGTTTGCAACCCGTTCCTCGATAAATTCGTTATTGTCTTTATTGATGACATCCTCATCTTTTCCAAATCCAAAGCCGAACATGAGCATCATTTGCGTTCCATTCTCGAACTTCTTAGAAACGAACGACTTTATGCCAAGTTCTCCAAATGCGAATTTTTGCTCGAGCAAGTTTAATTTTTGGGACATATCGTAAACAACAAAGGTATTCATGTTGATCCCGCTAAAATTGAGGCCGTTAAGGATTGGAAAACTCCAACGACTCCCACGGAAATTCGATCCTTCCTCGGTTTAGCCGGATATTATCGACGTTTCATTCGAAACTTTTCCAAGATCTCTTTGCCTCTTACCTCCCTCACTCATAAAGGAAAACCATTTGATTGGGGTTCGAAGCAAGAAAAGCCTTTTGTACTCTCAAGGACATGCTTTGCAATGCTCCAATTTTAACCCTTCCCGATGGAAACGACGATTTCGTGGTATTTTGCAATGCCTCTCATCAAGGTCTTGGTTGTGTCCTCATGCAACGAGGTCAAGTCATCACTTACGCATCAAGGCAACTTAAGGTCAACGAGAAGAACTACACGACTCATGATCTCGAACTTGGTGCCGTTGTTTTCGCTCTCAAAATCTGGAGACATTACCTTTATGGTACGAAATGTGTGGTTTTTACCGATCAATAAAGGCTTCAACACATTTTTGACCAAAAAGATCTCAATATAAGACAACGACGATGGGTCAAATTACTTAGTGATTACGATTGTGAAATTCGTTACCATCCCGGTAAAGCGAATGTTGTCGCCGACGCCCTAAGTCGAAAGGTTAATGTTAAATCCGTTCTGCTTCTAAGCGTTTTCGTTCAAACCGATCTTCAAATTCGAATCTTCCAAGCTCAACGTACCTCCGTTGAAGAAGGTAACATGTACGACAAAATGTCATGTGGACCCGAACTTCAACTCGAAACCAAACCCGATGGTCTTTTGTACTTTCTCAATCGTTTGTGGGTTCCAAATCACGATGACCTTCGTACTTGTATACTCGACGAAGCTCACAATTCGCGGTATTCCGTTCATCCCGGTGCGGATAAGATGTATTTCGATCTTCGTGCTACCTTTTGGTTGCCGGGTATGAAAAAGGACGTAACGTTATTCGTATCTAAATGTCTTACTTGCTCAAAAGTTAAAGCCGAACATCAAAGACCTTTTGTTCTACTCGAGCAACCACCGATTCCCGTTTGAAAATGGGAAGACATTGCTATGGACTTTATCACTAAATTACCCAACACCCAAAAGGGCAACGATAGCATTTGGGTGATCATCGATCGTTTGACCAAATCTACTCATTTCATTCCGATCCGCGAGAAGTATTATTTGAGCAGCTTGCTCAAATCTATGTTCGAGAAATCGTGTACCGACACGGTTTACCATTGACTATTATCTCTGACCGTGATGCTCGTTATACCTCTCATTTTTTGCGTTCACTTCAAGAAGTTTTGGGAACATGTCTCGATCTTAACACCGCTTATCATCCTCAAACGGTCAATCCGAACGCACAATACAAACTCTCGAGGATATGCTACGAGCATGTGTTCTTGATTTCGGTGGGAATTGGGATTCTCACATTCCGTTCATTGAGTTTTCTTATAACAATAGCTAATATTCGAGCATTGAGATGGCTACTTTCGAAGCTCTTTACGGTCGTAAATGTCATTCTCCGATCAGTTGGAACGAAGTCGGTGAAGCTCAAATCACGGGACCCGAAATGGTTCAAGAAGCCACCGACGTTATTGATCGAATCCGTAAGAACCTCCTAGCCGCTAGAAGTCGTCAAAAGAGTTACGCCGACAAACGGCGAAAACCGATCGAATTTAATGTTGGCGATCTTGTCCTTCTAAAAGTATCTCTTTGGAAGGGGGTAGCCCGTTTCGGTAAGAAGGGTAAACTAGCTCCTCGTTTCGTTGGTCCTTTTAAAATCCTTGAGCGTGTTGGAAAAGTAGCTTATCGACTCGAACTACCGGAAGAACTTACCGGTGTTCATCCGATATTTCTTGTTTCAAATCTTAAAAAGTGCTTAGTCGAGGGTAATCTCCATATACCTCTCGACGAAGTACATGTCGATGAGTCGATGGTCTTGGTTGAACGACCCGTTGAGATCATGGATCGCAACGAGAAGAGAACCAAGCGTAGCCGTATTCGGTTAGTCAAAGTTCGATGGGAATCACGGCGCGGTGCGGAATTCACTTGGGAACGAGAAGACAAAATGAAAGAGAAGTATCCACATTTGTTCGCAGCATCGTCTTCGTCTTAATTTCGGGACGAAATTTCCTAAAGCATGGGATACTGTGACATTCGTCAATTTCGGGTCTTGTTTGTATTCGTTTTTGTATTTTTTTATTATGTAAACCGACCCGATTTGTAAACCGAAGCTTATGTTATAAATAAAATGATGGATTTATGTTACAATATTGTTTCACACTTGTTGGGTCTTGAAAACATCATATTTTTATTTATTATTTATTTATTTTGTTTTGTGTTTTTGTCTTGATTCATTTTGCATGAAAACTCTTGTGTCTCACAGCCATATTTGACCACCAACATTACCCTATATATACACCACCTTTCCTCTTCATTTTCCCTTGCTACAACTCCAAAAAAAAAACTCTCTCAAATATCAAAGATTTAAGGTTATCTTCTTAAGTGTTCTTGAAGGTTTTAGTCTTTCATCTTAATTAGTTTATGTAGCCTTATTAATACTTGTTTATGGTTGTGCAACATATATATAATATACACCCCTTGTTTACCTTCGGTAGTTACTTCTCCGATTCCGGTCGGTGAGGTTTCGGACCTCATAAGGCAAGGCTTCATGGAGGACTTCGTGTCCTTGATATATATACATCTATATAACTTGTTCATACATATTAATCTTGCTTATTTTAGTTTGTTGGTCATGTTTACAAGTTCCATGGTTATGGGTTTTTAAGAGTCTATGCTTCGGTTTAACCGTAAATAGCTCTAAACCGTAAACCGAACTTTGTTACTAGTTTTGTTAAATAAGTGTTTAAACCTACCTATTGTTAGATCTAAGTTTCTAAAATCATTTTTATAAATTCTATGGTTATGGGTTTGTAGAATCTTACCTCGGTCTTAACCCGAAACACGATCCGAACCGAAACCGAACTTTTGTTTAAAGACTTTATTGTTAACTTTTGGTTGTAAAACTTAAAGTATTTTTATTTGTACATTATTATACAAGTTCTTTAGTGTTTGGACATGTGGAAACTATCTATGAACTTGTTGTGAGATGGAAACCGAACCAAACCGATTCTTACTCGCTTAAGACACACAACTGTATTTTTTTTAGCCATCAAGACTTGTATATTTCTTTAAAAATAGTTACAAATTGTTTTTTAAATATTTTCTTAAGTACTTGGAAATGTTGGATCCAACTTGATCTCATAACAAAGTTTGGACCGACAAAACCAAACACTCGCTTAACGTGCGTTGTTAGTTCTAAAACAATGGAACTACATACTTGGTTAAGTCTTCTTAAATTTTATTGAGTTATCTCATAACATTCAATATTTTGGAAAGTTGACTTTGGGTTTGACCAATTATCAAGACCCAAACCGACAACCCGAACACTCGATAAAAAAAAGAAGCCGTTTTAGTATATTTATTTCAAAGGGATTTGCATTCTTGCATTTTACCCACCTTATTACTTAACATAGGTTGAGTAAATATTAAGGTTAGATACTTTAACCCGGTTCCGAGCAAACTTACATTTTTAAAGGGTTATTATTATAAATTCTTAAATAGTTACATTTTAAAACCTTGAACTTTAATTATTTACATTTCTCAACATATATTTTGTTTAAAGACCTTCAAGACAACCTTTCTAAATTCAAGACTTCTTTTCTTTTTAGGCATTGTGCGTTAAACTCGTCGTTCCGACAAATCTCCAAATTATCATCTTTCAAGTTTACTACTTGAAGGTGAGTACTTCATACCCCATTTTCCATCTTTTATTTTGGGGGTGACATTTCATACTTATTCAAAAAAATGCTTTATATTTAAATCTTAAACCACAAACGTAGTTGTATACTTTACTTAAATAATTGCTCGATTTGGTGTTCTATGCTTATATGCCTATGTGTTTATCGCTTTTGGTTGGTGGAACTATAAAATCCTAGACTATTTGGCATCCCCTTATAGCAAGGTGTCGTTAACGTAATGCAATTAACGATAACTATAAAATCCTAGACTATTTGGCATCCCATTATAGTTAGGTCTCGCTAATGTGTTTAGCGGTATCTATTTATCCAAATTACCACTTTTATTTATCGTTTCGTATGCAAGTTTTGTGGCTATCTTTATTATATACTAATATGATTAAACTTATGAATTGCTCACCAACCTTTGTGTTGACAAACTTTATTTTATGAAATGTTGCAGGTTTGCATCTTGGTTGATTTATGATTGTGAAGAAAACGACATCAAAGACCTTAGGATATTAGTAAAAATGAACAATATCAAATTTGTCATATTTTGTGATATCTTGTTTATGGTTATTTTATGGATAATTGTTATGTGACATTTTCGATGTTGTGAAATGAAATAAGTTTATTAAATACTGTCACTTTAATTAGTGTCATGTGCTTATGGACAATCGTTACACCTCGGCATGTTCCGCCGCCATTGGTCGGGGTGTGACAGCTATCCCAATGTTCCATCTCAATTTTTAATCCTTTTTTTTGTTTTAGTTTCCGTACAATAAACATGTAACAGAATCTGACCGAATTCACGTCAACTTACCGCCTGAACACTTAGGACCGGTAATGCTTGTGTCTTACCAACGTTCGGATTTACCAATCTGCCCGACGCAACACGCCAGGTTAAAAACTAGTTATTAAATAAAATGGCTCTCACTCGTATACTTACTACTCTTTTATTTCCTATATATTATTGAGCTGTTTCAATTCCTTTAATTAGTTTGTACCATATTTCACTATTTCACTTTTATTTCCTAACACTTTAATGGATACTTATTTTTTTTTATAGAGTATTAATAAATCTATATTATAACCTTTATGGCTTTGTTTGAATTTTAAGAGGCTATATACTTTATATTTTAAGAAAATTATAAAAATAGTCTTTTTTTAGGAGAGAGAGTATGAAAATATGCCTTTAAAATTACACCTTCCACTAGTTGTCCCTTCAAATCTATCGGAGCAGACGAATTGGGAATCCGAATTTCATTACCTACTAATAAATTGTCAAGTGTCCCATAACCCACCTACCAAGTTGCTTTTCCCTTCAAATTAATTGGTCCAGATAATGTTCGGATGAAAATCATCTCCTCTAAAACCGTCTCCCTAGCTACCTTTCATGTTGTTTTTATCTCTTACGTGAGATTTCAAAAAAGTTGATTTTTTTTGTTTTTTTGAAATTCGTCTTCTCAAATGAATTTGGTCTTTTGACATAAAACCATATTCATCTTTATCTTCTTCATCTTCATATTCATCTTCCGGCCATGAACGTAAACCCACTTTTCGGCCGCCAGCACCACCACCGTCACTCCACCGTCGGCAAAAACACACCCCAAAAACCACCACCACTCCACCCGTCGGAAAAAACCCACCACCACCACTCCACCCGTCGGTGGGTTTTTGCCGACCACCACCACCACTCCACCCGTTGGCAAAAACCAATCATCACCACTCCACCCGTCGGCAAAAACCCACCACCACCACTCCACCCGTCGGTGGGTTGCCGACGGGTGGAGTGGTGGTGGTGGGTTTTTGCTGGCGGGTGGAGTGGTGGTTTTTTAGGTGTGTTTTTGCCGGCGGTAGAGTGATGGTGTGCCGGTGGCCGGAAAGTGGGTTTTACGTTCATGGCCGGAAGAAGAAGATGAAGATAAAGATAAAGATGAATATGGTTTTATATCAAAGACCAAATTCACTTGAAATTCATCTGAGAAGATGAATTTAAAAAAAAATCAACTTTTTTGAAATCTCACGTAAGAGATAAAAACAACATAAAAGGTAGCTAGGGAGATGGTTTTGGAGGAGATGGTTTTCATCCGAACATTATCTGAACCGATTAATTTGAAGGGAAAAACAACTTGGTAGGTGGGCTGTGGAACACTTGGCAATTTATTAATGGGTAATGAAATCCATCGGATGGATCGTCAATTCGTTTGCTCCAATAGATTGGAAGGGACTATTAGTGGAAGTTGCAATTTTCAAGACCTATTTTCAGACTCTCTCTCCTGAAAAGGACTATTTTCAGAATTTTTCATTATATTTTTAATAGACTCTTTATAAATTTATTTTATTGTCTTTATTATTATTATTATTATTATTTAAATTACTATTATTGTTGTTATATGCTACATTAATTCTAAGCCACTTGAGTTATGTTCTACCTTTTCGACTTAGTTATTCTTTTTACGTTCTTTACATTTTGACCTATATTTTTTTTTATGTTTTACGTTTTGATGTATTGTTGCGAGTTAACATGCATCCATGGTTCAATATATTTACGCTAATTTTCAATGTTTTTTGTTGTTTAGTTTTTATTCAGCTTAACAGTCTCCGTCACAACATGCGAGTATAAAAACTAGTTTATAGTGGGTGGGTGAGTGAGTGGCGAAGTATGGTTTGTGGAAAATATACGTATAAAGAACTAAGATCATCACTTGATAAAGTTTGTCAACTTTTGTTTATAAATATTATTCTATTTGTGAATTGATTAGTTTAAAATCATATTATATTTTATATATTTTTTTAAAACACAAGCCGTGAAACAAAATCCGAACCAAACCATTAATTAGTAACGGTTTGGAAACCAAAAATAAGGTAGCGGCACTTCTATAGTGCTCTTTAAAAAAAATCAACATATTTATTGGGTAAACCCGAGCGTTGAGACCTGGGCATTGGTAAAACCCAAGCATTACGACAGTGAGTCGACATTAATTCAGTCGGTATCGGTTACGCCCGTTACGATATTAACAACGTTGGTAAAACCCAAAAATGTTGTAAAATTAACATATTTAAATGTCATTTATTTGATTGGTAAAACCTGGGCGGTGTTAAACCCAAGCATTGTTGTTTCCGGGTGTTGAGGCGGTAACTTGACATGAATTTAGCCGGTTTCAGTTACGGTCGTTACGGCGCCAGGATTAAAACAAAAAAGTATTAAAAATTGAGTTGGACCAATGAGGTGGTGCCGGCCAGTAAAACCCAGACATTGGTAAATCCCAGGCGTGAGGCGGTCAATCTACGCGATTTCGACCGGATTCCTTCACGTTTGTCATGGACCGAAACTAAAACAAAAGAAATTCGGCTAGTTTTGGTTACGTTCGTTTCGATAAGAACTAAAAAAAATTGTTGTTTAATCGGTTTTCGTTATGTTTTTTTTTACAATATAAAAACTAAACAAAAAAATAAAACTATGGATTAATACGATGTTGTCACATGGCCTAATTAGAGATTAGCTACTTCAAATCTTCAATATCCACGTTTAATCATATTATATCGATTAGATAATTTATGAAACTTAGGGTGTCAAAGCAATGAATCAAGCAACGAAACTAAGAACTAGTAATTAATAAAATTGAGTGAACTTTTGCTATAAAAGTAATTACTATTACTAATATATATAAAAAAGAAGTTTGGCGACGCTGGAATATGATTGGTCCATTTGGCAAGATTCTATTGGACCAAGTTTTATTTTTTTGTTTGTCTTTTGTTTTAAACTTTGATAATTATATTTCTGTTTTAAACTTTGATAATTATATTTCTAATTATCTTTGTTATGTTTGTTTTTTATTAGTTTAGTTCCAATATCAATATACCGTAACAGATGTGATAAAAACTTACATACTTTGCGTAGACTTAGCGCATCTTGTTTTAGTTATAGTACCGTAACGAAACTGACCGAATGACAATTCTTTTTTTTAGTCCGGTTTTATAACGAACGTGAAAAACCCAACCAAATTTGTATAGACTCATTGCCAGGGATCAACAACGCTCGGGTTTTACCAACGCTCGAGTTTCACCGACCAACGCTATCCCAATGTTCCATCTCAATTTTTATAACTTTTTTTTTTGTTTTAGTTTCCGTACAATAACACATGTAACAGAAACTGACCGAAACTGACTGAATTCACGTCAACTTACCGCCCTAACACTTAGGACCGGTAATGCTTGTGTCTTACCAACGTTCGGTTTACCAATCTGCTCGGCGCAACGCGCCGGGTTAAAAACTAGTTTAAGCTAATAAAAAAGCTTAGAAACAAGCAAGTAAGAAAAACGTTCAGTTTTTGGCGTAGGGGACCAGGGGCCTAGGGGGTGCCTGCTATCCCCTGTATCCGACGGTTGTCAGGTAATCGATATTACTTGTTATCCGTGACACAGTAAAATGCAAAAGGTATGATAAAAGTTTAATTCCTTTTTGCTTATTTTCAGAAATAAAAAATGATAAAAGAACATTTACATTTGGCAAGTTGAAATGAGTAACCTTTAACTGTGTATGACTGAGTGTGAAACAATATAACCGTCTCAAACAAATTCACCATCTGATATAATAACAACTAAATGCATTTCTCTAATACGTTCACTCAAGCTATAGTTTATGCTAGTATAATATCTCTTATAATTTAATGTATTTTAGATGTTGATGAAACATCGAATTGTCTGCTAAGTATATAGTACGAATATTGTTACATCTAAATGTAGGTGGACTACGAAGAAGAAAGTTATTTTATCCACAGCATCTTACCAACTCTCTCCTTTCTTCTATCTTTCATACTACTTTCGGTAATAAACCGAACACAACAAGATCCTAGATCTCGGTTCCTTGTGAGTGATTTCCGCTAGCTCATGAGTGAGATTGATCCAAGAACATTGTTGTTTGGTCCGTCTTAGGAACCTACAATTGGTATAAGAGCTTTCGGCTCTACTAGTTGAGGTTCTTGAGTCACAACCTTGGGTGTTGGTCTTGTTCAAGTGATTGAAAGGTGTGTTAAAGTGTTACAAGTGATCTTCGGGTTAGTAAGTTGATTTACAAGTTCAAGAACCAGTTATTTAGCGTGTTAAAAGTGATCTTCAGGTCCCTTAAAGTGTCTAAAGCTTTAAAAGTGTCAAAAAGTACTTAATTCTGTACTAAACAGTTTTCTAGACAATTTGTTTTTCTCAAAAAAAAAATCGCATCGCAATTGGTTTCAAATCACATCGTGTTTTGGATTTTGAATCGCATTGAATTAAGATTTTAAATCGCATCGCATTTGAAATCTCATTCGCATCGCATTTTAAAATCCAATCGCTTTTGATATCAATCGCATCGCATAAGGAGAAACCAATCGCATTGCATACATTGGTGCGATTCGTTTATGAAAGAAATCCAAGCGCACTCTGAATCCCTTCCAATTTCATTTCCTGTGCGATTTATTTGTACTTAGTGATTTTAACAGAATTTCCTACACTTTCAAAACTGTTTGGTTTTTCTAATCTTCTAAACAAGATGTCACACAATCCTGAGTTGTTAAAAAGTTACTTAATGCTTGAGAATGAGGCTGGAGCCACAACTAAACCTCCTAAGCTTATGACATTTGAGAGTAACTTTGAAAAATTCAAATGGAGGTTTAAGAACTATGTGAGAATGATTGACTTCGCTCTTCTTAGATTCATTGAGAATGGACCTCACAAGTCTATGACTGAAACTCCAGCGGGACCAGATTATACACCTGTTGAAGGTTACATTGAAACTAACAAGAAATTATTTCTTGATGATGAAAAGGCCTATGGTGTGCTTAGTGTGTGCCTATCAGCTGACATAGCTCAAACTTTGAGAGAATACACAACTACTAAAGGGCTTTGGGATGCCCTGGTTAAGAAGTTTGAAGATAATATGGAAATGAGAAACAACCGAAAGGAAATGTTGAGGGGAGAATTCAACATGTTCAATCACATTCAAGGAGAATCAGTTGGAACTCTGATTAGCAGATTTGAGAAGTTGATCACCAGAATGAGAAGCTCAGGTATTAACTATGATATGTCAGAAATCAATAGAAAGTTGCTGAACTCTTTACCTTACACATGGAACAGTAGCGTAACCACCATCAAACGAACAACAAATTTGAACACTAAAACCTTGTTTGACTTAGCATCGACCATCAAGTCATTTGAAATGAAGGACAAGCTCAGATTGAATAACCATGCTAGCTCTCTCAACCATGCTGGAGTTTCTACAGGGTCAGGAATCAGAACAGCTTTCCTAAGCCAATCACATCCAACTTTTATACTGTTGATGGAGTGAAATTGTATGCTACTCAATCTGAAAAGAACAGTGATTCAAGACATCAGCGAGTCAGCCTCTTTCATCTAATTCAAGCTCATTTAAAGATGCTGTTAACAAAGCTGTTGAACAAGCTCTCAAAGCTCATGAGATAACCAAGTCTGCAAACAGCAAAATCAACAACTCATGTCATCCCACCCAAGTTGATGATTCCCACATTGCACTCTTCCATGCATTTATGGCCAACCATGAAGAACTGATGCAAGGAAACTTGCTACCTCCATCCTTCTAGCAAGGAGACATCCCTGATATCAATGAAAAGGACTTGAGAAGATGGACACCAGGTATCATATGGTCATGACAGTTCACAGGGCCACCAACTTCATGAAGAAATATGGCAAGAACAGTTTCAGAGACTCTTACAGCAAAGGCATTTGGTTTGACAAAGATCAGCTCCGTTGCTACAACTGCAACGAAAAGGGGCCTATAAAAAGTTACTTATATCATTTGCATTGAATTGAATCAGAAGTTGTACGTACACAAAATACAAGATTGAATATTTGTTGATGATTATTTTGGGCCATGCCCACATCCTACTCACATATATTGAGGTCCTTGCCATAAAATTCAATGTAAAATAACGTTTGAAAAAAATACGTATCGGTTAGGTTCTGTTTTGAGACACTTTTAACCATAACCATCATTGATTTATCATTTAATCAAAGAACCTTAACTGTAACCTTCGGCTAATTTTAGTTATAGTTAATTTTTCGGTGACGGTTCAATCATCGGCTAATTTCGGTTGACGGTTACTATTCTCAAGCAAACATGTTTTCTATCATAACCATCCTCTGGATCAGTAAACCCACCCCACTGTTGTCTTAGTTCTTATGTATAATTCCTTTATTTTAGGCATTTAATAAGTTACTAAAAATAAACCGATGATTGCAAGAGATCCAGTTAACTAATTAACTAAAAAACTTAGCAAACTGTTTGTTGGTTTTGTGAGAAAAAACAGAATATGTTGTTTTTTAATGGTATCATAGCCAATGCAGAGGATGGTTATGATAGAAAACATGTTTTGTGTGAGAATAGTATGAAATAATCTGGGCCATTCAATTTAAAATATATTGGATTAGATTATGCCAGCTAAGCAATGTTGGTTTCTTTTTTATTAAACGTTTGTATGAAGCTTAAAAATGTAAATTGGGTCTTTTCAAAAAATACTAAAACCCACCAAATCAGGCACCACTTCAACAAGACTTACGATGCACATTTTTAAATCAGGATTTAGGTTAAAAAAAACACATATTGGAGGTTGAATCATCGTTAATTTTGTCTTTACCATCACAATTTCACCGATAAACTGAAAGCTAGAAAATTATATATTTTTTTTCCAAATTAAGCATAATCAACACTTAGGTGAGGGACTTACTGGTTGAGATTCCATCTGCAAAGTGTTCATCTTTCTCTTAATGTTGGTGTTGGTAAACACACATGTGCTGGCAAAGTATATCTGTTGGCGTTCTTGATTTTTGTATTTTTAAGATTTCTGTTGATGTTCTTTTTTTTTTTTCAAACGTATGGTTTTGGTGTTCTTAATTATGTGTTGTATTCATATCGTTGGTGTTGTTTATTGTTATTGATGATTTTTGTGTGTTTTAAAATTTGTGTTTATGTTGTTAGTGTTGATAATTATTATGGTTTGGTGTTGTTATTGTTGATGTTGTTACGTGTTGTTCTTTTCCTTTTGTTATAGCAAATGTGATATATTGATATGCTTCTAGTAACAAATAGTAACACAAGTTCTCCTTCATTGATCCGGAAAAAGAAAGCAAGTAGAATCGTAGGGATTTAATAATTGGTGGAAGGGTATTTTGTAATTAATGCCATACACATTGCATAATAATAGAAATTGTGATTGCTTTAATATCATACCCTTTTGTATTTAATTATTAACTTCCATTTATTCTCGTATGATTGGTTCTTACCATTCTCATAAAAGAAACTTTCTCTATTTGATCTTGCCTCTACTGAGCCATTAATTATTTCCCATGCTTGTATATCATATACTAGATTTTATCCCCCGTATTACGGGGGTTGTTTTACATTATTCGTTTTTAATATTTATATATGTATATTTGGATTTTAATTTTATTTATTGTAAGAAAGTTAATAATTAATATACTTGATGTTTGATAATGAAATGGTTTCACAAATAAATGATATGTTATAATCCGGTTTAAAAGTTATCTGGGTTTGTTGATACCCATTCCCCTTTTATTTTTTTTATTATAAAATTATTTCTTAATTATAAATAATATATATTTTTTTAAATAAAATAAGATATTAATTTTTAGTATATCCCTATTTTATAGGATTTTCATATCAAATATTTGATTATATTAAATTTTAATATAATGCGATGTTATAACCCGGTCAAAAACTATTTGGGTTTGGTGAGATCTTTACCCGTGAATTCGGGTTAAATGTGTAAGAAGCCTTTATTTACAAATAAAACAAATAGGATTTTCATATTTTCTTTTTAAATTGGATATTAAATTTTAGTATATCCCTGTTTTATAGGATTTCCATATCAAATAATTGGTAAGATTAATTTTTAATTTAATGAGATGTTATTACCCATTTAAGAGTTATCTGGTTTTGGTAAGACCCATACCCATGAATTTGGGTTAAATCAATGAGAAACCCCTATTTAAAAATCAAGCAATCTGGTAGCTTCCATAAAAGGGGAAAGCGACCACATCGCGACACGTAGGATTTTAGGGTTTTCATTTATATATATTATAGATAGATGAGAGAAACTTTAAAATATATATATATATATTAATAAAAAAAAGGAAGAGGAAGGTTTTCTAGGAGACATTACGAGTAAATCAAATATGTACTATTTATTCCTGGTGTTCCTTAAATATTACTTTGTTTTTCAAAGGTAACTCCTCTCTCATCACATAAAATCATAACCTTGATATCTAATATGTACATTTTGTTGTTTCCGTATATTATCAGTTTTTGGCCCTAAAAAAGGAAGAAAAAATGACAGTTAATTTCTACTCCTTAAGCTGGTCATGATCATATATGTTATATTATTTTGAAACGTCTAATGAATCCAACTTTTTCATTAGCATATGCGTGTTCATCTTATATCTAATGAAACTCTCTGTAGTTACAGCAAACTAACACTGAGACACTGACATATTTAAGCCATGGATATGACTTCATCTTGGCTACAGGAATCGGTAAGTAAAAGCTGCAGGCTGTACACATGCATGGTTTAATTTAATATCAATCACAGTAATGAAGAACAATATATATTCCTGATTTGTTAATCTATATATTTTAAAATGTTTCTTGAAACTTATCTTAGGAAACACAAGAGCAAGGGTTCTTGAATCATTATCAGATGAACAAATATTATTATTGTCCAATGGAGGACTTCAGGGTTGATTCATTTATATCAGATTGTCTTGAAGAACCATCCAGTATCAAACTACCATTTAACAAGAAATTGCCTCCAACTGAAAAGCCAAAGCCAAAGCTAGTTTCTGATGCTCCCAACTCTTTCACTATATCTTTTGGAGATATAAAGCCTAAAGATGAGTTCTTATCACATAGTGATTCATCTGGATTCACAGTAGCCGGTAAGAAAAGAGTTCCCACCACGGTCAAGAACCCGGTGGTTCGGGTTCAAGACCATGTGTTGGCTGAAAGAAAGAGAAGAGAAAAGTTGGCTCAGCGGTTTATTTCTTTGTCTTCCCTTCTTCCAGACCAGAAAAAGGTACTAATGCGTCCTCATGTTAGGATTTGCGAAGCCCTTTGGTTTTAATTGTGGGTTTTCCATCTGGTGAAAACATGGCTATTAGCCGGGGCCGCTTTGATTAGTTAATTATTGGGCTCATTTAACACCAAATTCTATTTATATCAATCTATTGTAATTGTAATATATGTACAAGCTTAATGAAATAACCTAATTACAGTCATGGATGTAGCTCCAAGCTCATTTGGACCGAATCACGATAAAATATTGTGTGATTTTATTTTCCATCTTTGTGCTTTAATGTTTGTGCATTGTTCGCGTTGTTGCTTCCGCATTGCCAATTTGCCGCCTAGCACCCATATGGGTCAATCCCTACTTTTTTATATCCTTTGTATATTCTAATACCATCTTGTACACCCAATTTATTATTTTTCTGATTATTAATGATCTAGCTAATTTTGGTGGCAGATGGATAAGGCAACTGTGTTAGAAGATGCAGCTAATTACATCCAAGAACTTGAAATTCGTGTGAAGGAACTCGAGAGAACGAACATGAAAGAATCAGTTATAACCTACAAAAAATCGAGGATTAGTAGTAGTGATAATAATGGACCATCTTCTAATGAAGCAAACTTAAAAGATCAGAGTAGCAGCCCTTGTAATCCAGATATCGAAGTGAGGACGTCTGGATGCAATCTACTTGTAGAAATCTATAGCCGAAAAAAAGGCATATCATTAGTGAAAGTGCTTAGCGAGATGCAGAAGTTTGGTTTATTTATCATCAGTTGCAGCACCATGCCGTTTACTGATACCACTCTTCTTGTCACCATTGTTGCTCAGGTTAACATTTATCTTTCATCATCATAATCTAGAGAGTTATTGAGTTTTAATAATCCCAACTTTGACCTATTTTCCAGGATTAATCCCAACTCAGGATATGTTTCTAGACAGCCCCAACTTTAAACGTATTTTCCTCTAGCAATCCGACACTAACTGAAAACTAACCTTGTTAGTTGTTTAGCGTATCTTCAATTTGTTTGAGATTGATGAAGGAAAATATGTTCAAAGTTAGTATTGTCTAGGAACATATCATGAAGATAATCTTGGTCGATAGGTCAAAGTTTTTCAAGAAAAAATTAAGAGCATTTAATTATCTATAGGCTCTTAATTTCAAAGATATGAATCCGTAATATATATAATTTTTGCATTGAGATACAAGGAAAACGGCAATAAGCTGCGCCGATTGAAGGTAATAATTGCCAAATAAAATACAAATAGATAAGATGGTCCTGATACATTCTCTCTTGGCTTCTGCAGAATAATAATGATGTTGTTATGTCGTCAGCGGATCTTGTGAAGAACTTGCTACTAGTAGTTTGAACCACAAATTTATTCGGTCCCAAGCGCAGCAAATTATTTCTTAGTGATATTGCAGATTTGCAGGGTTCTTATGTCCTTGAACAATATATAACTTCATTTTTTTATATCTACATCGATCTACCTGATGTTTAATAGTTTCTGATGTTTACTACGGATTTTAGCCATCATTTTCGGTGGCCGTATCTTTTAGGCTTTTGGGACGTATTTTGGAAACAACCTTTGATATTTTTCTTACGTATACGTTAGAGACATCACTTTGAGAATCTTACTACCTAGGAAGAAACAAAGTCAACTGAGTAACCAATTGATATAATAGAATGAGAAATTGCATGCACGATTCAAAATAGTAGAAGGGCGCCTTTTAAAATAGTAGGCGCAATCAGCACTTTCAAATCTGTTTATGTACCTGTCACGCTATAATGGTGCACTAATGTGAATATTTTTTTAAATGGGAGAAAGAGATGAGTTAAAAAGGTTTCTAGAAGAGCGAAAGAAAGTTGAGGTTTTCTAGGTGATCCGTCATTTTAAATGAAGGATCCTAGAATGATGATAGGTTGTGTCAGATTTTTTCTGGTGTAGTGGACTTTTTTCACATGTTCCGTCATTTGAAATGACGGAAGCGATAAAGTTATCTTGTGTTCCGCCTTTTCAAATGGCAGATCCCACTACCATCTAATTCACCACTCTGGCTTACAGATCTCATGTATAGAAATACCCTACCCCTATAATTTTTTTACTCTATGAAAGAATCAAACTTTTGTTTTCTACACTACGTAGGTGGTAGGGGTGCTTATCCCACCCTGATCCATGTTTCACAATCTCCCTCCTCGCTAGCGTCACCAGGAAAAATTAAAACGGTTACTGATATCGAATCGTTACCAAGTTTTGGGTTTTCGATACCGGTATTTTCCAAATTTTGCCTTCAATATCGGCACTGGGGTACCGTAACGGTACCAAGAATTTGGAAAAATCGGTACCGGTACCCGCTCGCCCCAGATAGTCACATCATTCCACCCCCAATCCATAATTCAAGCGTGAAAATGTGCATCTTTCACCCCAACTCATATTTCATAATTTTTTTTTAAAATAAGTTTGTCTTATTGAATAGTCATGATCAAGTTGAGACGAGCGGGATGATTGGGATGGCTACCGCATTCGAGGATCGAGCCTTTGTTAACACCATATCAAAAGTAAAATGCAAGTCAAATCTCCAAACGGTTATTTGAAGCACCATATTGACCCTAAATGTGTAGCGTCACTCATAACCTCATGAATAACTATAAAAGCTCAACAATGTTGTGGGCAAGAGCCCGATACTCTACCTCTGTACTAGATTGAGCATCCGTATGTTGTTCATTGTAACTCCAATTGGTGGCATTTTGACCAAGAAATAAATAATATCTCATGATGGATCAATGATTAACGACATAACTTGTCGAATGAGCATCAACGTAAGTAGTAAGATCAAAACCAAATAATTAGTGGATAGTCACGCGTGTAAAGGGTTCCCCAAAGATACCAAAAATGCTTTGAAATACGAAACTTTACTAACAGTATATGCAATCTCAAGATAAGTCTAGACCATGTACTAAAGGGTATTAACAATGTTACGGTATAAGAAAAGATCATTTATTGGTACAGCACAGTTCTGTAAGAGCTAGCATCTTGGACTAAGGCAGTTTATAGTAATACCAAGATTTAACTCTTAGTACCCTACTTGTTGAGTACAAACTTAGAATTTAACCATCCGATAAAATGTGCTAAAAGTTTAAAGTAACTCTCAATTGGGAGTTATATATCAGTTTGTTAAATCTTAAATCACCACATTCCATGCCATGACCTGCAAATAACCATTAATATTTGTTAAATCTTCAATCACTAAACCCTAAAATCACAAACTTTTGTGTGTGAAAGAGATATATATAGCACCGTACGTGATGGGGAAAACAGGAGCTTTGGAGTAGAAAGAGGTAGCTTTGCAAGTAAAAAGCTGAACTCCTCTTGAATTCTTTATATACTCATTGAAGTTCATAAAAACCATCACCAAAGAATCACTTTTTTAAAACAACTTCATTACATTCATGTAATAAAGATTCAATATATATGACAAATAAACAAAATTCATATGCTATTTTTTTTTTTCTTTTAGGATACGCTATTTCTCATTAAAATCAAAACGATTACAATAAAGTGACAGGCAAACGGGTAACAAACGACGTATTTGCCTGTTAAATCAATCAAACAATTATGAATTTGGTGTTTGTGAAGGAATAACAAACTTCTTGATATTCGATCCCTGTTAAATGTTAATGGCAGTTTTGAAGAGAATTTTATGGATGAAATGATAATAATAATAATAATAATAATAATAATAATAATAATAATAATAATAATAATAATAATAGGAAAGATAGAAACGAGGAAAAGATGGATTCTATCAGGTGACGTTTTTCAAAAATTACATGTAACATTCCGAAAATTTCCATATAAATTTTGACAATTTGAGAAATGGAGGGACCAGTTAGTCATTTACCTAAAATAAAATTAAAAAATGCCCTGAAGTGACATGTGGACGATGACTAATCGAATGAAATCGACACATTGCTGATAACTAATCAAATGGCATGACATGTGGTGACACATGTCAACACGAAAGGACATGTACCATTACAAGAATGAATGGTCGGTTCGACTAGGGGTGTGAATGAACAGCTACAAATAGCGCCATGGCCTGCTCATTTGTGGCATCCCAATCACCAAACCACTCTCACTTTCTCAAAGTTTGTGCCATGCTGACGCCATTCAAGAGTTCTAGTGTTTAGTACCACGACACCTACATAGTCGAAGTGTTGTTGTTGGCCTTAAGCGTTATACCCGTTTTAAGGTAGAAGTTATGCTTAAGTAATTTTAATATATAGCTTAAACCATAGTCATTTCAATACATAGCTTGGAAAGTTTTTTATAGATATATTTAAGCTTTTCATATATAAAGCTTTACAAAATAAAAGCTTTCTTATAATTAAGAGAGAGAGAGAGAGAGAGAGAGAGAGAGAGAGAAGCATAAATAATAAAACAAAAAAAATGTTATAGAAATGTAGTAATTTGAAGGGTGACAATACTGGTAGTCGAGTCTTTTTTCTTAGGAATGCAATTCGCATAAATTTCAATCAACCGCGAGACCCGTTTAATTTTCAGGAGAGGTCGATGAGAGTGTTTGAACCTATGAGGCAAAAGCATGCCACAACAAACGTCATACGAACCAAAGTAATCATTTTGAACAAAAATGAGTTTTATATCAAAAACAATGTTTAATCAAGGTTTAAAGCTATAAATCTGACTAAAAGTTTGAAGCCAAATTTTTTGATTTAGATAAATGATTAAACTATTGTTCTTGAACTATAGGTACAAGGTAATCGTTCATTAAATGCAGGGAAATTGTTAATTGAACAACTTATCAAAACATGAATATGCCCAACCTTTTTAATAGTGTGAATACGTACAACCTTTTTATTGGCGTGAATACATATATATTTTTATAATGTATTTACTCTTTTAAAACTATGAATATTTCATCAATCTTCAAAGAATTAGAAAATAATTGATATGGGGGGTTGGTTCAAATCCTGTAAAACGTATTGATACAAGGTAGTATTTGACACTCAGGCTAAAATACACATGTGTCTAGATCCTTATATATATATATACTGTAGTAGGCACACTACAGTCATACTGGCCATGGGGCACGTAACCGTCCCTGAAGTGCTTTGCGCATATGTTAGCTCCAATGAGATGGGATTGAGACCCACTGCGTCGCTGAACGCTATTGGTGTTGTGTCATAATGAATTATGAAAACATTTTATTGAGTCAGCCTTATTCACCAGCATATAACTAACGTATTTTTAAAAGTGATTTCAGGATACCAGGAGTTAAATATAGAAATGGGTATGTCTAGTGAAGAAAGAAGATCCGTAGGCATAGAATACAGCTGACACTTCAGCTAATTTTGTAAACGAAGCATATGTAAACTTGTTTTTTAAGCAATAAATTTTGTAAACGTAAAAAGGTATTTAATTTCATATAGTATGAAAGTAAATATTTTAATAAGCATTTTCCGTTGGATGACAAAACTTTGATAAATTAACAGAACCGGTATCAACTGTTAGTCACACTGCTAGGCCCCTGTAGCCGGGTGTGACATTATACGAGGCCTAAAATCCCAAAATTAACCAGTTTAAACAAGAACAAAAAAACGTTAAACATGGAATCGAGCCCGGGTTCTCACAAAAAAAGGGAAAGTGTTTACCACTAGACAATAATTACATTTTTGACAATTTATACGTGGGTTCACTCTTATAATTTATAAAGCCGTCAGAGCCAGCCCAATAGGAGGTTGAGGAGGGCGACAGACAGAGGCCCATAATTACTAAAAAAATTGTATCTAACTATACTAATAAAAGAAAATAATAAGGATGATGTGTCAATCTCATATTCATTATTGGTCTAATCTCTATTCTTATTCATCCTACTTATCCATGGGTTATGAAACAAAAACTGTTTTGACAAATGGGTTATAATTTCCTCTCTAATTCGTGAATCTCTCATCTTATTTATCCTATCTATCCATGGGTCATGGGTCAAAATAATTTTGACAAATGGGTTATAGTTTCATTTCTAACTCTTTAATTTCTCATCTAATTTATCCTACTTATCCATGGGTTATGAGCCAAAACAATTTTAAAAAATGGGTTATAATTCCCTTCTAATTCTCTAATATACCATCTCATTTATCATAGTTATCAATGAGTAATGAGTCAAAACAATATTGACAAATGCTGTTTATAAATAGATTTTTTTAAATTAGTAAATTTGAGATTCTAAACTTCTTATTATTTGTACTATATATTTTATTTTCTTTTTATCTTTAATTTTGTTCATGTCTTTTAAATAACGAACCTAATTTATTTTGATTATTTGACAAATCCCGTGTAATACACGGGTTCAAAATCTAGTATACTTTATATATAATTTTGTTTTAAAACCAAATAAACAAAATGATTCCTTTGGAAAATGGTGGTACTCAATTGAATCATAGGTCATGGGTTGAATTCCCATGGTGTTACATTTTTTTAGAAAAGAAACTTTTGTGCAAGGCCGTTTTATATAAAATCTGAAACTTAGTGTATTTCCGTAAACCCACACATGTGCAAGGCCGTTTCCAAGGTTTCAAGTGCCCAAAACGAGTACTAATATGGTCCTATAATTTTTTCTCAATACTGATTGTTCGTTACTGATTTACTTCATTACTAGACTAGGATCCAATAGTATTGTATTAGACTGTTTAATGTTTAATAAACTTGTTCAGATTTTTTGGCACTTATTGGTGTTTCTTATCAGCCATTTTCAACCGAATTCGCTAATAGCGATTAAAAAAAATACCCTTAATACCCTTATCGAGATCGTGCCCTATATAGTGGCCAAGCCCTGTATGGAATCTAAGACGGCCCTGCACCTGTGTATAGTAAATCCACCCTTGAATTCAAAACCCTCACAATGATGAAGCTGCAGTAAATCCACCAATGAATTCAAAACCCTCACAGTGATGAAGCTGCAGCTATCCTTCAAGTTCGTCAAATCTGCTTCTTTTTTTAATGAACAATTTCAATTATTAATCAATTCCCTTTTTTTAATGAACAATAATAATAAATATAATAATAATAAATCATAATAATAATAAAAAGGAAAACCTTGTCAAGCCTGGCAGGTTTTGGACGGTTTGCTTGGAAGTAAATAAAACGAAAGCCTCTGTACGCGGACCGAGAGGTACCAGGGAAACAGAAAGCATTATGGCTGCGAGAAAAGAACATTATGGTAAGTGGTATGCATTATTATGGCTTGTCAGTCAACGTGGGAACCAATTTTGGGAGTCCTTACTGAGATTAGATTGAGATATTGGTCAAGTGATCCAATGCCCCAAGGCATGGACTTGTGAACCCCTCTCTGTACGTTAAAATTGTTAAAATGTCCATGCGTTAAACTTGAATGGTCCTTTTATATTAAATATATATTTTCTCTTTTAGTTCAAAAACCATTACGTATTTAACTAACTTACTATTATTTTTTCAAACCAAAACAATTTTATTCACTATCAACATTTTAAACACTGTGTCTGTGTTCATCATCATGATCAACATCTTCATGGACTCATGAAGAACAAGTTGCTTAGATAAAAGCACGGATTGCGGTATCAAACTTTGTTTATATATTTGTAGGAAACGCTCAAAACACCACATGGTTTTGGGACCGAGGCAACAAGTTCCACGACCAACTCAAACTTGACCAATATCGTAACAATGATAGTCTTGCCGATTTTCGGGCAATGGAGAAAAATTTTACACAACCGAACAAGCTCAATGAGTTACATGCGGAAAAAAACATCTCCGGAAAGCGGTGCAAGAGATGAAACAAGAGATTAGGAAAAAAACGGCATTTCTTTATATTTTTCAATGTCTTTCATGTTTTTTTTTTAAATTTTACTATGAAAGTTTATTTTAATTAAGAAATTAGTGAAATACTAACATTATTATTTATTGTTGTATTTAAACTAGATGTTTAATTTTAAAATTAAAGAAGTGCGTGAGATGGAGGTAAGGGAGTTAAACCATTTCCTTGAGATGATGTAAAGTTAAAGGAAGAAAAATGGATGATGTGACGCCTAGATGGAGTTAATAAAGGGTAGAGTATACTCCATGGCCATAGTATTTTGATAGCGAAAATACTAGGTTTAACCTTTGCTAGTGTGTTTATTATTATTTATAGGGGATCGGATGTTTAGTTCTGTTAAATATGTTTATTATATACTAGGATGGCCCGTTTGATACACGGGTGGTTAAAAAGTAAACAAAAAAAGTTAAATTTAATAATATACATAATAATATACCTTATGGATTTATAAGATATAAATAATTTTTGTTCTAAAATACATATATTAATAAGAATATTTTGTGTTCGTATTTTAAAAGAAATCAAAACGGAAGGTTGTGAATCTATAACAATTAAGAAAAAGAGAAAGTTAACATTAATTCATCCTAATTGAGTTGGTAAGCCACAAACATTTTAAAATTAAGGTAGCTAGTGAGTTCAATTCCCCCTGCAACATATTTTTCATTTTATCATTCATTAAATGAAAATTGTAAAAATAGAAACTTATACACTTGACACTTATATGGAGGGTCTAGTTGAATGACATGTGGAAAGAATGTGTTGATTTAATATATAGGTAGATTCGACGATTTCTATCATAAAATCTCGTTTCTACCACCAAGTTGTTCCCTTATCGATGGAGGAGGCAGTGTTACTGCTCCTATAACCACGCGGTATTAATCGAACTGGCCATTCTACAGTTATTTTTACCAATCCAACGATCAGACCTGACTCGAGAAACGGTTTAACTATAAATATGTTGTAAATGCTAAATATATAAAAATTCTGAGCACGTGTTATTTGTCTCACTTGTTAGACTTTTCAAATGGCTGAAGTGTTGAAGTATTAGCATATAAGATGCAAAGTATGATTTCTTGATCCCTGTTTTGATATACCTGCCACTTGAATAATTTCACACCTTTTCAGTGCGTCATTCTTTTCATCTCCCTATTTTAGCATGTTTTAGTTGTCGAATACAAAGTTTATGACCATCACACATGTGTGAATACACATATAGATTTGAGATAAACAAACCCCCCCCCCCCAACCCACCAATCCCCACACATATATAGGGTGAGTTAAACCTGTAACCTATTTTCATGATCTTCATCGACTACAAACTAATTCATCAAGCGTATACAAATCTGCATATCAAATCAATTGAAAGAACAGATGTCGAAAGCAATTCGATAGGCAACGTGTGAAAACTCTGAAATTCAATCTGATATGCAAAATTACTCAATTATGTCTTCCAGCAAATCAATTGGTCAAATTGCGTATTGAAAAATTAACAAACTTCTTGAAACAGAGTAAGAAAAACACTTATAACAAAATTCTGACCAGACACAAATTACATACTTTAAATATTCAGAGCAAAGATCTAAAAACGTTCATAACAAATTTCTAACTAAAACGAACACTTAAAACATTCGGAAGAAAATTTTAAGAAGTTCAGAGCAAAACGTAAAACTAAGAAGTTCAGAATAAAAAATTAAAAAGTTCAGATCAAAAAATTAAATACCCAGAAACAAAAAACTTTAAAACACTTGAACAAACCTTTAAATGTTCAGAAGCTTAGATCTGAAATTAAACTTTCTGTAACATAATATTAAACACTGAAATGACTTCATATAATCTCGTAATCATCAAAAAATCATCCATTGACCTTCTATTTGATTATCAATTCCATCATATGAACAAATATAGAACGTATTTAAAGTTTTATCAATTGAAAACAATTCCCAAATTTCAATTCAATTGAAGTGGTGTCTGCAAATGGCGTTGGTGACGATAGTTGGATCAGCGTAACGGTTAATTAGGATGGAAACGAATTGCAATAGTTTACAAATTTGCCACCGCATGTTTTTTGAAATCAATGGTGTAAGGTGTCGCGTGCGTAATGTACGATAAAAGATTATTCTATTGGATCATATATATATATATATATATGATTAGGTACATTTCAGAAGTGTTTCTTAGTACGAGAAGTGCGAGAAATAAATTCGACCATATATATATATATGATTAGGTACATTTCAGAAGTGTTTCTTAGTACGAGAAGTGCGAGAAATAAATTCGACCAATCACAAATTATCTTTTATTTTATTATTTATTTAATGACATGCGTACAATAGTAAAAAGATGTTTTCCTTATATATGGGTAAGCCATTTTTCATGGAGAGGTTACAAATATTTATTTAACTTGTTAAATTTCATATAAATTGTATAGACTTTTTTTTGTTATTTAAATCACTTATCATTATTCACTAGATAGTATGATCTTAAATTTGAATATTGAATTTTCATGAAAATTAGAAATATATTCTAATAAGATATATTTCACTACACAACCAACATATATCTATATAATTTTTTAATGGCCTATACAATGTTTTATTTTCTTTTAGTCAACTAATGTAGTGTAGGATTATTTTAGTAATATAGCTACGTAATGTTGTGTATGAGTACTTTCAAATCTTGTGTAGTCATAACTAATGTAGGGCATGTAACATCTCGGATTTTTCAAACCCGTATTCGTTTACGTTTAACCCGACCGGAAATATTTTAGATCTTTATTATTAACCAAAAATCAAATATTTAAGTTTCTAATGTTCACATTTTACCCCTCACACTTTGTATAAATGTCCATTCCTTATTTATAACATAAAAGGTTTAATAATTGATCAATAAACAAACTTCAAGGGCCATATTTGCCAAAATTGAAACATCAATCCATAGATGGCCGAGGCGTCGTGCGACGGGACTATCCCCCTTGGCCACGCCATGCCATGGGCAACCTGAACATATTCCTTGATTGATTATGCATGTTTCCTAGTTCATTTTTGGCATCCGAGTCACTTTTTTTTTTTGAATAAATCAAGTAAATTAAGGTTCAAGAAAAGGAATATAACTAAAATACGTGTCCTATACATAACCCCTTGATAAAGAATGAAATTTACTGATTATATTATTGATTTGATCATTAAAGGCTCATTCGATTTCTTAAACGAGTAAATATACTAAATATGGTTCGTTTTTGCATATTCTATATAAACAACACATGATTCTTCTGCCACAAACTTCCATAAACCCTAATATGCCAACCTCAGCCGTCACATGCTTCTGACCATTGATGTGCGTCGGATAACCCTATAATAATGACCCTCACAACTAAGCTTTAAATATAAAATAAAAATCCTAAAACCACACACAACCGGCAAGTGTACCGATCGCAGGTAGTATAGACCTAGGAAGTCCGAGTATTGAATACGTAGACACGTAAGACGCTAACGATCACAAACCCTAGACAAAACCTACCTAAGAATAATATTTAATTGATTTTTGATTTTTAATTACTTAACTGAACTAACCTAACTGACTGACAAAAGTTACCTAAAATAGAAAACTTAACGACAAACTAACTGTGTTAACTTCGGATGGAGAAAAACGTCTACCTAGGTCTGAATCAAATTGTAGGCCTAACAAGCTAATGGATTGAATGATATCTAGACACCGGTCCCTAAAGATGACACAACTAAGGATCGCTCGGGCTCACTGGATCACCTCTCGGTCTCACTCAATAAACCTAAACTACTCAAAATCGCCTAAAACGACCAAACCGGAAAACAATTGTTAACATGTTCTAATGTTGACTCACCTCTTGGTCTCACCAACACTCGACCCTAATGGCAATGAATACTACACAACCAAGGATAGAGGAGCAATTCAACTTAAACCAAAATAGGTCAACTAGTTGCTCAAAACACCTAAACCTGACAAGAAACGAACTCGCTCTCGCGCAATCCTTATTCTAGCATGCAAAGGCAATGAGACAACCGTAACTTCTTATCACCTCTCGGTCTCAAAGAAGGTGTCTAACCGCTGTACTTTAACCTCAAATTCACGCAACAAAACCCTGCGGTTGTACCCACCGTAAACAAACCCTAAACACAAAGTCTAGAATCAAACAATGCACCGAGCAATCAACACAAAACTAATTAATCGACACACGGGGTTTATGCAATGAATTATCAAAATTTCCAGCCCTTAAACACAACCTATTTCGTGTCTAAATCAAACTTTACAATAACAATTAACATCTATCAATCAAACAATCCAACAAGCTCATCAAAACCTAACAATAATCATCATTCCTAGGTAGAACTAACAAGTTTAACCTCTCATAATTTTTGGACAGCAGCTATTCATCAATAAAAACATCAAATAACTCATACCAATCATCTCAAAAATCATTCAACAATCAATCCAACTCATAAACACTTCAATCTTTCAATCAATTTCAAAACTAGTAATCAATTGAACAAGTAAATAATATGATGAACAATGTAAAAGATGGAAGGATATGGATGAATTCCGGGCTGTTCTTGGCTGCTACAACTGATGAGAAACGTCCCCGAGGCTTGTCCTTACCTTCTTCTTCCTTCCCTAGCCGTCACACGATCAAACCCTAGCCGCTCCAAAGTTTTTTTCTTCTTTTCTTCCCTGTTGATCTGCCGATCGGAACTCTTCACTAGCCTTAAGGTTTTTTTTTTCTTTTTTATTATAATATTAACAAGAGGCTTGGGCTTTTCCATGATGTAAACGGGTCGGGCTTTGAGTCCTGTCTTGAAATTGTATGCGTAAAAGACCCGTAAGCTCCTCGAAAAGTCCGGTTTTTCTTCCTTTCAACCCTTTGCCTACAAGATAAATAAAAATATGTAAAACTTATCTAAAACAAGTTAAAATACATAAAATGTAATACAATACGTAGATAAAAGGTGCGGAAAATACATGTGTTTTACAACACATCAACCATCATCATTCTTCTCGGTTTTTGCTTATTTGTTAAAGATACAAGTTTATTCGTTTGACTTTGATTATAATTGGACCTTTAACGCTTCGTTGTTATTGATTCTTTCACTTTCCGGGTAAGTTGTAAACTAAGAAATCGTTCATACATATTCCCTAGTCAATAAACTTCAATCAATTTCGGTGGTTGAGGGGTGTTGACTGGTCAATTCGCTTAAAACCCGTTAAAGGGCAAAATAGTTAACAAGTTTGACTTTACGTTTTCTCATACTTCTGATCGGATTCAACGTTCGGTCCAGAATACTTTTATTCTCATAACCAAATTATAAGGCTACCGACCACAACTTGACTTCCAACTCGCTGTTCGATTCTGGTCAGTACCAACTCGCTTAAATCTTTAATTTAACATAATCGGAGTTCTAGACGTCCGTTTGAATCGATTCCAGCGGCATTAAGTTCGTTTTTACTAATATTATCATATTACAAAGTTCCAGGTTCTGATTGTTATCTCGTGGACACGTTAATGGATGACTCGATTAAATCGCAGTTCGTTTATCGTATTTATTAATCACTTGCCTTCCATCTAAGGTGAGTTTTATCATTCACCTATTTTACTAAGTTTTCTAAATGTTTTGGAGACATATGCGTACTATTCGTAATACTTATTATATATATCTCTCAAAAATTAGCAAACGTATAATTGTGTGTAATTGATTAAATATACTTGTTATGTGTTTACTTGTTTATGTGCGTATTCATATTCAGAGAGGTCCAACATATTCCCTTGTATAGGGTTCTCATTATTATTTACCCACGCCCGATTCACTTGGCAACGGTCTTATTATTATTTGCTCATGGTTGATTTTACCGGCGCCCGATTCGTTTGGCAATGGTTTAATTGACACCTTACTTGTTCATGGTTTGATTTACTTACCGCATTTATTTAGTTTTGCTTATTTCTTTTATTTATTATATTAACATTATTTTTAGTGTTATAAACTGGTGATAAACTCACTCAACATGTGTTGTTGACAAACTCTGTTTTCTACGCATATGCAGGTTGCCATTGAATTGAAGTTGAAGTATAGACACTTAGAATGACCTTAGGATTTTAATGGAGATAAATATTATTCAAATCTTGATTGGATTACTTGTTTTATATTATTGGTTTGTATTTTGAATTTTTGTGCACTGTATTTGGAAATAATTAACTTAATAGATATTATCACATTTTATTTATAATAGTATCTTCGAGTTGTGAGCAATCGGATCACGCCTCGGTATTTCCGCCTTAGGCTGGGGTGTGACAGGGCATACATATCTAATTTAGTGTAGGGAAACATTTTTAAATGTTGTGTAGCCATAACTAGACATATCTAATATAGTGTAGGCAAAAGTAATGTAGTGTAGACACACTTTCAAATATTGTATAGTCATAACTAATGTAGTTTAGACAAATCTAATGTGGTGTAGACAAAACTAATGTAGTGTATGCACGATTTCAAATATTGTGTTGTCATAACTAAAACTAATGTTGTGTAGGAACCAGTTTACGTATACAATATAGTGTAGGCAAAACAAATGAAATGTAGACTTAACTAAATATATTATATATGAAAAAGGATCAAATCCATAATATACATAATTTTAATGGAAAAAAAAATAAAAATACGTTAACCATCTAATGAGCATTGATTAGTCATTAAAAGTAACCGTTGAACACATTAAAGTTTGGTTTAACGGGGCCTACACCACAATAGACATATCTACCCTTTTTAAGTAAATATATGTCATAAATATGTGTTTTTAATCACGAATTTGTTATTTTCGTTGTAGACCATTGATTAAAAACAATTAATGGTTCAGATTCATTTCTCGCACTTCTCGCTATAATATCACTTCTCGCAAGATCCATCCCCTAATTGAGGGGTTGAGTTCAAATAAAAAGTTTGATTTTCCTAAAAAGTTTAAGAAGGAGGGCATTTTTGTCCATAAAAATTTAAACCCAACATCTTTTAAAAAAACACACAACTCTCCCTCTCCTCTACCTTTCTCCCACCGCCACCACCTGCAAACTCCGTCACCCAGTAATTCCGGCCAAACCTTCAACCCTAAACACAAACAACCACCACCGCAACTAACCGACCACCACCGCCACCTCGATTTTCTGGCATTCGGCGTAATAACAGAAGAACGCTACGGCTTCGGCAGCGGCAAAAATCGACGGTTGCGGATCCAAATACGGCGACTCAGGCCATGTTGCCGGAAACCACCAACACCATCTCGTCTTTCCGATGCAACTCAGGTCATCCTCTCATTCGCCTTCGGCTGCAGATCCAAATCCGGCGATTGTTCGGACTCCGTTACTTCCGGTGGCGACATCGACTCCTCCCTCTTCAATTAACTCTATTGTGTCTTTTATTTTATAGTGTGTTTTTACAAGAGTATGTTGCAATGAGAAAATGTAGAGAGAGAAAGAGTGTTGAAAGTAGTGGTTGTGTTTAATTGTATGACATGTTGCAGAAAGAGAGACGAAAAGTTGAAATGAAAATTTGCAGAGAAGTCATGGAGTGTTTGGGTTGCTTGAAATGAAAAAGCACAATAAAAATATATTATGTAAAAAGTTCGTTAAAACACAATATAAAAATGATTATGTTAAAACACAATTAATAAAACACCATGTTAAAACACAACGAAAAAACCATTATGCTAAAACACAATATTAAAACACAATAAAAAAATATCATGGTAAAACACAATTCTAAGACATAATTAAAAAAACTATACTAAAACACAATGAATAAACACATTTTTGGTAATGAAAAAAAAACACAATAAAAAACAATGTTAAAACACAATGAAGAAAAAAAACAATAATCAACACCTATAACACAATGCATAAAAAACCTATTAATTTTTTTTTAAATTTTATATAACAATATGGTACTCATATTAAAGATACAAAAGTACTCGTAATTATGGTGGGTGTTTTTAAAAAAAATGTCATATAAAAAAGTTATGCGCGTTTTAAAATGATGGAGGAATTGGCATGTGACTTGCATGTGAAGAGAGAAAGTTAACAATATGTGTTATTCCTTTTTTGCCCCTTTCCTTATTTTATCTTTAGTTTTCTCTCAAAATAATCTTAACCCTTCAAATCTAAAATCAATGGATAATATTACTTCTTATCCTTCCTATAAATATCATACTTTTTATTTTAACTTGATCCATAATAATGGTACAATTTAGGAGCATATTATAGATTTTGTGAGTAGCTAAAGAAAAATAACTAAAAACTTAAAATAATAGAGAATACAAAAATTTTTCTCAAACTAGCCTACCCGAGGCGTTTTCAAATGAAATCTTGCTTAGACCAGCCCAAGTTTTTGTGAAGTCCAAATAAATCACAATGGCCCATTTCACGATACAAGATTACAAGGTATTGAGATAATACACGAATAGAGGTGTACAAAAAAACCGGTTTTAGGCAAACCAAACCGAACCGGTTTGGGTTTAAAACCGGTTTCACCAAAACCGGTTCCCAACCCGACCCAAACCGCCAGTTTCAGGACCGGTTCCCCTTAAGATCTACCAAACCGGTTTTAAAACCAAACCGGTTTGAGAAAAACCGGTTTAAAACCGGCTAAAACCGGTTTAAAACCAGTTAAACCGGTTTATAAACTGAACCGAACCAACGTGACCAAGTTGGCCTATCTTGTGTCTAAACCGGTTTATAAACCGAACCGGTTTGACTCAAACCGGTTTTGACCAGCCGTTGACCAACCGGTTCGGTTTGGATTTAAAACCGGTTTTGTACACCTCTATACACGAATGGTTAAAACAATACAAAAAAAAAAGTTAAATTTAATAATATACATAATAACATATCTTTAAAATTTATATAACATAAAAAATAATAAATAAAATTTAATAATTCATAAATATTTAAAACCTAATTTAATACAACATTTAAAGTTATATTACGATAATGATAATATTATTAGTTGGCATCCTAGTTACCTACTCTAGTTAAATGGGTTGTGGAATAATGGTTTTGTTTAGTATAGGTAGATACCATATCTCCAATCGACCAACTGAGCCCATATTATTATTATTATTATTATTTATTTTTTTTAGGGGGTGTTCGGCCTAACTTTTATTTTTTAGCTTATGCTTTTATTGGATAGAAGCTTATAGCTTTTTTTCAACAATTTGATAAGCTCCTTTTATGTGTTTGGATGAGCTTATATTTTATAAGTTGATAAGCTCTTTTCAAGTGTTTGTGTTAACTTTTTTTATTTAGCTTATATTAGGAAAATGAACAAAAAGGGCATTGTTACATATTATCACATAACTTATATTTTATATTATCTACTTTTTTTTATGAGTTATACATCATTTTTGGATAAATTTATATCGAGAATGACGCAGAATTTCTGCAAAAATATATTAATATTCAATAAACATTCATCTTTGTTTGGCTAGATCTTCTGCAATCATATCTCTAACTGCACTCATGAATAAATCATTTATTCTACGTTGTGTACGTGTCTTCATCTATTTCATTAATGTCACTAGACTCTCGACTATCAATACCATTATTCTTTCCATATATTTTTTTTCATGCAAATAAATTAAAGGACCAGGCTCTGAAGCCTGAAGTGTTTAAATCTTATAAACTGTTAGTTAATAAAACACCAAAAATGTAAATAACGGGCGTGACCCGAAAACTGTTTTTATCTAAGAGTTAATATTAAACCTCTTGAAATAAGATTTTATGGTTTAAAATACACTCTGAGTAACTTTCAATATATAATTTACAACTAGTATTTCGACCCCGCGCTTCACGGCGGGTGAAACCATTCGATCAACTAATTGCCTCTTCTCCGAAAATCCACCATTTACCTCTTATTAATTATGCGTCAATAAGTTGTTAAATTGTTACAGTAATAAGTTGTCTCTTATTAATTATCCACCATTTGCCTCTTAGGCCATGGGGTATACTTTAACGCCTAAATAGGTTAGGATGAAATGACACTTTAAATGTGCTTTTCACGGGTTAAAATGAACAATATGCATTAATTATGTATTAATTACTAATTGATTTGTTAAAAATTAATATGAGTGAAATGGAGTTAAATGGATTAAACCATTTCCTTTGAGTACAAATGGGTAACTTAACACCCTTACACAAATAAGCTTCCTTAAATAAGCTTAAAAACCATCTTCCAACTAGCTTCTAAACTAAGCATAAGCTTAAAAAGCTAAAACAAACACCAAACTAAACTTATTTTGTAAAAAAAAGCTAAAAAAGCTATAAACATGTTACAAAAAGCTAGGCCAAACACCACCTTAGTACGAAAAACATCTACTTACAAACTTTTGAAGTTTATTTTTTCAGTGGCGGTAATATATTCACAAAGAAGACTAGCAATTGACTAGTCACCAACAAAATACAAGAAAATGATTAAGAGCTTACAGGTTTAATACATTGAAATTACACCATTTACTTCAATTGATTACAAATTTTTTTGATCTTGTAATTGCTCATATATAAGAAACATTGAACTTTGTTCTCTTTCACGATATGGTTTGGGTATGTGTCGACTTCATTGAAAATCTTATTGTTTCTTACTTTCATATACTCCATAACGTAACCTAGATTCTTGCTTGAATTAACCTCTTTTTCCAATTGGCCTCGGGCTGGATAATTGTGGAAACCAGAACATCTGAAATTGAAAAAGAAAAAAAAGATGAGAGTTTACACCAACTTACTATGTTTTGCCAAGCCATATTCGCCTTCGAGCGTGTTAGTAATTACCGGTGTTCCACGGCCTCTTAACACACCAAACAAAATTTTGAATTAAAAACAATAAAAAACAAAGAAATACCATATTCATTTTAGGGGATGGAAATGAAACCCAAATCTGATGAGGAAACCCGAACCGAACCTAATTGAAAACACGAAACCAGAAACATTTGGGTCGGGTAATACCCGTCCCATCAGGGTGTGTGATGGGTTTTGTAACACCCCGACTTTAAACGGAATATGCCCGGCTGCAACATGTAGATCACTCATAAGCTCGTAACACTATTAAAGTGACAGTAATTATATTTATTTCATTTTGCAAAGTAGCAAGTAAACAATTTCTCATAATTGAAAACAAAACAAAGGACATTTCATCGGACAACACGTAAGTCTTATTTAATATATCCTAAGGTAATCTAGTTATCTTTATCCTTAGCACATCATCGAATTCAATCTGCAACACGTTTAAAATAATATATTTTTGTCAACACGGTAAGCTGGTGAGATTTCATAAGTTGGTATGCATATAATATAAAAATGTTTGTCGACTCACCTATCACGAATGCAATATACTCAAACATAAAGTAAATGGAATGCAACAAAAAATAACGCCCCAACCTAGGGGAATGATAATGATATCACCATCCTCGGTAAACGAAGTTGAAGAATAGGTAGCGCAAGTACGTCTCGTTAGACCGTCCCGCTTTGATGTTTGATGTACCAACCATAAAGCGACAAACACATCACACATTATACACGTACGTATAGTTATCATAAACAATATGAAAAAAATATTATTAGCATGCATGACATAATGCGAATCGGTTTGTAAAAAATGATCATGAAATAATGAGAAGGCATGATGATGTGTTACAACCCAAAAATGCTAAAAATTAAAAAAAAGTTGTGAAAAACTCACATCGATCGACTTAGGAGTGGTATTGAATACGACTTGACAAGTTGGATGAATGCGACGGCTAATCACAATGTTTATCCTAAATATAAGCATGTACTAGTTTAATTATAAGTCCAAAAAGGAACGGGTAATTCTAAGTCTTTTAGGGATCATTACGAATTTTAGGGATTGTTTAGGTTATTTAATTATAAATCATTTGATAATAAAATTAATAAAAGCTCACAATAAATAGCTTAACTAGATATGGTTAAAAGAAACCAATGATTGAGCGTTTCAGTTTTAATACTTTTAAACAAAACAAAAAAAAATTAATTAAGTTACTAGTTATTTATTTATCTGTTTTAAAATAATTTATTCAAAGGAAAACGATTTATATATTAAACCGGGTTGAATTATAAAGCATTTCTATCGAGAATCCTATAAACGTGTTTATACATTTCAAGCGCGTTGGCTTGGTAAATGATATTTGGAGCAAAACTAAATCCTATGGTTGATAGAAATTAGTTTAGGAAAAATGTTGATTTTATAATATTTAAGAGTTAAGAACCTCATTGACCTTTTATCAACGCAACGGATTTTTCGGTCAGCACTGACTTTTTGTGAATGACGACTTTTTTATTTCTCATGTTGCAAGAACCTTCTCTTTCCAACAAACAACTACATATGCCATGTGTCCTTCAAATGAATTTTAGTTTCTTTTATGTATATGCATGACAATTTTATATATTTTCTGTACGAAGTCATGTTCTTTTCCTACTTTAAAAAACTACCGCTTTAAAAGACTACTGAAATCTAGCTTTGTTTTTTTACACACAACTATAATATATAATAATTGCGGTAAATCTAATAACATAATTAGTGAATTTTGTTTTTTATGAATAGAACCATTGTGAAGGGGAATAATGCTCATCCCAAGGTTTCTTGATTTCAAAACGAAGTGGGCACTCTCTTAGGTTTCTAGTAATATTGCAACTTTGTCATTTTGCTTGAACTACTCTTTTAAAAGAAGTTGATATGATAATGCAAATAAAATGGAAATTATTACAAAAATTCCATGAATGTTAGTTTTTAACATTATCTATGGAAATTAAAATGAAATCTATAAAAATTTAAAGGTTTTTCTTTACAGATAAATAGTGGAAAAGGCATCGGGATGCCGATCCTTTCAATATTCACGTTCCTTCCCAATTACTCAGCGCCAACGATCATGCATTCGCCTTAGTTATTGACTCTTGAAAATCTCTACTCCCATTCCCTCCCTGTTTTGAACTCGCAGACCGTATTTGAGGTACCAACTGAACTAATTTTAAGCTTTAAACAATACATGCATCTTATTTATATACATTTTTCTGATAATTTGAAAGTGGTTTGTAAACTCTAATTTGTGGTAGGCAACATGGAGTTGAAAGAAAGATGAAAGCGTATTCCCTAATGTGTCGTGTGTGTCAACTCACACTCACCGAGTCACCGCTTAATGAAATGCAAGAAAATTTCCGCCTAATGACTGAACAAATGAAACGGATGCAATAGGAGATCAATAAACTAAAATGCAACAAAATAAACATGGGTCAAGTCGAGATGAAGATGAAGATGGATTTTAGTTAGTTATGATACTTTATTTAAATTATGATATTCGTCTGTTTTGAACTTATATAATCAGTGATCAATTGACTGTTTTCTTATTATAATTATACAATATAAATCTTTAAGAAAAACCATACATGTCAATATATGACATGTCATTATAGGTCAATAAATTTTTATATTAAATCATTTTATAATTGAACAGTTGTCTTGACGACGAAATGATGTCCCTATAAAATGTGAAAGTACATTTGTTACATCTTTTCCTTTAATTAAAAAGATTTCATGGGGACCTTTTTGCGACGAGATATCATAGAGGCTGAGATATTATTTTTATTAAATCTTATTTTTATAAGAAAAAGGTTGCTATGACGACCCTATAATAACGGCATATCATCGTTACATGGGTAGCCTATAGCGACTACTTTTTAGTGACAAGGAATCCATATCCTATTATTCGGTTCCCTGATTGCTTAAACTGTCAATCAACCTCGTTGTTGTAAGTTGGCCCCTTCAATCAAATATATGTTTCAGCTCTTATGGTTGATGTATTTATGCACTTAATGTTGTAAAGATAACATCTCCATAGTTTCAGAGTAATAAACACAAAACCTAATTATAGGTTGTGTAGTGCGTAGTTCTTCCCATGAGTCTTTGACTGTCATGATGCATGAATGATCACTTTGTTTAGTTGCATCATCACAACACAACTGAGGTTAGTATAGATGCATTACAATATACTCCACGGTCTTCCACTCCCATGTTAACATTAAGGTTGGTGCATAACTTTATCTCAATTTTAGAATATCGAAAGTTTTGTTTCGGCTCTAATAAAACTTCACTGCCGTATGAGTCATAGCAGTCAATAGTGAGCAGTCAATAGTGAAGAAGTAGGGTCTTAACCTTACCTAATAAGCAACATAGGCTTCCGCAAGCGGAACAATCTGGCGTCGGGTACAAAGTACTAAAGCGTCGATAAGCATTCTACCAGGTACCAAACTTTCCCTGATGCCTTGGGAAGAGTGGCTCCGAGAATCTTCCTAGATATGGTGCAAAACGGATGTATCTTGTTGGAAGGACGCTTAGCTAATAAAGAATTGACATCACATTGGCAATAGTACTACATATTACAAATGTTACCATAAGTCAACCACTTTATCCACCAACTTCCATAAGGCACGTGCAAGGCCTCCGATTGGTGGAAATCCTGACATGGTAGGAGACCCACACCTTCTCTCCTCCCATCCGGCTATAAACACCACTCAACCTCCAACGGTAAAGGGATCCGAACTTTTACGCGAGAACACCCACTAGTGCTCCGTGATAACTCATATTCATTATTTATTCAATCTCCCGTACTGATTCTCACGCTGGAGGGTAGTTACGAGAAGACCCCTCGCCCCCTTCTCCTTCTCGTAACGAGCTCACGGTTTTCTGTTTTGTAGGTGAAACCGCTCAGATCTTCCGGATTATACTCCACCCCCGCGTGAAAGACTAAGTGTTAACCTAAGGACTAAATGATTAGGCCAAGGGTTAATCTGGTGTTTCTTCATTGGAGCCATCCGTGCATTCTCTTAGAACTAGATTCTCTCAAAATTTTCATTTCCTCAGCCAAAATAAGTGGTAAAGCCCCTACACCCGCAGTGGGGAAAACGTCAGTTGCCCATCAACGGGCAAATTCGGCCCAAGAGACCGTTACAACCAACGCGAAAGACATCGTTAACACGGCCAAACCTCGGCATAATTTCACTGTAACGACTAACACCAGATTTTGTGCACGTCAGCAACCATAAATCCCGATACCACCAAACGCCATGGCATGTTGGGAGGGGGAGCAAGAAAAGATCATGGCAAGGATGCAAAAAAGGTTTTCATCTGGAGTTCAACCGAGAACTCTGTTTAGCGGAGCCTTAAGTAGCAACGAGGTTAACAACCAGGATGAAGATGAAGATGAACATGAATCAGCCCCGCGAAGGCACTGGGTGACGTAGCCCCAACGTGATGGGAGAGTTGGGAGCCAACCAAGTGAATAACACAGGGTGAAGCGCTCACGCCACACAGCCACGTCACGAAGAGATTACCCTGACTATGAAGAAAGTCAGCAGAGGGCTGACCTCTATGCTATTAACGATACATTGGTTCCTGCTCAAGAGCTTGAATAACAAGTCAAGTTATTATTTATAGATAATATTTCATTGTTATTAACTTCCTTTTATGTTGTATATATATTCCTAGAATTATGGGATCGCTCCTTGTATATATGCATGCTTTGTAATATGAGAAAAGTAATTCGGTTGACCCTCTCTTAATATGGTATCAGCCAGGACACAAAGCTAACCCTATTTTCCTCTACCAAAGTAGAGCCGCCACCCATGTTCTATCTTTCTTCTTTGGCATCGGACATCAATCTTCTTTCACTACATCCATGGCTACCCAAGCGTCCATACACTTCTCTCAAATTGGTACAATACCCACCTATAACCTTCACCAACCCACCACCGCTTTTGCTGCTCATACTCACCCCACACACAAACATTGGCAAAACCGCAACACATCTACATACGCTGGCCCACTACCCACTCCTCAAACACCTTCAGCCTCCAACCAATATACCACCAACAGTCGTCCATTCTTGGGAAAATGTCAATTTTGCTTCGCTAAAGGTCATTCACTTACGTCTTGTTTTGTTTTCAAGAAGATGTACCCACACATTGGGATACCTCCCTTACCAAAAGGGCCACAAAATACTTCCCTGCAGGCACACGTAATGCAAGTTCCAAGCATTAATACAAATGACAACCGGCCATGGCTTTGTGATAGTGGTGCTTCTCATCACA
Source organism: Bidens hawaiensis (assembly GCF_021521415.1). Taxonomy (NCBI): domain Eukaryota; kingdom Viridiplantae; phylum Streptophyta; class Magnoliopsida; order Asterales; family Asteraceae; genus Bidens; species Bidens hawaiensis. Next base: position 1,101,022 of record NW_027491262.1, read on the forward strand.
TCACGAATAATCTCAATGCTTTGTCGCATCACACTCCATATGATGGTACTCAAGAACTCGTCATTGGTGATGGTTCGTCCCTTAATATTACTCATGTCGGCTCCTTAACACTTCATTTTGATACCGTCTCTTTAGTTTTACACAATGTTTTATGTGTTCCGTCCATATCTCGAAACATTTTATCCATTTCTCGTTTATGTCTTGACAACAATATACTAGTTCAATTTTTTTCTCTTAATTTTATCACCAAGGATTGCCACTCCCAACTCCCCCCTCCTTCGGGGAACCGCTAAACATGGGATATACGAGCTCCGTCCGAAATCACCGCCTAATGTCTTTTATGTTCAGAAAAATAAGTCCTTTCTGTGGCATCATCGGCTTGGACACCCGCATTCACAAGTACTACAACATTTATCTTCACTTATTTCAAATATTTCTTATTCTAATGACTCGTGTAATTCTTGCTGCATTAACAAAAGTCACAAACATCCTTTTCATATTTCGTCCCTCACTTCCAATGCACCATTACAAATTTTATTTTCGGATGTGTGGTCTTCTCCCGTCATGTCTTATGATGGCTACAGATATTATATAATTTTTGTTGATCATTATACAAAATACACTTGGATTTATCCTATTAAGAAGAAATCCGATTCTCTTAATGTATTCATTAGCTTCCAACGTCTAGTTGAAAATTATTTTCAATGTAAAATTAAACATATATTTTCCGATAATGGAGGCGAATACATCAAACTTGCTTCTCATCTTGCATCTTGTGGAATCTCTCACCTCACCTCTCCACCACATACACCCGAACACAACGGCTACGCCGAACGTCGACACCGCCACATTGTCGAAACGGGTCTTGCTCTTTTATCTCATGCGAAAATGCCTCTCCATTTTTGGCCTTTTGCGGTTACTACCGCCACTTACTTAATCAACCGTCTTCCTACCTCAACTCTAAAAAATGATTCTCCTTATTTTCGCTTATTTCGTAAATTACCGAACTATGATAAACTTCGTAGCTTTGGTTGCCTATCCTACCCTTGGCTCCTTCCATATTCCTCACACAAACTTCAACCTAAATCCAAACCGTGTATATTTGTTGGATATTCATCCACTCAAAGTGCTTATTATCTCCTAGACCCTCAAACCAATAAAATTTATATTTCCCGCCACGTACAATTTGTAGAAACTCATTTTCCTTATGAAGTTCTATCCCAATCCTCAACTCCCCCACCACCTAATCCGGATGATTGGATTCCACTTTCTGTTAACATACATCCTGTTACACAATCCATAATCAACTCTAAGGCCCAATCATCACATCCTAATCATCACCTTACACCACCCTTAGATCACAATATGCATACCTATCCACGTTGTGATCAGCCTAACCCCCACCACGCAAAACAAAACCATGGTTCAACCATTAGACCCCACTTCATCAAATCACCCTTCTACAAATAATTTTCCTGACCCGATACCCCAACCGGCCCAAACCACAAATCCCTCTAACCCAGCCGACACCAGCACATCATCTGCTTCTAGCTCACCTGCTTCCCACACATCACCTGACCATGTTACAACCACTTCTCATACACCAAATGAACCTTACGTCTCCCCTACCCATACTCGCATTCGTAAACCAAACCCCAAATATCACAACGAAAATTTTCTTCTTTTTAATGCCTCATTTTCTCACCCTACAGAACCCACAACAATCACTCAAGCCCTTAAAATCCCCCTTTGGCGTAAGGCTATGCAAGACGAGTTTGACGCACTACAACATAACGATACTTGGTCTCTTGTTCCACCCGAATCCGCACCCAACCTTGTTGGTTGCAAATGGGTTTTTCGAACTAAATTCAAACCCGATGGTAAAGTTGATCGCTTAAAGGCTCGTTTAGTAGCCAAAGGTTTTCACCAACGTCCCGATCTCGATTATATAGAAACTTTTATCCCGGTTATTAAACCTGCCACTCTTCGTCTCATAATTTCTCTATCCACTTCTCAAAATTGGTGTATCCGTCAACTCGACATAAATAATGCATTTCTTCAAGGCACCTTAAATGAAGATGTTTTTATGTCTCAACCACCCGGTTTTGTCGACCCCTCTTTTCTACATCATGTTTGCAAATTAAATAAGTCCATTTATGTCCTTCGTCAAGCATCTCGTGCATGGTATGATGAACTAAAATCATATCTTCTCTCCGTTGGATTTAAACCAACGATTTCTGATCCGTCTCTCTTTGTTAATCTCCTCACCAAATTTCCCATCTATCTCTTTGTCTATGTCGATGATATAATTGTCACTGGTCCAAATACTTCTCTTGTAAATTGTTTTATTAACACCTTTGCTTCTCGTTTTTCCCTTAAAGATCTTGGATCCCTCTCATATTTTTTGGGTGTTGAAGTTCTTCCCCATAAAAATGGTGTTTTCCTATCTCAAACTAAATATATTCTTGATTTGTTAAATCGAGCTAACATGAGTGATTGCAAGCCGGTCACCACCCCAATGTCCTTCTCGCAACATCTTTCTCCCACCGATGGAACACCTCTTTCATCACCCACCAATACCGTGCCTTTTTGGAGCCCTTCAATACCTATCCCTCACTAGACCCGATGTTGCGTTTATGGTTAATAAGCTTTCTCAATTTATGCACTCTCCTACCAACATCCATTGGGCCGACCTTAAGCGTTTGCTTCGGTACCTTCATGGCACAATTTATCATGGCCTAATTTTTAAAAACAACTCTCCCCTACAGCTTCATGCCTTTAGTGATGCGGACTGGGCAACTGACCGATCTACATATCGGAGTACCACTGGTTATATTGTTTATTTGGCTTCAAATCCGGTTGCTTGGAGCTCAAAACGCCAACCAACCTTAGCACGATCCTCAACTGAAGCTGAATTTCGGGTTGTTGTGTCCACCACAACAGAAGTACAATGGCTCATATCTTTATTAACAGAACTTGGCTTCAAGTCCACAGTTACGCCAGCCATTTACTGTGATAATTTGAGTGCTACACACTATTCGGCCAACCCGGTGTTTCATTCACGTATGAAGCACCTTGCGCTTGACTTTCACTTTGTTCGAGAAAAGGTTCAGCAGAAAGCGATACTGGTTGCTCACATATCTGGTGATGAACAGCTCGCTGACGTTCTTACTAAGCCACTGTTAAAACCACGGTTCCAATATATGCTATCCAAGATTGGACTAGTCTCTCGATTGTCCATCTTGCAGGGGCATATTAACGATACATTGGTTCCCGCTCAAGAGCTTGAATAACAAGTCAAGTTATTATTTATAGATAATATTTCATTGTTATTAACTTCATTTTGTGTTGTATATCTATTCCTAGAATTATGGGATCGCTCCTTGTATATATGCATGCTTTGTAATATGAGAAAAGTAATTCGGTTGACCCTCTCTTAATATATGGTACCCCAAACAAGAGAGTCATCGAATGCCATCCTGACGCCAACGTCGATTTCTCAAATCCTTATAAGACGGCTGTGTCGGCAGGAAAGTCAAAGTTTGTAAGGAAAATTGCCAAGGCGGGACTTCCTAAAAACCCAAAAATCCCACCGATAGTAGGAAAATATGATGTTTTGTACATAGCCGCAAAAATGGTCTCTGGGTGGACCATGCCATTTTGGTGTCTCATGTTCACACCAAATCTGATAGGCGTCGCGCGAGCATGGTGTGAACGCTTGCCGGAAGGATGAATTACTGATTGGGATGAATTAGCTCACAAGTTCACCAAACACTTTAGCCAACAATGGCCCCATGTCAACGACCCAGCAGACATTCTCATTTTTACCCACCGGGACAACAAGAACATCAAAGAGTTCATCACCTGCGTCAACAAATAGGGACTTAACATTGGTGGAATCAGTAAAGAGCTCATGCGCACGACTTTCCGACAAAATGTATGGTGTGATAACCTCCTCCGTACCCTCACAAGTCAAAGTTGGGATGCCATCAAGACGGCGGCAAAGCGCTACGCACGTACCGTTAAGAGCCTGGGAAGGGACTTACCGCGCAGCGATGCATGGAGTGACATCAATCAGGCTAGGAAAGACAAAAAAAAGGTTGGGTCTGTCTAGTCAAGGATAAACCAAGACTCGTCCTCCTTGGACGCCCGCCTGCTTATTGGAAAAAAAAAGGTAAGCAATCGGCGCAAAAACAAAGACAAAGATGGATGCCGCTTACTAAGAGTACATCAGAAATCATGCTCTCTGAAGGCATTAAGTTCACAAAGCCACAACCACTAAAACAGCAGACAAACATGAACATGACTAGGTATTGTGACTATCATAGGGTGTACTGCCATACTACTGATCAGTGCACCAACCTTAATGACGCTATCGAGGAGTATTTGAACAATGGAAAATTGGAACACCTAGTCAAGACCATTCGCTATGGCGGAAAGAGGAACGCCAAATATAAGGGCGGGAGATCAGGAAAGAAAATCAAGCATCTTCATGTCAACATGATCCAGGGCGGAGCCAAGGGAAGGAAACGGCCAGAGGCAAAGCACGTGGCATGGAAGGAATTACAAGTTATCTCCCACGCTAATAAAAAATCCCCGCTAGTCATCACTGCGGTCTTTGGCCACTACCGAACCTCCCTCTTCTTCATGGACAGTGGGGTAACGCTAGACATTATGTACAGAATATGTTTCAACCTGCTAGACGATGAAGACAAGTGCCAGATCAAACTAGTCAACGCGCCTATTACGGGGTTCAACCAAAGTTTTGAACATCCGCTGGGTTAGCTTACCTTACCAGTTACACTTATTGACGGGAAACATTCAAGAACTAAGGATGTGGATATTCTCGTCATGGAGGGTCCTCACCCCGCTTATGATGTTATCTTAGGGCGAGAGGCGATTGGAGACTTTAACGCCAATCCGTCCACGGCGCACGGCATCTTGGGGGTTCCCACCCCCACCAGTGTGGCAATGATACATGCCAATCGCGAATATCAAGTCACCTCTCGCAAAGATGGCAAAAAATGAGCCCCAGGCTGAGTCAGAGTAATGGGTGCTCAATTGAAAATATCACGAGCAGACTATCACTATTGGGCACACTCTCTCTCGTCCCACCCGCTTGGCATTGAAACGACTCCTCCTCAACAGCATGGATGTGCTCGCCTGGACTCCCGCCAACATGACGGGACTACCGAGGTCCAAGGCGGAGCACAAGTTTAAGGTCAACCCGGCGTTCGCGACTATTGTACAAAAGAGAAGGAAGATGGGACCAGATCAGACGAAAGCGTGCAATGAGCAAGTCCGAGAACTACTGGGCGTGGGAATTGTATGCGCCATCCAGTACCAAACGTGGGTCACAAACCCAGTATGGTACAAAACTCAAACGGCCAATGGCGCATGTGTATAGACATCAAAGATCTAAACAAAGCATGCCCAAATGACTGTTACTCACTCCTGGAAATTGACTTAATGGTGGATGCGTTAGTCCCGTTTCGCTTCAAATTTTTCATGGATGCCGACAGGGGTTATCATCAGATCCACATGGCCGTCGTCGATCAGGATAAGACCACATTCCGAACCAAAATCGGCATATACTTCTACAAAATGATTCCATTCGGACTAAAGAACGCATAATCTACCTATTAGCGCCTAATAGATCGAGATTTCAAAGATCAAATTTTGAGAAACTTGGAAGTTTACATGGATGATTTGGTCATCAAGAGCGCGGAGGAACCCTCGTTGATTAAAGATATCAAGGAGACATTCAACGAGCTCCGCCAAATTAGCATGAAGCTCAACCTGGGTAAATGATCCTTTAGAATGGAGGAGGGAAAATATGCGTCATTGTCACCAAGGAGGGTTTCAAAGCCAATCCAGAAAAGGTAGGGCCATTGTCAAAATGCCATCGCCCGCCACGTTGAATCAGGTGCAGACACCGAATGGTCGCCTTGTGTCATTGAACGAATTCCTGGAAAACCAAGCCTATAAGTCGTTCTCATTCGTGTCCACTCTCCGTAACTGCCACAAGAAGACGTAGTTCCACTGGACCTCAGAGGCAGAATCTGCATTCCAAGTAATCAAGTCACGCTTGATCGAGCTCCCCACGATGACCGCGCCCCTTTTGAAGGAGCCACTAACACTATATCTCTCCGCTTCAGATAGGGAGGTCGATGCTGTACAAATGGTAGACATGAACAAGGTGCAAATCCCCATCTACTATGTCAGCCGCACATTTACCGACGTAGAAACCAGTTACTCTATGAGAAACTGGTACTCGCGCTGGTACAAGCTTCGCGCCGCCTGCGCGGGCACTTCCAAGGACACCAGGTCCATGTTTTGACCAATTACAATGCACTTGGCAAACCGGAACTCTCGGGAAGGCTGCAAAATGGGCAATCGAGTTGGGAGAACATACTATAGAATATAAGCCAAGGCCCGCGATCAAGGGCTAGGTGTTGGCTGATTTCACCGCGGAAGTACCCGCAGCACGGGAAGATGAATGCCGCAGGGAATTGGAACCTTCCGCAGCACAAGAAAGAGAAAACATTTGGAACCCACGAGCTTCGGTTAGCGTCTGTGGAGTTTCTCGGCCATTTTGTTATGTCTCGATTTGGCGGAGTCTACCAGGATTCCCACGTCCTTAGTTTTGTAAGCTCAATATATCAAATGGTAATTATGAAATCATAATGTATGTGTAAAAGATCTAACAGAGCGGTTTAAAAAATTCATGGAGAACAGTTGTAAGAAGGTTGAACTTTTATATTGCAATTCTTAAATATTTTTATCATGCATTTTCATGAAGTGTTTAATGTTATCTATTCAAATAATTTGTAATAACTAATAAGTGATAAATAGCTGAAAATCAAAATTAAGTAGTACCATCAAAAACAGAATAATGCATTTTCCTGAAAAACATAGCACATGCTTGACCTATTGGATTTCTGCCTTTTCTAGATAAAAAAAATAGAAACAAAAAGAAAAGGAAAATAGAAAAGCTTGATCAATATTCCAATTAATTTTAAATAAAAAAACTCAAAATATATAAAAGATAGATTGATACTTGGAAGTCTTTTTTGTCATCTATATAAGTAGATGAAATTGCCATATCATTATCACATACTAGAGAAGAAATTTAGGAAGCCACTAAACAGATCTAAAGTGTTCTACCAAGGTAACCTGATCTCTTTTATATATATTCATAAAATCCATTCTGGATTGATAGGGTGCAATTTGCTTGAAAATAAGATCAAATCATTGTTTTTAACTTTTATATATATTCATAAAATCTATATTTTACTCTTTAACCTTGATTTTAATTTTCACTCCAGAACTTCAAATCTTTTGGTTCTAGTGTAGTCCACTGTATAAACTGCTTATATTAGGCTGAGGGGTGTGGGGCGCTAACCGGGGCGCTAGAGCCCCTCCGCTCGCGCCCCGGGGCGCTAACCCCACACCACCGGGGCGCGAGCAGGGGCGCGAGCGCGGAAATCCAGGCAGGCGTGAGGCTGGTCGCGGGAGAAGAGAGATAAAAGGTGTCTTGGAGTTCGAAGAAGAGCCGTTGAGGGGTGTGAAATTAATTAAAAAATATATATTAGCTGGAGCCCCTCCACACCAGGGCCAGGGGCTCCAACGGGGGCTCCAACACCCCCCTTATCCAGTTTCTCTCTCTGCCACACGTCATAATATTATTGGCTGGAGCCCCCACTAGAGCCCCCATTAGAGCCCCCCACACCCCTTAGCCTTAGTTATTTAAAACAGAAGAACTTTATCAACAAGGTTCTTTGAAGCAACTGACTAGACTTACATAAATAACAGCATTTTCAGCTTTTGATTTTGCTTTCTCTAAAAAAGAGGTTCTTACATAAACACCTGGCCTGAAACACATGCTACTTGATTTAGAATATTGATTAGATTCTTCACAAAGTTGTGTATGAAATACCATATATGTACACTGAAAAGGTTTATAGGTGCAACAAGTTGTGTCAGTGGCCCTTTTTGAATATCTTTTGTTTGTTGCAGCTAGGCCACTAATCACTTCCGTACATACACATTCTTAATTGATCAAGCAAAGCAACACACACTTGTAATGGATATCCCATTCGGAACATGGTTGCCCGAACTGGTAAGAATATCTTCCATATATCTATATTTAGAAATAGCATTGGCTCCAAAAAAAGGGGTAGCCAGATGCAGCTTGTTGCCCGCCTGCCTTCTGTTTCAATGCAATCACTACCTTGCTTATTACAATTAAATTACTGTTCTTTTACCTGTTTGATGATTAATTTTAACATGTCAATGGTAGGATATTGACGACCTTCGTGAGTTCATAAACCAACATCAACAAACACGTCCTTGTAGCGAGTTTCTAGATTCATCTTCCTCACTTAACTTTAACGGTTATCAGAATCTGCTCACAAGAGACCAATCCATCAATGCAGCCACCATTGGAAAACAAGACAGTTATATGGCAACTTCGTCTAGCTTTTTTGGTCCTATTGGAGGGTCTTCATCAAGCACTTTCACTCTATCTTTTGGAGACTTCAATTCATCATCAACTATAAAACAAAATCAACTACATGGAGGTTACAACTTGGAATACCATGATGCAACAAAACGTAAAGACGAGATGAGTCTCAATGAACTTCTCTGTTCCATAGAGCTCCCTAAAAGAGTTTCCAGCACAAGAAGGAACCATAGACAAGCCAAAGAGCATATCATGGCTGAAAGGAAGAGAAGAGAGAAGCTGACTCAACGCTTCATTTCTTTGGCTGCTCTCCTACCTGAAACTAAAAAGGTAAACGGTGACATACCATTACACAGTTTACACTTACAATTCTCAAAACACTAACATTAAAAATTAAGTTCCATGTGCAACACATGTAATTTGAAAGTTTAAATTAGTAACACTTATATGATCATCCATGACCATTGGCGTCTTGCTAACAAGAGCATCTCCAATGCTACCATTTTGTTGGCGTCCGGGTGAGGTGGAATTGGGGAGGATGGGGAAGGCTGAAACTTCACCATTGTCGACATGAAGTTCATGAACCAAGTTTGTGGCTGGAGTCTTGGAGACTTCCAAGCAAATGAGAATGGGGACCACTCTCTCACATAGACACATATATATTATATCTATATATTTAAAATTCAAAATTTTTAATGGCATTTACGAGGTTTGATGTTGGGAAAGAAAATAAGGGTTTTTGAGAAATGTCTTAAATATGCGGTGCGGTGCTGGTATGACAGTTTATGAACATATAAAGTTGGAGATGTTCTAAGTTCTTTTCAATCCAATACGTGGACATGTGGTTCATAAAACAAATGCTAGTAGGTTTGAAATTTTTGCCACCCACCTTTAGACCCAATCCTTATTGATTAGACAAGTATAAGCTACAAGCTCAAGAGATATAGGGCATATTTTAAGTAGTGTCGTTAATGTAATTAAGTTGTTAGTTCCAAACATCAAAATGAGAGATCAATTAATTATGCATGGATGTAGTTCATATCATGTATGCCAAGGATTTCTAGTCACAACATAATAATAATGAATAGAACTAGAAATTGACCATTTCTAATAAGCTGTTGTTATAGATGGACAAAGCCACCGTGCTGGAAGACGCAAGTAAACACATTAAACATCTTCAAAACCGAGTGAAGGAACTCGAAGAAACATTAATCAGCGAGAAAAATATCATCCATGAATCAATTACTTCTGTTAGCAAATCCAAGTCTCATGGTGGCCATGAACTAGAGGAGTCTTCTTTCGATGAGACCAACACTTTTCCTTGTAATGCCGCTTCTAATCATGGCATTAAAGTAAGAAAAATAGGAAGTAATGTACTAGTAAGAATTTACTGCGAAGTAAATTCGTCTCTGGCATTGAAAGCCCTCAACCAATTGGAGAGACTTCATTTAACTGTCATGTGTAATAGCATTCTTCCAGTTTCTGGTACCGCGGCTCTGGTAACCATTATAGCTCAGGTATGTGGTTGATAGCCGATAGTCGATTGCAAGTAGATACGTTCGTCAAAAATTATAATTTATGATGAACATGTTTTCAATCAATTGCTTTCTAGTTACATTTTTTTGGCTAAAAGTTTGTGCAACTTTTTTGATTATTTTTCGTAGATGAGTAAAGAGTTCGTCATGACAGCCAAGGATCTTGTAAAGTGCTTGCAATTATCTCTTTCAAATTTTTGATGACCTGTTGCTGATCTGAAGATGGAATAGTGGAGTAGTACAAGTTCCTAACCTTGTTTTTCTATTCGTACTGAGCTTTTCTAATTCTGATGTAGTTATTTCTTCAATAGTGGGCTATCTTTTTCGTTCTAGCTAATCTTTTTAGGCATGTGATCAGAACTTTGTAGGTTGACATCTCAACTTTAATTGAATTTCCGTATAACTCTGTCTTCTAGCAAATTGTTTTTGTGTCTTCTATCTCTAAAACTATATTGCAAATAAAATAGAACTAAAGCAAACACATCTTAGTACCAAAAAGTGTAATAGTTAACATGATAATAAAAAAACCATAATAGTTTAACTAATAACACTATAACACAAGTGATGAATTTGATTGATTGGAAAATTACACCTTCGGCCCCAAATTCCTTGGCCCTGCACCCGTTAACCTCATAGTGCGCCCCAAGGGATCTTTTACTTTTGACACCCTAAACAAATGGATGTGAAATGGTCTGATTAATTGATGAAATGTGGGTGAAGTGGTAGGGGTGTGACGCCACTAAACCTTTTAAGTACAAATAAACACTAAAAAATTCAATGTAAGATATTGCTTAATGCTTTTTTAATGTATGTGGTTGCTTTCATATATTGAAGATCATATTAAAACCAAAATAAATCAATATACGTTATTGCATAGTAGTATGAATGCAGATTGTAACTTCCACCCATCTATGAAAGCCTGCTAAGATGTTCAAGTACATGTTGCTAGATCATAAGTTTCTCAGATTTTTCCATGTCACATTTTAGATCTTGTAACCAAAGTAACATAGTTGGATCCTTCATCTTCCTAGTATTAACCATAACCAACATATTGTTTGTTTCTCTTTGTCCGTTGATAAATACATTGGTCGGATCTTCATCTAGGGTGTTAAAACTTTGAGTTAAGTACCATTTAAGTCTAGGATGTTCGCTCAAATTCCCTCTTTTAGTCCAAAAACATTTCTTTTTTCTATTTTTGTAGTCAAGTAGGTTTATTTCAGTATCACTTTTAGTCTAACTCATTAACTCCAGCAAGTCATTGTGTTAAATAAAAGGGAATTTTGGTCGTTCAGGGTAGATACAACGTGCCATTAATTCAATAATATGTACATATAAAACTGATATATATATATAATATATAAACGAAAACCCAAAAATCTTATGTGTCGCGATGTGGTCGCTCCTCCCTTTTATGGAAGCCATCAGATTTCTTGATTTTTAACTGGAGGCCTCTCATTGATTTAACCTAAATTCATGGGTATGGGTCTTACCAAAACCAGATAGCTCTTAAACGGGTTATAATATCTCATTAAATTAAAAATTAATCATACAAATTATTTGATATGAAAATTCTACAAAATAGGAATATACTAAAATTTAATATCCAATTTAAAAAGAAAAATATATTATTTATAATTAATAAACAATTTTATAGTAAAAAAATAAGCGGGTCATGAGTTACCAAATTCAGATAGCTTTTAAACGTGTTATAACATATCATTTATTTATGAAACCCTTTCATCATCAAACCTTAAGTATATTATTAACTTTCTTACAATAAAGAAAATTAAAATCCAAAAAATAAATATTAAAAAACGAAAAATGTAAAACAACCATTCTCTCAAGCCATCAGATTACTTTATTTGTAAATGAAGGATTCTCACGCATTTGACCCGAATTCACGGGTAAAGATCTCACCAAACCCAGATAGTTTTTAAACGGGTTATAACATCTCATTTATTAAAAAATAATCTCATCAAATATTTGATATGAAAATCTTATAAAATAAGAATATACTAAAAATTAATATCCTATTTTATTTTAAAAAGATATTATTTATAATTAAAAAATAATTTTATAATAAAGAAAATAAACGGGTAATGGGTATCACCAAACTCAGATAACTTTTAAACCGGATTATAACATACAATTTATTTGTGAAACCATTTCACCATCAAATCTCAAGTATATTAATTATTAACTTTCTTATAATAAATAAAATTAAAATCCAAATATAATATATAAATATTAAAAACAAAAAATGTAAAACAACCCCGTAATACGTGAGATAAAATCTAGTGTGTGTGTATGTATATATATGTGTGTGTGGGTGTAAAAATTATCTCTAGCATTTATGATTCAGCTAGACATTTCTGTTATTCAGATTTGTTATTTATTATTTTTATTTGTATTTTTGAATTAATGGTGTATCTCACAAGTCACAACAAAAGACCAAACTTATCTTTTATTTAGCATAATTGTTTAGTGGAGTTAATTGGTTAGACTAAAAGTGATACCAAAAAGCTTTTTGAGCATAACTATTTAGTGGAGTTAATTATCTTAAGAAACTCACGGATTGAAAAATAGAGAAAAAAAAAAGATTAGACTAAAAGATCGATAGAATTAGCAAACCTCATGGATTTCTTTGTACCACTTTACAACTAACGGAATGGGAGCATAGTACTCCTTAGCAACACACGACTTAACAACAATAAAAAAAATGAAAAAGAAAATAAAAAAAATTGGTGACAAATGAAGAGGTTGTTAATATGTAGGCATGTTTCATATGCATAACATTTATTAAAAAATAATAGGTAAGGCCAACAAATTGAAATTAATTACATTAGAAAAATCCTAAAATATTAAGTTCCTCTCTCTCTTTTGGGTTAGTTTTTGGTGAATATAATAGTTGTCATCAATCATCATGCTCTCTTTCTTCCTCTCTCGAAAATCAAAGTTGAACTCTTTGGCCCCACTTTGTTTCCTTTATACGAAATATTGTCCGTTGATTGCATTGCGTTCAGACTTAGGGACGTAGTTGAATTAACTGATGTCCACTAATATTCATCTAAAATGTTCGCCAAACTATATACTAGTTAAAGTCTTTGATAGTGCTGTTCAAGAGTCGAGCCCGAGTCGAGCCAGGGTGTTTTCGAGCTTGGGCTCGAAATTAAACGGGCTCTAGGTTGATTTTGAAGTTAAACGAGCTTAAGATTAAGCCAACGAGCCGAGCCGAGCCAGAGTCGATTTTGGCTCGGTTATAAAAATGATCCAAATCAGTTCAAGATGTTTCAAATCAACTTTTTATAGCTAGTTTTAATCAAGCTTTTTTAACGAGCCACGAGCCTGAGATTCAAGTCTCGAACTTTTTGAACAGCCCTAGTATTTGATAACTCTTTTGTATCTTCTATATGTAGTATCCATTTCCTTCACATGTGGGAAAATCGATACATCACATGCATGACAATTATGTAGTTGCAAAATCTGGATTTTATTATAGATTCTATAACAAATAAATAAGGTATTTCTTTATTGAAGGGGAAATGGTATTATGATAAAGTATAAGGGAGTGACGTGGCTTAGCCCAAATTCCAAAAAACTTAGACATGGAGTCTAAGAAAAATCATAGCCACGAGTTTCATCTTTATTTGTAGCATCCCTAAATCGGTAAATTTATAAAGATTAAAAACCTAAAATATTTATAAGATAAGTAATGGGAAAAAAAATAAGAAAAATAAAAGCATTTCATGTTAAGAAAAATTCATCTTACATGAAAAAAGAAAGAAAGTGAAAGCACTTTATGAGAAAAGAAAGTTTCCATAGTAATATTCTTATGCGGCTAACCACTCTCAGTAGTCTTAGCAGAGAGCTGCCTTAGTATTTTTGAATGATGTAAGTTAGATCAAGACATGACGAGCTACCAACGTCTAGAGACTAAAATTGAAAAATCTGAAAATTATGCTACTTCGCACGACGCGAAGGAATCACCTTCTTCATCTTCGCGCTAAGCGAAGTAACGGTTAAGTAAACGCACCAATGAACGACACGTGGCAACACGTCATAGGCCACGTGTCACCAAGCATCGCCGCATGGCAGGTCTCTTGGTCAACTCACCTAACCTATTAGTCTACTTCGTGCGACGCAAAGAGATCCTTCGCGCTACGCGAAGGAAAAAAGAAACCTAAAGCAATTAATTAGTCGTTCGCGCTACGCGAACGAATGAACAAAATGAGATTCCTTCACGCTACGCGAAGATACACTTTTTCTGTATATAAGTAGGTGGTCATAGGATGTATTCTCATTCGTCCAAACACACACGATCACACATATTACCTTGAAATACGTGCCATAATCCATACAGTTCTAGGTGTTCGTTGTTTCAAAGTACTTGCAAGTAGTAGAAAATTTGTCAGTTTATTTCTTTCAATTTACCCACGATAAGTAGAAGTGTGGTCTGCTTCAAGCTTAAGCATTTCAAATAAAAAGGCCATACAAGGTAGGGGTTCTGTCCGATTATTTTATTATATATATGGCTTTGACCCTAGTCGGGGATATAGCTCGTACCTTGATTATATAATAAGATGAAATATAGGTTTCATAAGTTGAGGTTATAGATGAAATTTTATTTCTTTATTTTATATAAAGATTTTATAATGTTTCTTTTGAAATAAGAAACTTAATATATATGTTTCTTCATGAAGAAAACACATAGTGTATAAATGATGAACAAAAAAAGAACTAAAGGCACTAATGTTTTATAAAGAAATAAATATCAAGGTAAAGGTTATGCAAACAGACTAAAGGTCTGAAGATAGATCACTGATCTAGTATTTATAAAACGTTATTCTCGTACTATAGGTCCAAGATAACAAGGAAGCATAAATCAGCAAGACACACTAATCAAGAACAAAGGTGAATACGTCCAAACTCTTTACAACTTTTATAAAATCAAGTCTTTAAATGCTTACATGGGATCATGTATCCCTAAAACTTTATAAACAAAGGTAATCGCTGGCACTCAGGCTATCGTATACGTTTGTCTGGATCCTTGCATATGTGGGTAGACGGTTGGCGCACTGACCACACTTGTTAATGCCTCCGCCACATTGGGCTGGACCTAAGTAATGTCCGAGAGTGGATTATTTTGTGTGTATGAGTAGTTGCTAAGTTCCCGACGCTACGGTGTTCGCTGAGTGGTTTCGATTTGAGCTGGATGTTTATAATAGTAATTCAGACTTTCAGAACTTGATTATTTCCTAAGTCATGTTGGGGCGAGGCCTAGGATGTCTTGAGGGGATAATTAAGTATCAAAATATTTTGTGTCAACGTGTTCACTAGCATGTGTTGCTGACGTATTTTATAAACTATTTTACAGGCGGTAATGAAGATTAGGTGTTTGGAGACAAGGGATATCCATTATACGATCTGATGGCTCAGATGGAGTTTTTGAAATAAAATGTAAATTATGGTTTTTGTTTCGCAAACACTCTTGTACCAACCACCGGGTGTTTAATCCCAGTCTTTTGAAATATAATAATATTTTAATCAAGTTTTCCGCTTTACAAACTTAAGCTCTGATATATTCACAAAACAGGTACCAACTTGTGGGTTGCAATCCTAGGCCCTAGATTGGGGTGTGACATCATTTTTCTTCATATTTAAGAAAAACCCTAAAACGAGAAAGTGTGTGTTCTAAAAAGATAAACAAGTTTTTGGCATAAACATGTTGATCAATTATGTGATAAGATAATAGAAAACAAAAATATTTAATCATATGTATTTGTTAATCATGAGAACGCAATGATGGGAGGGATGACATGATTATGATCAGATAAAATTCTTGTTTATGGTGTATAGTTATGATGGCTAAAGTGAGATGATGAAACTCATGATTTAGAGACGGGTGGATTTGATTAGTGGCGGCTAGGTTAAACTCCTTTATCGCTCTCTAATAATCACTATATAATAAGTATATATAAATACCCAACAGGAAACCCCTAATTATAACAATGAGAGTGATTAGGCCAATCGAATTACCAATCATAGGGATATTTTTTAATCAATGATAAATTAGATAAATTAGATAATAAGGGCCAGATTAATAAATATTAATTTTACGAAACCAAGCTTCAACTTCAAGCAATGATTGAAGGAGGACGTAGAGCTCGTGTTTCCATCAAGATGGTATATATGCAAATCTCAACCTATTAATCTTTAAGCTAGGAAGTTAATCCGTTATACCAGTTGGAAATTTACTTAAACAATATAGATTTAAGTATGCCTTAGCCCGCATGACAATTTCATATATTTGGTGTAGTCATGCATGTTCCGTTTGTTTTTATATGAATGGAACCATTCTATAGAAGAATAATACCAATCCCTAGATTTATAGATTTCAAAATGACAATGACTTGTTCATTTGGGCGAATTGACTCGTTCAATATCCTTTCCTTTATTAGAGTGGGCCCTATATTTTCAATCATAAAAGGCTAAAGCATCCATTCTTCCGGTAAAATGGTATAGTGAGAGACAAATAATTTTCAATTATAAAAAGCTAAATTATCCGTGCTTCTAGAAGTTGGCCCTCTTTTAGGCTTCTAGTAGTTATTGTAACTTTATCATTTTGCTTGATATGTAAATGGTTAACATAGTTTTTCTCTTCTGGGCCATGCGGAATCGTGTTTTACTATAGGTTAGATTGTTATAAAAGCTGTTTCATACAAATTGTTTCAATGCTTTTGTTCTTTTGTGTTTAAGACTGAAGATATTTAAAGCTGTCTAACAGATTATGTATAGTGATGTATGAAGAGGTAGGTCCCAGCAGAGACCAGTTGGTCCCGCAAGACTCACCTTAAATAGGGACGTCTGCGCAAAGGCCATCTACTCCCGCAGGACCCACCATGCTCATAGAATCTTACGCGCAGTACGCAAGCTGTACACGCAGGGAAAGCCTCCCAATGGTGAAGTACCCCGCCTGTTCCCGCAGTTGCGGATACAAGCCATCAGGGAAGGCTACCCGCAGACAGCAGGGCTACACGCACAAGGCAATAGCTACTTCAGTAGTCACATGAAGGAATGAGCAAGGCGGGAACAATCTCGCCAAAATGAGCCAGTCCGTATGATTCTGAAAGATCTTTTGTACTATACCTACCAAGGTATGGATATGACAGACGATCTGACCAGAACAACCCATGAGCCAATCACAGGGTGACAGCTCACCGACAACAGTACGAGGAGGAGCACCCTCTAGTACTGTTTGTCACTATTAGCCGCTGCCTACTCACCAACTCCTACTGACGGGCGTGCGTAGCCTACAGTTGGTAGAATAGTATTACTGTTGGCCGTAACCTATTCACCAACCAGCATGGCCTGCGTATAATCCACAGTAGGTGGGACGTGCATAATCTACAGTTGGTGGAATAGTGCAGCCGACTTTATTACTGTTGGCCGTAACTTATCCACCAACCAGTATGGCCTGTGCATAATCCACTGTTGGTAGAACAGGAATACTATTCAGCCGGCTGTACCTGCTTGGAAACCTACCTTCGGCTATAAATACTCCAACATCTTGGAATGGTAAGATCATCTGCTATCCAGTTATCTAGCAATCTCTTAATATACACTTATATTCAGAGCAATCTAGTCTGATTCTCACGCCGGAGGGTGGTCACAAGGAGGAACCCCCCCTTCTCAGTGACGAGCTTACGGTGTTTGTTTTGCAGGTCTCCTGAAGAACAGCCTTCCCAGCTAGATCTCATCCGTGGGAAACATTACTTAAACCCCCAGATTATCTATAATCTATCCAGGGTTCACTTAGTGTTTCTTCATTGGCGCCATCCGTGCATAAAAGCTAGAACTATTTTAGTTTTTTCACAATTTCTGAAGAAATGGTTAACGTTACTCCGGTCCAAAGGCCAGTAACCGACCAAGAAACCCCGGTAACAACCCCAGCAACTGGGGGGAACACCGGCGGTTATACAATCCTTATGAACACTACCCCGACTACCCAAGCCGGGGCAAGTGCAGTAAATATTCCACTGGGGTTCACCGATACCCAACTGGAAAAACGAACGAAGGTCCCTCGCCAAACACTAGATCAAGTGAAGGCATGGGCCGAAGCACGGCAAAGAGAATTCCAAGCCGAATTGGATGAACGCTTGCGTTCAGTTCAACAGGCTGAAGAATTCGCCAGTACTCGCCAACACCTCAATATGAGCAGTGACTGCGAGTACTCAGACGACGAGTTGGAGTCCGATACCGACGCAAACCCTCGCCATAAGGCGAAAGGGAAGCGTAAGGAAACGGACGTCCAACCAAAAAGGAATTTTGGGGAAGCTTTTAAACCAATCACGGAGAGAAACCCGCGTGACTTCTCCAAAACCTTTAGACCAACTGCTACAAATGCAGGAAAGTCAAAATTCGCAAGGGACATTGCGGAAGCAATCGCCCCAAGAAGTGCCAAACAAATGTCCAACATTGGCACTTATGATGGTCTATCCGACCCAGACGACCATTTGAACAGGTTCATTGCGGGGGCCACCGTCAGCAACTGGACGGAACCCACGTGGTGCTACATGTTCCAGATGACTCTGGTCGGAGCGGCCAGGGCATGGTTCGATCGTTTACCGATCCACCACATATATGACTGGGCGGACTTTCAGAACAAGTTCAGCCAGCACTTCAGCCAACAGAGGAAGTACACTGAAGAGCAGTGGACGATCCTCAACTGCGTGATAGAGGAGGATGAATCTTTACTAGACTTCATCACTCGCTTCAACTTCAAAAAGCTAAGTCTCGGCAACATAAGTGAGGATCTGGTTCGCGTCGCCTTCATCCAAGGCGCCGAATACCCAGAACTTATCCGCACATTGACGGGTAAGGATGGCATGCCATCAACATGGGATGCCATCATGACGGCGGCAAAGCGCTTTGCCGAGACGGAAAAGCAACTGGGAAGGGATCTTCCCCAGAGTACACACCTCTACACGCAGAGGACAAGAGAAAACAATGTCCGGATCGCCCGGCAAAACAAAAAGAGGAGGCTAGGTATCTGGCAGTCAAGGGTAAACTTTGACACCTCATCCAGCTCTTGCCCTCTTGTTGGCGGAAGGGACAACACACACCCTTCAAACCGAAAACACCGGTGGACGCCACTCACGAAGAGCGTCACGGAGATATTTGCCACGGAAAAATTGCCATGGCCAAAAGCCCCATTGATCCGGCAGAAACCTAATGCGGATCAAAGCAAGTCCTGTGATTTCCACGGGACAAAGGGTCATGGTACTGAAGAGTGCACATCCTTGAAAGACATTGTTGAAGCATTTGTCAAGGATGGACGACTTGCACATCTCGTGGCATCAATCAGGAAGGGAGGAAGGAATGACAACCGGTACAGAGGTAACGGACGAAAGCCCGTCGACATCAGCATCAACATGGTTCATGGCAAGGTCGGAGGAAGAAAAAGACGAATGACAGAACCATGCGCGTGGAAGGAAGCTGAGGTGCGCTTCCCGCGAGTGCCAAGAGGCCCCAGCAAAGAAGGCCCCATCGTCATCAAAAGCCAGCTGGGGCATTACATCACTTCCCGCACTCTTGTTGACAACGGCGCTTCGTCAACAGTGATGTACAGGCAGTTCTTTGACAAGCTAGATGATGAAGACAAAGAACGCCTGGAAACGGTCTACGCTTCAATGGAAGGGTTTGACGGCAGTACAGAAACCCCCCTGGGTATCCTATCTTTCCCCGTCACTCTTACAGATGGAAAACACTCCCGCACAGAGGATGTGGACTTTGTCGTGATGAGGAAGCCACACCACACGTACGACATCCTCTTCGGGAGAGACGGGATGGCAAGATTCAACGCCGTGGTATCTTCAGTCCACGGCATGATGGGATGGCCAACAGCTGAGGGTGTGGCGATGATCACTGGCATTCCCCAGGTATGCATCGCATCTGTCTCATCTAAACCCAAACCAAAGATGGCTAAACCAACCATCACCGAACCGGAAAAATGGGCCTTCAATGGCAAATACCCCGACCAGGCCGTTACCATTGGACCAACAATCGTTGATCCCACCCGCACCCTACTCAAACGCTTACTGCAGAAAAACGCTGACATCTTTGCGTGGGCACCAGCTGATATGACTGGTGTACCCCGAAGTAAGGCGGAGCATAAGCTCAAGTGCGATCCGGCTGTCACGCCAGTCGTACAAAAGCGCAGAGTAATGGGGCCTGAATAAACTAACGCGTGTAGAACCCAAGTCAAGGAACTCCTTGACGCAGGCATCATACGCGTTAGTAGATATCAAACATGGGTTGCAAATCCCGTAATGGTACCGAAGAATGACAAACAATGGCGCATGTGCATAGATTTCAAAGATTTGAACAAAGCATGCCCCAAAGATTGTTATCCGTTACCAGAAATTGATCTTAAGGTGGATTCGTTGGCACCATTTCGCCTTAAATGCTTCCTGGATGCGTATAAGGGGTACCATCAAATCCACATGGCCGTAGATGACCAGGACAAAACCGCATTTCGGACGCCCGATGGTACATTTTGTTATAAAATGATGCCATTCGGACTTAAGAATGCAGGGTCCACGTACCAACGACTGATGGACAAAGAGTTTCATGCCCAAATCGGGAGAAACTTGGAAGTCTATATGGATGATTTGGTCATCAAAAGCCCCGAGCCAGAAGCGATGTTGAAAGACATTGAAGAAACTTTCAACACGCTTAGAAAGATAAACATGAAGCTCAACCCGAGCAAGTGTTCATTTGGGATGGAAGAAGGGAAGTTCTTGGGAGTCATTGTTACTAAAGATGGCTTCAGAGCGAACCCTGAAAAGGTCGAAGCCATTGTTAAAATGGAATCACCTACCACCATCAAACAGGCTCAGACACTGAATGGACGACTAGTCGCACTTAATCGCTTTTTGGCAAACCATGCGGATAAGTCGTTTCCTTTCGTGTCAACATTGAGAAACTGCTTAAAGAAAACGCACTTCCGCTGGACACCAGAAGCGGAAGCAGCTTTTCAGGAGATTCGGTCACGCCTGATCGAACTCCCAACACTTACAGCACCACAAGCGGGAGAGGAGTTAATCCTATACCTTTCCGCAACAGATAGAGCAACCGGGGCAGTCCTGCTAATAGAACGAAAAGGCATCCAGATGCCAATCTATTATGTTAGCCGTGTACTAACAGACGTAGAAACCCGGTACTCTACCCTCGAAAAATTGGTCTTAGCACTTATACACGCTTCACGCAGGTTAAGACGATATTTCCAGGGCCACCCAATCACCATTCTCACCAACTTCAAACTCTCAAACGTTCTAGGCAAACCCGAATTATCGGGACGTCTAGCCAAATGGGCAATTGAATTGGGAGAATATGCAATTAAGTACAAGCCAAGACCAGCCATAAAAGGCCAGGTCCTGGCCGATTTTATTGCAGAAGTCCCCGCTTCGCGGGAGAAAGAGTGCCAGGAGGAGGCTCAACCCTCCCCAGCACAGGACATCAATGATGTCTGGCGACTCTACACTGATGGAGCAGCCAATAACGAGGGTTCAGGCGCAGGGTTAAAATTAACCAACCCAGCAGGCCAAGAATATACTTACGCTATTCGGTTGGATTTTCCAAGTACGAATAACGAAGCCGAATATGAAGCATTCTTGGCCGGTTTGAGAATTGCGCGTAAAATGGGAGTGAAAAACTTGGAAGCCCACGTGGATTCCATGCTGGTGGCCAACCAAATAAATGGGACGTACACGGCTGTGAACGACACAATGGCCCTGTACCTCGCCCAGGCAAAAACCCTTATGCGTGATTTTAGTGATTGTAAAGTCATACACGTCAAGCGCAGCGAAAACAAATCTGCGGATGCGTTAAGCAAGCTTGCGTCACTAGCCTTCACCCACTTGGGAAAGGACATCCGCATTGAACTCCTCGAAGCACCATCAGTCCCGCACAAGGAAATTTGTGTCATCCAAACCGGTACAGAAACGTGGATGACACCAATAATAAATTACCTTGCAGCAGGAACACTACCAGAGTCAAAAACACAGGCAAGAAAACTACGCTGTAAAGCACTGAATTATCAGCTCGTCAACGACATCCTTTACAGACGTAACTTTCTTGGCCCACTCTTGAGATGCGTGGACAACCAAGATGCCGACTACCTCCTAAGGGAAGTACACGAAGGCATCTGTGTAGTACACGCAGGTCCTCGCGCTGTTGTAGCCAAGCTAAACAACGCGGGATACTTTTGGCCGGGGATGCATACGGATGCACTGGCATACATCAGAAAATGCAAGTCTTGCCAACTTTATGCACCCAACACGCACCGCCCGAAGAATGAACTGGTTCCAGTCACTTCTTCATGGCCATTTCAGAAGTGGGCCATCGATGTGACAGGCCCATTTCCTACAACAGCAGGAAATGTTCAGTTCCTAGTGGTAGCCATCGACTACTTCACCAAGTGGATAGAAGCAAAACCTTTAGCCCAAACAACCGCGAAGCATATCAAAAAATTTATTTGGGAATTTATTATTTGTCGTTTTGGACTTCCACAGAATTTGGTGAGCGATAACGACACCAACTTTGCTGACAAGAAGCTACAACAGTGGCTAAAAGAACTTCAAATTACCCACACCTTTACCTCAGTGGCACACCCGCAAGGTAATGGTGAGGTGGAAAGAGCAAACAAGAGCATCGTCGATGGCATAAAGAAAAGACTCTTGGAACACAGATCCGGCTGGGTGGACGAGCTTCCGCACGTCCTTTGGGCAAACAGAACGCTGAAGAAGGCCAGTACGGGAGAAACCCCGTTCAGCCTCACTTATGGCACTGAAGCCATGGTCCCGGTCGAAATTGGTCTACCCTCGCCAAGGGTCTTGATTCAGCCAGAAGACAATGATGCGGAAAGACGGTTGGATCTTATGCTAACCGAGGAACGCAGAGACTTAGCCGCAGTGCGTGAAGAGAACTACAAACGACAAATGCAAAAGTACTACAACACGCGGGTAAAACTCTGCAACTTCAAAATAGGAGACTACATACTGCGTAACAACGAGGCTTCAAACCAAGAGCGCCCGGGAAAGCTGGCCCCGGTTTGGGAATGGCCATACATTATCAAAGAAGTGCTGGGAAAGGGCGCATACCGGCTCGAAAGGCTCGATGGCACTCCCATCCCAAGAACATGGAATGGAGCTCAATTACGCAAATGTTATATGTAGATCAATTCCAAAACTTGTAAAGGCCTAGAGCCACTTCTAATGGAAATGATTCTCCTTTCATAATGTGTTTACCTTTATCCTTATGAACTTCCCACTGGTGCCGGTATTTACCGCATAAACGGGGAGAAGTAAGTCGTTACGTGTGGAAGGCGGCAAAACCCGCATAAACACAACGTTAAAAATATGGGAAACCTACACGCAGGTATGATGTAAGTAAAGTTTAGCCATCCTTGTAAGTGCAAGTGACGGTCTTACCCGCACAATCACAAACAAGGAAGCAAAACTTCAACCTATCATCTACCACGTTCAAATGTTATCCTAAAAAAAAAAAAAAAAAAAAAAAAAAAAAAAAAAAAAAGATAAGGAAAACCTACACGCAGGTCAGATAAGGGTAAAGTTTTGCCATCCTACTAAGTGCAAGTGACGGTACTACCCGCACAATCACGAAAGAGGAAGCAAAACTTCACACCTATTATCAACCACGTTCAAAGGTTAACTTATCCTCAAAAGATGAGGAAAACCTACACGCAGGTCAGATAAAGGTTAAAGTTTAGCCATCCTACTAAGTGCAAGTGACGGTTCTACCCGCACAATCACGAAAGAGGAAGCAAAACTTTAACCCATTATCAACCACGTTCAACAGGTTAACTTATTCTAAACACTTGGAAAATTGCTAATTTAAACTAAGTATGCAAGTCATAAGTTTATAAAGCAAGGAACCCAAAGAAAGAAATAACAATCTTATACGCAAAAAGATTTATATTTCACAAATAAATTATTACAAGAATGGCCGGGTAACTACCCGCCTACGAAAAGAAAAATAAATACATCCGTACAAGACTATCCTAGCAATGGGAAGGGATCTTCGGGATCAAGCTTCAGGGCCGCTTCCACTTGGACCCGCTCCATCAGAGGAACGGGGCGGTTCAAGGAAAGCTTTAAGGATAGCTAACCCATCATCAGCAGCAGCTACTTGGTTCACCTTCTCCACCACCGGATGCGGGAAGGCGGCGTATTGATTTACTGCTTGGTCATATATGGCTTCGGTAACTACATTGTACAAAGGGAAGTTGGATGGCGGGACGCCTTTCTCAACAAAACCTAGACCAAGCAGGAAACCGACCCGTTCCCCATCCTCGTGAGAAGCGTTGAGGGCTGCGCTCATTGCATCATCGTAAGATGTCTCTGAGAAGACCCGATGCACAACCTACATAAGAAAATATACAAGTGTCAACACCCTAATTACAAAGATAAGCGTGAAGACATGAAGATAGACTTACCTGAGACAACGCTTCTCGAAGAAGCCATTCCTTGGCAACCAGAGCTTCTTTAAGGGCGGCTTGAGCTTGGGTGCAGGCGCGTTCGGCTTCGCTTTTGTTAAGTTTGGCAAGTAGCACTTCCTTTGCGGCAGCCTCTTCGACGCCCTTAAGCTTCCGCTCGGTGTGATCAAGCACGCCCCTCTGGTCCAGGATCTCTTGAAGTTTCTTGGCATCCTCCATCGCCAAGGCATCATGAGCACGTTGGGGAGCCTCCAATTTGGCCTTGAGCTCCTCGTTCTCCACGCGTAAAGGCTCAGCAACGGCTTCAGCCTTGGTGGCCCTCTCGGTTGCGTTCCTCGCAGTCTCCTTAGCCAGCCGAAGCTGTTCGTTAACAGCTTGGGCAGCCTTGGAGCGGGCCTCGAGTCGCGCTTGAACCTCAACCTCGAGGGCCTTGAAGGCCTTCTCCTTCTCCGCAGCAGCTGCGGCCAACTTTTGGTTCTCCTCCCGAAGAGCCCGCGCTTGAGATACTTCCTTGGCGCGAGCTGCTTTTAACTTGTCGTTTTCACGACAAAGCAGCTCGACGCGCGGCTGCATCCGGGCTTGGAGAACCCGAAGCTCATTGGTTAGCCTACCCTCCTGGTAGCTAGCCATGGCTTCCCCCAACGCACCATGGGGAGCAGCGTGGCGAGCCCATTCCACGCACTCCACAGGGGTACGAAGGGTTGTTCCTCGGCGTATGTTCCATCGCGGAACATACACTTCATTGGAATCCGAAATTGCAGAAAACAAAAAGCAGTTAGGAAAAGATGATAAAATATATAAATGAAAAAGGGCCAAAGGAACCCTACGCACCTGTAGGGTCAATTACAGGCCGATAGCCGCCGAACCCATCACCTGAACCCAATGGAAATCCATCCAAGAGGTCAGGCAGATGGGAAGGTGGCGGAAAGATGCGAGAAGCCCCACGCGTACCTGAGGGACCGGCCGTCGTTGCCGGGGGCATAGTAGCAGCCGCCGTGGTCGCCGCCGCGGTCGCTGCCGCAGAATCCGCGGCAAAAGTAACCGCCGGCTCTGTGAAGGATGCTGTAAAAATTGCACTCACAGCCGGCGGTGACGTCATCTCGGCTGGAACAGTCGGCTCAGAATGAGCAACTGAACCAGCGGAAGCAGGCGCAGGCGCCTGGGTCGACGCCTCAGGTAGGCTGACTAAGCCTACCGTCATTGGCGGAGAGGTAGTACTCGGCCCCTCACCCTGGAATGCGCCAACATCCACACCTGCGTAAAGAAGAAAAGTGTTAAAAAGACTTGAAGATTAAACTACGAAGATAAAAGCTAAGAGTTGTACTTACGGGTTTTCTTGAGCGTGAACGTACGGACGGGCGGGGAAGAACCCGATGGAGCCGGTCTCTTGATGCCGGTCACCGTCGTCGTCATTGGTTCTCCGGAGGTAACAGTCGTAGCCTCCGGAACAGTGGTCTTCTCACCACCGGGGTTCCCCGCCACCTCTTCACTATCTGACTCAGTGTCAGATAGGAGCACTGGATCGGCTGTGGAGGCTGCCTTCTCCTTCCCTTTCCCGCCGGCAGCCCTCTTCTTCCGCACTAACGGAGGACCATCTGCGGATTCCTCAGAAGAAGACAGGTCAGGAATTCCAGCAGCGGGTACAGCACTGAGGGGGGGAGGAGAGAATAACGCCTTACCTGGCCGCCGGTGGCTCAGGATCTCGTGGCCCAGCGGATAGACCTCCACAAACCGATCCGCTGTTTGCTCCAGGATGGGCAACTCATTCTCGTCAAGAGCACGAGTACCCACCCGCACGGGATCGTCAGCTTCCCGCGGGTACAGGAGCGACTCCAAATTGTTCCCCTCTGAAAGAAAAGAAACAGTTAGAAGACAAACTCATATCAGCAAGAAAGACAAGACATACCATAAGGAGTAGAGTTCAAACCGTATTCGAGAAGGATGGGAACCTGAGACGCCTCCTTCCATACCCGGCTCATCCCCAGCATCACCATCCCGGACTCCGCAAACCGGTAAACCGGAGATTGGACCCGGGATATCTTTGCAAACCATTCCGCCTCCTGGTAGTTGGTGGCGTGATGGCTCGGAATGGCTTGGCCATTTTTAAACTTCATGGCAATAGGGACGGCGCGGGCAGAAATGTAGAAGAACTCCCGCTTCCACGATCGGAGACTGCGCTCGGTCGCGCAAATCTTCAAACCCTTGATCCGGGTTGTCAGGGTGTACCACCCCTGGATGCACCTCCAAGTATAGAAGGTCATCAGGCGGTCCACATAGGGCTCAACACCCAATATCCGGCACACCCACTCGAAGTGGCGAATCTTCGCGATCGCCATTGGGTGCAGCTCGGTCAGATGAACACCGTGCCTTTCGAGGACACGGTAAACAAACTTTGTCAATGGGAACCTGAGGTTCCCATAAACAAAGAATGCAGCATATACCCCGATCTTGCCACTGGGGGCATCGTACACGGTCTGATGGGGTTCAGGAAACTCAGGCTCGAGAGGATCGAGCATGAACTTCCTAACAACATACCGGTACTGATCGCCGGGCAGAGCACACTGGCACTCGCCAGCAGTACTCCTGTCATCGGTGGTAGACTCGAGATCATGTGAAGACATCTTGCAGAAAGAAAGCGATTTCGGGAAAATGCTTGCCTGAAAAGGGGAGTATTTGCCGGAAATCGCTAAGAAGAAGAAGAGAAAGGTGAAGGTGTGAATTAAAAAGGACCCTCTCCCCCTTTATATACTAATCGCAATTAATGCGGTGAATTTAATGCGGAGGAGAGAGAAATCGAGGGTGCAATGAAACTATGACGCGTGGCAAAAAGCAAGCTGGCAACAGCTGTAAAAAGGACGCGTGCCAGTAATTTCGCGGCCACGCGCCCGGAAAATCGCGCCCACGCGCCTGAAAAAGCGTCTGGAATGACCATCTACTGTCACGTCACCATAACTTCCTGCACGTCCTGACACAGTCAGAAGAAACCGTCGCACGACGTTTCAGATGTTTGGACTGTTCTTATCCTCACCAACCTTTCGAATTTCAAAATTCAAAATTCAAAAAGATTCAAAAGTAAGCGGGAAAATACCCCTTACCTTGGCAACCAAGTAACCATAAGACGGATGCGGGTACAGTGTTAAGGCAAAACCCTTCACATACCTAGCACCAGTAGGGAATTGAAGCCAAGAAAACCCCGGCAACAAAGTAACTATAAGGCGGGTGCGGGTACAGTGTTAAGGCAAAACCCTTCACATACCTAGCACCCGCAGGGAATTGACGCCAGGGGTACCTTGAAAGTAAAGTAACCGTAAGACGAGCGCGGGTACAGTGTTAAGGCAAAACCCTTCACATACCTAGCGCTCCGCGGGGAATTGAAACCAAGAAGGATCTTCTGGGCAATGCTTGCGGAAACGGAAATAACATCCCCGCATAGCGGGAACGTCGAGAACTACATTGTTGAGGCTCCAGGATGGAATTGGTGGTTTAAACATAATTGATCACTATGTTCAAAACCACTAAAACCTCAAGGAGAATCCACACAAGTGAGACTCAACGCTCCTGACTTGCGAGAAGGTTACATACCTACCCGCATCATACCCAAAGATCAAGCAAAAAAATCGGGAATTTTTGCAAGTGACATTAGGAAACCCGCGGGAAGAATCCCCACGGAGAACCTTAAAACTAAAAACCCTTTTCAAAACCCCTTGCTTAAAGTCCAAAAGTTCACCTCACTTTATTAAACATTCATGAGAAGAACATTGGACTGGGGGGACTTGAAGAGGTAGGTCCCAGCAGAGACCAGTTGGTCCCGCAAGACTCACCTTGAATAGGGACGTCTGCGCAAAGGCCATCTACTCCCGCAGGACCCACCATGCTCATAGAATCTTACGCGCAGTACGCAAGCTGTACACGCAGGGAAAGCCTCCCAATGGTGAAGTACCCCGCCTGTTCCCGCAGTTGCGGATACAAGCCATCAGGGAAGGCTACCCGCAGACAGCAGGGCTACACGCACAAGGCAATAGCTACTTCAGTAGTCACATGAAGGAATGAGCAAGGCGGGAACAATCTCGCCAAAATGAGCCAGTCCGTATGATTCTGAAAGATCTTTTGTACTATACCTACCAAGGTATGGATAGGACAGACGATCTGACCAGAACAACCCATGAGCCAATCACAGGGTGACAGCTCACCGACAACAGTACGAGGAGGAGCACCCTCTAGTACTGTTTGTCACTATTAGCCGCTGCCTACTCACCAACTCCTACTGACGGGCGTGCGTAGCCTACAGTTGGTAGAATAGTATTACTGTTGGCCGTAACCTATTCACCAACCAGCATGGCCTGCGTATAATCCACAGTAGGTGGGACGTGCATAATCTACAGTTGGTGGAATAGTGCAGCCGACTTTATTACTGTTGGCCGTAACTTATCCACCAACCAGTATGGCCTGTGCATAATCCACTGTTGGTAGAACAGGAATACTATTCAGCCGGCTGTACCTGCTTGGAAACCTACCTTCGGCTATAAATACTCCAACATCTTGGAATGGTAAGATCATCTGCTATCCAGTTATCTAGCAATCTCTTAATATACACTTATATTCAGAGCAATCTAGTCTGATTCTCACGCCGGAGGGTGGTCACAAGGAGGAACCCCCCCCCCCTTCTCAGTGACTAGCTTACGGTGTTTGTTTTGCAGGTCTCCTGAAGAACAGCCTTCCCAGCTAGATCTCATCCGTGGGAAACATTACTTAAACCCCCAGATTATCTATAATCTATCCAGGGTTCACTTATTGTTTCTTCAATGTATCTCCTAGATTATTCAATATAATTTATAAAAATCTTGGGTTTGCAATTTAAAATGAGCTTGCGACATAATATGTTAATCGTATGTCTTTTCTTTCGATGTAAAAAATTATATTAAGTTAATATTTTAAAATGTAATTATTTCTCTTGGATTTCTGCTACTTGGAATTTGGAATATCGTTATGAGATAATGTAAATATAAAGGAAATAATACATAAATTCCAGGAATGCTAGTTTTTAACATTATCTGTGGAAATTAACATGAAATCCTTACAAAGTTAAAGGCTTTTTTCCATTGATAAATAATGACAAAAGGCCAACACTTTTTCATCTTACAAAATCGATTTTTTATAATCGATTTCATGTTAGGCTACCGATTACGATTCTGTAAAGGAATCGTAAATTTACATCCCTAGTAAAACTCATGCATGTAAAGGAATCACTAAAATTTTGGTTTGATGTTTGGAGTTTTTGATGGTTGTAAAATGAGAAAAAAAAACAAAAAACAAAATGTACATTTGACTTCTATAAGGTAGCATTTTATCCATTTGAAATGTGTTTTCTCAAACTATTTATACTCGAACCAGTTGACTCGCCCGGATTCTAATTTATCCGGCTAGAAAATGTCACGTGCCAAAAATCCAATCGAACCGTTAAAAATTAATTGGATTTTTCAATCAAACCATTTGGGCTTTTTTTTACTGGATTTTTTGGCACATGACTTTTTCTGGTTAAATTAAAATCCAATCGTGTGATGAATTCAAACTGACCAACTGGTTTTGATGGTCATTCTTGAAAGGTGACCAGTCAAATACACAAAATGTGACTTTATTAAAATTAAATTGACATTTTAGGAATTGTCCTTTGTAAAATTCGTTCACAGTTCGTTATAATATAAAAAATAATTCCGCTTGCAATTTTGATGTGAATTCATTAAACCGAACGGCACTTGAGTTTCAATTCCTCTAATCATTTACCCATTTCCTTACTAAACTGGATGCAACAGGTTCGAATCTCAAATGTTACTCATAATAAATTAATAATTCCAATGAACCTTAAACTTAAACTCATTGGAATTAAATATTCTTACAAAAGGGGGCATACTTTTAAAAGAATTTGGAAATTACGATGACGAACCACCTCAAAAGGAAACATTATTTTATGTGGCATTAGAAACTTCTAAATGACAGTGGCCTTTAACTCAATATCCCCATTTTGACTTTTACAAATTAAATTCCAGAATAATATCCAATAGCCACCACATGTGAATTAGGACCGAGGAAATTAACCGTTATAATCGTATACCGAACCATAATCGATATAACCGAACCGATAACTAATATAATAGGTGGGTCGGTTTAATAAATTTTTGAAAATCGTCAAATGTGGGTCGGTTTTGGTTAATGATAATTCCAAGCCCGCCATAATCGAACTGCCCTATTTATTTAAATATTAATCGAGAAATAAGGGTTTGAAAATTAGAATTAGTGCATGAGTAGGATATTTTTACGCTTATTGCCATTACATTAAAAAAAAGTCTCCTCACCTACTAGGATTTAGGCCAATAATATTGGTGATATTAGTTACCATATTCATTCCAATGTTTCAAAATTGTCGTTCTGAATTTCCACCCAAATTGTCATTTCGACATTTAATATGCCAATTAGATATGCATATTCCATAATTACAGTAAAAAAAAGAAAATTTTGAATTCCACAATACAGTTAGCGACTATTCAGTGTTTACAATCATATGGAAGGATTGTTAATTTTGCTAACGGTTAACCGACCCATAACCGACTCGCTATAATCGTTAAAACTGATTAACCAAAACCGCCATGACGAATCTTACGGTTATGGTTATCTATCAAATGCTATATCGGTTATGGTTGTGGGTTTGGTCAAAAACCGCCTCAAACCGATCCATGCGCACCCCTACTGTGAATATACCAGCGTATTTGATTTCAATTTCACGTTGTTTCCATAAAAAATATTCCATGTACATATTCCTACACAACATGCATATACGTAAACATCATGGGACGTTCTAACCCATTGATGAAAATATCTGCATACTAAAGTGCCAAAATTTATATCCATCTCCACATGTTTAGTATGCTATGATGTATGGGATTTTTCAGAATGGTAGATGGCTAAGCATTAGTCGGCAGTCAAAAGTATCGGCTAAGTCCTATTGTCCATGTCGCCAGCGCAACTAACGGCTTCTGATTAACATAACTGATGAGGGTTGCAAATTTGATGAATACTAAATTAACATCAACGATAAGTTTTGTTAAAAAGCTTTTTCAACATGTGCATATAGGTGCTTTGCCCTTAATTAATATGTGTACTTTCTAACCTGGTCAAAAGGAAAAGTAATATGAATTTGGTGTCTTTTATTATGTACCAAAAGAACTTTTAGAAAGAGCATCTTTAGTGCTTGTACAAAAAGAACTTTTAGAAAGAGTATCTTTAGTGCTTTTATGAGATATCGAAGACATATCACATTTGTATAAGATAAAAAAAACAATTTAATAATGCATTCACCTTAATAAACCTTTTGTAAATTTAACTTAAAAATCGTCCTTTCTCTTTTAAGTTAATTGGACATATTGTTGCATATTAATAAATATTATATTGAATAGTATCTAGTAGTGATTAATAAAATAAAAACTAATTTTCGTGTAATCTAGCGGTATCAGAGTACAGTATAATAAACTAGGTTAGAACCCGTGTAACACATGGGTTGGGTGAAAAAAAAAAAGAAATATAAACCAATTAAATCTTTTGTTAATTTGAAAACAAAAATAAGGAAGTTTATTATTACAAAGCATAAACCATTAATCATAAACCATAATTACATAAAGATTTACGAATTGTACGTACTCATTTCACAGTTTCACATCACAGACGTTTTTCCTTTTAGCCTGGCATTGTCTATAGTTTTGTAAGGTTATGTATTAAAGTCCTTATACATAAATAATAGCGATGGATATGAGGTGCAAATGGGTCCTCTTGTCCCTGATCTTGTGTGTTTTAGAAATGAAAAGGGGCCAAGTGGGGTTAAATATTCAACTCAATTATTCTATTTCTCGATCTTGAAGTCAATAATTGATGCCAAGAAAAGAGATTTTGTAACAATAAGCAATACAGAAGACAAGTCATCTAGCTAATCTTTATATTTCCTGTAGAAGGGGTAACAGTGTTCAACCGGTGTAATTTTGTGGGTACAATGGGGAATATTGTTTTAAGTGCATACTTTGGAGCTCAATAAAATTATTGTATGTTAATGGCGTTACTATTTTGTTTCATGGTACATCTAATACATATACTTTGAATGCATTTACAATGTTCCATAGGTTAAGTGTGTTTTAGAGGCATCTAGTGTGCTTCAAAGCGTAAGTGCATGATCTAGTACCTAAGGCCGTTTCAAATTTATTGTTCACTAATTAGTTATAAACCCTACTTTAGTCTTATCACGTTATGTATATTGTTTACTAATTAGTTATAAGCCCTACTTTAGTCTTATCACGTTATGCACTCGTAATTGTTGTCACTTAATAAAAAAAGTACCTAGTTGTCACCTGTAGATGCGTGTTAATCTAAATCGAACCACGTTAAATTCTCATGTTCTCGTGTATTGCTTTTGTCTATGCTCAACCCCGTAACTAGAATTTGGCCCTGTGTTCATTGTCGTCACAGTCGGTTAAAGATTGCATCCCAGCCACCGAAGATAAGATACATGGATATATTATATATTACGATTTCAACCACACTATATTATATATTCACACAAAATCAGGGTATTGTTTTCCATGCGTGAAGGTAAGTGTAGATGGTATATAGTAGTCATACAAGTTGATGTGTATTTGGTGGTCCTCCTCTATATAGAGAGAGGCTTCTGTTTCTCCGTTTGACTGCAGATTTTTCAGTACATAATTTACTTTTGTCCACTCCATTTTGTTGCTACCTTTTCACTGAATGGTATTGTGGCTGCCAAGGTAAGTGCGGATGACACTAGTCATACATACGTATCAGTTTCTGAGTACTATAATTGAAGATAATATGTTTATTTGTCGTTGTGGCCTTGTGGGTCTCACTATTTCCAATTCACTGTAGGCTTTCCCAGTGCATGATTTAGTTTTGTCCACTTTGTTTGGTTGCTACCTTTTGACCGAGTGGTGTTATTTGCTGCGTGTTGAAGAATGTTGTCCGTTACTAAATAGATTTACTCAACTAAATATGGGACCTGTAGGAGCTGAAACGTCTTCTAGGGACCCATGAACAGTAATAAAAGATGCAATTGATAGGCTTTATTCTGCATGATTCCAGTAAAAAATCAAAGTATACAAATGGAATTTCAATAAAGTCTGTGAATTCAATTTTGAAATGCACAGACCATTTTCTCAACACTAAAATATTAGGGCATGTTTTACATTGATAAAAAAAGGCATAGGAATTTTATACACCATTTTTCATCTATACGGCTCGTATATGCTGAAAATGCTATTTTTTTTATCCCATTCGTACATTTGTCAGTTATGCGTGTCATATACGATCCGTATAGGGGTGTGTATGAAAATTACATCCCTAAAAAGAACTGCATAAATGAATATTGATAACAACGGTAAGAATATTGAAGTCAAGTCGGTATCAATTGGGTTTGATATGGTACGACATACCATATAAAGTTCTCTCTATAGGGTTGATTTGTTCTGGTGAGTCCGGTACTGTTTAATAATAACAAAGATAATAATAATAGTAATAAAAATTAATTTAATTATTATAAAGGTTAAGTAAAATATTAATAAATCTTAAACAATGTTATATAAAAAAATATAGTAATAAGTAAATAAATAGGAAAACAATTCTTTTTTTTTTTAAGACTAACTGCTACAATAAACATGAATTAAATCATGAACCTTCTATTCTACATCCTAGCCAACTTAACACTCCATCAAAATAGAAATGACAAATTAAAACAAGGGTTAATCTAATTACACCCACTCTGTTTCCAGTTACGTCCTAATCTGCCATATTAATTATGTTTGACTAAAACAAACCAATAAACTAGCTTTTATGTCATTTAATCACTCATGATTAAAAATTAAATAAAGGGTCGATTAAAAACTAAAGGGAAAATTTCCAAAATGTCCATTAATAGAGAGAGATTCCAATTTTATCCATATAAATAAAAGTTTTCACAAATGTCTCATACAAACATGTCTTTGACGACGTGTAGACCTCAACGCATCTTTCACGACCTGTTTGGCCACCAAACGCGTCTTTCATGTCCTGTTAGCCGCCAACGTGCACCTATCACGACATGTTAGCATCTAACACGTCTTTCATGACCTGTTAGCCTCAAACATGTCTTTCACGACATGTTTGGCCTATTAATTTTTTTTCAATATTACATTATTATAATTAATTTTATACCTATTTGGTTTTTCATTTATAACTTGTAATATATGAATTTATATATAATTTCGAATATGTCGTTGAGACATGCTTTTTTTTATACATGTCATAAATTTTCTCAAAACCGAGTGCCAAATGATATCCAAATGTTTAATAAAATTTGACCATCCTCATTTTAAGTAAAGTTTATGACAACACGTAGATAAAAATATGCACGTGTCAACGGTATATTTTAAACTTTATAAAACTTCATGCATTACAATTTATTAAAAAACCAAATATGAGTAAAATTAATTATAATAGTATATATTTAAAAAAAATAATTAATATGGCAAGCATGTCGTGAAAGACACGTTAGAGGCTAGCATGTTATGACAGACGTGCATCGGAGGCTAACATGTCTTGAAAGACACATTGACGCCTAAAACGTTGCCAAATACGTGTTTGCATAAGACATTTCTGGAACTCTTTACTTATGAAAACAAAAATGAAATCTCTTTTCATTAGGGGGGACATTTTGAGAATTTTCCCAAAACTAAATGCATTCCAACAGTAATAAATTCTTTCTTTTTTTTACTATTATATTTAATTTATTGTTATCAAATAACAAAATGTAATTATATATTCTTAAATACCTAAAAAATTATTCAACATAACCTTTTAAAATGATTTCAGCAAAAAGTGTTTTCAGAAAAAATAATTATGACGAGTGGCTAGTATAATTATAGGTTCGAATGTTTTGAAATAAATTAACTATCATATTCTTCTATTACGCAATACATTTCTTTTTTTTATATCTATACTAGATTTTATCCTCCGAGAGTTGTTATTTATTATTTGTTTTTAATACATATATATATATATATGTGTGTATATATATATATTTGGATTTTTATTTTATTTATTGTAAGAAAGTTAATAATTAATATACTTGATGATAAAATGGTTTCACAAATAAATGATATGTTATAATTCGGTTTAAAAACTATCTGGATTTGCTGATACCCATTACCTATTTATTTTCTTTATTATAAAATTATTTCTTAATTATAAATAATATCTTTTTTTAGATACTATAGGATATTAATTTTTAGTATATCCCTATTTTATAAGATTTTCATATCAAATATTTGATGAGATTAATTTTTAATATAATGAGATGTTATAACCCGTTTAAGAGCTATCTGAGTTTGGTGAGACCTTTACCCGTGAATTCGGGTCAAATGCGTGAGAAACCTTCATTTACAAATAAAGCAAATCCGATGGCTTGAGAGAATGGTTGTTTTACATTTTTCGTTTTTTAATATTTATTTTTTGGACTTTAATTTTATTTATTGTAAGAAAGTTAATAATATACTAATTAGGGTTTGATAATGAAAGTGTTTCATAAATAAACGATATGTTATAAACCGTTTAAAAGCTATCTGGATTTGGTGACCCATGATCCGCTTATGTTTTTTAATATAAAATTCTTTATTAATTATAAATAATATCTTTTTCTTTTTAATTGAATATTAGATTTTAGTATATCCCTATTTTATAGGATTTTCATATCAAATAATTGGTAAGATTAATTTTTAATTTAATGAGATGTTATAACACGTTTAAGAGCTATTTGGTTTTGGTAAGACCCATCCTCATGAATTTGGGTTAAATCAATTAGAGGCATTCATTTAAAAATCAAGCAATCTGGTGGCTTTCATAAAAGGGAGAGCGACCACATCATGACACGTAGGATTTTAGAGGTTTCATTTATATATATTATAGATTTTTTGTAAATTAAAAATATATAGTTTCTTTAACAAGAAGGGCTTAAGTAACAATCATAAATTTAGTGGTGTATATCGTTTTGATTTACATGTTAAACAAACTTATGTGAAAAGTTCTATAAAATAATAAACAAAATTAGAGTTATTAGTTTTATAAACGTTTTTATAATAATTATTTTAAATATGTTCTTTTATGTTGTTTTTTTTATTCTTCTTTACCAAATATGTGTTTTTATATTTCTGTAAAAACTAAATATTATTATTTTTAATTATAAATTATTTTAGTTAGGCTATAGTTACAAAATTAAAAAATAAAAAGAAAAAAATATTTACTAATAAATTTGTGTTAATTAATCTTTTAGAAATAAGTTAGGCTATAGTTGCATTTAATGTTAGATGTTATAGGGTAATGTGTACTAGACGATGGTGTAAAAAGCAACACCCTTAAAACAAAGTAAGTTTTTAAATTGAAGAAAGATTGAAAAAATAAGTAAAAGTATATTGAAATTTTGAGTGTGTTTTTTGTAGATCAGTATCATACTATACTATGGCCCTTAAACAACTAAAGACTTTAAATCTTGTTTAACCACATAACTTATTTTGCCTAATATTTTGTCAAAGTGGGACCTTTATTTTTTTATTTTTAATTCTTAATTATTTTATTAAAATAAATAATTTAGAACTTTCCATAACTTATCACTTTATCACATTAAAATTCTAACATGTTTTTCGGCATAATATTTAATTTTAACAAAAAGTAATATTTCTTAATCATATTCTTTTATAATATTTGTTTTAAAATTTTAATATAGCATTCCATTGTTTTTTTACAATTTAATGACTTATACAAAATAATTGTCTTAATAATTTCATATTAAAAAGTGAATCATTTAAATTTTATTCTTAATTTTACTTTTAATTTAAACTATAAACTTCATTTAGCACTTTAACTCTTGAAAACCATTCATTATTTTTAAAATCTTTTACTTTTTGACTATAATTATAACTTCTATTACATTCAAAAATAATAATAATAATAACAGGCTTAAAAGTTTAGAATCTAATTTTTATATAATCTTAGTATCCTTTTTTTTACATTAAAATTGGTTTATTTCACATAAAAAACAAATGTTTAAATGTTATAAGTTTTGGAAAACCATCTAACAACGGTATTTTTCATTGTCGTCCATGTGGTGTTACATGTTTATGTGCATTAAATATAGATAAATACATTTCAGAAAAAATACATGTAAATATGACCAAATATCTGAAGGTCGCTGTTATCCAAAACCTATAATAGTTTTATATTGTTTGGGATGTTTTGTTGCATTGAAAAAGTGAAGCTTCTTTTTGAATTTAAGATAATGTGTTTTTAAGTATTTTTTTCAAATTTTATGAATTAACATTGTTTTAAACTCTTAGTACAAGTGTTTTGCTTATATATTTTAATGTTAAACACAAATATTAATTTATATTGCACTATAATATAATTTATTTATTTAAACCTTATGTGTTGTTTATTTAAGTATTTGTATGAGTTGCATCAATCTTTTTTTTTTTTTTGAAATGCTATTCTTCTTAAAAATATAAATCCCTATATAAAATTAATATTAGTACTAAATGATTTATGTTTTTAGTAACAATTGTGTGTTATTAGTAAGAAAAGTTAATTAAATAAATTTTGAATATTATATACAAGGGAAGTTTTTATAGATTTATATAGCAATTTCTAAAACTAGAGATGAAGTCAATCTTTAAATATTCAATGAAGAGGGCGATATAATTTACCCAATCCATGTATACATATTCATGTTTATTCATCTAATACCAAACTAGTATAAGTATTTTACATTGTTTTGTTTTTTTGTTAGTATAGTTTACCCAACCCATGTATACACGAGCATCTAACCTAGTTTGCATATGTAGTAGAACATGATGCATTCAATTTAAGCAATAATAATAATTGTTGTAAAAGATAGAATTGTCTTTTGTAACCACTAATAAGACTATGCGTTGTCGTCCGCCAACACATAGCACGAGCCACGTTGTTCACGCACACCACACCGTGATCCCGTGATTCGTGGCGCGAGCTCACTCACGGAGCCTGCTAGCGGGAGAAAGAGGAACATTGGGCTTAGGTTGTTGGGCTTTTGATCATTGAGAGTTTGGGTTTTTAATTTTTTTTTACATATATAAACACCATTTGCTTAACAAAATTACCACCACTTTCAAATTCTCTCTAAACCACATCAAAAAAAAAAAGCCATATTACTTATCTACCTCACTTGCTGAATCAATATGGATCAATAGGGTAAATATTACCGACCGGATATGCCTATCGGCCAAGAAGACAACGCCGA
This sequence comes from Bidens hawaiensis, assembly GCF_021521415.1. Taxonomy (NCBI): domain Eukaryota; kingdom Viridiplantae; phylum Streptophyta; class Magnoliopsida; order Asterales; family Asteraceae; genus Bidens; species Bidens hawaiensis. Next base: position 1,139,889 of record NW_027491262.1, read on the forward strand.
GTTTGGCACCGAGATTGAGCTTAACATGAGCCAAATGCCACCACTGTTTACAGAGTTTATTATTCTAGAGACCCAAGAGCCTCGTAGGGATGCTGCCAAGGGAAAACGAGCCCAAAAAAAGAAGAGCCAAGAAGGAGCGAGAGGCTCGAGCCGAGCGGCCCAGGAGGTCATTCGAAAAAGGAAAACAACTTTTTGAACAAAAGATAAGAAAAAGGCTTTGTGTTGTGCTTGGATTGAAATACCCTAAGATTGACATGCCGATATTTTATTTAACCTTTTTTTGTTTCTTATAAAATTTTAAAAATATGTTTTAAACATTTGTTAAAATATAGTGAGAGAGTTGTTCTACACGTTGGTCGGAAGTAGAGACCATACCGACAATATGATATCGGGAAGATGGTCCGAAACTCGCAAATTTGTCGGCCTGTTTACGAATTTACATAACAGAAACAGTCGTAGAATGCGAGCGAGCGGGAGTGATGATCTTCAAGTCTACAAATTCACATGCAAGGAATGGTAAGCCGAAGTGTTGAACAAGCACGGGATGGTAAAAATGTGGACGAGGACTACTTGTGGTAAATACTCAAGTCGTGTTTGAAATGGGTTGGGTTAGTTCAAGCGGTGGAGGGTGGATCAATGCCAAAGCGTATAAAAACTACTTCGTCTGGTGCATATGTCTCATATGCCAAAGCGTAGGGATCGACCTAAACGTGGACGGGCAAGAAGATTAACCAAAAGTCCTATGTCGTCCAATGGAAAAGGGCTCCAGGGAAAAAGAACAACTACCGAGGTTGATCCAGAATTTGTCGAAGATGCCCACAAAATATCGAGTAGTATCGAGTTGGCGGCCGCGGTGAAAGTTTCAAAAGATATGTTTAGGAAGTTTGACTTTTTTACCAAGGACTTTAGCAACGTCGATCTGATGCGTCGAGAGGTATTTGAACAACAAAATACGCTTGTTCTAGAGGAAATCAAAGAAGAAGGCCAAGAGGAAGAGACGAGTCTAAGGAATAAATTTGTATTTTTTTTAATTTGTAATGCTTTTTTTAAGGTTTTAAGATGTTTTATGTTTTTTTTTTATTATTATAAAAATTATTGTTAGTTTAAATTATTTTGTTATAAAAATAAAAAATCAGAAAATTCGCTAAAGCCACCATTCGTCTGAACCAAACCACAACATGCTTAAGTAGCTTCAACAGTGGATTCAACGAGCGTCTAGTTAGCATCCAGTCAGCACTACATGACACAATACTATTAAATGAATTCAAATGATAAATTCAAACGGCAACACACCGTTTAATAGATGTACATATTTAATAATGTATATTTAATTCACTACATTATTTAACGTAACCACTAACAATTATTATTATTTAAATAATAATTATACCGAAGTATAATCAATGTCTAAGGCAGACCGGGTTATATTTAACTTTTACTAACCTGCTGCGAATCGCAAGCCACCAAGTAGTATTTTATAAAAAACCTGCTAAGCTTGAACAGTACGGGAATATTCCATGTGCTGGATACGGGCCAAGTTAACTCGCCTAACAGCTTGACATGACCCGCTGTATAATTTTTTTTTTAGAAAAAAACAACACGGCCGCAACAATAAGGTTTCGAAACAGGGGCTAGAATAGTTGTACATGTGGAGGACCATTGGCTGGGGCAAGAACCGAATTTGTTACATGTCTCCTCTTTCTTTTTTGTTTCTTTTATTTTAACTTATTATATCCCCTTTTTTTTTATCTATTTTTAAATATTCAGTTTCTTGATTTTTCTATGTATTTTGCTACATATTTGATTAAATTTGTTTTTACACAATCGTTTCTTGATTTTTATAAGATTCTTAAACTACTTTTAAGTATTTGGTTTCTCAATTTAGCGACGCCTTTTGCAACGGATTTCACTAAATTAGTTTTAAAGTTAATCTTCTTGATTTTGCTACTTTTTCAATAATTTTATTTTTTCAAGTTTGCTGCGGATTTTACTAAACTTTTTTATTATGAATTTACAAATAATAATTTTCATGATTTTAATTCGGATTCTGCTAGTGATTTTATAAAAGTATTTTTATTATACTTATTTTCTTAAGCTTGCTGCATGTATTATTTGAAACAAAATATCCATATAGCTATATCGTAACAAAATGTGTCCCTAGATAATCCATAGCTACCTCGTAGAGAAATTTGCAACCAATTTTTTTCTTAACTAAAATTTATAGCAAATACTTGTTTGTGTAGTATTGAATTCTCATCAATCTTCTTTAATAGCAAAGCCTTTACTAATCCCGGATACCTTAGAAATTCATTAGTCTCATCATCTACAATATTTGCTATCAAGTCTTTCAACATATATCTTGAAAAGTTGTCCCTTACAAAACCATGAATCATGTAATGGCCATGGCGCGCATATGGATTTTATTTTTCAATTTTCATATGCCTGTCATAATATTTAATATTTATGGTGGGATAACTTAAAAATTTCTTACTACGTTGAGTCTGGTCATCGGGTTTTTTTTAGTTGATTGTACGTGTCGGTCATTGAAATGTTTTTGGTCCTGTAGTGTAGATCTGATTTCGTGCCTAAAGTAATAAAGTTTTATATTTGGTTCATTATTTCGTTTTGTTTATCTTTTCATATTGCATAAAATTAATATGTGAATAGATAACACCAACAAGTCCACATACCTAAGAATTATGTTGACAAACAAGTCAATTAAATGAATTCTAATATAAATTACAAAGTTGTGATGTTTGGTTGAGAATATAGATCACACAATTGCTTAACTACTTGAGAAGATAAATTTATTAATTATGAAGCAACAGAGAACCCAACACGAAAATACACCCGATAGAGCTTGATTTCACTCAAATTTTAAGACTGCCAAGAATCGTCAAATATCAAAATTCAGTGTGTTATGATTATATTCTCTCAGTAGTGTCATTAACACCAATAAAAACAAGAAGAGACATAAAAGAAGTTTTGTTTAAACCAACAATTTTGCAAATAGGGATCAGATTTCTAGAATTAAACATTTTAATTCAATCAAATATTAACTGTCTTAGTAAAACAAAAATAAAACCGCGTCTAAAAAGGTTTCCTAGCACCCTTACAAATCTGTTGCGTAAAAAAACCGCATCTAAAGATTAGAAACCGTGTCAAATAATATGGGGCACATTTTTAGCAGCGGTTACGGTATAAACCGCGTCTAAAGTGACATCTTGATTGAAGAGGTTGGTCCCAGCAGAGCCCAGTTGGACCCGCAAGACTCACCTTGAAGAGACGTCTGCGCAGAAACCAACTGGATCCGCAGGACCCACCATGCTCAGAGACGTGACGTCCTTACGCGCAGTACGCAAGCTGTTCCCGCAGGAAATGCCTCCCGCGGTGAAGTACTCTGCCTGTTCCCGCAGTTGCGGATACAAGCCATCAGGGAAGGCCACCCGCGCAGCAAGGCTACACGCACAAGGCACTTAGCTCTCAATAATTCAGTTATCACCTGAAGGAATGAGCAAAGCCGGGAACAATCCCGCACAAAGGCGGGAGGGGGAATACTCCCGCCCAAATAAACCAGTCCGTACGATACGGGAAGATCTTTTGTACTGTACCTGACGAGGTATGGGCAAAAGATCTGACCAAAGATACGACAGCTCATTGACAACAGTATGGCGAGCAGCATGCTCTTGTACTGTATGTCACTATTAGCCGCTGCCTACTCACCAACTCCTGTCATACCACGTGCATAGCCGGCAGTTGGTGGAAAAGGAATAGTACACAGCAGGCCTGGTCACTGTCAGCCGCTGCCTACCCACCAACTACCAGCATGGCACGTGCGTAGGCAACAGTTGGTAGAACAGGAATACTATTCAGCCGGCTACACCTTCTTGGAAACCTACATTCGGCTATAAATACCCCAAATGGTATGATCATCTCATCTTATCATCATATACTATCTCGTATTACATATTATACCTGATATCTGCTCTAGCAATCTCTTAATATACATTTATATTCAAGAGCAATCTAGTCTGATTCTCACGCCGGAGGGTGGTCACAAGGAGGAACCCCCCCCCTTCTCAGTGACGAGCTCACGGTGTCTGTTTTGCAGGTTATCAGAAGAACCATCTTTGCCGGGTCTAACCCCTCGTGGGAAACATCTATTTAACCCCCAGATTATCCGTAATCTGCCCGGGGTCGGTTAGTGTTTCTTCATTGGCGCCATCCGTGCATAAAAGCTAGAACTTCATTTCTTTTCAGTTTTTTCAAACTTCTGGAAAGATGGTTAAAGAAACTCCGGTAACCACAACCCCACCTACTGGGAGGAATACCGGCGACTACACAGTTTTTACGAACACTACCCCGGTTACCCAAGCCGGGGCAAGTGCAGTAAATTTTACGAACACTACCCCAGTTACCCAAGCTGGGGCAAGTGCAGTAAACAACCATCCCCTGGGATTCAATAATACCCAGGCGGAAAGACAACAGACGAGACTCCCCCGCCAAACACTTGAACAAGTTAAAGCGTGGGCGGAGGCACGTCAGAAGGAATTCCAAGCTGAGTTGGACGAACGCTTGCGTTCGGTTCAACAGGCTGACGAATTCGGAGAATACTGGGACAATGATTCTGAGGAATCCGATAGTGACGCAAACCCTCGTCATAGGGCGAAAGGGAAGCGTAAGGAAATGGACTCCCAACCGAGAAGGCATTTTGAAGAAACCTTCAAACCAAAAAACACAGGTGGAAATCCACGTGACTTCTCGAAAACATTTACACCAACTGCTGCAAAGGCGGGAACGTCCAAATTTGCAAGGGACATTGAGGAAGCAATCGTCCCGAAAAGTGCCAAACAGATGTCCAACATCGGCACTTACGATGGTATATCTGATCCAGACGATCATTTGAACAGGTTCATAGCGGGGGCAACCGTCAGTAGTTGGACGGAACCTACGTGGTGTTACATGTTCCAAATGACGCTTGTTGGGGCAGCTAGAGCGTGGTTCGATCGTCTACCGGTCCACCACATCTACGATTGGGAAGACTTCCAGCAGAAGTTTAGCCAACACTTCAGCCAACAAAGAAAGTATACCGAAGAGCAATGGACAATCCTCAAATGCATTCGAGAGGAAGATGAATCTTTGCCAAACTTCATCACTCGCTTCAACTCAAAGAAGCTAAGTCTGGGTAATATCAGTGAAGATCTTGTTCGCGCTGCTTTCATCCAGGGCGCGAACGACCCAGAGCTCATCCGCACCTTAACGGGTAAAGATGGCATACCATCCACATGGGATGCCATCATGACAGCAGCTAAACGCTTTGCGGAAACGGAGAAGCAACTGGGTAGAGATCTCCCCCAGAGCACAAACCTCTACACCCAGAAAACAAGAGAAGACAACGTCCTTACCGCCCGATTAAACAAAAAGCGGAAGCTAGGCATTTGGCAGTCAAGGGTAAACTTTGACACCTCATCCGGCTTGCAACATCGGTTAGGCGGAAGGGATAACGTACAGTCGAACCAGAACTCCAGATGGACGCCACTCACCAAAAGCGTCACCGAGATATTTGCCACTGAGGAGCTCCCATGGCCAAAGGCTCCAATAATCCGACATCGTCACAATGCTGATCGGAGCAAATACTGTGACTTCCACAGGACAAAAGGCTACAACACTGAAGAATGCACAGACATAAAAGACATGGTCGAAGCATTTGTCAGAGATGGGACGCTCGCGCACCTCGTGGCGCAATGAACGCTGAGCAGGCTGTTGCGTGTAGAACCCCAGTTGGGGAAAACACGAATAAAATTACAGCTTCAATGTTGGAGACTACATACTGGGTAAACAACGAGATCCCGAACCAGGTGCATATCGGCTCGATGGCACTCCCATCCCAACAACATGGAAGGGAGCTTAATTACACAGTTTGCATGTAGATCAATTCCAAATTTGTAAAGGCCCAGAGCCACTTCTAATGGAAATGATTCTCCTTAGAACATCGACGCTGATGATTTTACATTTATACATTTATGAACTTTCAACACTGATGCCGGTTTGCACCGCATACATAAGTGTGAAAGTCGTTGCGTGGGGAAGGCGGCAAAACCTGCATAAACCCAAAAAACGACAAACCTTCACGCAGGTCAGTTAAAGGTAAAGTTCAGTCATCCCACTAAATGAAAGTGCCGGTCTATCCGCATGAATCATGATAGAGGAAACTGAACATTAACCTATTAACAACCGCGCGTCGAACGGTTAATTTATTCAACACGGATATGCCGGTTTTCACCGCATAATTACGTGGAAAGTCGTTGCGTGGGGAAGGCGGCAAAACCCGCATAAACCCAAAAAACGGCAAACCTTCACGCAGGTCAGTTAAAGGTAAAGTTCAGTCATCCCACTAAATGAAAGTGCCGGTCTATCCGCATGAATCATGATAGAGGAAACTGAACACTAACCTATTAACAACCGCGCGTCGAACGGTTAATTCATTCAACACTGAAGCCGGTTTTCACCGCATATATAAGTGTGAAAGTCGTTGCGTGGGGAAGGCGGTAAAACCCGCATAAACCCAAAAAACGGCAAACCTTCACGCAGGTCAGTCATAGGTAAACTTTGGTCATCCAACTAAATGAAAGTGCCGGTCCTAACCGCACAAATCATGAGAAGAAACCGAACCTATTGACAACCGCGCGTCGAACGGTTAACTTATTCAAAATACTTATAGAAAATTTCTAACAGGATGAGGAAAACCTCCACGCAGGTCAGATGTAGGTAAAGTTTAGCCATCCTACTAAGTGTAAGTGACGGTCCTACCCGCACAATCACGAAAGAAGAAGCAAAACTTCAACCTATTATCTACCACGTTCAAATGTTAACTTATCCTAAACACTTAGAAATCTCTAAAAAGATAAGGAAAACCTCCACGCAGGTCAGATGTAGGTAAAGTTTAGCCATCCTACTAAGTGCAAGTGACGGTCCTACCCGCACAATCACGAAAGAGGAAGCAAAACTTCAACCTATTATCTACCACGTTCAAAGGTTAACTTATCATAAACACTTAGAAATTTCTAAAAAGATGAGGAAAACCTCCACGCAGGTCAGATGTAGGTAAAGTTTAGCCATCCTACTAAGTGCAAGTGACGGTCCTACCCGCACAATCACGAAAGAGGAAGCAAAACTTCAACCTATTATCTACCACGTTCAAAGGTTAACTTATTCTAAACACTTGGAAAATTGCTAATTTAAACTAAAGTATGCAAGTCATATAACGTTTATAAAGCAAGGAATCCAGTGAAAGTAGCGGTCTTACCCGCACAAAGATTTATATTTCATAATATTCATTACAAGAATGGCCGGGTAACTACCCGCCTACAAGAATATAAATCTATACAAGCTAAATCTATCCTAGCAGTGGGAAGGGATCTTCAGGAACAAGCTTCAGGGCCACTTCCACTTGGACCAGCACCATCAGTAGAGCGTGGCGGTTCAAGGAAAGCTTTAAGGATAGCTAGCCCATCATCAGCAGCAGCAACTTCGTTCACCTTCTCCACCACCGGATGCGGGAAGGCGGCATACTGATTCACTGCTTGGTCGTATACAGCTTCAGTATCCACATCAAATAAAGGGAAGTTGGAAGGCGGGATGCCTTTCTCAACGAACCCTAGACCAAGCAGGAAGCCGGCCTTTTCCCCATCCACATGAGAAGCGTTGAGGGCTGCGCTCATAGCATCGTCATAAGACGTATCCGCGAAGACCCGATGCACAACCTACAAGAGAATACAAGTATCAAAACCTTTTCTATTTACAAAGAAAAGCGTGAAGACAAGAAGCTAAACATACCTGAGACACCGCTTCTCGAAGAAGCCATTCCTTGGCAACCAGAGCCTCCTGGAGGGCAGCTTGAGCTTCGTTACGGGCGCGTTCGGCTTCACTTTTGTTGAGGTTGGCAAGCAACACTTCTTTAGCCGCAGCCTCTTCGACGCCCTTTAGCTTCCGCTCAGTGTGGTCAAGCACCCCCCTCTGGTCCAAGATCTCTTGGAGCTTCTTCGCGTCCTCCATCGCCAAGGCATCATGAGCCTGTTGGAGCGCCTCTAATTTAGCTTTAAGTTCCTCATTCTCGAGGCGTAGAGGCACAGCAACAGCTTCAGCCTTGGTGGCCCTTTCAGTTGCGTTCCTAGCAGTTTCCTTAGCCAGCCGAAGCTGTTCGTTAACAGCTTGGGCAGCCTTGGAACGGGCCTCGAGACGGGCCTGAACTTCAACTTCAAGGGCCTTGAACGCCTTCTCCTTCTCCGCAGCAGCCGCGGAGAGCCTCCTATTCTCCTCCCGGACAGCCCGCGCCTGAGCTACTTCTTGAATGCGAGCTGCTTTTACCTTGTCGTTTTCACGACAAAGCAGCTCGACGCGCGGCTGCATCCGGGCCAGGAGAACCCAAAGCTCATTGGTTAGCCTACCCTCCTGGTAGCTAGCCATGGCTTCCCCCAACGCACCACTGGGAGCTGCGTGACGAGCCCATTCCACGCACTCCACAGGTGTGCGAAGGGTTGTTCCTCGGCGGATGTTCCATCGTGGAACATACACTTCATTGGAATCCGACACTGCAAAAAACAAAAAGCAGTTAGGAAAAGATGATATAAAAAAAAAAAAAAAAAAAGCCAAAAGAACCCTACGCACCTGTAGGGTCAATAACAGGCCGATAGCCGCCAAACCCATCACCTGAACCCAAGGGAAATCCGTCCAAGAGGTCAGGTACATGGGAAGGAGGCAGAGGTTGGCGAGAAGCCCCATGCATAACTGAAGGATCGGCCGTCGTTGCCGATGACGGAGGAGGCATGGTAAAAGCCGCCGCGGTCGCCGCTGCGGAATCCGCAGCAAAAGTAACCGCCGGCTCAGTGAAAGATGCGGTAAAAATGGCACTGACAGCCGGCGGTGATGTCATCACAGCTGGAACAGTTGGCTCAATGGAGTGAGCAACTGAACCAGCGGAAGCAAGCGCAACCGCCTGGGTCGTCGCCTCAGGTAGGCTGACCAAGCCTACCGTCATGGGCGGGGGGGTACTCCTCCGCGCTCCCCCCTGGAATGCGTCAACATCCACGCCTACACAAAGAAGATAAGTATTAATGATGGAAAGCTATGAAGTTAAAAATAAAGTTTGTACTTACGGGTTTTCTTGAGCCTAAAAGTGCGGACAGACGGGGATGAACCCGATGGAGCCGGCCTCTTCACGCCGCTCACCGTTGTCATCCTGGGCTCTCCGGAGGTGACAGTCGTCGCAGCCTCCGGAGCGGTGGTCTTATCACCACCGGGGTTCCCCGCCACCTCCTCGCTCTCGGCCTCTGAGTCAGACCGAGGCACCGGATCAGCAGTGGAGGCCACCTTCTCCTTCCCCTTCCCGCCGGCAGCCTTCTTCTTCCGCACCAACGGAGGACCATCTGCGGATTCCTCATCAGAACATAAGATTAGAGGAATTCCAGCAGAGGTTTCAGCATTGAGGGGTCGAGGGTTGAATAACGCCTTACCTGGCCGCCTGGCGCTCAGGATCTCGTGGCCTGACGGGTAGACCTCCACGAACCGATCCGCCGTCTGTTCAAGGATGGGCAACTCGTTCTCATCTAGAGCGCGAGTACCCATCCGAGCGGGACTGTCAGCCTCCCGCGGATACAGGAGCGACTGCAAGTCGTTCCCCTCTGAAATAAACAGGAAAGAAGTTAGAAGAGATTCTAAATCAACAAAAAGAAACAGAGCATACCGTAAGGAACAGAGTTCAAACCGTATTCGAGGACGATCGGGATCTTTTGCGCCTCCGCATCCTTCCACACCCGGCTCATCCCGAGCATCACCATCCCGGACTCCGCAAACGGTAAACCGGAGATTGGACTCGGGAAATCTTTGAAAACCATTCCGCCTCCTGGTAGTTGGAGGCGTGAAGGCTGGGGAGAGCTTGCCCATTCTTAAATTTCATGGCAAGGGGGATGCGCGAGCGGAGATATAGAAGAACTCCCGCTTCCACGAACGAAGACTGCGCTAGGTTGCGCAAATCTTCAAACCCTTGATCCGGGTTATCAGAGTATACCACCCCCGGATGCACCTCCAAGAGTAGAAGGTCATCAGGCGGTCGACAAAGGGCTCAATGCCCAGAATCCGGCACACCCACTCGAAGTGGCGAATCTTCGCGATCGCCATCGGGTGCACCTCGGTCAGGTGTACACCGTGCCTCTCTAGGACACGGTACACAAACTTTGTCAAAGGGAACCTAAGATTCCCATAGACAAAGAATGCAGCATATACCCCGATCTTGCCTCTGGGGGCATCATACACCGTCTGATGGGGTTCAGGAAACTCAGGCTCGAGAGACTCGAGCATGAACTTCCTGACGATGTACTGATATAGATCGACAGGCAGAGCACACTGGCACTCGCCAGCAGTACTCTTGTCATCGGCGTACACCCCAGCCTCCTGGGCTGTAGCCTCAAGATCGTGAGACGACATCTTGCAGATATGAAAGAAGAAAACGATTTCAAGAGAATGCTCGACTGAAAAGGTGAGTATTCGCCGGAAATCGTTTTGAAGATGAAGAGAAGTGAAAGTGTGGATTACAAAGAACCCTCTCCCCCTTTATATACTAATCGCAATTAATGCGATGAATTTAATGCGGAAGAGAGAGAAATCGAAGGTGCAATGAAACTATGACACGTGGCAAAAAGCAAGCTAGCAACAGCTGTTGAAAGGACGCGTGCCATTAATTTCGCGGCCACGCACCCGAAAAATCGCGCCCACGCGCCTGAAAAAGCGTCTGGAATGGCCAGGTACTGTCACGTCACCATAACTTCCTGCACGTCCTGACACAGTCAGAAGAAACCGTCGCACGACGTTTCAGCAGTTTGGACTGTTCTTATCCTTTCACCAACTCTTCGAATTTCAAAAAATTCAAAAAGATTCAAAAGTAAGCGGGAAAATACCCCTTACCTTGGCAACCAAGTAACTGTAAGACAGGTGCGGGTACAGTGTTAAGGCAAAACCCTTCACATACTTAGCACCTGCAGGGAATTGAAGCCAAGAATACCTCGGCAACCAAGTAACTATAAGACGGGTGCGGGTACAGTGTTAAGGCAAAACCCTTCACATACTTAGCACCCGCAGGGAATTGACGCCAGGAATACCTTGGCAACCAAGTAACTATAAGACGGATGCGGGTACAGTGTTAAGGCAAAACCCTTCACATACTTAGCACCCGCAGGGAATTGACGCCAGGAATACCTTGGAAGTAAAGTAACCGTAAGACGAGTGCGGGTACAGTGTTAAGGCAAAACCCTTCACATACCTAGCGCCCCGCAGGGAATTGTAACCAAGAAGGATCTTCTGGGCAATGCTTGCGGAAACGGGAATAACATCCCCGCATAGCGGGAACGTCGAGAACTACATTGTTTGAAGCTTCAAGATGGAATTGGTGGTTTTAACATAATTGATCACTATGTTCAAAACTACCAAAACCTCATGGAGAATCCATACAAGTGGGACTCAACGCTCCTGACTTGCGAGGAGGTTACAGACCTACCCGCATCATACCCAAAGATCAAGCAGGAAAGTCGGGAATTTCTGCAAGTGACATAAGGACTTCCGCGGGAATAATCCCCATGGAAAACCTTAAAACTAAACCCTTTTCAAAACCCTTTGCTTAAGTCCAAAATTTCACCTCACTTTATTAAACATTCATGAGAAGAACATTGGACTGGGGGGACTTGAAGAGGTAGGTCCCAGCAGAGCCCAGTTGGACCCGCAAGACTCACCTTGAAGAGACGTCTGCGCAGAAACCAACTGGATCCGCAGGACCCACCATGCTCAGAGACGTGACGTCCTTACGCGCAGTACGCAAGCTGTTCCCGCAGGAAATGCCTCCCGCGGTGAAGTACTCTGCCTGTTCCCGCAGTTGCGGATACAAGCCATCAGGGAAGGCCACCCGCGCAGCAAGGCTACACGCACAAGGCACTTAGCTCTCAATAATTCAGTTGTCACCTGAAGGAATGAGCAAAGCCGGGAACAATCCCGCACAAAGGCGGGAGGGGGAATACTCCCGCCCAAATAAGCCAGTCCGTACGATACGGGAAGATCTTTTGTACTGTACCTGACGAGGTATGGGCAAAAGATCTGACCAAAGATACGACAGCTCATTGACAACAGTATGGCGAGCAGCATGCTCTTGTACTGTATGTCACTATTAGCCGCTGCCTACTCACCAACTCCTGTCATACCACGTGCATAGCCGGCAGTTGGTGGAAAAGGAATAGTACACAGCAGGCCTGGTCACTGTTAGCCGCTGCCTACCCACCAACTACCAGCATGGCACGTGCGTAGGCAACAGTTGGTAGAACAGGAATACTATTCAGCCGGCTACACCTTCTTGGAAACCTACATTCGGCTATAAATACCCCAAATGGTATGATCATCTCATCTTATCATCATATACTATCTCGTATTACATATTATACCTGATATCTGCTCTAGCAATCTCTTAATATACATTTATATTCAAGAGCAATCTAGTCTGATTCTCACGCCGGAGGGTGGTCACAAGGAGGAACCCCCCCTTCTCAGTGACGAGCTCACGGTGTCTGTTTTGCAGGTTATCAGAAGAACCATCTTTGCCGGGTCTAACCCCTCGTGGGAAACATCTATTTAACCCCCAGATTATCCGTAATCTGCCCGGGTCGGTTAGTGTTTCTTCATTGATTAACCATAAATAAACTAAAACCCTAAAATTATCCAATCATTCACACGACCGTCGTCTTCCTCTTCCAATAACTGCATGTTTTAGGATGTGGTGCAGTTTATAAATTAAAAAACTGCTACCTTTGCAAAGGATGCCCAAACTGCATATTTAGGAGATCAACTGTTCTTGCCCGTTCTTACTAAGCTTTTAATTTAGGGACTATACTAACCATATGCTTCTAGTTGAATCCTCAGCAATATATGCTACTGGGCAGGTGAGTTTTTATTTAATTAGTTGATTTTTTTATATTAAGTATGTTAGTTTATTACCTTTCGGTTCAGTTTGGGCATGGATGGGAAGAAGATTCAATCTGAGAGCTTGCTTCTAGTGGAAACATGTAGTATGCAGTCACTTTGGAAGTTTTACAGACTGTAGGTATTTATCTAGAGTACAATGAATGGCTGTTACATAACAATGTTCAATTTGTATATGATAATTAGGTAATCTCTGCTTTTGCGCCTGTTTTGAATATTGCTATATTTAACAATGGTGGAAGAGTACAAATCCATCACATATATATTTTGTTTGATCTTTACAGGACCAAGAAAGTTATAACTTTATTGAAATAATTACAGATGTTGAAATGGCTATGGATGTTAAGGAAGCTTTGGAAGGACTCTGCATGTATGATGTAGGGGTCTTCATTTAGACAATCTCTACCACCATGAAAAACTTTGTTGTTATCATCAGGAACACATATCTTCTATTACACATCTATGATACCATTTGATAGTAGTTATTATAATCCCATAACTTCTAATATTTTCAAGTATATTATAGGACTACTGAAATGACATGTTTTACAACTTATGGGATGTTTATTAGCGAGCAAACCTGCAATACTGAATCCGAAGCGATGCTCAACTTTCCGTCTGACGGATGGATTAATATGATCATCATGTTGGTTTACATTGTAAGTTTTTTTTTATGTGGTACTATAAAATTTTTAGATGTAAATGAATTTATTAAGTTTATCATATACTTTTTTCCTTGAATCAAGGTACTTTTATGAAGTAGGTCAAGAGTCCAACCCATGCGCCTTCTTTTTATACAAACATGAACAATGGTGATCAAATATATGGTTTATTTTGTGTACGCTTATATAAACAGATTCCAGACCTTGTAAGTATTTTATATTTCATAATTGTTTGATTTGCTTAAATGCTAGCTAATCCATTTATTTCTTTTATAAACAGCTCAAGACACAGCGGTTGCTACTAAAACATATCAACAACTTACTCGAGAACATGATGCCACACTTTTTTTCTTACTAAGTTTGGTATTACTTGATTAGAAGTATTTGTAGTTTAGATTATATATTGTTTAATAGATTTTGATAGTTTAAATTGTAAAATTCTAGATTTAATGCAATTTGGTCTAAGAGAAATTTGTATTATGATCAAGTTTATATTGTAAGATTTTGGATTTAATGCATTTCGATTCATCGTGTTAGTTTTGGCGTATTTTGGTTGTTAAAATTATGCTGTTTAAATAGATTTGAAAGGCTAAAATCAGAATTTGACAGTATAAATTGCAAATTAATGTTTATTAAATGCTCTTTTGACGCGGTTCAAAAGTGCGGCTAAAGATCATTTTTTGTAAATGAGAGTTGCTTATTTGCCACGGTTTGGGAGATTTTGACGCGGTTTTCAAAACCGCGTCTAATGATAGCAGGAGCTTTTGCATCAGCATTTTTTGACGCGGTTTGAAACCGCATCTAAAGCTCTTTTCCACCGCGTCTAAAGCTAATTTTTCTACTAGTGATGTGGTATTGAACGAACAATCTGCTGGACCCCTTATTAATTAAACATGCTAATCACCAGACACATAAAACTATCGAGCATCACCCTGTTTAAACTAAACAAAAACTTAACCTACTCAGACTCAAATCGCTAACTTTTCTAAACATTCAAATAAACTAGATAACTCAAAAAGTAAAGAATAATTTTAAACTTTCAAACTACTGATTAATCCAAAACAATTTCACTCTTACGAAATGCCTTTTTAACTTTTTATTTCTTCTAAAGCGGGCACATTAACCTTCCTGATGACCAGTTTCAGGATCAACTTCCAATAAAGTATAGGAAAGAAAGGTGAGGCTTGGAGTTTTACCTCAAAGTTAAGATAATCTCATTAATCTATAGTTTATAGTCCTATCGATGAAAGAAGCACGATGTCCAAGAACTAATTACATTGAGGGCTAGAGAGATGGTAGGCCGGAAAAAAAAACTAGGTGTACGCAAGGTGATGGCTGTTTCACTTTTGAGGGGGGAGTTGGATAAAAATGGCCGATCTTGTTGAAGGACAGTCACGTTTAAAGATATGGGCAATGGGTTTAATTTGGGTTTATATAGTTGATTTGGATGGCATATAATGGTTGCATTTATTTTTTCATGAGTTCAAACTTTCATAACTTAAAGTTCACCTTTTTTCTGTTCACTGGTCACATTCTTGATAGTGCCGTTTTCAAAAAGACTAAGGTGTCACAAGAGTATTGGTTGTCTATATTGTACATAAAAAATTACATTGGCACCACGCGAATCCTTCGGGTCTACCTTAGCTCGTCCATGTGCGTGGGTCATAAACATAGCCCGTATGTTTATTTTTGTGTGTTAGTTAAGTAGCATTCTTGTTTTCGGTTTGATAGCCTCTAGCTAGTTACTAGTAAACTTGTCTTTTTACAACTCCTGCCTACGACTTTAGCAAATATACTTCTAGGGTCCTGTACTTTTAACGCCTATACCATATGGTTTCTTTTCTTCAACTCTTGTCACACAACTTTAGCAAACATACTTTTAGGCGTCTATACTTTTAGCACATATATCTTTGGGTCCCTAACTTTATTTGTTTGTTAGACATTTGTCACAAAAGCTTCATATTAGGCCCCAATAGCACATAGACTTTTACATTCCTAAACTTTATTTGTAAACTTGGGATCATTAGACTTTTGCCATAAAAGTTCCACATATATACATTTTCCCCCATTGGTTTTAGTTTTATATATTTATATTTTTGCCCCTCAACTCGATCTGGTAATGAAACTTTTGCCACAAAGCTTTTACGGTAACGAATCAAACTGATACCAACGACTTCCCACCATGTACCCACTGCAACACGTGGGTGGAAATACTTGTTTATGCTATTATGTAAGTGTGGGTGTTTATGTTGAAATTATAAAGTATGTAGGACCAAAGGAGTTATTTGACTAAGTTTTTAAGGCTTGCCCTAAAAAGATATATCGGTTATGCAAATTGGCTTCAATTTAGTGACTGAAGCAAGATTTCATTTTGATTCATCGATGGAAAAAGCACTTAAGCTCCCCAGTCATCACTCATTTCATCTTTAAGCTCTGATTCAGTGTTAGATTGGAAATGCGAGATTTTTACATTAAAAATCTAATTTTAACACTGTGTTCCTCAAACAGATGTTACATGAAGGTTTAACCGATTTCAAACCATAAAGTTAGGTTCTTGTCTTCATTTAATCAAAAACTAACAAGCTCTCCATTGTTGGAGTTTGTTAGGGTTGTTAGCATGTAAGTTTCGCCTCAAAGGTGTAACATCCCAAAAATTTCATGCCAAATTTGCCAACCTTTAAAAGTTAAAGGAGCCAAGGTATAATATCCCGAACAAAGAGAAGGTATATAAATGCGTAAGAGTAATGTTCGGACCCTTGTTTTGATATTTAACAAATCAAGAGACTAAGTAGTAACTAACTCAAAGTTAAACTTATGGGTTAAGAAAGAAAATAACCAAGAGTTGGTGAGACGGATCGCCTAACCATTTAGACGGCCCATATTAGGGTATAAAAGTTGTTTGGCGGTTCTGACTGTAACACCCACAAATTTTAAGTCAAAATTTGATAAGTTTATAAAGATAAAGGACCAAAAATAATAATGAGAAAGGTAATGGGAAAAGTATGATAAAGAAAAGAAAGCCAATTAGATTAAAGGAATAAGTAAGGAAACTCCATCCCACATGGAAAGTGAGAAAGGATTGAAAGCACTTTATAAAGAAGGAGTTTTCCATGGTAATGTTCTTATGGGGCTAACCACTCTCACTAGTCCTAGCGGAGGGTGCGAAGCACCCGACGCGCACACGCACGGACTCGGACTGGGGCGATGGGCGTAATGTGGCGTTTTGATGGTGCACTTGGCACTTCGAACGCTCGCATTGCCAAGGACCACTTTAGTATTTTTGAATTGTGGAAGATAGACCATGAAGTGACAAAATACTAAAGTTCAAGGACTAAAAATAAAAATTCTGATTTCCAAACCCATCGCGCTACACGATGGGTATACAGATTAGATCATCGCGCTACGCGATGCAGTTTCCCATGAGTTTAGAAAAAGGGGCGTCACGCTACGCGATGGTCCAGAAAGAAGGGGGTATCGCACTACACAATGACCCGGTTAAGTAACCGGATCAACCACGTGTCAACACGTGGCAACCTCTGGTGTATTGCGGCGTCGTGCTACGCGATGGCCAGGGGAAAACCCCATCGCGCTACGCGATGGTGGTCAAAACTTTGCCTATAAAAGGGGGCTACGGGTTTGAAGCATTCTCATCCCATTTTCACACTCACTTACACACACACAGCCTTGGGAGACGTGCCCGACTCGTGTGAGGTTCCGTGGTTCCGATTTCTCGTAATTCGTGCAAGAACTGAAGTTTTAACGACCCATAGATGTGTTAAGCAAGTTCGAAACAAGGTTATGACGATTTAAGCTTCAGTTCGTGATAAGGAAATAGAAATGCTGCCCGCGCAAAGCTTAGGAAAATAAAATACCTGCATAAGGTAAGGGTTCTGCTTAAGCTATTATTTTATTATTATTAGACCTTAGTCAGGAATATAGTCTATACCTTGATTAGATAAGTAATTGTAATAAGCTTTCATAAGATAAGATTATGGATAAAATATAATTCTTTATTATCGTGTAAATATATTTCTTATGAAAGAAGAAATTAAATATATATATATATATATATATATATATATATATATACGTTTCTTCATGATGAAGAAACGTAGTATACATATGGGTTTTCTAAAAGAAAAGAACATCAAGGTAAAGGTTATGTAAATAGACTAAAGGTCTAAAGCTAGATTTGTAGATCTAGTTATTTATGAAATATTATTCTCGTACTATAGGTCCGAGATAAAGAGCAGACATTTGTCAGTGAGATACATTGATATATCAAAAGGTGAATACGTCCAACCTTTTATGAATGTTTTATGACGTGAATACATCTATGTACTGTCTTAAAGATATTTATTTACTATGGAGGATTGTCCATAGATAAAGAGTCAGAAAAGATTTTATATGAGGATTGGTACAAATCCTCTATGTTTATGAAATGTTTACTCTTATAAACTATGGACTGTTATCCATATGTAAAGAGTTATGAAAGTATTTGCATGAGGGTTGGTTCAAATCATCTAAAAACGTTTTGATACAAACACTCAGGCTAAAATACATGTGTCTGGATCCATTCATATATGATTTGTAGTGGGCCACTACAAACATACTGACCATGAGGCAAGTGACTGTCTCTAGGGCGAGTGAAGTCCGATTATGTGGTCTATTGGTATTTTTAGTTCCGATGAGATGGGACGAGGCCCACTGAGTCGTTGAATACTATTGGTGTTGTATCATAACGAAGGTGATTTTGTATATGATTATATTATGATGAATTATGAAAATTTTTTTATTGAGTCAGCGTTATTCACCAGCACATAGCTGACGTATTTTTCCCCCACATTTCAGGAAAATAGTAAAGGTAGAACAGACAAGCAAGCCAGATTAGAAGATTGGGGACATAGTTATTAGAGGTGATCTGATGGCTCATATGTTTTAATTAAAATATTGTGAAGAATCATATTTTAAAAGGGCAGGTATTTGAAATATCAAAACGGGTATTAAATTCCCGAGATTTCATTATAATAATATTTTATGACTTCCGCTAAAAGAACGTAACTCTGATATATTTGCAAAATAGGTACCAACTATTGGTTATACGCCTAGACCTTAAGCCAGGGTGTGACACTGACTGTTTAGACGGACTGCCTAATATTTCATGCGACCCGTCTCATATGAGACACCCTGTCTAAACTTGAGACAAGCTGCATGTCTCAACGCAAAATCAGCTATGCATTTTTGAAAGCTCGTTGTTAGCGTGGCAGCTGCTAATTTTGAGTTTATCTTGATATTTTGGCTATAGAAGAGGCTTCCATGCACGTATACTTTCGTCCTAAAGTATCCTAATTCATCCTCAATCACTCTCAAACCTTTTCACATTCATATTAAGCAAGCTCTTGATATTCTATGTGTTCTTAAGTTTCTTCATGATGAAGAAAGGTGTTCAAGGTCTTGTTCATCACATTAGATCATGTTGTATCATAAGTGTAACACCTCAGCTTTAAATGGAATATGCTCGAGTGGTACGTACAAATTGCCCATAAGCTCAAAATAATATTATATTAAAGTGACAATAATTATATTTATTCCATTTCACATAGTTGCAGGTACAAAATTGTTCATAAATAAAAGGACATGAAATATTTCATCAAAATACAAATAAGACTTATTTAATATATCCTAATGTAGACTAATTGTCTTCGACCTTAACACATCATCGGTTCAACCTGCAACACGTTTAAAATAATATATTTTTGTCAACACGTATGTTGGTGAGATTTGATAAGTTGGTATACATATAATATAAAAATGTTTCACAATTCACCTGTTATGAATGTAATATATTCAAACATAAAGTAAATGGAATGCAACAAAAAATAATGCCCCAACCTAAGGGATTTATAATGATACCACCATTCTTTACAACCGAAGTTGAATGATAGGTAGCGCAGATATGTCCCATCGGACCCTCCCACTTTGATGTTTGATGTACCAGCCATAAAACGATAAATACATTGCACATTATGCACATATAGTCATAAAAAACAATATGAAATAAATATTATTAACATGCATGACATAATTGCGAATCGGTTTGTAAATAATGAACATGAAATAACGAGAAAACATGGTAACATGCTACACCTTAAAAATGTTAGAAGTATGAAAAAGGGGTTATGAAACTCACTTGATAAAGCTAAGTGGACAAAAGATGAAGTTGAGCGTTTACAGGGCTGGCTCGTGGGCAAGTGAAAATAAGTTAGGGCTTTATGCCCACACTTAATTAAGGCCTTCAAGTCCAAAAAATATTATATATAGATATATTATAATGGGTAAAATAAATTCAAAGCATAATGTATTAGTGTGGTGGAGGCTTGGTTGTTACTAAATTATAGGCCATGAGTTCAAAATTTGAAATAAGCAATTTTTCTTTTTGACATTTGTCATAGAAAGGCCAGAAAATCTTATTTCGATTTAGGCTTCCACATTCGTTGAGCCGGCCTCGAGCATTTAAGCAAGCTGAATCGGATGAGTTCGGTTTGATGAGCGGTACTAGAAAATATTTCTATGTTCAGTATAGGATTCAAGAAAACAAAGGAAATGAAAGACTTAAAAGATTCGGTTCATCGTTTAGTGTTTTAACCTTTGAAAGCAAAAATATATATTTACTCTATATTGTATTTTTTAGAGTTTCCGTCGTAAAGTTTATAAGTGGGTTAATTTTAATTATATATAAAGATATGACAATATCTCTTAGTCATGTTATTAAGTTGGGCTTGTTTTATGAAAAATCTTAAACGAGCCTAAAATGAGTTTAATCGAGTGGTTCGTTTCTAGTCGGACCTGAACTCAAGTTTTATGTTGGGTTTATTTCCGACTTGTTAAAAATATAATTTTTGAGTTGGTTAGATGAGAAAACTTATATTTTAGATGATGGATTAATAAAATAGCTAAACTGAACTGAATAATAAAGTAAACAAGTCAAGTTCGTTTTTATTGAAAAAGCACTTATGTCAAATTGATAGGTCATGCTCTAAATGATGGAAACATACAGAAAAGTAACACAAACATTCCCGAGGATCGAACACAAGAATAAAAGAAAAAACTTAAAACTTGATCTGTTTGACTTTTGGAAGTCAATGTTGGCAAAGAACACCAAATTGAGAGAATAACAAATGATTATTGTAAATTGAGTTGTGGCAAAGTGAGAAAAAGTGAAATGGCCCACTATTTATAGATAAGCATAATCAAAGAGTTTGTAATAGAATTTAAATTGGTCAAGGCTAGTTAATGAGTCTTTAAGTCTTTGAACTAACCATTTGACTCGTAAATTTTGAGTTGAAACATATAAATTTTATTCAAACAAATTTATTATCATCATACATAGTTTTGACCAAAATTTAAATTGAGTATTAAGATATTTTTTTTCATCTTAAAAAAAACTAACTTTAAGTAAAAAAATTGTTTTGACATAATTAAATTAAAAAATATATATACTTTGTTTATGCATAAATAATGTATTTATATGACATTTGAATAAAGAAAAATTATGAGTGTTATAAATTTCATCTATATATATTTGTAACGATTAATATTATTAAAAAACTTTAAGAAAAAAACTATTACATACGAAATATGCAACATATAGTTATATGTGTAACTAAATGGATCACTTTGAATAATAAAACGGGTCATGTTTTAGGTTTAAAAATTAACGAATATTACAACAAGGAGTTCTATAGAGATGTTCATATTATCCTCCTAAAACTGTTCTACACCATTTAAACCTTGTTCATGCACAATTTTGAAGTTACTTCACCATAAAGAAAGTTGTGTTCTTGGTATTTTGGGGCAAATACAAGCAAAGCAAAGGCTTAGTGGTCATATAGAAGTTCTAATCAAGTGCTCCCAAAGTGCTAGAAGTACTACCAAGTTGATTTTAGGCTGATTTTAAGGTTAGAAGTAAGGTAAATACGTTTAAGACTCGCCTAAATACGTTTCCTTAAGTTTAATTAACGATCCAAGCCATTATCTATCAAACCTTCGTAAAATAATGGCATGATGATGTCAGAAGTATTTTTAAGCAAGTACCAAAACCTATTATCATTAAACAAGCATTGATTTTATGTTTAAAAGGAGTTTCAACAAAACACACATGCACAGAAGATTAAACGGACGGTCAAACATTTTAGACGATCCGTCTAACATTTTAGACGACCTATCTACCACAAAAGTCATACGGGGTATAAGTTCACTTGGACGACCCATCCATTTGACGGACCGTATAAATATCGAGACATGCCGTCTAATATATACGAACTAAGTAAGACTTGGACACTCCGTGTAAACAAACTTTTGGTCAAACGGTAAAAAAAAAAGGTTTTTACGAACCATATAATCAACACACAGTCTATCTAAAGCCACATATTATTATTTTAATGGAAATTAAATTTTAAACCTATTAACCAAACTAGAATTTACAAACAATGTTTGAAATGATAAATTAAACCCAGCCACTATGGTCTGCAGCTGGATCTAGAGATGGGCAAAAAAACCGGTTGGTGAACCGGTTCAACGGTTTAAACCGAAAACCGGTTTTTACAAAAACCGGTTATTTAAAAACCGGTTTGACCGGTTTAGTAACCGCCGGTTCGTATATCGGTTACAAGTTCTAGAGAAAAAACCGGTTACTGAACCGGTTATGGAAAAAACCGGTTAATTTTAAAACCGGTTATTATGAAAAAAACCGGTTATTAACCGGTTATTTTAAAAAAAAAAACCGGTTAATTAAAAAAACCGGTTATTAACCGGTTCTAACCGGTTTCTAAACCGGTCCTAACCGGTTAGACCGGTCCGAGTTTTGCACCAAAAAAACTGGTTAATAAACCGGTCCGGTTATTTAAAAACCGGTTTTTTTCCAGGCCAAGAAAAACCGGTCCGGTTATTAACCGAACCGGTTTTTTTAAAAAAACCGATTTGTGCACCTCTAGCTGGATCCGACTAAGATCCAGGAATTTAGGTAAACCTATTTATGATAGGTTAAGCATCCGACAACTTAAAAATCATCAAAACAAGTTTACCGACAGAGCAAAAAGGTGAATACGTTAAATCTTTTACACTTATGTTAAAACTAATTTACTTTAAAAGACAGACATGTAGTTTGTCTCAAGGAGTTAGAAAATGTTTAATGGGATAATGAAGTCCCTAAAAAAATGTTATAACACAAGATAAAAATAAAAGCACTCAGACTAAATGCACATGTGACTGAATTCAAACATAATTGCAAAAATAGCAGGCGTGCTATACGCCAGTCTTAAACCATATCTCCAATGGGTGCAACTCCTAAAGAAATGTTGACTTGTCTGTGTACGCTACTGATACACTCCATGAGACAGAATAGAGGCCCTGCTGGGTTGTACACAAATTAGATTTGTGTTTTAACAAAAACTTGAAAATGTTTTTAAGTCAGATAACTATTCATCAACATATAGCTGACGTATTTTCAAAACTGTTTTTACAAGAAATCAGTAAGTTTAGACCAGACAAGAATGACCGAGTAAAATATTGAAGATATAGTCATTAGATGTCTTTTGATGGCTCAAATATTTAAAATTATAAAACAATATAATTTATATTCTGAATCAAAGAGATGTTTGACATTAAAAACGGGTATTTAAATCTCAAGATTTTATAAAAAGAATATTTTATTAAAGGACTCCCGCTAAAAGAAGGAAGCTCTGATATATTTACCTAACCATTACCAACTGTTGGTCATATGTCAAGGCCCTTGATGCCGGTTATGACAAAAGGAAACTTTGTTTAAGCTGAATTTTTTTGAAACAAAACTAGTGTTTAGGCAAAAGATCGCCTAAAGCGTAGTTGTGGCTTAGGCGAAAGTTCACCTTAAGCAAAAGAATTGTCTAGGTGAAATTGTCTAACTTTCACCCAGACTGGTATGCAAAAGTAAGACTTAACTATAAGACAAGATAAAAAAGAATGGCTAAGTCAAATGTATGGTTAGACGAAAGTTCCGAAATAATCAAAAGAAAGAAAGTGCAATTGAAAGTATCCTAACTTTTGTTTGTGCAATAAAGAGAGCCTAAGTTTCGGGTCACTAGGTTTATGAAAAACTTGAACCATTTCACATATAAACTTTGTTTAGTATCCGAGTATATTTTGCATAGAAAGAGATCGCCCAATGTAAAATGGCTTAAATGCATAACAAGTGAAATTAAAATTTAAAAGATAAAACCAGAATATATATATATATATATATATATATATATATATATATATGGGAGATTTCAAATGAGAATCCCTTTGAGTTTTAAGAACTCGAAAGAACTCAACGTAACGATTTTTTTTTTCGAATTTTTTTTACACATGCGTAATATATGTAGGTTACATACACGTAAAAAAAATTACATAATTTTTTACGCACCGAGTCAACTTTTTACACATGTGTAACGGACGTAAAAGTTAGTGTAATCACTTGCATCTTTTTTCTCTCTCATACTTTGACTTTTTTGCCAGATTTAATCTCAACCACATATTCCAATCAATTTAATTAAATGTGTGGCCTAGAATGAAGTTGTTAAGTTCTTAAAACTCACCATGGTTCTTAAAAGATCCCTCCTATATATATATATACACAATTAGGAAAGTGTAAAGTTGTGGGTTAAAACCCTCGAAGGTGACATGTAAAGGTGAAATTGGTGTTGAAAAATTTGTCATGAAAAAAAAAATATTTGTAATGTATGTAATTTCTTCTTTTCCGTTATAAAAACACTAAAGAAAACAGAAAAGGAAAAGGCGTTTTAGATATTCCAATCATATAAGGCATTAGATTACCTTTCGGAAAAAAAGTATTTAAAACAAAGAGTTAATTACACAGATGCTTCTTGTGGCTTGCACGAATTTTACGTTTGGTCCCTAACTTTGAAAAATTACATGCATGCTTCCTAATACTCTGATGCAGGTAACACCGGTGCTCCCTAGTGTGGGTGGTCGTTAGTTTTTCCAATTAAGTGTGAATGAAATTACTTTTACACCCCCACTATTTAATAATAAACAAATAAAACATTAAATAATAAAATAGACCTGGGCCCCGACCACTCAACTGTTTAAACTTTCATCTTCTTCGGAAACCAAAACCGCCATCGACTATCTCTGTTTTGTACTCTTTACAATTTAGAGTAATCAGATTAGAAATTTACAATCATAGTCACAAAACCCTCAAAATACACTCACAAAGTTCGGTCACGACATCTCTAGAAATGTAGGTCGCGTACTTAACCGGAAAACGAAAACTGTGGCGAAAGCCGGAAACCCACAATTAGCCGAGTATCTACCAATATCCAAATTTGCAAACTCAAATTCAAAAGACTGATGTACATCAAGTTCAAGATCTTGATCTTTATTATATTTATATATAGGTATGGGCATTTTAGTGATTTAACCATACACTTAACTGAAAAACTTAATGTCATCCAGTCAGTGACAAAGCTTGGACTAAGACACCGGGGGGGGGGGGGGGGGGCAGACTCAAAATGTATACAAAAATTCACAAACGATGGGGGGCCGGACTCAAATTTTCGGCCGAAAACGCCTAAATTTACACTACGCATAAAAAATTTCGGACAAAAACGGGTAAATTTACACTACTACGCGAAAAAAACCGGGGGGCCGGGGCCACCCCCGGCCCAAGTAAAGCTTCGCCAGTGCATTCAGTTAAATGACCATGAGTATTACCCATATCAAATATCATGGACCATGAAATTTTTCAAAACTAGGGACCAAATATGAAATCCGTGTAAACCACAGGGATATCTGTGTAATTAACTCTAAAAAAACATCAAAAATACATGTAAGATAAAAGTTACACTTTATGTCATCTTTGTCACTATATGAGATTGTAATATCATCATCTCATACGGAAGAAGAAATTCTGGAAGCCACCAAACAAACCTTAAGAGCTTTACCAAGGTAATCTAATATCTTTATTCATATTGATATCTTATTCTTTTAACCTGGTTTTTGGAGCAGGATCTGAGATTTTCACTTCAGAAATTCAAATCTTTTAGTTCTAGTATTGCCATGACTCTTCTTATACATGGTGACTGAAATTATACTTCATAGTTTTGCTATCATTTTTATCGCATAACTCATAGTTCTTAGACTCTATCCTATCCTAAAACCTTTATCAACAATTTATTTTCACTTTTATTTTGCTTTCATGGTCTCTAATTTCTTGAAGTCTAAAATGCGGCTTATTTCTAACATGAAGTTCCAGGCTTAGACCATTTGTTGCAGGATCTTAAAGGCTTGGAATATATACTAAATGCTTGGATTTTGAAATACAATTTAGAACTGAAACAAGGTGTAGGCCTGGAACTAGATAAGGTATTGTTTTGGCTTATTAGAGACCACAAAATATTTTGTGAATATCT
Organism: Bidens hawaiensis; assembly: GCF_021521415.1. Taxonomy (NCBI): domain Eukaryota; kingdom Viridiplantae; phylum Streptophyta; class Magnoliopsida; order Asterales; family Asteraceae; genus Bidens; species Bidens hawaiensis. The sequence goes on from NW_027491262.1 coordinate 1,166,017, forward strand.
TTGGTTTGACCTTATATCTTTGTTATTATCAAACAGTTGTGGTTTTGAGGATATGTTTTATGTGTTTGGACCATTCTAATCGAGTCATTTTCTGGAAGATTGCTACATCAAACAATTAATTAATGTCATAGAAAAGAGAAAAAAAAACAACCAACAAGGGTTATGCTAATTTCATTGATTCCAGAGATCTAAACGTAGATGCGTTTGGGTATGTTGCAGGCCATTAATCACTTCCTTACGCGCTTTTAGTCTATTCAAGCAAAGCAACACCCGCCCTTTAATGGATATCCCATACGGGACATGGTTCCCTGAGCTGGTAACTATTATACTGACTGTTTTTTCCTTTTTTTGTTTTAAGTTGCGTGATCAATAACTTAAACTTACCAATGATAGGATGGAGATTTTTCCGAGTTCCTGAACCAATATCAACAAGCACATCCTTATTATGAGTTTGCGGATTCATCTTCTTCACCAAGTTTCAATGGTTACCAAAATCTGGTCACTAGAGACGAATCCAAGAGTGCAGCAACCATTAGCAGAGATTTGGATAAACAAGACAGTTATATGGATATTTCAACTAGCACTTTTGCTCCTATTGGTGGATCTTCATCCACCAATTTCACTGTATCTTTTGGAGACTACAATTCATCAACAGCTTTAAACCAAAACCAACTTTATGGAGGTTACAATTTGGCATACCATGACGCAACAAAACATAAAGACAATACAAGTCTAAACGAACTTCTTGGATCCATACAGCTCCCTAAAAGAGGTTCCAGCACAAGAAGGAACCATAGACAAGCAAAAGAGCATATCATTGCTGAAAGGAAGAGAAGAGAGAAGTTGACTCAGCGCTTCATTTCTTTGGCTGCTACCCTACCTGAAATTAAAAAGGTACATGTTTTAGGACCATCGCACTTTATACTTTATTGTTTCAATTTATATTCGTGTAACCGTTATATACACGTTTGTCGACCACAAGCATTGAAAACACAACCACAGCCTTTCCTACACCCTTATACTGCTAGGAAACATGCCTTTAAGTTGGTATAACTTAAATAACATCTCACAACTGGAACATTAGAAATTAAAATTTCCTTGTTAAAGTGCATCCCATATGAACATTCAAATGAGTAACCTTCATAGTAGTTAAGGTTCTCGTTCATCATCAATCACTGATGCCATATGAGATTGCCTTTTTGGCTAGAGTGGTAGAAGTACATAGTAATTTACAGGTAGAGCTTGTGGGTTTCAGTCTTCAGTTTGACATAGATGCCTTTTTGAATCATGTAATTTCACTTTAAGATTAAACTATTTTGCAGACAAGAGAAACTAATAATTGATTAAGATAATTGAAAGTGTTAATTTGCTGTCTTGAAAGACCAGATGAATCATTTATATAGGGGTTGAACCATAATAACGTTTAATCTGCCAGTTATAGGAGTTACTGCAAGAAACCATTGGCAGTAACTCTATTTCTATCGACATTCAGAAACTGTTGTTGCTGGCCAGTAGTAACTTAGGTGCTACCATCCTTCATTAGCTCAATTTATACAGATGTTCAGTAACTTATTTGCTATTGGAATCCACTAGGAGCCAGTCCGTTTACAGTTGGACCCATAACGAGGCCGTCCCCTAGACCTGGCCCTTTGGAACAACTCCCCCCCCCCCACCCACACACCGTGTCTAGAGATTTGCCCCTTACGACATTATAGAAGTCATAATAATATTTAATGTGTGTGTACTCCACACCTCATAACTCGTATTATTAATATCTATTATAATCTCTCATTTAGTCTACAAGTAAATTGCAGTTCAACAAAATAGTTTGATAATACCAAAATCACCAATAGAGTTTGGCCCATTACATGTGTCATATATATTTTTAGTAACACATGAAATTATATATTTACTAGAAAAGGCGCAGTAGGAAATAGCTAGATAGGAAACACGATTAAAAAGTGAAATGACAAGTAGAGCGCGGCGGGATTACGTGCATTAAACACATGGTCTAGTTAATCAAAATTTCATACTAATTAGTTGTTTGTAATCTAATATGCTATTGAAAAATTAAATTTAAACAGGTATTGAAAGATTTACCACTGACCCTTACATCCATTTCTATAATTCACGAGACAAGTAAATGATTATAACTTATAACTCAAGATATATAGCATATTCTAAGTAGTGGGTAGCATGAATAAGAGGTTAACTGTAAACATGAAATTGATAAGCAATTAATCATTCAAGGATGTATCTCATTTTCATATATCATGTACTGGTCACAATCATATTCAGTAAAACTAGAGCTTTATGTCTAATGTAGACAATAATTTAACCTTTCCAATGATCTTTATTCTAGATGGACAAGGCCACAGTGCTGGATGATGCAAGTAAACACATTAAAAATCTTCAAAACCGAGTGAAAGAACTCGAAGAAACATCAACTAGCGGGAAAAATATCATCCAGGAATCAACTACTTCAATGAGCAAATCCAAGTCTCATGGTGAACTAGAGGCGTCTTATTTTATTGATGAGACAAACCCTCTACCTTGTAATTCTGATTATAATCCTGGGCTTAAAGTAAGAAAAATAGGCAGCAATGTACTAGTAAGAATTTACTGCCAGAGAAACTCGTCGATCGCACTAAAAGCCCTATCCGAAATGGAGAGACTTCATTTTACGGTCATGTGTAATAGTGTTCTTCCAGTATCCGATACTGATGCTCTAATAACCATTATTGCTCAGGTATGTGCATTAGTAGTCAACCACTTTGAAATATGTCCATTTTGTCATTATATTTGGCTAAGCGTTCGGTCTATTTTTTCGTAGATGAGTGAAGAGTTCGTCGTGACAGCCAACGATCTTGTAAAATGCTTGCGGTTATCCATTTCAAATTTCCAATGACATGTAGTTGATTGATCTGAAGATTGTTATTATTGGTGTACTACAAGTTCATAACTTTCTTATTCGTAGTATGTAAGTCATATGGTTTCAAAATAATTCATGTGTTCTCATTTTGAGGCTGCTATTTCTTCAACAGCAGGCTAATTTTTCATACTAATATTTTTTTTGTATTCAGACATATGTTTTTCACATCTCTACTGTAGTTAAATTTCAATATATCACACTTTTTTTACAACTCAATTGTTTTTGTCACTTCTCCAAAACTATATCAAAACCTACTAGAAATAAAATACGCATTGTAAAAAAATCAATACAAACCCAAACATAACAATGCACTATATTGCATTGAACTATGAAAGCTCTTTTAAGATGGAAATCTTCATCTATATATGGAGCGATTTGTAAGACCTTTATAATAGAGGTGCTAAGTAGATAATGCTAGACCTTGTTCTTTCTGTTTTTATCATGACACATTTTATGCCTCCTTCCAAATTCATAGTAATAATATGCAGGTTTTCTTCTTCCCAGATAAACTTCCCTTAGCGATGCATCCCAATCAGATCTGTCTCAATCTTTTGGAGGATTAAAACGCATAAATATCAAAGCCATTTTCTTAAGAAAAACTGTTTTTATCGTATAGCTCTCACGCCATCTATGCGTATGTATAGCTAATTAACTATAGACGACAAACCTTATCATAAAGAATCTCAAAACCAAAATTACCTACATATAGTTTTCTACTTTTTAGAATTTCGGGCGCTAGAGAAGTGGACGTCTAACGTCATTGTTTTATTTCACTCCCCCTTATAAGACACCCTAATCAAAATGCAACCATCCTTTTTAATCAACATTTTTGTTCATAACAGATCCCTTCTCTTCTGCAATTAAGTCCTTGTTACTTGGCATCTGATTATACAATGCAACCATTATATAAGTATTATTAAAGTAAGAGACTAGCATCTATGATCGTCTTTAAGTACAAAGCCATAATCATTCTTCTTTTTGTATCAACATAAAACCACGCTGAATCGTCATCTAGGATGTTAGGTGATTGGCTTGTACCACTTGTTGGATCAAATAGTCTATAACAGAAGTTTTAATCGAAAGATTGGATCAGTATTATTCAATGACAAGAGGCCTTAAATAGGCAACAGATTACAACGTAAACAAATGACTGAATCAACTATAACCAAACTATCCTAACAATAAGAAAATATAAACGTGCAGATAAAATAAACTAAAATACTAGCAACAGACTCGGTCACCAGCTACTCATCCTCAACAAACTCCAAAGCATCTTAACGGTTACTTGTGTTTGAATTATTTCCAACATCCTCCCTTGATTCAAACATCCTAACTCCCAGCCTTTCTCGTAAGTAATAGAATTGTTCAGTTCCAATTGCCTTTGTCAATAAATCAGCAAACTGTTCTTGAGTATCACACGGCTTCAGCTCAACTTGATCTGCTTCAACTAAACTTTTTATATAATGATATTTAATATCAATATGCTTACTTCTTTTGTGCAAGGCTGCATTCTTTGATAAGAAAATGGCTGATAAATTATCACAATAAATAGTAGTTGCTTCTCCTTGTGTATAGCCAAGCTCACTTAACAATTTTCTCAGCCACATTGCTTGACAAGCCGCACCATTTGCAGCAACAAACTCTGCCTCAGTAGAAGAAAGTGCAACAATAGATTGTTTCCTTGAACTCCATGACACAACCCCAGCACCAATTGAGAAGATATAGGCCGAAATACTTTTTCTATCATCAATGGAACTTGCCCAATCGCTATCCGTGTACCCTTCTAAATGTACTTTCCTCCCTTGTTCATACCATAGTCCATAGTTAGTTGTACCTGCAACGTACCTTAGCACTCTTCTTGCAGCTCCATAGTGACATGCAGCTGGTTTATGCATGTACCTAGAAATCATTCCAAACAGAAAAGGCTAGTTCAGGCCTTGTGTGAGTTAAATACAATAGCCCACCAACCAAAATCCTGAACATCCTTTCATCAACTTGATTGCCAGTCTCATCAACACGTAACTTCTCACCACAATTCATGGGAGTAAGTGCAGCTGTACTGTTGCTCATTCCAAACCTCTTTAGCAAATCATTTGCATATTTTTGTTGTGACACAAACACACCATCCTTTCCTTGTATTACTTACTTCTAAACCAAGGAAATACGTTATCTTTCCAAGATCTGTCATGTCAAACTCTCCAACCATTTTTGCTTTAAACTCACACAATAGTTCCTTGGACGAACTTGTATAGATTATATCATCAACATATAAACACACTATGATTAAATCAGCAGCACTAACCTTTTTAACATAAACAGTTGGTTCACTTTTGATTCGGATGTAAGCGTGCTGTTGTAGATAACTGTTAATACGCTCATACCAAGCCCTTGGGATTGCTTTAACCCATAAAGTGCCTTGTGCAGCTTGTATACTTTATGTTCTTGCCCTTCAACTTCAAAACCCGGTGGCTGCACAACGTATACTTCTTCTCGAAGAGGCCCATTTAAGAATGCGGATTTCACATCAAACTGGAATATTTCCCATCCTTGTTGAGCGGCCAAGGAAATTATTACTCGAATAGTTTCAAATCGAGCCACGGGTGAGAAGGTCTCTTCATAATCCACCCCATACTCTTGTGCATAGCCTTTAACTACCAACCGAGCCTTGTGCTTTTGTACCTCTCCATTAGCTCCAACCTTTAATTTGTAGACCCACTTTAAAAGATTGGGTTTTGCGATTCAAAAAGGGGTAGCGGCGCAGCTTGTTGCCCGCTTGCCTTCTGTTTCGATGTAATCCAATGAACATGATTGTTTTAACATATATTAATATATATTTACTTTAATTCAATGGGTCGTTTATCAGCAGGCAACTCAGTTAATGACCATGTGTTATGCTTTTCCAAAGCTGATAATTCGGCCTTCATTGCCTCGACCCACTCTTGGTGTACAACTGCATCATCAAATGAATATGGTTCCATGGAAGAGAGAGCAAGTTGACATGCCTCAAAATCTTCCATAGGACTAGTACAATCATACATATTAGCTAGAGATCGTACCTTAGGAGTTTTACTTGGAGGAGTTTCCTTTTGTGCATTGGCCCCTATTATTGAACGGGTTTGTATAGGAGTTCTCACACCATCGTTAGCTGAACTTGGTTTCTCATATATTGTGTCTTCTTCTGACTCATCACTTGACGAAATATCATCACATCTTGAATTAACACTCGTTCCACCGACACTGCCTATTAAATCATTACTCAGCACGTGTTTACCTTCACCCTTCGAGCTCCATTTGGCCAACTCATCAAAAACTACATCCCTACTTATCACAACAGTTCTATTTTTGGGATCATACAAACGATAAGCTTTTTAATTAGGGGCGTAACCAATAAAGATGCACTTCTTAGTTTTAGAATCAAACTTTTTTCTATGTTGCTTGGGTGTTAACCCGTATGCAACACAGCCAAATACCTTGAGATGATGAACCGAAGCTTTATGACCATACCATAATTCATGAGGAGTTCGTTTATCAACAGCTTTTGTGGGAGATAAGTTTCTAATATAGACAGCTGTGGCAACTGCTTCGCCCCAAAAAACTTTACTTAGATTCTTTTCTTGTAACATACTAGTTGTCATATCAACTAGTGTTCGTTCTTCCTCTCCGATACTCCATTTTGTTGTGGAGTATACGGAGTAGTCAAATCCCTTCTTATCCCTGCATTTTCACAGAACCTCATAAACTCATTAGATATGAACTCTCCTCCACGATCTGTTCTTAAAGCTTTAATCCTTAACCCGGTTTCATTTTCAACTTTTGCCTTAAATATCTTGAACTTATTAAATACTTCAGATTTATCTTTAATAAAGTAGACCCAGGTCATTCTACTAAGATCATCAGTAAACAATAAGAACTACTTGTTACCTCCCAAAGAATTAACCGGCATAGCACCGCATACATCAGCATGAATAAGATCAAGCAGTTGAGTTGTTCTTGATGCATGTTTAAGAAATTCATCACGTGTCTGTTTCCCTTCTACACAACTTTCACATACATTCCATTGCTGAACAGATGGCAACCCATGCACCATTCCCTTTGTACTTAAGTCATGCAAACTTCTTTCATTGAGGTGTCCATATCTTAGATGCCACACAAATGTGTCATCACTTACAGCTGAGAGACCCACACTCGTAGTCTGTGTGACATCAAGAGGGAAGGTATTATTGCTTGACATAGGAATTGTGCACACTACTTTTCCTATCTTCTTATTTATGATGGTACATACACCATCATCAAAAAGCAGCTTGTGACCTGCACTCATCAACTGCCCTACACTCAACAGATTGTAATCTAATTCAGGGGCATATTGAACATCACTAATCATCTTTTGCTTTTCAGCCATAGCTTCAAATCTCACAACACCTTTCCCTTCTACCTGGATCTTCTTACCATTTCCCATTCTCACTCTCACTTTCTTGGACAGATCTATCTCTTTAAACAAGTGTTTTTGGCCTGTCATGTGGTTTGAGCAACCACTGTCCAGGAACCAAATATGTTTGGTCATCCCACTTGTGCCATCATTCGCCATAAACACACCAGCTTCTTCACTTTCTTTCTCAAAACATGCAATTGCCATGTTTAGTTGTCCTTCATCATCATTGCCTTCTTCTACTGCTGCACCGGCTTGGGGTTCACTCCAACAAATGCCCAATTTTGTTTCAATTGTAACATTGAGAACCCCCTCTACCTCTTCCAAGACCTCTTCCACGACCTCGCCCACGGCTCCTAGTAGGTGCACGGCCTCTTCCACGTGCAAGCATGCTTGTATTCTTTTCCTCCCTTACTTGCAGCACCTGTTCTTCCACAGGAACCTGGAATCCTCGATTTACTCGAGCTTCATGAGCTTGTAAAGATCCCATCAACTAATCATAAGACAATCTGCTGAGGTCCTTTGATTCTTCAATTGCAGCAACAACATGATCCCATCTAGCCGGCAAACTTCGAAGTACTTTCTCTACTACTGTTTGATCCGTAACGGCTTCTCCATATGATCGCTTCTGGTTAACAATTTTCATAACCTTTGACAAAAAATCAGCAACTGGCTCCCCCTCCTTCATCTGAATTGTTTCAAACTCTCTACGCAAACCTTGCAATTTCACCATTTGAACTTTTGAGTCACCTTGATATTCGTTTTGCAGGAGAGTCCAAGCTTACTTGGATGTTGAGGCTCCTGCAATACGAGAAAAGATCTCATCGTGCACAGCGGATTGAATGAGTGACAGTGCCCTTGCATCCTTCTTCTTGTTATCTCATAACCTAACACGATCCCCGTCTGCATCATTATAACCTGTCCCCACAAAATCCCAAAGATCCTGTGAGATAAGAATTGTTCTCATTCGAATCTTCCAGAACTCATAACCTTCACCTTTGAAGATTGGAAGGGGTGTGCTTTGGATTCCGCTGGTGTTGGAGGCCATGTGGAGAATTAGGGTTAGGGTTATTGCAACTAATAGACTTCTGATTGTGAAGAAACGATCAAGATAATATCAGAACCTGGTGGCTTTGATACCACAATGTTGGATCAAATAGTCTATAACAGAAGTTTTAATCGAAAGATTGGATCAGTATTATTCAATGACAAGAGGCCTTAAATAGGCAACAGATTACAACGTAAACAAATGACTGAATCAACTATAACCAAACTATCCTAACAATAAGGAAATATAAACGTGCAGATAAAATAAACTAAAATACTAGCAACAGACTCGGTCACCAGCTACTCATCCTCAACAAACTCCAAAGCATCTTAACGTTTACTTGTGTTTGAATTATTTCCAACACTTTACAACTAATATAACGTTGAAACAAACTTAAATTACAAACAAAAATAAGAACAGGTTATCAACCATCAGTGATACGGTACTAATGCAAAATTTGAAAGACTTACACAAACTAAGTAGGTAAACGAGGTATAACATAAGTTTCATCTTCTTTCTTAAAAGGCAGGAGTCAATATATAGACAAGCTAATACCTAAAGCTCCAAGTCCCGTTGTTTAGCTATCCTACAATTCACTACACTGAACAACCAACAACTGCTAAGATAGAGTGCTAGAATAGATTAGATCTTTGGTTAGGCCTTGATCCTATAATAAATATAGAGAGAGACGCTTTAAAGACACGCTAGCATAAAACAAATCTAGGTTATACATAATTTTGACTTAGAACCGCCTAAACATGAATAGGCGGTACTACAATGTACGCTAGTAAGTCCACCAGTAGCTATACAATTCCTAAGAAAGGTCCTTGCTAATTAATCCTACGCTAGCTTAGCTAATCAGCCCCCTAAATTCTCAGTCTTTGTAATAGCGGTTTAGGTTTCTAGCCCTAAGTTACAATATAGTCATAAACCTAAAATGTTTCTATCATGTATGATTAACAAAAGCACAAGGATTAAACATACAATCAATCAAGTGTAGTCAAACATTTATCAAAAATCATCTAAAAATAAATGATGCATGTTAGTTGCATTTTTATGCTTTTAAAATTTTACCACATGTCATGCATTTTATACTCATGTTTCGTTATTTTGTGAAATACGGGTTTTATTTGAGCAAAATCTGCTTTATATCGCTTTTATTACTTTGCATGTGTGAAGCGATTGGTAGGGATGTATCGGAAATACTTGGTTTGACAAAATAAAGACTTTTGAGGTTTTATCCTGTCTTATTTCATAGTTACGACCATTAAAACAGTTGTTCAAGAACACTTCGCCAATTTCTTTTGAATCCCGGCCCACCTTTTCCCCACTAACTAATTATGTTACAACCACTGAACAAAGTTGCTAAGGAAAATTTTGGACAAAAAGACATCATTTTCGTACTGGAAGTGATGTTTATTTTTTATTAATGAATATAAATTCGAAGCTAGTTAAATAAATTAAGTCTTTCAACATGTGAACTAAAATGGATAAATTATAAAATAGGACATGAGGAAAGTTAAGTAAATGAATAAATTTCATATTTGATTAGGTTTTGTAGAATGTATTGTAGCAAAATAAAGAGATTCAAATGGGCTGAACTATTAGATGAATGCAAAGACTGGATCTATTGGAGATTGGATAGGCCCACAAAAAGAATAGTCCAAACATTCTCCGTAGGCTAAAATTGAATTTTGAAATGATCCAAGTCGGCAATTGGACTACTTTTCGGTTTAAAAAAAAGACACGATTAGACAGATGGTGTCTGAGGTTTGAGTAAAGTAACACCTTTAGACATTAAGGTTTAAAGTAATTAACAAGTTTGGGTTTTAGACTTTAATATTGTAATGAGTTTGGGCATTAAAATTAACTTTCGTTAATCTTTCTATTAAGATTAAGGGCATTTCATTACTTTCAAATTTGAACAACTAATCATGTGACTTTTGGGTGAGGGATTGATTTTCTGATTTACTTAAAAAGTATAATATTTATATATAATCATTTACTTTTGTTTTACATTTATAACTTGTTATAAAAAAATTAGCATATTTAAAACAATGTTTATTCGGTCGGGAAAAGTTAGATGTCGGTAAAACCCGAGTGTTGCATCGAAGAATCGACGCAACCCTAGTGGGTAAATCGGAGTGTATCGACGACGAGTTGACATGAATTTGGTTGTATCGACTACGTTCATTATAGTATAAACAACGTTGGTAAAACCACGAGTTGAAACCCCAAAATAATTTTGTCAAATTAACATATTAAAAATAAAATATTTAAAATGACGTTAATTCGGTCATTAAAACCAGGGTGTTGGTAAACCTGAGTGTTGCCGGTCTTTAGCTTTGTGGCGGTGAGTCGGTAAAACAAGTGTTGGTAAAACGCGAGCGTTGCGGAGGTGAATCAACAATTCGGTCGGTTTCAGTTACGTCCATCACAATACTAAAACTAAACAAAAGGGCTGATAAAACTCGGGCGCTAGTAAAACCCGAGCGTTGCCGGTTCCAAGCATTGCAGCCGTGAGTCGACGCCCGGGCGTTACGACTGCAAATCGACGCGAATTTGGTTGGTTTAGGTAGTGTTCGTGACGGTATCGAAAAAACAAAAATAAAATAAAAATTAATGTGACATGCCTCCCAGTTTGCCCGTCACCTGGACCAATGGTAGCATTGCGTCACCAAAGCTCTCATTTACACATAGTAATAATAGTAATAGTAATAATTGGTTTTTTAATATCTAATGGGTACTTTAGTCATTTTTTTAGAATTTAACATAACTACATTTTAAAACTTCATGTTTTGTTCCTTGCTCGTTCAATGGATTTAGCCAATGTTCGAAAAAAAAACATTCCAAAAACAACACTCGAACAATTGGTTTATATAATTAAATTCTAGATCAAGACTCTTTCTTTTATTCAATAAACTTGTACACACACTACATAGAGCATAACCATCTATTTATACTAAAAGCTAACTTAGAAAAACAACTCATTCTAGGAAACTAAATTACACTACCAATATTTCAAACTTATTTTTACAACTCTTATGATTTTACCCCTTCAACTTTCATTTTACTTCAAAAACGACCTGTTTAGCTTCTTGATGACCCTTTTTAGGAATATCTTCCAATAGTAGAATAAATTTAAGTTCAACACTTTGGTTTGTTTCTTTTTTATTGATTCGACAATTATGTGATCCATTTTGTTTGAATTATTTGGTTGTGATTCTTGATCTTAAAACCCAGGCCTCCTCCGGTATATATTAGGCTTTATAAACTTGATTTCAACATTTAGAGTATGTTTGGTATGGGGTAATGGAATGGGCGATGGAATTGAATGAACGAGGTAATGGAATGAATAATTACCATTCCATTGACATGTTTGGTTACCATGTGTGAATGAAATGCATTATTTGTCTTTATTTTATGATAAGCTAGAAAAGCTGGAATAAAATAAAAATGGTAGTGAGTGGCGGTGGGATGGTGGTGGTGGGCAGCGGTAGCGATGGGTGGCGAGTAGTAATGGTGGTGGGAAGCGGTGGCGATGGGCGGGAGCCAGGAGCGATTGTTGGTGGTGGCAGGTGGTGCTATTAGTGGGTGGTGGTGGCGGTGATGGTGGTGGGCGATGGTGGTGATGGCGGGAGAGATGGTTGGTAGTGGCGGTGGTGAGCGGCGCTGGTAGGTGGTGGTGGGCGGTGGCGGCGGAGGTGGGTGGTGGCGGCGGAGGAGGGTGGTGGTGGTGGTCGGCGGGGGAGGCGGTGGTCGGTGGTGGCGGCCTGTGGAGGCGGTGGTGGTGGGTGGTGAGAGGGCAATGGGTAATGGTGGTGGGAGGATGGTGGAGGTAACATAGTGTGAAAGTGAGATGGAATGAAAAAAAAACAATGGGGTGGATGTAATGAATTTGAGGTGTTTTAAGGGGAATGGAATGAACATGGTAATTGGTGATTCCATTCCATTGACCAACCAAACACATTTTTTTCCATTCCATCATAATGGTCTATTCCATTCCACCTCTCATTCATGCATACCAAACGCTACCTTAGGTTTACCCCATATAGTAGATTCAATCCTTTAACTTAACTAATTACAAAAGGTTCTTAATTTGAAAATTGGTAACACCTTAGGTCCTTCTCACTAACCGGCATTAAGTTTTTCTATTAATGAGATGTGAAATAACCTAACTACCATTAGTAATGAAAAATAAACAAATCTATCATATTTTTACACCACTAAAATAAAACAATTTAAAAAAAAAATCTATGTTCCAATTACATCTCTCAGCCATCTCTTTTTAAAGTTTTTCGTTAATCATGAAGAGCAGTAAGATGGCAATGGAATGACCCGGATGGGTTATTTGCCACATAAACCAGCAAACCAACAAATTTCATATATAAATTAACCTCATAAACCAACCAAGAAACTAAAACAACGCCTGTTAATGTTTCATAGTTTGGTTTGTGATGAAATTTGGCCCAGGATGCTACTGTAGATGTATTAATCAAGTGCTTAAGTAGCATCTAAGATGGAGGAGCAAGAATTATTGATTTCCGATGTGAAATTGGCAGGAATTGCAACTCATCCCTGCATTTTTGAACTTCAACAACAAAGGTTTATAGTTAGATATATCGATGCTACCGGTGATAATATTTTCTAGACTTCAAATGGCCATTGCCGATGGTGAAGGATAAGCGTTTGTGCGTGTTGAATATTTGGTAGAAACCTAAGGGGAATGAATGATAAGTGCTTGTGTGGGATGAAAGAGCATGCTAAACATATAAATGAAGAACAATTCTAGCTTATGAAGGTCTAAATCTTAAAGCTAATAGAATTCGATAGTACGTGATATTCCATGAATAAAACTGAAGAGGTATGTACCCGCCTCAACACCGAGCGAGGCGGGTCAACCCACAAGATACAGACAAGAGACTTGAAATCAAGATATTATGAAGGCACAAAGCCAAAACCTATGCGCATGGCGCATATCACATATGCTCACGCATATCACATATGCTCATGCATCACATGCTCAGGCATCACATATGCTCATGCATCACATATGCTCAGGCATCACATATGCTCACATCACATCTGCGCGTGGCGCATCCGCGCGTGGCGCATATCACATGCTTGTGCATATCACATCTGCGCATGAAACATCTGCGCGTGAGAATAAAGAGAAGACCTCGCGCATCCTCAGGATAGGCGCATATCACACATGCACATAATCAACCTCGTCCTTATCCAAATCAGGATTAGGGCAACCTTGATTGTGCACGTCAGACAACCTTCCAGAAGGTATCTTTTTAAGGAATAAGAATATGCTGATGTTGACAGCTGCCAAATGAAAGGTGGACAACTCAGCATAACACATGTGCTACCACGTGATTACAACCAATGAGAAAGCACCAGGTGTCCCAGAGGACACGTGGCGCAGAGCAATTGGAGGAGGCCAACAAGGCTGAGCCCAATCAGTGGAAACCCTAGCACTATAAATACAGCATCAACTCCACAAGGAGAGATATTCAATCATATTCAATCATATTCAATTACATTCACTCACAGACAGTTACAGTCAGTAACACTCACAATCACAGAAAACTACAGAGCATTCAGCTATTAAGCAATACTCTCCAGATTTTCTTACTCTGATATTATTATCTTCTCCCACAAATACTTATTCTCACACCGGAGGGTTACCCCAAAGAGGACCCCTCTGTCCCTTTCTGAGGGGTAAGTTGACGGTGCTGTTCATTTTGTAGGTGGAAAGATCCAGATCTAAGAAAACCATCGGTGAAGAAGTATAATCACACCCGAGGAAAGTAGATCGTCTACCAGTGAGTCGATCCACGTTTCTTCATTGGCGCCATCCACTGTTACAACGGCAATCAGATCTCATCAGATCTATATATAAAAAAAATCACCATGGTTTCGGGCGTTCGTAACGTTGATCAAGTTCTGGAGGATATTGAACGTGAGGATGTTAATGAGGGACAGCAGTTTCTGAGGGGGCCGCGTGATTCTACGCGCACCACCAGTAACCGTCCCTTCATCACAACTCCTCACGGCCAGACTGAAATTCCTCCAGACGATCTCACGTTACAAAATCTTGCCGGCGCGAAACAAAAAGGACCAATGGGTCCAGAAGATGAAACAAATGATCCTAAAGAATGGCTCATAAACGAGCAGCGGCGTCTAATGGACAAGTACAATGAGATGGTCAAACAGAAAAAGCTAGCCGACTTAACGTTGATCATGGTTTCGGGCGTTCGTAACGTTGATCAAGTTCTGGAGGATATTGAACGTGAGGATGTTAATGAGGGACAGCAGTTTCTGAGGGGGCCGCGTGATTCTACGCGCACCACCAGTAACCGTCCCTTCATCACAACTCCTCACGGCCAGACTGAAATTCCTCCAGACGATCTCACGTTACAAAATCTTGCCGGCGCGAAACAAAAAGGACCAATGGGTCCAGAAGATGAAACAAATGATCCTAAAGAATGGCTCATAAACGAGCAGCGGCGTCTAATGGACAAGTACAATGAGATGGTCAAACAGAAAAAGCTAGCCGACTTAACACAAAGGCAAGCGTTTGATAAGCAAACTGTTCATGGAACAAAAAGGCCGCGCGCGCCGGAAGAAGGACATTCTGTTCGCACTGCACACACTGAGTTCAGTGATGAAGAAGTGCACAGCATGAGGAAGACGCGAGATACTCATGCAGGAGGCTCACAGCTCCGCGCGCCTGTGAACATGGCGCCTGGAGCCAGAGCCGATCTGGATCTGCACATACCGTACAACCCACCAGTTAGAGGGCAAGTGGACGTAACCACACCGTACAGACCAGCCATCTTGGTGAAACATTCAAAGTTCACTGAGCGCATCGCTAAGGCTCCCATCCAGCACAAAACCAAGATGCCAAGTGGTTTGGGCAAATATGACGGCACAACAGATCCAGACGATTTCTTGCAAGGTTTTTACAACACGGGAAACCTAGAGAGCTGGACGATGCCAACATGGTGTCACATGTTTGCTCGCTGCCTCACGGGCGCGGCGCGTGTCTGGTTCGAGAGCTTGCCGACTGGGCAAATCGATGGGTTCGAGGAACTATTGGAAAAGTTCCAAGCCCACTTCGTACAGCAGCGCAGACACACGCGCGACCCTGATGACATCATGCACTGCGTGCGCAGGAATGATGAAACGATTGAAGACTACATAACACGTTTCAATCAGGAGTCTCTGGCAATCGGAGGTATAACGGAGCAACTCCTGCGTGTGGCCTTTATACAAGGCGCGCGCAGTGATCAACTCCGCCGAGCTCTCGTAAGCAGAGATGGCATGCCCACCACGTGGGCCAAGTTAATGGAAGCATCGCAAGTCTTCGCGAGAAATGAAAAACAAATTGCCCAAGATAGGGCAAGAGAAAGAGCGCATCAAGCTGAGTCACCGCGCAGCAAAGAAAAGAGGGGCAAATAGAACTCTGTATGGTCCAGGTTGCAACCAACCAGTTTTTCTTCCACAGAAAAGCAGGCGCAACCAAGCTCACCCCAGCCCCAAAAAGATGTTCGTAATCGCGGGGAGGGTGACAAGAGGGAGGGCGGCAGAGATCCTAACAGACCTCTGCCAAGAATATGGACTCCCCTCACTAAAACGCCTTCACAGGTGTTAAGCACTGAGAATGTCCAATTCAAAAGCCCCAAGCCACTACACTACAAGGGACCATCAGACAGTGGCAAGTACTGTGAGTTTCACAAGTCCACAGGACACAACACTGATGCATGCCACCACTTGAAGGATGCAATTGAAAAGGATGTGAAATCAGGCAAGCTGGCTCACCTGGTAAAAAACTCAAGACCAGAAAATGAACAACCAGAAGGAGCCTCTGCCAGCAAAAAGTACAAAAGAATCTGTGTAGCCGAGGGAGGAAGGCAAGGGCAAATATCAAGAAAGAGAAGCGCGCAAATCCAAGGAGATTGGCGCGAGCAACAAGTCATCTTCCCGAGAATCAGGGGAGGCCCTTCCATCAGCAGTCCTCTTGTCATCACTACACACATTGCTCATTACGAAGTGTCAAAAGTCCTGGTGGACACTGGCAGCGAATCAGACATAATGTATGAGCAATGTTTCAGGAAACTGGATCCGGCAGACCAAGCAAGGCTTGAAATTGTGAATGCACCGATCTCTGGTGTTTCCAATGAAATCATTCATCCCCTAGGTCAAATACAATTTGAACTAACCATGGGGGATGAGAAACACAAGCGAGCCGAAGTTGTCAACTTCTTGGTCTTGCCCACCACTTCTTGCCACAATATGATCTTGGGTAGAGGAACGATTGCCCAATTTAACGCCATACCGTCGCCAGCGCACGGCGCGTTGGGGTTCCCAACACCAACAGGTGTAACTTTTGTATACCGGGATCATTTGTGTGCAGTGACAAGTACTCCGCGGGAGGGGAGAATGAAACTTCCAATGGCAGACAACGCGCCAGAGGAATGGATTCTCAACCCAAAATTCCCGGAGCAGAAAATCACAATTGGCGCAACGATATCAGACGACACGAGGTTGAGAATGAAAAGATTGCTCACAGCATATATGTCGGTCTTCGCGTGGCAGCACTCTGATATGACTGGGGTTCCGCGAGACCTGGCGCAGCATTCTCTCAACACCTTAAAGTCTGTAGAGCCAATTGCTCAAAAGAAGAGAGTCATGGGGGATGAGAAAGCGAGGGCCATGAATGAGAAGGTTGAGGATTTACTGCGCGCAAACATCATCCGACCGATACGATACCAGACGTGGGTAGCCAATCCTGTGATGGTAAAGAAAAGTAACGGGTCGTGGAGGATGTGCATTGACTTCAAGGACCTCAACAAAGCGTGCCCAAAAGATTGTTACCCCCTCCCAAACATCGATGCAAAGGTGGACTCCGTGGCGCCATTCAAACTCAAATGTTTCCTGGATGCCTACAAAGGCTATCACCAGATTCAAATGGCACCACAAGATGAGGACAAGACCGCATTTAGAACAGACAAGGGTGTTTTTTGCTACACAAAAATGCCCTTTGGTTTGAAGAATGCGGGCGCCACCTACCAAAGACTTATGGATGCCGTTTTCAGCGATCAAATTGGAAGAAACCTAGAAGTCTATGTGGATGATTTGGTGATCAAGAGCAGGGAGGAAAAGCAAATGCTCAAAGACATCGAAGAAACCCTTGGGCGCCTAAAGGAAGTTAACATGAAGCTCAATCCGAGCAAATGTACTTTCGGCGTACTAGAGGGAAAATTTCTAGGTGTAATGGTCACCAAGGATGGTTTCAAGGTGAACCCTGAGAAGGTGGAGGCCATCCTTGACATGCCCTCGCCATCCACCATGAAAGAAGTCCAGAAGCTGAATGGTAGATTGGTTTCAATCAACAGGTTCCTAGCGAACCATGCAAGCAAATCTACCCCGTTTGTCAACACATTGAGGAATTGCTTAAAGAAAAGCCAATTCAAATGGACTCCTGAGGCCGAGCAAGCTTTCTGGGAGATAAAAGAATGTTTGATAAATCTGCCCGCGCTCACAGCTCCTCTTCCTGGTGAAACTTTGACATTATACCTATCAGCAGGAGAGCGCGCCATCGGCGCAGTATTATTGGTGGATCGCAAGGAAATCCAAACGCCAATATACTATGTGAGTCGGGTGCTGACAGATCCTGAGACGCGCTACTCCATCATGGAAAAGTTAGTTTTATCACTAACACACGCGTCGCGCAAGCTTCATAGATATTTCAATGGTCATCCCATTGAAGTTCTGACTGGTTACAACATCCAGCAAGTCTTGCGGCGCCCCGCGCTCTCAGGAAGGCTGACAAAGTGGGCGCTGGAATTAGGAGAGCACACGATCTCCTATAAGCCCCGTCCAGCAATAAAGGGACAAGTCTTGGCTGATTTCATTGCAGAAGTCCCCGAAGGAAAATTTGAAGAGGCTCAGCGCGAGGTAGACCCTCCGCGAGCCAATGATGAAGAAAATGTTTGGAGATTGTTCACTGACGGAGCTTCAAACAATGAAGGGTCCGGCGCAGGCCTCAAACTGGTGGATCCAGAGAATCATGAATATACTTACGCCATCAGGTTGGACTTCAAGAGCACCAACAATGAGGCTGAGTATGAAGCCCTGCTGGCTGGCCTGCGCATCGCGCAAAAATTCGGAGTTAAAAAGCTAGAGGCCCATGTTGATTCATACTTGGTAGCTGCACAGGTCAATGGCCTTTATGATGCCAAGGAGAACACCATGCCTCTATATCTAGAGCAGGCGAAAAAGCTCATCGAGCAATTTGACTGCTTCAGAATCATTCATATTCCGCGCAGTGAAAACAAATCTGCAGACGCGCTGAGTAAGATGGCATCAACCAGTTTTGATCACTTTGGCAAAGATGTCAGGGTAGAAGTAATGAGTAACCCGTCGGTGGTAGCGAAGTCTGTCCTGGTAACTCATACAACCCCTTCATCATGGATAACTCCAATAATGGAATTCTTGAAGGAGGGAAAGGTACCAGATGATCGCGCACAAGCGAGGAAGATAAGACACAAGGCGCAGAACTATGAACTGCTTGATGGTACATTATATCGACGCTCTTATCTTGGGCCGCTCATGAAATGCCTAGATGCTGAGGAAGCAAGCTATGTGATCAGAGAGATACACG
Source organism: Bidens hawaiensis (assembly GCF_021521415.1). Taxonomy (NCBI): domain Eukaryota; kingdom Viridiplantae; phylum Streptophyta; class Magnoliopsida; order Asterales; family Asteraceae; genus Bidens; species Bidens hawaiensis. Next base: position 1,185,098 of record NW_027491262.1, read on the forward strand.
AAGGAATCTGTGGAATTCATGCTGGCCCGCGCATGGTGGTTGCCAAGGCAATGAGCGCAGGCTACTATTGGCCAGGCATGTACTTGGACGCTTTAAAAGAGATCCAAAAATGCAAAGCATGTCAGAGCTATGCGCCAAACACCATGCGGCCAAAGAACAACTTGATTCCGGTGACCTCCGCATGGCCTTTCCATAAATGGGCAATCGATATCGTGGGTCCCCTACCGCAAGCGCCTGGGCGAGTAAAATTTTTGGTAGTGGCAGTAGACTATTTCACAAAATGGGTTGAAGCCAAGCCACTAGCAAAAATCACAGCCGAAGTGATGAAGCAGTTTATTTGGAGCCACATCATATGCCGTTTTGGCTTGCCCATGGAAATTGTGAGCGATAATGGCAAGCAATTCACTGACAAGAAGATATCCAGCTGGCTCAAGGAATTGCGCATCAACCAAATTTTCACTTCAGTTTATCACCCTAAGGGGAATGGACAAGTGGAACGCGCGAACCAAAGCTTGTTAAATGGGCTGAAGAAAAGGTTGGAGGGAGAATCCCATTCTTGGGTCGAAGAGCTACCTAATGTCCTGTGGGCACACAGGACATTAAGCAAAACCAGCAATGGCGAATCCCCGTTCAGCCTAACCTATGGAACAGAGGCAATGATTCCAGCAGAAGTTGGATGCCCATCCCATAGAGTGCTCATGATGAGCAAGATTGATAACGAGCGCGAAAGAAGGTTGGATCTCAACTTACTTGAAGGGCGCAGAGAGGCGGCTATCATCAGTGAAGCCAAATACAAGAAAAAACTGGAAAAATATTACAACCAGCGCGTGAAAGAATGCCACTTCAAGAAAAATGATTTTGTCCTTCGAAACAATGAAGCAAGCCGCGCGATACCCCCGGGAAAAATGTCCCCCAATTGGGAGGGACCTTATCAAGTCTCGGAAGAATTGGGAAAGGGCGCATACGCTTTAAAAGATTTGAATGGAAAGAAGATCCCGCGCGCATGGAACGCGGCACAGCTTAGAAAATGTTTCATGTAAAAATGTCAAGTTTGTAATCAAGGCTTTTTAAGCCATTATGAATAATGATACGCGCTATCTTCTCTTAATGTGGATTCTATTACCTTTTGCATACATGTTTCACACTTCCCTTTATTAATTTTGAGCAATATGACAACATTGTATTGACATCAAAACGAAATAAAAACGAAGTAAAACATACATGCGCGAGCTTCAAGCTCAAACGCGTTAACGAGTCTTAACTCTAAAACGTCAGGGCCTTAGCCCAACTCTATTACCTTTTGCATACATGTTTCACACTTCTCTTTATTAATTTTGAGCAATATGACAACATGGTATTGACATCAAAACGAAATAAAACGAAGTAAAACATACATGCGCGAGCTTCAAGCTCAAACGCGTTAATGAGTCTTAACTCTAAAACGCCAGGGCCTTAGCCCAATAATGTGAGCCTTAGCTCAAATCACTCACAACATCCATCTTACATGCTGCGCAGCCTGACCATAAAACACCTAAACACAACTAAGGCAAAGCAAATGCCAAAACATAGTTGTTAAGGTCTCAGGTTGGGGTCGCGCATGAAATTGTAGTGGATATCTGGGTAACACATTGACGCGTAAAGGCTAAAAAACTCATAATTCCATAAACGCGCGATAACGTCGCGCAAAAGAGGAATAATGAAAGCGCCAAGACACGCGTCAACATAATCAAGATATGGCAAAATCACTTACAATATGGCAAGGGTTAAGTATAATAAATTCCTTACAACCTTGTTCTTATTCCAACGTGCAAGCATATCTTATATTCAACAAGCAAACATTCAATATAAAGAGATGAATGGGGAATGCGCAAGATGCGAAGAAGGGAAAAACAGAATTTCATTCCAAAGCATTGAAATTTACAAGTTTACAAGATGAGATACAAACTACAAATAAAAAAAAAAAAAACATGAAGGGCTTCTCAAGTCTCCACGTTGACATCAGCCTCTTCATCATCCTCATCATCGCCCTCAGCATCTGGCGCAGCCTGCTCCTCATCATCTCCAAACTGACCATAGTCAAGTTGTTCATCTTGAATGGAGTCTTCTAGCACGACAGTGTCAGGAGCGGATCCTTTGGCCACGCCAGAGCCGCTAGCAACGCCAGCATTCGCCGCGCCATCATCGCCGCCGCTAGCCCCTTCGCACTCGTCAAGTAATTTCTTTAGCGCGACGAGATCGGGCTGGTCAGCAAGCGCGGATATCTGCAAATCATAAGCGAAAATATGAGTACAAAAATACTTAGAAAATAAATCAAAGTAATCTCATTAAAGTTAAAATACCTGCGCAAGGATGGGAATGGGAGTATTCATATACTTCTCCCCCATCGCGGCCATGTCCGCGCAGGCAACGTCGCTCTGATAAGGGTACTCGGATGGGTTCTTCTTCAACATGCCATATTCATAGCCATCCGTAAACCCTTCAGCTCGACCCACCAAGCGCGCGGCAGCGTTGCAGTCCATCACAAGGGCCTGAAACTCGTCTGAGTATTTCATCGCGAAAGCGCAACGAGTCATGCCATGTGAGATGAGCCATTGGCGATCCTGCGCGAGGCCAGCAACAGACGTCTCGAGGGCAGGAACCTGAGAGTTTAATAACTCAACAGTTTCCTTAGTCTTTTTCAGCTCCTCTTTGTCGGACGCTGCTGCCGCCAAGGTTTCTTCTTTTTCCGCCCGCGCAGCATCAAGTGCTTCCTGGCTAGAAGCTGCCGTCGCCAAGGCTTCATCTTTATCGGCCTGCGCGGCCGCCAGCTCCCTCTTCAGGCGCGCAACCTCACTCTCCAGTGATGATTTTTCAGTGATAGACTGGACAAGAGCTTGGTCACGCGCCTCCGCCTCCAGCTCCAAGTCGCGCGCTATGCGCGCGTATTTGGCCGCGTCCGCCTCCGCCGCCTGCAGCTTCTCCCGCGCAGCCTGAAGCTCATGCCCGCGCTTCACGAAGGCGCTGTTGGCACTTGCTCTGTTCTCACTGAGCTCTGCTTGGAGCTTCTCAGCTCTCTCGCGAGCATCAGAAAGATGCCAAGCAGACACCTTAGCCTCTTGCTTGGCTTCCGCAAGAGCATCACGTACTTTTACGTAATCAGAGCGAAGCTCATGGGAGGCAGCAAAGAAGGCCGACCCAACAAACATATGATCGTTGAGCAGGTCGTCGCGAGCGCGGTCCTCCTGGAACCTCCTTTCAGATGGAGGCACAGCATGAGCCCAGAATTCCGCACACACACCCATGGACTGAAAGGTGCTGTCTTCAGTTATATTCCATCTCGGGCGGTAAATGTGATCGGCTTCCTGCAAAAGCAAAGTAATTATCTAAGTTATCAAAACACTAAGATGGAAGTCCGCGCAGCGGAGCAAAAAAGAAACTATACCTGCGGGGATGAAGCAGAAAAGTCAGCGCCAGCCCCATGAGAAGGCCCCGCCGCGAAGCCTCGTGGCGCTGCAGGACTGGCGCGACCGCGGTCGGAGTCTTCAACTTCAAACTCCTCATCCTCCTCGGAAACAGGCCTTTTCTCCTGCGACCTAGAGCCAAAATCGGTCTCGCGAGGAGGGCTGTGCGCAGGAGGAGGTGAGGGAGGTCTCGACGCCGCCAGGTCGGCGCGCAAAACGGCCTCCTGCTCCTTAGTAATCCCGATGAGGGGAGATTCATCGCTTGCAGGAGCAGGAGCAGAGCCAACGGCGCTGGCACCGGCGCCAGGAGTGCCGCCAGCAGCTTGTACGCCAGCTACGGCTTCTATGAAAAAATCAACAACAAGAAACGGTTCATGACTTGATCTAAAAGAAAGTCAGAAAAAAAAGAGCGCAATACGTACCTTGGCGCAACTCCGTTCGCGAAGCAAACATCGCCATGAAGTCCATTCTACCCTTCTTTGAGGGTAAAACAGGGGACTTCGAAGCGACCTCCGGCGCAGCCTTGGCATCTTGTTGCGCTGTCGCCGGCTCTACAAACATTTGAGTGAGCAAAGATTCATTAGTAATTCTATCAGAATCGCGCTCATAGAACCATAAAAGATAAGCAAAGGATAAGCAAAGTATACCTGTCGAAGGCGCAACACCGCTTCCCTTTTCCGCCGCGCGAAGGGAGGAGGTAGCGCCACCATACCTCAAGTGGACAGGAGGTCTGCCCACTTTTTGAGGCAGGGAAGCCAAGGAAACCTTGGTGGTAAACTCCTGGGTTTTCCCAAATCCCCCCGCCTGAGTAGGAGGATCCTGAACAACAGGGGCAACATCTTTTTTCTGTTTCTTACTGGCCCCTGCGCCAGTTTTCCCCTTAGCTTTACGCTTTAGTTGGGGCGCCTCCTCCTCCTCCTCCTCTTCCGCGAGCTCCAGCTCGTAGTTTTCGAGCGCATCTACAATACACGCAACAGAAGTGTTAGCAAAATTTGGTATTACAAGGGAAAATGCATAACTACAAAGGCTTACGAGGCGCATCGCTGTCGAAGACAAATCCCAGATCAACAGGGATGAACATGTCATCAAAGCGATCAGGGAAACCAACCTCCCCAGCGCCGAGCGCGACGGAGCCACCCTCCATATGCTCATCATATGCGGCGTGGATATACTCCTTGGTGACTGCACAAAACAAGTCAAATGATATCAGCAAAAAGAATTATATTCGCGCAGAAAAAAAAGCAATGAGATAAACTTACACAAGCCGTCGACTTGGATAACGGGCTCAAGCGCGCTGTCCGACCACCTCTTGCTCATACCAACCCCCACCAGCGCCTCCTCACAAATGTTCTTGGCGGGGGATGGTTCAGCGGTCAACTTATTAACCCAGGCGCCAGTTGGGTTCTTGAGGACACACACATCCGCAGGCGCAGAAGAAATGGCGCGCATGGTCATACGGATGGGGATCACACCAGCCCTTATGTAAAAAAACCTCTCAGACCAGTCATGAAGGCTCTTGAATGAAACAGTGGAGCACTTCACCTTCTGACTACGAGGAATAAATGAGAACCAAGAATCTTGGATCTTGGGCTTGTAAAAAAACTGAAAGCGCCGAGGGGTGGGCTCCTCGCGCTGGGATTTGCACATGAACTCAAAGTGAGTCATGCGCACAAGTCCAAATGGATGGACTTGGGATATATGAATCCCATAGAACTTAAGCAGTGCACCCACAAACCTTGTCATCGGGAGACGAAGGTTGCAGTGGGTGAAAAAATGGCTATAAAGGGATATATAGCCGGCAGGCGGGTCCGCCGCCGTTTGCCCGGCCCCAGGCAACATGCAGCCAAACACAGGGAGAAAACCCTGAGAGGCGATAAGGCTGTCAAGATCAGCCTGCCTCAGTTTGCAGGGGATTTCATTCCACCTCTTCACGGCTTTGGTCCTCCCTACCTCCTCCGATGAGACCTCAGCAGCCTTCTTCCCCTTGCCGGTCTTCTTCAATGTAGACATTACTAATGATTTTCTACGGCAATGGATGGGGGAGATTGTGTTGTCTGAGCTATCAGACATACAATTGTGACAACGAACAAAGGATGATCTGAAGAACAGAGACCTGGAAGCAGAAGACAGCTAATTGGAATAGAATGAAATAAAGAAAAGCTCAGAATAATAAACAAGAAGATGAAGGATAAAAAACTCTAAGGGCTGGCTTTTATAGGCCCAGGAGAGAGAAAAATGGGTGCTGATCGGACTTCACGCGCCCCCACTCGCAGGTGTAAGCCAACGGGAGCGCGACACGTGTACATGACACTGTTTGAGGGGACACGAAAAGAAACTGTACAGCTGCTGCCAGAGTTCACGCGCCACCACTCGCAGGAACGGACCAACGCCAGCGCGACACGTGTCCCTGACAGCATGTGAGGGGACACGAAAGGCAACTGTAGCACCTCGAGCACACGAAAGGCCTGACACGTCTCCATCACTGACGCATGTCAGCAACAACCAACCACGTACAGGGACGATTCGTTTTCAACTAAAAGGATAGAATTTCGCGCAACGATGAATAATAAGAAGAAAAAGACAAAACCCCTACTAAAAGAGCAAACTATTAAGTCTAATATCTATCTTACCTCGCTCGCGCGAGACAGGACACACATTAGACTGGGGGGGCTTGAAGAGGTATGTACCCGCCTCAACACCGAGCGAGGCGGGTCAACCCACAAGATACAGACAAGAGACTTGAAATCAAGATATTATGAAGGCACAAAGCCAAAACCTATGCGCATGGCGCATATCACATATGCTCACGCATATCACATATGCTCATGCATCACATGCTCAGGCATCACATATGCTCATGCATCACATATGCTCAGGCATCACATATGCTCACATCACATCTGCGCGTGGCGCATCCGCGCGTGGCGTATATCACATGCTTGTGCATATCACATCTGCGCATGAAACATCTGCGCGTGAGAATAAAGAGAAGACCTCGCGCATCCTCAGGATAGGCGCATATCACACATGCACATAATCAACCTCGTCCTTATCCAAATCAGGATTAGGGCAACCTTGATTGTGCACGTCAGACAACCTTCCAGAAGGTATCTTTTTAAGGAATAAGAATATGCTGATGTTGACAGCTGCCAAATGAAAGGTGGACAACTCAGCATAACACATGTGCTACCACGTGATTACAACCAATGAGAAAGCACCAGGTGTCCCAGAGGACACGTGGCGCAGAGCAATTGGAGGAGGCCAACAAGGCTGAGCCCAATCAGTGGAAACCCTAGCACTATAAATACAGCATCAACTCCACAATGAGAGATATTCAATCATATTCAATTACATTCACTCATAGACAGTTACAGTCAGTAACACTCACAATCACAGAAAACTACAGAGCATTCAGCTATTAAGCAATACTCTCCAGATTTTCTTACTCTGATATTATTATCTTCTCCCACAAATACTTATTCTCACACCGGAGGGTTACCCCAAAGAGGACCCCTCTGTCCCTTTCTGAGGGGTAAGTTGACGGTGCTGTTCATTTTGTAGGTGGAAAGATCCAGATCCAAGAAAACCATCGGTGAAGAAGTATAATCACACCCGAGGAAAGTAGATCGTCTACCAGTGAGTCGATCCACGTTTCTTCAAAAACAACAGTCACCCTACGAAATATGTGCTTATTTACTTGTTTATTTGAATAGGCAGTTAAAGTTTCTTCAGTTCATCATCTTTTAGCTTTGCATTTTTTTTCCTTGATTAGATATAATCTTTGATTCCAGCATCATAATGGTCACCACCATCGAAGACACCTTATTTACAAAACCTCTATCGATCATGCAGCTGTTTCGTATCATTTTCCCATTCGGCTACGATCAAATCCCTAAAATCACCATCATCCACCGATTGCAGGAACTGCCATCATATAAGATGGTAGAAATACACGGCCGATTGGAGAAGAATGGAAGAAAGGGAGGTGCCCGTGGCGACATTGCTAATGACTGGTATTGAAGAAGAGGTTTAGAAAGAAGCAAGACATTAAAGATAGTACGGTCAAGCGTGAGGCTTTTAATTTGTTCTTATTTTTAAGATTTATAAATGGCAATTTAGACATTTCATACCCCATTATCAGAAAAGGTTAACGAAAGGTTGTGAAAAGGACATTCTTTGTAATTAGTTAAGTTAAAGGACAAAACTTACAATATGTAGTAAACCTAAAGGACAGAATTTGTAATTCATCAATTTGGAAAACCCTAGTCGGACTTTGGTTTTCATACAAGGAACAAATAATATTTTGTGTTTTTTCAATGAACATAAAATCATTATAGAATTAATCAATCTAAGTTAACATCTCGAATGATATGTGTGTTTGATTATAATCGGCACTTTTATTAATTCGACCCACATACAAAAATCCGAACGGGTGTGACCTTGGAGTTGCGGGTTGTCTTCAATCAATGAACTACTTTTGGTTCTAGTTTTGATACAAACCGTTTAACTAAATGGTCATTGCACCATAACTGTTAATGCTCATAAGCTAGAATTATATCAAGAAATTACCTTAGTGATAGAATTAGTCTTTAACTATCTGAATTCGCCCTTTATAATAATAATTTTGTTTCCGTTAATTTTAAGTTTAAGTCATTTTGTCCCTTTTAAAATAGTGTATCTCAGTTAAAACTTTTTTTTGATGTAATTTTATTTATTTTTATTTTAGAGTATAAGAACTTTACTTCCATTCATAATAGTCATAGTGAGTCAAAGTGGGATTTATTTTACTATTTATTTGTTAGATTCAACATCCATTAATACAATGCATTTAACTACTCATATTAAATGAAAAGAAATAATAAATTAACGATGCTACTTAAGCTGTATCACCAATTGTAGATTCCAATCTACATTAGGATAGAGGCTTTAAAACTCAAACGCATATATAATGGTGGCAATAATTTATCTCACAAAACTCTCATATTTGAACTTTGCTTGTCCACAAACAAACTCTCAAGCACTAACGTACCTGACAACAATGAACAAAAAACTAAAATGCTACCCTACCAAATGCAAGCTACAAGACCAAGTGCATATCATGTTCGTAGGTATACAATAACAATAGATTCACACCTAATCAAGAAATATGGAACATGATTTTGAAAAACATGGACTACCTAACTCGACTTCGTGTATCGCAAAGGGTCTAGATATGCATGAAATCATACCCCTCGCATACCTGTTAAACTCGGTTCATTTTTAAATTAGTAAACAATGTCCTAGTCTATATGATATCATTCAATAGTAAACAATAAAAATCTTTTATCATAAGCTTGTATAATAATCAAATTTCCCCCAACTAACATACAATAATGCACAAATAAAGATGATTATAAGGGGTTGTAATGTTGGCTAGGGTTATGGGTAAGGGAAATGGATTTATAAAGTGGCTAACGGCCAACATCCAGACTCAGCTAAGCTTAAGAAGCGAGAAATAAACAAAATTGCAAATTGAAACTTGGTTAGTTTTTACATGAATAAACGGCTTCGTTTTTCAATATATATATTTTTTCATTTTTCTTTCCCCTTTTCTTTTCTTTTCATTTTTTATTCTTTTTAAATGACTAACATTTTTGTTGAAATAGCGAACTATAATGTCACAAGGCCTACGAGTATCAAGCGAAAAAGGCTGAAAAAGTCTAATTGCAACATTGTAAAGGATTTAAAAGAATGTGTAGCATCCGCCAAAATTTTGGTCAAATACGAACATTTAAAAAGTATGGGGACTTAGTTATAATTAAACCAAAGTTCAAGTCCTGGCAAAAAGTGAAAATATGGAAAGATATAAACACCTTATCTTTAAACACGATATCACAATACAAGACAATTCAAACAAGAAAGATCTAAAACTTCAACTTAATAGGCATATCTCGGGCTTGGAAAGAAATAGAATGTGATTTTTGGGATGTTTTGTCTAGGAGAATGTGAAAACGGGACTTAGGGGGACCATAGCTTAGTTGTCCACAGAGGGTGGATATTAACAGAAAGCGACATTAATTGAAAGTTGAAACATGTAGAAATGATAGCGAACGATTACCTATTTTATTAGCGGTCCCCAAAGCCTTAAAAAATAACACAAGTCCAGAAAAGTCCAGAAATCAGCGTGTGTCTCATTACTGATCACCCTCGAGCAATAGCGGTCCATTACTGATAGCCTTAACGGTCCATTAATTATGTTACTCGAATCAGCCTACTATAAATAAGGCCATTGAGATTCCGGTTTCACACTATTCATTTTCTCTCACTCTCGTGTAAACCCAAGCTTCTTCTAGGAGCATTGTTTCGCTGTCAAGAAACCCCACTCTGGTGTCTCGATTAGCGAAAAAATTATGTCTGGTCATTAAAAGTTACAGGCATGCCTATAGCTAGTTACTAAGCATGCCTGAGGTAAGGCCTATGAGTTTATAGGTTTAGAGCATCCACAATAAGGACTCCGAAAAAAAAATCAAATAATCATGTCTACTAGGGATAAGCATTTTCGGTACGGGTACCGAATTCAGTAACGATTTGGTACCGTCGGTACTGAATCGGTACCAAGTTTTGAGTTTTCGGTATCGGTACGGTACAGGTATTTCTTGAATTTTTCCCGTAATACCGGTACCGTACCTGTACCGATACCAACAATTTCCGAATATCGGGATCGGGATTTTCGGGATCGGTACCAGTACCATCCCAATCTCATCCCTAATGTCTACCACCCGTCACGTTATAAAAAAGTCATTCTTAAAAAACACTCAAAACCCACCTAATAAAAATATTAAAACACCCAAAACATTATCACATCATCATCACCTTTTATATTATTTTTTTTTTTTAATTTAAGACCCCCCCAACCCCCCCCCCCCCCCCCCCCCCAAAAAAAACCTGAGCCCACCTTCTGCAAAAGGTATGTGTTTTGTAGTTCTTTTGGAAAAAATCCACCAAAAATTGCTTGCTAAAAACTACACCCACGATAAGAAAAAGTGGATGATGTGAATAAAAACTCCATAAAAATGCCTTATCGGAAATGCTCTTACAATATAGTCAAACCTTGTATGTAGTTCTTATATGCATTATGCTCTAAATATAGTACAACAAAATGTATATATTTTTTTAAAAATCAGTTCGTTCAACAATCATGTGAGGGAGATGGAGATGGGCTTTTATCCAATGGGACACCACTGACGGCCTCGTCTACATGCAAGGAGGTTTCCCATAACGCTGTTTGCCCCTAAAAAGTCCAAGACAGGATGTGGTGTAAGTAAATCTCTAGGTGTAAGTTAAAAATGGTTAATTGAAAAAAATGGATCAAGATTCAATGTTTCTCTTAAAGTGAGTGTCAAATCTTGCTTTTAGACATTTATTTTATTGTTAGGAGTACCTCGTTCTCAAAACATTTTAGAAGTTTTGAAAATTTGGTCATTACCGGTTTAAAAAGTCAGAAATATCAATTATATTTTTTTTGAAAGGCAGAAATATCAAATATGTTTTAAAAAACTTTTTGTTACATAGAAAGGAATCAATATTATATATATTTTTTAATGTACTTCCTTTTCTAGAAACAACAATTAATTTAATTTAGCTTCGTATATTCACACTTCATGCTTCTATTTTGACACTAATAGAAGCATATTGGTCAACATCAAATAAACAAATTTGGAAGCTTTTAGTTTTGTCCCGCGTAGGCCTGTAAACGATCCAAACGTTCGGTGAACTTTTCATGAACTGTTCTGCGGAAAGTTCGTTTGTGTTCGTCTATTTAATAAACGAACGAACACGAACAAAAAAATTTCGTTTAATTAAACGAACGAACATGAACATAAGTTCCGTTCGTTCATTGTTTATTTATGTTCATGAACGCTTGTTTATGTTCGTTTATGTTTGTTTATTTATGTTCGTTTATGTGTTAATAGAAAATAATTAAATAAGTTATCTACTTAAAAAGTTTTGTATTTGTTAATTTGTGTTCATTTATGTTTGTTTGTGTTCATTTATGTTCATTTATCTTTATTGAATTATGTTAAACGAACACAAGTGTTCAATTTTAAATAAACGAACAAAAACTTAAATATTCGTTCGATTAAGCATTCGTTTCCGTTTAAAGTTAAATGAACGAACGCTAACATACCCTTATTCATGTTCGTTCGAATTGTTTACATGCTTTTATTATTCACGTTGATGAATATATCGGTTTCAATTTCTAAGCTTTGCCCATTTTATATGTGTTTGTCTGTGTTCGTGAACACATTCATTTCCTTAATAAACGAACAGGAACATAAAATCTCGTTCGGTAAGTGTTCGTGAACCGTTCTTGAAAAAATTATTTCATTAACGAACGAACATGAACAAGGTCTTGTTCGTGTTCGTTCGGTTGGTTTACAGCCCTAGTCCGGTGGCTTGGACAATACGGTCAATATGGAGCATATTGGGTACATAGGTCGGGTTTGTGCGTGTGATTTGTCATATGTTGTCCCTTGATGTGCATCATATTGGGCAATAAGGTGTATATAGTTTTTTTAGCAATATTATTTTTTAGTTAATATTTGTGTTTATATAACGAATATGTTGATCTGGATCCTTGATATGCATCATATTGAGCAATATGATGCATATAATGTGTCTTTTTTTTATATAATAAATATCAATAGTTTAGTTCGTATAAGAAAGAAGCTGATGCATATCAGCCTTATATGCAACCTTGATATGTATCATATCGGGCAATATGATATGCATATAGTGTATTTTTTTAACAAATATCAACTTTACTTAATATATTGGACATTAGGTCTGGAAAAGGATTTATTATCTGCTGAAATAACTCAATTTGGTGTGACATTCATTAATTTCGGGTCTTGTTTGTATTCGTTTTTGTATTTGTTTATTATGTCAACCGACCCGATTTGTAAACCGAAACTTATGTTATAATCAAAATGATGGATTTATGTTACAATATTGTTTCACACTTGTTGGGTGGTCTTGAAAACATCCTACCTTTATTTTTATTTTTATTTATTTATTTATTTATTTTTATTATTTTTTTTTGTTGTTTTGTGTTTTTGTCTTGATCCATTTTGCATGAAAACTCTTGTGTCTCACACCGATATTTGACCACCAACATTACCCTATATATACACCACCTTTCCTCTTCATTTTCCCTTGCTACAACTCCAAAAAAAAAAAAAAAAAAAAAAAAAAAAAAACTCTCTCAAACATCAAAGATTCAAGGTTATCTTCTTAAGTGTTCTTGAAGGTTTTTAGTCTTTCACCTTAATTAGTTTATGTAGCCTTATTAATACTTGTTTATGGTTGTGCAACATATATATAATATACACCCATTGTTTACTTTTGGTAGTTACTTCTCCGATTCCGGTCGGTGAGGTTTCGAACCTCATAAGGCAAGGCTTCATGGAGGACTTCGTGTCCTTGATATATATACATCTATATAACTTGTTCATACATATTAATCTTGCTTATTTTAGTTTGTTGGTCATGTTTACAAGTTCCATGGTTATGGGTTTTTAAGAGTCTATGCTTCGGTTTAACCGTAAATAGCTCTAAACCGTAAACCGAACTTTGTCACTAGTTTTGTTAAATAATTGTTTAAACATGTTTATTGTTAGATCTAAGTTTCTAAAATCATTTTTACAAATTCTATGGTTATGAGTTTGTAGAATCTTACCTCGGTCTTAACCCGAGACACGATCCGAACCGAAAACCGAACTTTTGTTTAAAGACTTTTTGTTAACTTTTGGTTGTAAAAGTTAAAGTATTTTTTTATTTGTACATTATTATACAAGTTCTTTAGTGGTTGGACATGTGGAAACCAAACCGATTCTTACTCGCTTAAGACACACAAGTGTGTTTTTTTAGCCATCAAGACTTGTATATTTCTTTAAAAATAGTTACAAATTGATTTTTAAATATTTTCTTAAGTACTTGGAAATGTTGGGTCCAACTTGATCTCATAACAAAGTTTGGACCGACAAAACCGAACACTCGCTTAACGTGCGTTGTTAGTTCTAAAACAATGGAACTACATACTTGGTTAAGTCTTATTAAATTTTATTGAGTTATCTCATAACATTCAATATTTTGGAAAGTAGACTTTGGGTTTGACCAATTATCAAGACCCGAACCGATAACCCGAACACTCGATAAAAAAAAACCGTTTTAGTATCTTTATTCCAAAGGGATTTGCATTCTTGCATTTTACCCACATTATTACTTAACATAGGTTGAGTAAATATTAAAGTTAGATACTTTAACCCGGTTTCGAGCAAACTTACATTTTTAAAGGGTTATTATAATAAATTCTTAAATAGTTACATTTTAAACCTTGAACTTTAATTATTTATATTTCTCAACATTTATTTTGTTTAAAGACCTTCAAGACAACCTTTTTAAATTCAAGACTTCTTTTCTTTTTAGGCATTGTGCGTTAAACTCGTCGTTCTGACAAATCTCCAAATTATCATCTTTCAAGTTTACTACTTGAAGGTGAGTACTTCATACCCTATTTTCCATCTTTTATTTTGGGGGTGGCATTTCATACTTATTCAACAAAATGCTTTATATTTGAATCTTAAACCACAAACGTAGTTGTATACTTTACCTAAATAATTGCTCGATTTGGTGTTCTATGCTTATATGCTTATGTGTTTATCGCTTTTGGTTGGTGGAACTATAAAATCCTAGACTATTTGGCATCCCCTTATAGCAAGGTGTCGTTAACGTAATGCAATTAACGATAACTATAAAATCCTAGACTATTTGGCATCCCCTTATAGCTAGGTGTCGCTAATGTGTTTAGCGATATCTATTTATCCAAATTACCACTTTTATTTATCGTTTCGTATGCAAGTTTTATGGCTATCTTTATTATATACTAATATGATTAAACTTATGAATTGCTCACCAACCTTTGTGTTGACAAACTTTATTTTATGAAATGTTGCAGGTTTGCATCTTGGTTGATTTATGATTGTGAAGAAAACGACATCAAATACCTTAGGATATTAGTAAAAATGAACAATATCAAATTTGCCATATTTTGTGATATCTTGTTTATGGTTATTTTATGGATAATTGTTATGTGACATTTTCGATGTTGTGAAATGAAATGAGTTTATTAAATACTGTCACTTTAATTAGTGTCATGTGCTTATGGACAATCGTTACACCTCGGCATGTTCCGCCGCCTTTGGTCGGGGTGTGACATTTGGTCCTCGTATTCGTCGTACCAACCTGTTGCGGCATCGCTTTGTTTGCATCCAAAGAGGGTCCGGTAAAGGCAATATAAGAGTCTGGAACAACCAACTCGTTAAAATGTTCGTCGAAAAGATAGTTAGCGTTCCACCACGACGTTATGATAAAGTTTGAGAATGAATAGTATGAGCTGGTGATATTTCAGTTATATAAATGCTTAATATGCTCAATAGTGACAAATATGAAACAAATAAGAGGAAAATACAATAGATTTGACTTGTAGGACCCAATGACAATTAGACCTGGCATGTGGGACCCACCTATTATGCAAAAAGTGTCTCCTTGTACTCTCCATATTGCCCAGTATAGCGCATATAAGTCCTAGGTTGTCTCCCATTGGCAAACACAGAGTGCCAAATATACTCCATATTGGACAATATGTAGCATATTATGAGGTGTCAAATAGACAGAAGGTGTACCAGTATCACGACCCTTCATTTAATATAAAAACTATTGATATTAAGATTTTAGGGTATATTAATTTTAACTAATCTCAATTATCACCTTTTGATTGTTGTTGGTCATAACTAATGAAATGGCTGGTGACAGTCTCATCTTTTAACGTGTTTGCTTCCAATGATCCACTACTAACGGAAGTGTAACTCCGTTAAGCCCCGTTCGCCGGAAAAAAGTTTTTTGCTAGAAAACTTAACCTGAACACTAACACCACCACTGACCACCACACTCTGAACACAACCACCGGCAGTAGTTTTAAGGTTAAGACGACCTCAATAATTTGGGCTATTACTGTAGCATTCATTAATTTACAAAACCCGTTTTTGAAACCATAACCATTTTGATGTTTAATGAAATTGGTCTGTTATTTATTGTGCGTTGCCTTTGCAACCCCGTGATCATTTTTATATAATTTTATTTAAAAATCAACGATCTTGATTTTTTATTCATGGACTTTTTCCATGCAAATCACTAGAATTATTCTTATATATTATTATTATTACTACCATCTTTTCATATGTTTTATTTAACTAATAAGAACCCAATAAATAATTTAATTAAATAAAATTTATTGAAAGAGTTAAACACCTTTAAAACCTGATAAACCATTTTAATTTTTGTTTTTTATTTATTAAACATGATTAAATTCCATAAATTCTATAAACATAATAACTCTACAATTCACTATAAAAAGAGGACTAATCTACCATCATATTCACACCTCAAAATATTCTTTTCTTAAGCTTGATAGCACTAACAAGTAAGTTTTATGATTTTATGTATTTTATAGCTTTTATTTTGATTTCACCTTGAATGTTCATAGTTGTTCATAAATTGTTCGTCATGATCATGGATATCCAAGATAAACACTTTGATTTTCTAAATATTTGATCAAACCTAGTTATTTTGCAAGAAAAAACATAAATATTTTGCTAAATCTTATGATCCATTGATCATCATAAACTTATGAACTTTCTTTTAAATAAGATGACTTACAAAAATATTGTTTTATTTAAATATTTCTTGATATCTCTAAATAATTAATTGAATAAATTAATTATTGTTATTTTTGTTCAACATAAATTAATATGTATAATTTCTTTAAAATATTTAATGTAAAAACCTTTAAATTAATTAATTAGTAAATTAATTTGTTATTTTACTAAAAAACGAAACTTTTAATCTTAAATTGTTTTTAATCTTGTTATTTAAGCTTATATTTATAAGTTATAATTATTCATTTACAAATCATTCTTCAAGTAATAAATATCAAATAATTTATATAAACTTTAATTCATGTTAGTTAAACTCATTTTAAATAAAAAAATCCCTATGTCTTGATTTATCATAGTTTCCTTTATATTTAGACTTGTTGTTAAAATCTATCATACGTATTTACAAGTTTAGGATAATCAACCATGATTCTCCGTCTCGTTCGTCGACTCGTTCAAACTATCGTCCTCATCATGAGTTTTTCATAACTCATTTTTAACTTTTAACATTTTCGGGGTGTAACACGTTACCATGCTTTCTCTTTATTTCATGATCAGTGTTTACAAACCGATTCGTAATTATGTCATTCATGTTAATAATATTCTTTCATATTGTTTATGATTACTATAAGTGTATAATGTGCAATGTGTTTATCGCTTTATGGTTGGTACAGCAAACATCAAACATCAACGCGGGAGGGTCTGACGGGACGTACCTGAGCTACCTATCCTTCAACTTCGATTTTCGGGAATGGTGGTATCGTTATCCTTCCCCTAGGTTGGGGCGTTATTTTGTTGCATTTCATTTACTTTATGTTTAAATATATTGCATTTGTGACAAGTGAATCGACAAACGTTTTACACACACACGCGCAAAATCTATGAAAGCTCACCAACATGTGTTGTTGACAAAAGTATATTATTTTAAACGTATTGCGGGTTGAATTAAATGACGTGCTAAGGATGAAGATCATTAGTCAACCTTAGGATATTTTAAATAAAAATAATATTTGTTTTATTACGATGTGTTGGTATTTGTCTTATTATCATACTATTTGTATATTTGCGAATTTATGAAATAAAATAATTATATTCATTATAATAGTGTTACGAGCTTATTATTGACTTGTACATTGCACCCGGGTGTATTCCGTTAAAACCGAGGTGCTAAAGTTACTAAAAAAAGTTTATAAAGGTCCGATCTAAAGTTACAAATGCGGCTGGGACTGAAAAGTTGAATAATCTGGCGAAAAAGGAGTTTTTTGGCGGAAAACGTTTTTCAAGTGAGCACCACCTAAGGTTCCAGCGACCTCAATAATTGGGGTTTTTACTAAAAAAAAAGAGGGTTCCTAAAGATCAAATCTAAGGTTTCAAAGAGTTTTGGGATGAAAAAGGTTGAGTAATTTCTCGATGAAAAAGAAGTTTTATGGCGACCGCATACCAACAGGGTTACGCTTCCATTAGTCATAGATCGCTGGAAACAAACAAACATGCCATTTCATTAGTTGTTACCACTAGCAGTCGAAAAGTGATAGTTAGGATTATTTAAAACTAATATACCAAATTTTAATGTTAATGAAAAAAATAAATAAATTAAATTATTAGCTTCTAGAATACTTTTTGTTATGTTTTTTAACAATAAATTAAATCAATATATATATTCTGAAAATTTAATTTGTCACATGATGAAGTCTATGCATATTTAGCAATAATTGGTTAGTCGTATAACCACAGTTCTTCTAGGGTACGATGTGACTTTATACCGTGAAACAATCATCGCCCACATATATATTCAAACTTAGGGTACGAATAAAATATATAGTACTGTCAAAATCATTATAGAATCCTTGTAGATCGTTCAACTATAGAAGACAAAAGATATAATTTTATAATTTCATTTACTTCTACATACCGAAGGTTCCATGATAAACTTTCTCATAAAAGAATGACTATTAATTATTAATATATGTTCATTGTAGTGCATATAAACAAAGAAAAATTATATTTGAAAATATATACTTATCTAAGGTCAAACCCAGTATACAAGACATTGATCCTGTCGAGCAACTTGATGTTATTATTAGGGTGTTTAAAGTCGGATATCCAGTCTTTTAGATAACCAAACTTCAGATATCCGGACCTTTTAGATATAGGATTTGTTGGAAAATTTTTGTGAAAAAAAAATATATATGTTTAAACTTTGAATTATTTTATTCAAGGTTGTTAGTTAATTAATCAAAGCCATTAAAATTTTCTTTAATTTGGTCAAAAAATTAAAGTTTTGGTTAATGGTTCCTTTAATTTGATCAAAAAATTAAAGTTTTGGTTAATAGCGGTTGAATGGTTTCAACTTTCTACTAGTATAAATACCAAGGTTAGCTCCTTGGTTGTAGACACACAAAAAACACAAAATTAACACATTCTCTCTTATGTTTTCTCCAACTTTCTCCTTAAAAAAATTCCAACATTCTTGATCATCTTCATCATTTTCTTTAAGGTACTATTCGGGAGCTAGAGCCCTCCCCGACAGTACATATTGCTTAGGCCGTTGTACCCTGGGAAACAAAACAGGGAAAGACCCGGAATTTGTTTTAAGGGCCCCATGTAAAACACGATCCTCAGCCACAACCACGACACCATTCTTCTTCTACACCTTTCTTGCATTATTTTATTTCAATTGAATTGTCATTTTGATTTTTTTCCGGTTTAATTCGTATTGTAATTTACTTGCTTTCCTAGATAGGTTTGATTCCTTGTATTGTAATCATTATTTAAAAGTGTTTTATTTTTATACACGAACGGTTTCCTACAATCTTAAAACCAATTTTTTAAAAATCACCGTTCATGTATTCAAAACATTCTCGTGTGACTCAAACTAGTTTTGTTTCACGCGATTGTGTTTTTGAAAAACATTTTTTTTCCGTTTCTATTCAAATGAGCGACTTTGTAGAAACGGAAACCGGTTACAATTCGGATTTTTTAACGCTAAACTCTTGGAAAAACCCATTTGGTCCCTTCAAAGTTGGACTTAGAACATCTTCGGTGGGTTAATTCGAGAGTTCGGATTAAAAAGTTTTGCGTAACTTTAATTTAGTAGGAGTGACCACTATTAATATTTCCGAAAAACTAACTTAGCATAGTTTATTTTTCAGAAAAAATGGCATCACCGTCATCAAGCAAGGTTACCGGTACGCCTTTGTCCGTTATGATAGGAGCGACTACCATGGTTAATCACGCTGAAAAACTCAAGAAGTTCTCGGGCTTGCACTTTAAACGGTGGCAACAGAAGATGTTTTTCTATTTGACCACCGTGAACCTTGTGAGGTTCTTGACAGAATCCGATCCCCTAGCCACTAACGCGGAGGGGGAGACCGACGCTCAAACTTTGAGTGCGGTAGATGCGTGGAAGCATTCGGAATTCTTATGTCGAAACTATGTGTTAAACGGTTTAGTTGACGCATTGTATAACGTGTACTCTTCAATAAAGTCTGCCAAAGAATTATGGGAGTCTTTAGACAAAAAGTACAAAACGGAGGATGCGGAAACAAAGAAATTTGTTCCCGTTTCTTGGACTATAAAATGGTTGACTCTAAGACTGTAATTATTTAAGTCCAAGAGTTGCAAGTTATACTTCACGACATCTTTGCTGAGGGAATGACACTTAATGAGACATTTCAAGTGGCAGCGATGATTGAAAAATTGCCTCTTAGTTGGGTTGAGTTTAAGAATTATCTTAAACACAAGCGAAAGGAGATGAGCATTGATGATCTTTTTGTTCTACTTCGGATAGAAGAAGACAATAAGAGAGCTAAAAAAACTAGCCTATTGGATGTTTCCGCCAAAGCTAACTTAGTCGAGTACGGTCAATCCTTCAAAGGGGGCAACAAGCGCAAAGGCAAAGGTAACAAAGGGAAAGCGAAAGTGGACCTTGGTGTGAAGAAAGGGGCTGTGAAAAAGAAGCCTCCACCTTTCCAAGGACCATGTTACAACTGTAACGAGATGGGGCACCAGGTGAACCAGTGTAAGAAACCGAAGCGCGAGCGCGCGCATTTGGTGGACGAGGATGGCACTCCTCTCGTGGCGATGATTACCAAGGAAGCGCTTTCATCTAGGAAGTCAACGTTGTGGGAGACGCTCCCAAAGGGTGGTACGTTGACACCGGAGCAACCCGCCATGTTTGCGGCGAAAAACAACTCTTTAAGAATTTCAAAGAGGCGACGGGTGACCAGAAGCTTTACATGGAGAATAAAGCGACTACGGACATCATGGGGGAAGGCGATGTGGTCTTGAAGTGGACTTCTGGCAAGGAGCTCACGTTGACCAAAGTTCTCTATGTTCCTGAGATTCGCAAGAATCTTGTCTCGAGATGGATGCTCAACAAACACGGATTTCGCTTGGTGAATGGATCGGATAAATTTATTTTATCGAAAAATGGAATGTTTTTCGGCAAGGGTTATGCCGACAATGCTATGTTCAAATCAAGGTTGTAAAAATCGTTAGGCGGTCCTAGGCGGTCGACTGGGGAGTCGCGAGTACTAGGGAGTAGTCGGGGATTACTCGGAAAATACCTAAGGAGTACTCGGTCAAGGCGGGGAGTACTCAATCTAGGCGGGGAGTACTTGGCCGCCTAGTCGGGAGTTTTACAACATTGGTTCAAATTGAATGTAATTGTTGTCAAAAATTCTATGAATAAAATTGCAACTTCTATTTATATGATTGAGTCGTCAAATTTTCATTCTTGTGTTTAGCATGGTAGACTAGGACATGTAAATTTTAATTCAATTCGACGTTTAATTAAATTAAATAGCATTCCATGTTTTAAAATCGATTTAAAATATAAATGCGAAACATGTGTTGAATCCAAACTAACGAGAAAGCCTTTCAAATCAGTTCAACGAATAACCGAACCCCTTGATTTAATCCACACCGATGTGTGCGATTTAAAAGCCACTCCCACAAGAGATGGAAATAAGTATTTCATCACGTTCATTGATGATAGTACTCGGTATTGCTATGTATACTTGCTTAAAAGTAAGGATAAAGCAATAGACAAGTTTATCTTGTATAAAGATAAGGTTGAAAATCAACAAAAACGGATAATAAAAACTTTGCGAAGTGATAGGGGTAGTGAATATGTTTTACCATTTGCGGAAATATGCGCAAAAAGTGGCATAATACATGAGTGTACCCCACCTTATTCTCCACAATCAAATGGCATTGCGGAACGAAAGAACCGTACATTAAAAGAGATGATAAATGCCATGTTGATTAGCTCGGGCGTGAGCTATGACTTGTGGGGGGGGGGGGGGGGGCTATTCACTCGGCCAATTATATCTTGAATAAGATACCACGTAAGAAAATGGACGCGACTCCGTATGAGTTATGGAAGGGAAAAAAACCTTCATACAAATACATTCGAGTGTGGGGGTGCCTTGCCAAGGTGACGGTTCTGCCACCAAAGGCACTAACGATAAGACCTAAAACCGTGGATTGTATATTCATTGGATATGCACACCATAGTAATATGCATAGGTTTATTGTTGAGTGGAGGACCAACGATTTTTTCAAAAATGTGTTTCCCTGTTTAAGGAAAACACATTCGAGTTCATCAAGAGCGGTTGATGAAGCAAGTACATCAAGAGCGATTGATGATACTGTTCATGATGAGAGACATGAACGACCCAAAATTGAGGAAGGTGAACTTAGACGAAGCAAAAGACCAGGGATTGAAAAATCCTTCGGTCCTGATTTCGTGTGCTACATGGTTGAGGGTGAGCCCAATACCTACCGCGAGGCAGTTACATCCGCGGAATCACCTCAATGGAAAGAAGCAATTAAGAACGAGATAGGTTCTATATTGCAAAATCATACTTGGGAGTTAGTAGATCTTCCGCCGGGTTGTAAAGCCCTTGGATATCGTTGGATATTCAAAAGGAATATGAAAGCCAATGAAAGTATTGATAAATACAAGGCAAGGTTAGTGATCAAAGGGTATAGACAAAAAGAAGGTCTAGACTATTTTGATACTTACTCGCCGGTCACGCGAATAACCTCAATAAGGTTGGTTCTTGCAATCGCGGCTTTACGAAATTTGGAAATTCACCAAATGGATGTAAAAACCGCATTTCTAAATGGCGATTTAGATGAGGAGATTTACATGGAGCAACCCGAGGGTCTCTTCTTCCCAGGGAAAGAGGGCAAAGTATGTAAACTAGTCAAATCATTGTATGGTTTGAAGCAAGCTCCAAAACAATGGCACTTAAAGTTTGATCATGTCATGCTTGACAATGGTTTCAAAATAAACGAGTGTGACAAATGTGTCTATGTGAAGGACACGCTAGGAGGTTATGTGATTTTATGTCTTATGTAGATGATATGCTTATCATTGGGAGTAATGATACTATTATTAAATCTATAAAAGATATGTTGAAAGCGAGATTTGACATGAAAGACTTGGGTCTCGCGGACGTGATTCTTGGGGTTCAAATTACTAGGACCCAAAATAGTCTTATCTTGAGTCAATCTCACTATGTGGATAAAATTTTTGAGAAATTCAATAAGGATGACACACGTGTCGCGTCAACTCCAATTGATACGACCCACCATCTATCTAAAAATAGAGGCGAGGGTGTTGCTCGGTTAGAGTACTCAAGAATTATTGGTAGTCTAATGTATCTTATGACATGTACTTTACCCGATCTAGCTTATGCCTTGAGTAGGCTAATTAGATATACTAGTAATCCGAGCGTGGAACATTGGAAAAGTATAACACGGGTTCTAAGGTACTTAAGATTCACAAGAGACTATGGACTCCATTATAATCAAGATCCAGCTGTGATCGAAGGATACAGTGATGCAAATTGGATTTCGGATATAAAAGATTCTAAATCAACAAGTGGATATGTATTTACACTTGGTGATGCAGCTATTGCTTGGAAGTCTTCTAAGCAAACGGTTATAGCTAGATCCATGATGGAATCGGAGTTTATCGCCTTGGATAAATGTGGTGAAGAGGCGGAATGGCTACGTCAATTTATGGAAGATATTCCAGTATGGCCAAAGCCTTTGTCAGCTATTTGCATACATTGTGACAGTCAATCAGCGATTAGTAGAGCCCATAGCGTGATGTACAACGGCAAATCAAGGCATATTCGACGTAGACATAACACGGTACGACAACTACTCACAACGGGTGTTATCACGATTGACTATGTGAAGTCAAAAGATAACATTGCAGACCCGTTAACAAAAGGCTTAAGCAAAGAGTTAGTTAACAAGTCGTCAAAAGGAATGGGACTAAAGCCCATGGGAAAAGGGGACATGAGGGAAACCTAACCTTGTTAACTGGAGATCCCAAGATCTAGGTTCAATATGACAACTTAATCATGAAACCAAGGGTGGTCACTGTGGGGGAGTACCCCAAACCAAACTAAAGGGCGTTGCGTGCACGCGCGTCCTAGTCCATTCCAATCGGTGACACATGTTGTAAGGATAAGCATAATAAAGGTTAATGATTTGTGGAAATCAACAAACCTATTGCGTTTATGATTCGAGCGAGAATCACCCATGTGAGAGAGAACTAGGGTCGGTTCGATTGGATTTTGGGGCAAAAATCCTAGAGCTCTCGCAGAACCAGGCTAGTGTTCCAGGACCATAATAGGACACGACAGTGAGGGGTTGGCCAGACCAGGGAGAGTGTTGTGTGAAGTTTATTGTCATCTGCATAAATGGGGGTATGTTCAAAGACATCGTGTCTACACACCGCTAGGAGACTAAGTATGCTTTACAAAGGAATGTTCAAAAGGTAACACCTACCTATCCTGCAATGCTCAACCGTTGAATTGAATCTAAGAAACTTGGATGTATGGATTGATCTCAATGTGAAAATGAATAAGTTTTGTTTTCACATGTGGGGGATGTTGGAAAATATGTGGAAATGAATAAGTTTTATTTTCACATGTGGGGGATTGTTGGAAAATTTTTGTGAAAAAAAATATATGTTTAAACTTTGAATTATTTTATTCAAGGTTGTTAGTCAATTAGTCAAAGCCATTAAAATGTTCTTTAATTTGGTCAAAAAATTAAAGTTTTGGTTAAGGGTTCCTTTAATTTGGTCAAAAAATTAAAGTTTTGGTTAATAATGGTTGAATGGTTTCAACTTTCTACTAGTATAAATACCAAGGTTAGCTCCTTGGTTGTAGACACACAAAAAACACAAAATTAACACATTCTCTCTTGTGTTTTCTCCAACTTTTCTCATTAAAAAATTCCAACATTCTTGATCATCTTAATCATTTTCTTTAAGGTACTATTCGGGTGCTAGAGCCCACCCCGGCAGTACATATTGCTTAGGCCGTTGTACCCTGGGAAATAAAACGGGGAGAGACCCGGAATTTGTTTTAAGGGCCCCGTGTAAAACAAGATCCTCGGCCACGTCCACGACACCATTCTTCTTCTACACCTTTCTTGCATTATTTTATTTCAATTGTTTTTGATTTTTTCCGGTGTAATTCGTATTGTAATTTACTTGCTTTCTTAGATATGTTTGGTTCCTTGTATTGTAATCATTTTATTAAAAGTGTTTTATTTTTATACGCGAACGGTTTCCTACAGGATTTCACTATCCGAAGTTCGGATATCTCAAATTCCGGATCTTTGATTGGATAGTGAATCAGATGCCCAAAAACGTGGAAAAAATAATTATAAAAAAAATAAAGAACTATTTTTAAAAATATTTCGAATATCCGAAATATCCAAAAAGTTATCCGAAATTTCCGAAAATTATCCTAAATATACGAAACATTATCCGAAATGCCTGACAAATTATCCAAAAAGTATCCAAAATATTCGAAACATAAAAAAAGTATCCTAAATTTATAAATAATATTTATTATTTAATAATTTAGAAATATTTTCGCTAGTTTGGATATTCGAACTATCAGGAAAAAGCACTATCCGAATCCGAATATTCGGATATCCGAATCTCGGATAATTCGGATTTCTATTTTTGGACATGGATTCAGATTCGGATTTATTTTGAACACCCTAGTTAATATAGCGCCAAATGAGAAATTTATGTTGATCACTACATTTTCTCTTTTCCTTTCAATTAATTAATACATTTTTGTATCTTTATCAATATATTTTCTCTCTCCTTCATTCCAAATCACTTTTAAAATATATAAAAATTTATATTGTGCTACAAAAACTTTTAAAATATACAGAAAAATCACTACAATTTCTATCTTTTACACTCACAACACCCTAAACCACTCCCTATATTATAAAAGCATCTCTCACAAAATATAGTCGATGGATTGTGAATGCTCTTATACTTGAAGAAAAAATATGCAGATAAGATGTTCATTATTTTGCACAATATATGAACGAACCTTGGTATCACTACAAAGAGCAGACTCTTTAGCGGCGACAAGATAAATCATATTGATAATGACTTTTTAAACAGTTTTTCCAAGGATTCATTCCATAATTATACCCCTAGTTGTCACTTCAGAAGTTATTAGTGGCGACATGTCGCCACTTAGGGGTGTTCAAAACCGGATATCCGAAGTTTCGGATATCCGAACTTCGGATATCTGGTCCTTTCGGATAGTGGATTTCACTATCCAAAATTCCGGATATCCGAAATTCGGATATCCGAAATTTCGGATATCCGATCGGACAGTGATTCGGATATCCGAAAATCCTAAAAAAAAACTATTTAAAATTTAAGTTAAAACTTTTCAAGAATTAAGTCTTCCAATACAACAAACTAAACATAAATTGTTCAAAATACAAACAAAACAATCTATAACTGAAAATCTAAAATACCATATAACAATATGTAATCTAACAAGCTTTGAACAAATATGTAACTAACATTAACAATCTAACAAACTAACAGCAATTGAGATCTGGATCGACGTGATAAGAGGGCTGTGGGCAGCAACAATCATTAGACAACGGTGGACGGTTGGAATGATGTGAGAAGAGGACTGAGGTCGGTGACGCCGGAGTTGGTGGCTGGTGACAGGCTGGTGGTGGTGACTAATGAGTGGTGGTACTAGACTGCGATATATAGAGAGTGAGAGCACAGAGATGAATGGGGGCGTTTAGAATTAGGAATTAGGGTTTGGAAGTTTCATATCTTCTTAATATATTACTTGTTGAGTTGTTGCATATATAAAATAAAACTAAAAAAATATTATATTAAATATATCGGATGGTTCGGATATCCGAAATATTCGAAAATTCCCAGATTTGCTATCCGAATCCGAATTTTTGGATATCCGGGATTCGGATATCCGAAATTTCGGATAGTTCGGATTCGGATTTTCGGATATTTCGGATTTGGATTCTTTTGAATACCCCTATCGCCACTAATACTTTGGTGTTATTGCTCTGTGGTCGCTACTAATGGGAGACGGATTTTCATATTTTTAACGCAACAAAACACGGTTATTAAGCAACTGAACTCAAAAATGAAAAAAAAACACGCTTAATTTTTCATTAAAATAAGATAAATTACATGATTTCTACATAATTTGCACATAAAATTAGACGAGGTGGTGGAGCTTGACAACAATAGAACAACATCTAAAGTTTCAGCAATGTGTTGGTGGATGGTGGCTGAAATTTCAAGTGGTTGGATCCTGAAACCAGTGAATCAGAGGTGGCTAGAGTTTGGATCCTGACAGTCTTGACATAGCTTGGATGTTGACAGTGGCATGTGGCGGCTGATAGTGGCAAATCATGGTCTTGACAGTGGTGGATGAAGGCGGTGGTGGTTAAGGGAGGCGGGGGGCGACAAGTTGGACCCGCCTCCTTAATAATATCCAACACTTTAGCTACCTCTACTGAATTTCCAATGGCAGTTCCATCATCAAGATACCAAGCATGAAAAAGAAGCTAATTGTCTCGAATTTGATTGTTTGTTTATTGTTTTTACATAAATTTGGTTAGTTTATTAGTTATTTGCCTAATTATGTGATTATTTGATAGATTTTGAATATTATTATAATTTATGTTAGCTAGCGTGTGCAATATTAGTTTAAACCTAGGTCCTTTGCTTGTATTAGGCTAAAACTCAAAAGTAGTTTTCTGTTATGTGACCTCATCAGACATGCTAATTGTTCCGACCTGCATGAAAATAGTTTCTCCTTCCCCCGATGCTAACTGTTCTACCGATTCTAGCTACTAATTATATAGCTACTATTTGCTCAAAATAAAAAGTCTTATACGGTTAGAAAAATTATATTATACAATATGAAGAGAGTTCAAATAAAAGTAAATAGTTTCATAAGAATGATAAGAACATAAAATTTGAAGTTAGGAAACGACGTGAGGCTATTTAGGAAACTATGTAGCCTAAATTCTAGATACTATGAAACAATTTGGTATTTAAAAAAAAATTTAATCTAAACCACTAGATTCTAGAAGTGCTTAGATTTATTCTTACTTTTCCTAAAAAAACTATCTTTTTTCACCCCTATACAATATTACATAACAACTAAAAAACAGTTTGAAAATAACAAACACTTACAAGGATTACGTACCGGACATTTTTCATAGCAGATGGAACATTGTATTGTTCCATTAATTAATTATACCCATGCATGCTTGCAAAATCAAAGGTGAGATAAATTTAAAAAATACGGAAAGAAGCAAGTTCTTGTAGGCGATGTAACGAGGGAATCAATTCCAGATGGCATGACTTTTGTATCACGTGTCACTACTGAGTAGACAACAGGAGTCAAGCCTCCATGAGTATACTACAGACTCTTTTAATTATCAATTCTGTGTTTTATACTACAAAACAGAAATATTCCCCAAAAAGCTGTTAAATGTTAAATAAAGTAGTGTTTCTTTTCCAAAATGCTACATTATTATTATTATTATCACATCAACATCTTGAATTCAACGGTTTCTTGGTTACTTGAAAAATTATATGCATGCTTATATGTATGGGGGAAAGTTAACGTACAAATGAAATTAACGTGCTAATTATGAGAATCAAGTAGATTACATAATTACTCTACTTGATTCTCACAATTAACACGTTAATTTCATTTGTATTTAATACAAACTATATATATATATATGTTGTTTTTTATTTGTCAAAAAGAAGAAATATGTTTCTGTATTTTGTAACATTTTTTAAAATCTTACAGGGAACTAACACTGACATATTAAAGTCATGGAACTGCCTTCATCTTGGCAACAGGAACTGGTAAGTAAAAGCTGAATATTTTACATAGTTAAAGTTTAATATTAGGCTTATATTTTTTATAATTTGTTTGTTGAATCCATGTTTTTAGGAAATGCAAGATCAAGGGTTCATGAATCATTATCAAATGAGCAACCCTTATATTCATCCCATAATGGATCAGGAGCTCAGTGTTGATTCATTTTCGTCGGATATTTACACAGAAGCCCCGCCTTTTATCGATCAATCTTTTCATACTCGTATTACCAAGAAAATTTCTCAAACTGAAAACCCTAAGCCAAAGCTAGTATCCAATACTCCTAGCACTTTCACTATATCTTATGGAGATGTAAAGCCTAAAGATGAGTTTCTTTCAATTTGTGATTGGTATGGTTCCACGGAATATGGTATGAATAATGTTCGGACCACAGTCAAGAATCCGATTCAGGTTCAAGATCATGTGTTGGCTGAGAGGAAGAGAAGAGAAAAATTGGCTCAACTGTTTGTTTCTTTGTCTGAGCTCCTTCCAAACCTGAAAAAGGTACCAATGCCAACTTCCTAGCGTAAACCAAATGAATTAGTAACTAAGTTATTATATTGATCGTACTTAAATATATTTTAGCTAGATATAGTTTAATAGTACTAATGATCTAGCATAAACCAAATAAAATACGAACAACCATTTCGAGTGTAGCAGACGGTCATCTATTGTGTCTAAAAACGGTTGTCCAAGAAAATTTTCAAACCACTGTTTGGATTGTACGTCATGCGGTCATGGACAACCGTCTTGTATTTTAGGCAGATGACCATCTGCATTCTAGGAAGACGGCCGTCTGGGATTCTAGGCAGATGACCGTCTCATACTAATATCGTTGGACCGCAGTCTGTTACTATGGGATGGCTGTCCAGTGCGGGTATATATAATTGATCCCTTTGTTGATATTATTACTATCCCTTTGGTGGTAGGTTGATAAAGCTACTGTCTTAGAAGATGCAGCTAATTACATCCAAGAACTTCAAAATCGTGTCAGCGAACTCGAGGGTTTATCCATAGTAAAGAAAAAGAATATCCAAGAATCAGTTATAACCGGGAAGAGATCAAGGCTTAGTAGCAGTGATGATGATGGATCCTCTTCTAATGAAGCTAAATTTGAAGCGAGTAGTCGCATGCGCAATACAGAGATTGAATTGAGAACGTCCGGATGCAGTCTACTTATCGAAATCTACAGCCGAAAAAACTGCAAATCATTAGTGAAAGTGCTGAGTGAGCTCCAAAAGTTTGGTTTATCTATTATCAGTTACAACACCATGCCGTTTACTGACACCACTCTTATTGTCACCATTGTTGCTCAGGTTAAAATCCTATATTGTTGATTTCATCATCATGAAATGGGATTTATTTATTTTTTATTTTTTTTATTTATTTGCATGGAACAGCCTAATTTATATGAATGCCATATTTTTTTGATTTCTTATTAGAAAGATAAAATACTTTTATGGTTCTGAGTTATTTTCAATTGGTTTTTGCAGAAGAATGATGACCTCATAATGCCATTGGAGGATGTTGTGAAGAATCTGCAACCTGTTGTTTGAACCTATAAGGGAAAATCAATTAGAAGGTCACTATATTCATCCATCCATTTTCTATTTGTTTAACAATGTTTATTATCTATTGTGGTTATTGTTATTTTAGGTATCATTTATTTTTAATTTTTTTGTTAGAAATTAATCTATTCTAGTTTGGATAATAAGAAGTTATTGGCGGTCTATCATTATCATTAGTTAGTTCTTATATGCAAAAAGATCTAAAAGAATTTAAAAAGAAAAACAAAATTATTTATTCCTTAAGAACAACGAGGCTCTGATACCACTAAATAATACAAAATAACTAAATTAGATGGATTGTTAATTTTTATTTTCTTTTTGTGTATTGAATAACTGGAAAATAAAAGATTTTTTATAAGTAGTATTATGATATAAAGGGTATCTTACAATTCTAATAAAAGAAAATATTAAAGCTTATATGTCAAGCCCACATTTCACATAATTTCTAATCTCTCATCTCATTCATTCTAGCTTTTCATGGGTCAAAACCATTTTGTCAAATGGGTTATAACATAGTGTGGATTATATTCATTATTGAATCAAGTGTCATTTTCATACCTAAGGTTTGACCAACTACAAAACTTTAGTACATTTTTTTAAAATTTTTGCAAATCAACACAAGGTGTTTCCAAAATCATGCTATTTTATTACTTTTCGTTAGCCCTGTTTGTTTTTTCCATTAAGTCTACATTAAATTAATTCACATGTATTTTGAGAATCACAACTGAAATAACAGACCTTATTTATCTCTATCATTTGACAAAACCCGTGTAATATACGGGTTCAAAAGCTAGTATAATAATATAGCTAAACAACCAATGATAAAACTAACCAGCTAAAGATATCGAATAAACGTTAATACCTACCCTAATATTCAAACTACATATCAAATAATGACCAACGAAAAGAAAAGTTAAAGATAAATGATAAATCAAATAATGGCATATGACATGGATCCAATAGAAATCAAGAACCGATTAGCAAGGAGAGAATAATCAGCAGACACAAAGTATATCTAATCAATCTAAACTTGCTTACTGATAAATCCTAGCATTATTGAATAGTTCAAAATCTTAGTGTTAACCATAAACTAGAAAAGCTAGTAAAGCGAACAATAAATAGATAAAAATCAAACTTAATTTTTTTCATCTTGATTCTCAGCGCTATCCATCTGTCATGTCAATCCTGGCCTGGCCTAGTTGTGTCGGTTGGGCTTGATTTTGGGTCGGGTTCTGGATCAAGATGGGTATTAATATATAATAAACTCGGTTAACACTAATTTCCTCTCGAACAGATGAATGTGAGCAAACCATTGATACAGGCTAATTCGTGATCCAATTTGTAACTAAGTTAAGTGGTCATTTTGTAAACATGTATAGTTTGAACTGATTAGGAGACTACGGCTCGATTCATTCAATTAACGTGTTTATCTTTAAATATCGGTATGCATGTAGCCAATTATTTGGTCACAAAATTCAATTCAAAAATTGAATAAACATTTATATGAAGATGAGCAATTCAATCTGATTTCTATTGTAGGCTTTCTCCCATTCTTCAAGGAAGTTAACCCTAATGGGTCTAATGTATTGGGCTATGGTCCATCTAGAGGTATCTCTACAACAATCATGAAGAAAATTGTTTTTCAAAAGGTTTGTTTGGTTGTCAGCAATGTGTATTGAGTTGAAATTATTCATTCTGGGTGTTCAATGATATAATATTCTAAGAATTGGTGTTGGTGTTGGTGTTAGCCAATTTTTTAATAGGTTGGATCAATCGACTAAAAAAATAGGATGGGTGGATTTTCAAAGTTGTTGAACGTCAAAAAGAGAGAATGGAGAAAAAAAAGCATCAATTAGTTGATTTCTACTAATTACTCTCAATTAGTATGAACTTTTTTTGACGAGAAATCTGAACATCACAGAATAATAATAATAATAATAATAATAATAATAATAATAATAATAATAATAATAAAGAAAAAAGATGAGAGGGTTATAAGGATCAAAAGAAAGCAAGACTACAATCATTTTTAGTTTTAAATGTTGTTGAAGTCACAATTTGGGAGAGGTTTATAGAAGATTGAGAGAAGAAAGTCGAGTGAGGCAAGTTGCGAGAAGCAAGTTTAAGTGAAGCAAGATCGTGTGAAGCAAGTCGTGTGAGGAGATCAAAGCCAAAGCAAATCAAGTAGTGTGAAGCATATCAAACCGTTTGAAACAAATCAAGTCGTGTCATGAAGCAAATCAAGTCATTTGTGAATTAAATCAAATCAAGTCATATGAAGCAAAATCAATAAGAACTGTGTGGGACACTAAACATGGAACAAGAAGAACTAAAGAAGATTTAAACCTAACTGGGTAAAAGAAATAAGGGGTGAATGTTGGCGTTAATAAATCTTGATTGATGGTTTGGGTCATACGCATTCTCCAAAATAAAGTTTATTGTCAAATATATGATTATTAGAAAGTCTAGTTTATGTCAAAGATGTATTTGTAAATAAGTTAAGGGGTAATTTTGTAAACGAGAGTGTTTATCGTTTTACCTCTTGATTTAATAATGAAAACTAACGAAGCTACCGATTTGGACGAAATTGGCAACAACTGAAAAACCTGAAGGACACATTTGCAAAAAACAAACTATTTTGACGAAAATCATAATAATGACCAAACCTCATAGACAATTTTGACACTTTATTCATTTTCTTATGTTGTCTTTGACTTTAAATAACTAATTATCTATATAGAGTAAAAGGGGTGGTTGGTACCAGAATCTAGGGGTGTTCAAGACCGGATTATCCGGTTTTCGGATATCCGAAAAGTTCGGATAGTGAATATTGATAACCGAATCCGTATCCGAAATTTCGGATACGGATTCGGTTATTGAAACGAATAATCCAAATTATAAAAAACAGAAAAGAATTCTTTTATGCATATATTAAAACTAAGCATGTGTTCGATTTTCCAAGTTTCCAATATTAAGATAAAAAACGCATTCAAAAAATTCATGAACAAATTCAAACAACCAAAAACATCCATAACAAATTCTAAGAAAAATTCCAAAATTAGTTCATAAACAATTAAACATTTATAATGGGAAGGGAAACCCTAAAATTAAGTTATAACTTATAGTATTTATTAATTATTTTTATTTTTTAATTTTCGGATATCGGATAATCCGATTATCCGATTTTTTTAGAAATTAACATCCGAATCCAAAAATTCGGATTATCCGGTTTTCGGATATCCGATTTTTCGGATATCCGAAATTTCGGATAATTCGGATACGGATTTTTGGATATTTCGGGTTTAGTTTCGGGTACGGTTTTTTTGAGCACCCCTACGGCAGAATCTATAGCTTGTTATTTTGCTTTTAGGTAAATTTTTGGAAATTGAACCAACATGATGTGTTGGCCTGATGGTTGATGTTCTATAAGTTAAAGCATTGGTTTATGTAGGCGCACACTCGAATCCGGTTTCAACTCGAATCCGGTTTCAAGCATGTGAACTTTGTTTTTTGATTTCAGGTAGTTTAATCTGTGTATTTGCTTTGTTATTTGGTATACCCCGTTTCGACTTTTTTTTTTTTTCAATTCCTTCGTGTATAATCTTTCTTTATTTATTTTAAAGGAATTTATTTATTTTAAAGGAATACTTTAAGCTTATATTATTATTATTATTATTATTATTATTATTACAATTAAAATTTGTTAACGTTTTATGTCTATGGCTCGGGTTTTTACTAATATTCAGGTTCTATCAACTGAACTAATGTCTTTTAAAATATTTTAATTTTTTATGTGTTAATCAACCGAGCTCACATTAGTGAACAGATTCATTTTACCCTACGCGTTATCCAACCTATCTGGTGCAAAAAGTCGGATAAAACACTAGTTTAATTTAAATGCCACATATATTTTGCATGGTAGAAAAAGTAAGTACTTGCATTTATTGATTAAAAGTATAAAAGAGTATTAAAACCTAAAAGATATGAAATTGAAAAAAGTAAAAGAGGTTGGTGTTGGACCACCGTTGATGTGTTCACTATGCAAGGTCTTTTTTTCATGACTACGTGTGGGCCGTGGGATTTGGTATCCACATTTAATATCATTTCTCGATAATCTTATTTATATTTCATTATTTCATTACTTATTTTGCAATTTTGTTTGTAAAAATATTACTACACTCGAATTTCTTTCATGACAAAACTTCCATTTTCGTTTCAAAGAATCATGGTGTGGTGAAAAGATGTATTTTTTTCTATTCTAAAGGTTGAGAATCTAAATCATGCAAGATGATTTATAAAAGAAAAATTGGTTTTTATTGGTCTTAACTATTTCATTTTCGTCGGCGCTGCTCCCAACTTTAACATTCATTTCTTCCACCAGTCCGCGACTGACGGAGTACTAACTCCGTTATTGTTTGTTGATGTGTCCATCTGAGTTGTCAAAAAAATGCTACGTGGCAGCCACTGTGGATATGAATTTATTCTTAACTTATTACATTCTTATATCATCCCTAATTCTTCAATGGCTCAACGAAATCAAAATCCCCAATTAATGTCTTGAATCTTTGTGAAAGTATCAAACTCGTCTTCGAGTCTGTTCTTCGACTCTTCGTTGTCAGTGTTAATGTCTGCAATTGATAAGTCAACGGAGCCCCAGTCAGCGCCGTAGAGGAAGGAGGTGGGTCTGATGTGGATTAAGATGACGGAGTCGTTAGGACGGAGGTACTGGTTGACGGCCCATTTGATGGCGAAGGCGGACTCATCTGAGAGGTCGACGGCGATGCTGATACGTCGTTGGTCGGTGGTGGGGGTGGCGAGAGTGGTTGTAATACCCTAGGCAAATCCCACATCGGCCGTGGACAGGAGAGATCCTTGGTTCATAAGTAAATGTCCCGCCTATTAAATCACCAACGCGTTTTGGGCTTAATGGTAGTGGACAAGAGGAGAGCTCCACAGTTAAGCGTGCCTAGATGGGAGTAGTAGCAGGATGTGTGACCTCCTGGGA
Source organism: Bidens hawaiensis (assembly GCF_021521415.1). Taxonomy (NCBI): domain Eukaryota; kingdom Viridiplantae; phylum Streptophyta; class Magnoliopsida; order Asterales; family Asteraceae; genus Bidens; species Bidens hawaiensis. Next base: position 1,220,105 of record NW_027491262.1, read on the forward strand.
AGTCTCCACCAGGGCAACCAAAAATAAATCCGTGAGCTCTTCGTGGGCAAAGCGGACAATATTGGTGGTGCGAGGGGCCGGATGTTACAAGTGGTATCAGAGACACTCCAGTGCCGTTCGGGATGGAGGGGCAAACCTCATCAGAGAAGGTGAGTCCCCGGGGGTGTCGCGAGGTATACCTTAGGCAAATCCCACATTCTGGATTGGATGGTGGGGCAAACCTCATCGAGGATGATGAGTCCAAAAGGGGAGGTGTTCGTAACACCCTAGGCAAATCCCACATCGGCCGTGGACAGCAGAGATCCTTGGTTCATAAGTAAATATCCCGCCTATTAAATCACCAACGCGTTTTGGGCTTAATAGTAGTGGACGAGAGGAGAGCTTCACAGTTAAGCGTGCCCAGATGGGTGACCTCCTGGAAGTCTCCACCAAGGCAACCAAAAACAAATCCTTGATCTCTTCGTGGGCAAAGCGGACAATATTGGTGGTGCGAGGGGCCGGACCAGCACTAATACACCGGATCCCATCAGAACTACGCAGTTAAGCGTGCTTGGGCGAGAGTAGTACTAGGATATAATCAAGATAATCGTTATATGAACTCATATTTGTGTATTTAAATTGTTTTGTATATTTGGATAATGTGTGTAATATTTGTAAATAATTAATTAGATATTGTCATTTATATTTATGATAGTATTTTCGAGCTGTGAGCAATCGGATCACGCCCTGGCATTTCCGCCTTAGGTTGGGGTGTGACAGATTGGTATCAGAGCCGAATGTTATAAGATAGGTCGTTAGAAATGGTCCTAGACATAAGCTATGAACCCTATACGTGCTTATCTAAACTGTCTTGTGTGCTATTTAATAAATTGTTTACTGCTTGCTTAGATTAATTATTTTATTGTATTTATCTTGTTTATTTGTTGCACACACACACAAATTCCAAGGTTATGCCCAGTGGCGGAGCCAGGAAATTTTCCCTATGGGTTCGGGATTTTCAGTGCCAGAATTTTTTCCGGCGTCAAAGTTTTCGGTCCCGATTAGGTCAGGTCGGATAAATAAAATACAATATCACTATCATAACAAAAGTTCAATGTCGACAATAAACAAAATACAAAGTTATTTTTAATAAAAAACGATCTTGCATATTATAATTGTTCTCTACGAATTTTCATGTTTTGAGAACGATTATTAACATTTTAAATCGCGACTTTAAAAAAGAACTCAATATAATAAATGCAAGCATTATTCATATAATTGTCACCTATCAAATAAGACTATCCTTGGTTTTTTACTCATAGGATTTAGTTATTTGAAAATCAAAATTAAAGAAACTTGGGAGGACATAGTGGCGGAACTTAGGGGCCAAAAATATATGTAAGACTTGGACTTCTGGATTTAAAGGGACTTTACTAAACAGAACTAATATTACTCAACCCTACTCGACTAATACTTAAATTAACATTAACATATTAGTGGTTGAACCAATTTTAATCGAGGGTCAACATTATTTTTTTAGAATTCATTATTGAATAATATTTTGATTTTTGCATCGTGAAAAATACGAAAAGTTAAAATAAAAGAATCTAAGTTTTTTGAAGTATAGTTTGCTCGGTCATTGAATTAAAATGAAAATAATAAAGCAAATATAAATTATTTTGCACTCAACAAAATAAATATACACAGGAGATGTGTAGAAAGGCTTTTTTTTATGTTGGGCTTAAAAATGACCCAAAACATAAATAACCCTAAATAAAGATTTATGAAGGACCAATAGCACACATCTTCTTCCTTTTCACAGCACACTGTAAATTCTAAACACGGCAAATATATTTTTTTTCTTTATCTTTCACTTTTTTTCAAACGGGTTCGCTCGTTAAAAAAAAATGGGTTCTCTCGTTAATTCGACACTATAGGCTATATATAAAACCAAAAATAGACCGGGTTCGGACGAACCCGGTGGCCAAGTAGTAGCTCCGCCACTGGTTATGCCTCAGCTTTCAAAATATTTTTAAATCCTTTTAAATTTTTGGTAGATTATATTTTATTATGGTAAAAATTCCTTAAGAATTCTCGTGTTGTATTTTGCTCTTTCACCTTGAAGCGTGGGGGTATGACAAATCTCGTACAACCATAACTTCAAGTGGTACCCGTAATCGGCTAAACGGTTGCATGGTAAACATAACCGGCTAAACGGTTATACTTCCAAATTATGTTTTTAAGTTATTTTAAATGCTTAGTTGGGTGAAAAATCCATAGAAATTCATGGATACTCCAACTATTCATTTCATAAACCATTTTCGATTTGATTTTTAGGTTGGAACGTATCGTCCGGGGTGGTTCCCGAGATACACCAACTACTTACATTTGATTCGTTGATTTGATATTTAGTTGAGTCGGTTAAATGCCATGTAACGCTCATGGTCCGAACAACTCCATTGATTCGATAATTCGTTAATTAGTTGGGTTAGTTAAATGCCATGTACACGCTCATGGGCTGAACAACTCAATTGATTATTACTCGTTATTTGAATTGGGCCAACAAATTACCATGGAACGCTCTTGGGAGACCAATTCACAAACTTTATGTTGTTTATTTAGTTGGGTCATTCAAATTGCCATAGAAAGCTCATGGGAGGTCAACTCGTTTGATATGCTTGGTTATTTTATTTTTGGAAAAATTTTATAAAACATTATTTACTTAAATGCTTCAAACTCATACATATTATTTTAATTCTTGACTCGTCCTCGAGTCTTCACTAATACTAATACATATACATACGCATCCCCATTATCTCATATCAACTTATTCACACAACTTACCCGTCATTTCATTAAAATTTCATCCTTGGCCCTCGTATAACATCTTCCCTAGGAAATCATCGAAATCAACGCCGTTACCTGCTTCTCGTAATTGCTATTCGACTACCAAAATCGCCAAGGAGTTTGCTGCTGTATTCCGTTAACCAAACAACCGCTAATCTCGATAAAATTAAAATACATCGAACAAGAAATCTTATACTAACTCATATCCATTAAAATATTATTTAAATTATATTTTCTTATTTATATCCATATCCTCAAACTATAAATTTCTAAGTACATTTAAATCCTTATCCTCAACGTTAAACTAAAAATATTTTATTATCTCTTGTTTTTCTTAATATCATGATGGTTTTCACAACTTATTTACCACTTTATAAATCTTAATTATTAAAATTCAAATATTATAAATTTTATTGTTACTAAAATAAATTATGTATTCTCAAAATTTAAATTTTATTTTTAAATTAAAAATTTTTCATTAATTAATTTAACTTTTATTATTAAATTGACTTTTTGATTGAACCTTTATCGTAAATATTTCAATTCCCTACTTTGATTTTTTGAAAATTTTGAATGTTTTAAATGATAAATTCATAGTTGTTAAAATAGTCATGGTGGTTCATGCATTTCTAGCCTCGCATTTATCTTATTTTATTATGTGCTTCACTTTAATTTAGAATTTATTATTTACTCAAATTTCCATTATTGATAATTCAAATTACTTACTTCCTAATATTGATAACAATTTTATGAAAAAGGAAAAATTCACGAATTCTCAATTTAATCTAATTTAATTACCTACTTTATATTTTACCTAATTTTAAAGGTTTAATTGGAATAGGACTATCTCGGTGATTCGGGAATATCCGTTTCCCAATTTGATTTATTAATAATTTAAATCAAATACGTATATTTTTGCATTGTCATTAATATTTAAATTATTAATTACTAACTATTATAATATTTTAGAATACCTTAATCGAATTATCTCATCTCAAAATCACAAACTTGAAAAGCTATATTAATCTCTCTTTAATCTCGTAAGTACTCAAATTAATCAAACTCGACTCAACAAAATTTTCGTTAACTTTATTTAAACTTATATTTTCGATCTTAAGAACTTCATTCCTAAAGAATACGATCTTTAAGGACTCCGCATGCCATTAACTATTTGATAAAAAATTTAAAACTTTGCGTAATTCATCCCCTAAATAAAATTCCTTTATCGAAGTTAATCTATTAGGATCTTGTATCTCCATCTCATTTCCTTAATCTAGATTATCACAATAACACCTAAATCACCAAATCTATTTTCTTCAATTTTCAAAATTTTACTTGTTAAAGCAAAAGTGGTTTTCGAAATCTCACGGTTTTATTAATTCAACTCGAACATTTATTAATTTGAAACTATATTTTGAATTATCAAAACAATTGTTTCTCTTAAAAATTTTATTTAAAACGTTTTATAACCCACATGATGGAACGAATTATGCGGCCCATCCAACGATCTAAGTAATTATGGGTCGACATGTAATTACCAAAGTCTCGCATGGAAATCATAATACGTAAAATTGTATGTCATGATTTAGAACCTAAGGTAGCTTGGGTAACGGTACGAATGATGAGATGATAAGGACATGGTGGATACGCCGCTGGTACATCCTATATATAAGTGCCCTTATCGGATTGCCATTTGAAGCGTTGCTTCGGTTATTAGAAGTTCTATGTTATGATATTTTCCTTAAAAAGTTTAAATTGTTTTCAAAACGATGATGTTTTGGTTTTCCTTAATTTCGGGACGAAATTCCCTAAAGTAGGAGAGACTGTAACATCTCGGATTTTTCGAACCACATAACCCAACCCGGGAACATTTTTAGATCATTATTATTAATCAAATTTAACATTTTTATGTATTCAAGATTTGGTATGTTCATTTTATACCCTTATACTTTTCCCTAATGTTCATTTCTTGATTTAACCATAAAATATTCAAAGATTGGTCATTTAAGAAACTTTAAGGACCAAAGTTGCCACAAATTCAAACTCACCCATTGTGGGCCGGAGCGCTGTGCGAACACCATGGGTGGTGGCCGCCGAGCGGCGCTATGGCCATGCTGGTCAGATTCGTTTTTTGTTCTTGATCGTTTCCTAGTTCGTTTTGGCCCGAAATAGTTTATTTTAGGCATGTTTGAGAGACGTAAAGACCAAGTAATCATAATATAACTAACATACAACTTCTAATTCGTTTTCCCCTGCCCAAGATCAGATCTTTATGAATCTTTCGACGATTCTTTCCTTTAAATCATATTTACTTGCTTAAACAAGCCAAAAAGGCCATAATTAGTTTGGTTTATGTTTTCCTATATAAACACATCATAATTCCATGCTGTAAACTTTAATCTAACCCTAATACACCTCCTCCAGCCATCAGCTACCTCTAGTCATCCTCAAACCCTTCGGTTTTTGCATATTCGTTAAAGATACAAGACTTGATCGTTGACTTTGCTTGCTTTAGGACCTTTGACTTCCGTTTCTCATCAATCCTTTCACTTTCCGGGTAAGTTGTAAACTGTAAAATCGTTCATACATATTCCCTAGTCAATAACCTTCAATCAATTTTGGTGGTTGAAAGGTGTTGACTGGTCAATTGCTATAAAACCCGTTAAAGGGTAAAACAGTCAACAAGTTTGACTTTGCGCTTTCTCATGCTTCTGGTAGGATTCAACGTTCGGTCCAGAAGACTTTTATTCTTGAAACATGATTTTAAGGCTACTTCCAAAAACCCGACTTCCGACTCGCTGTTCGGATTCTGCTCGGTACTAGCTCGCTTAAACATTTAATTCAACATAACTAGAGTTCTACTCACCCGTTTGGATTGATTCCAACGGTATTAAGTTCGTTTTTATTTATCGTTTCATATCACAAAGTTTTAGGTTCTGATTAGCTATCTCGTTTGATGCGTTAGTGGACGACTCGCTTAAACTTGACTCGTTTATTCGTAGTTATAATCGCTTGCCTTTAATCTAAGGTGAGTTTGAACATTCCCCTTTTTATACACTGTTTTCTAACGTTTTGGGGACATATGCGTACTTTACTCATATTTTATATTCTATATATATACTCAAAATCGCAAACATAATTATTGTGTGAATATCAGTTGAATGTTATTTGCTAATTGCTACATGTTTAATTATTTACTTGATAACGTTTCGGAGAGGTCCAACATATCCCCTTGTATAGGGTTCTCATTAGTATGATCATACGACCGTCTTGTAACCGGAGCCCGATTCACTTGGCAAAGGTAAACCGACAATCTAGTCATTGTAATCAATGCCCGATTCGCTTGGCAACGATTCATTGGCACACAAGTACAACTTGGTTTTGGTTTGTAAAGGTTTGATTGATTAATACCACATAGATTGGTTTGCGCATTTAACACTTATTATTTATTTATTATATAACTATTTGTTGTGTCAAAATTGGTGATCATCTCACTCAACATGTTTGTTGACAAAACTCCATTTTCTACGCATATGCAGGTTACCTGAGTTGAAGAATGGACACTTAGAAAGACCTTAGGGTTATATTGAAGGCAAAATTGAATTTAAATAGTTGTAAATATATATTTGAAGTATATTGTTGTATTTGATTATTGTGTGTATTATTTGAACAAAATAATTAATTAGATATTGTCATTTATATTTATGACAGTATCTTCGAGCTGTGAGCAATCGGATCACGCCCCGACATTTCCTCCTTAGGTTGGAGTGTGACGGTGGTGGTGGGACGGTGGTGTGGGGAGTAAGGTTGTGCAACGGTTAAGAACCGCAAGAACCGAACCGGAACCAGAACCGAACCGGAACGGTTAAATGCTAAATATAAGAACTGGAACCGAACCGTATTTTAACTGTTCCGGTTCGGTTCGGAATCGAGTTAAACGGTTCTTGTGTAAACGGTTCTTGCCAGAACCGGTTTTCAATTAAAATTCTAAATATCAAATATTAGAAGGTGTAAGAAACAAGCGACAACCCATAAAATAAAGCATTATCATATCAACATATTATATTTTAATGAATGGGATTGAAAATAGATTAGAATAACTCAAAATATTTCAGAAAACATTTATTTTTCAAAAACAGATTTAGGGCCGTGGAAAATGATTATTGTTTATGATGTTATAAGGGATTTAATGTACCCGGGAAAGTGAGAACGTGGATGGTCGCCCGTACATGGATGTATTAAAGCCTACTAAGTAAATAAGATTTTAAATATAATCTTCAAAGTTTAAACCTAACCTGGTTCTAGCGGTTCTATAACCGGAACCGTCGGTTCTAACCGGAACTGTCGGTTCTAACCGGAACCGAAGCGGGAGCCGTTTTCAGCCAAATTTAAGAACCGGAACCGAACCCGAAATACAATAATACGGTTCGGATCTAGCGTTTCGGTTCCGGTTCCCCGGTTCTAGCGGTTCGGAACCGCGAATTGCTCACCCCTAGTGGGGAGGTGGGTTTGAGTTTGATGGCGGCAATGGGTGGGAGGTCGGAGTCCGGTAGGGGTTTCTAATTCTTCGGTTGCATGGTGGGGTTAGGGTTTTGACTGACGATTGACTTGAGATTGAGAATACATGATCGTTCAATTTCATATCCACAGTGGCTGCCACGTAACTTTTTTTGACAACTAAGATGGACACATCAGCAAAAACATAACGGAGTTAGTACTCTGTCAGTCACGGACTGGTGGAAGAAACGAATGTTAAAGTTGGGACCGTTGCCAGCCAAAATGAAAGTTAGAACCAATACCGCCAAAAATGAAATAGTTGGGACCAATAAAAACCAATTTTCCTTTATAAAACTATATAGGATTATATTAGTAAATATTTTTTATACTCGAATTCACTCTACGATTAAACTGCAGGTACATGCGATTTATAAAGAGTTACTGGTTAGTAATATTTCTTTCACTATATACATTTTATAACTACAACTAGTAGTAAATTTCCATTGGCCTATAGACTTTAATATTCCTTTTCTTTTGACAATTTATGTTAACGGTTTCCACCCGGATTCGAACCTCATCCTCGGTTTTTTTATTAATATCTTTTTGTTAGTTTTTTTTTTTCTATTTCGATTTTTTTTTCTAGTTATTTTTATCTGTCTAACGATTCCGATAAAATTCCCACGTTCCTGTCACAACTTGCGCTAGTTAACTTAAAATGTCACTCATAGTAGCCTGCAAATTTTCATGACTGAAACACCTTAAAAACGTGTTATTATCTCCATGATGAGCATATTCCCCGCGTGCCAGCTTTATCTTTTTGCTCCGTATTAATCTTCTGGCTAAAGTATTTTCTACCATATAAATTTTGAACGTTTTCGATTCCCATGTAAAATTCCAAGGACCATTCTATGTTTTTCTAATCTCAATATGTACCACAAGACAAAGTATATTTGTTAAATACGATGTAATATTAATGGTAACAATGTGCATAAGGTATACCAACAGTCCAGAAGAACAACTGGAATTGTCTTCAGAAACCTCTCCTGCAAGCTTAGGTGCTCCATGCATGAACATCCTCACTTTATACATGGTTACAAAGCATGTTAAGTGAAATGCTTAGTCAAGTTTAATCTTCTCGACTGACACTACAGAGATTTGGTCGAGAGGCTTACATGAAATTGTTGAAAGTTAATCTTGAATTGAGTTAAGAAGAGAAAGTTGAAGGGGCTAAGGGAAAGTGTTTTAGTTTTGAATGCTCAGAATTATCTCTTTAGTTTATTTGATTTATTTAACTAGTGTATAAGCGTGAGTCAGTTAAGTTTATGTGAGTATGATTAGTATGGTTTATTTTAGTAAAAATATATGGTTAGAGTATGAAATTAGTGTGCCAATAATTATAATGAAAAAGAATGAGTCATTCTTGGCTCATGTAACATTTGTCAATTTTTAAACCTGAAACATGACCCGTTTTAAATTTTTGGATTTCATAAAAGATCAATTAATTTTATTTATATAACTATAGGGTGCTTTCTGCAATTTGACAAAGCTAATTTATATTTATATAACAGTCCTAACTTTCGATTTGTTATCCACCACTCCCAACTTTCGCTCTATCTGTTTTTGTCACTCCCTCACTAACGGACAACTAACGTCGTCAGTGGAATCCAGATTTTCGGCAAAGCAGATGACCGGAAACAGAGAAGCGGGAGGTGGCGCGGCTAGGGTTTCCGGAGAATCCCAATTTTCTAGCGAAGTGGACGATCGGAAACAAAGAAGAGGTAGGCCACACGGCTAGTGTTCCACCGTAGTCGGCAGCGACCTTTGATTCACGAAGGTTCAGATATCTATTGAAGGCGGCTGCAGCAATTTCAAGGTCCGGTTGACGCAAAGAAAGGACCAATCGTTAAGATGCAAGGGTGTTCCAACGTTTGTGAAGTGCGTCCGACAATCTGGTATGATTTCTGACGGGATTCCACTAATGACGACTAACGTCATTTGTGCGGGAGTGACAAAAACAAATAAAGCGAAAATTAGGAGTGGTAGGTAACAAATCAAAAGTTGGGAGTGTTATCCAGCAACTTTCTATTCTGAAGATGATTGTATATATAGCGTTTGAGTTTGTGTGATGTATATTTTGTATAATGAACATGATATTGAGTGTATAGTTTTATTATGCACTGATAATTATCACTAGTGTAGCTAATTATGCTTTAATAAATTTATATTATTTATACAAACTCTGGCAAAGTCAATTGATGGTCAACTCAGTAGTTCTAAGTGGTAGTTAATACAGTTAAGATTAGTTCTAGCTGATAACGGTAAAATCGTTATTTGGTAATTATGGTTTAAGTTGCACCAGTGAAAAAATATCCTAGGTTCGTCAATATGGTTTACTTATAACTTTATTCCAATACTCCTAATTGTTTGTTAGGCTGTTCACTATGAAGAGGACTTTAAAGCCCCTTCATAGTGCCACATCATCGCATGCGGGCACTGGGGGCTTTAAAACCCCTCTACTTTGTTGCCCCCCTATGGTTCGAAACCTCTTTACCTACTCATTATATATATATACATATATATGTATGTGTGCATGAGAGAGAGAAAATGAAATGTAGGGTGGCCCACCAAAACATTCATCTTACTCCAGCCGTTCCAACCCCCCCCCTCCCGGCTGGCCGAGTTGCCGCCCCCCACTTACTGCCTCTTGGCGGTGTTTCCCCCAACACCGCCCCCTTTGCCGAACAGCCTTATGGTTAATGGTGATAAAATAGTTCACTGCTTTTTAAACTTATAATCCAACATTGTTGATGTACAAATAAAGGGCTTTTGGCTTAACTGGTTGGACTTCGTTTTTGGAATATTGTGAATCAGCAGCTTTGTACATAATTAATAAGTACACGAGGACAAGGCATGTACTAACCGTTTTATTCATAAAATTTGATGTTGATGTAACAATTTACGATTACACTCCTTTTATAAGTAACTCTAATCAGCACCTACTGTTTTTCACGAGGTCAATAAGAGGAAGAATTTGCCTAAAGTAAAATGCACTTTAGTCCATATGGTTTGTTTAAATTTGATATTTCGAGCCAAAAGTATAAAACTTGCAATTTCCATCCATAGAGTTTCATTCCGTTGCAATTTTAACCTGTGCAGTTGGTATCTTAAAATCTTCTATTTCAGTCCAAAACATGTTAACGAGATGGACGAAAGGTGCAATGAAAATGAAACCCTAATAACGAACAATAGCAAATTCTAAACTTTTGCACTAAAATAAGCATATTTGAACAAACAAACAAACAAGGATGAGAACCGTAGTTTGCTCAATTGCCTATTATATTTGTCATTTTTTGTGTTAAACTCCTTGCTATTGTAGTTGTAATGCTAGTTAAACATATAGTCGATCTCTCCAATGTTTTTTCACTTCGTATTTAAATCAAATACTTCATAAGTTACTTTTTCTTTTTTGTTATATTATTATCGTTATTAGTATTTATAAGTAGTTTTGTTAACAAAATAGAAATTAACATTAGTAGTATATTGTTATTCATTATTTGGGTATCTATTCGGGTGGCATTGGTTAAAAAAAATATTGGCGTGTCTTTGGTGCTATGTCCTTTTTGTGGGTAGCGAAGAGAGAGAGCCAAATGTATGTTGGTATCCTCCATAAAACTTGGCAGTAATTTTTCAATTGTGCAAGGTTCCAACCATTTTTGCTTTCAGATATCGAGGCTTGTTGGAGTTGTTCAACCACACGAGCTTCATCATAAACAAGACGAAGATGGTTTCATGTTGTTAGTCTTATAGGGTTGGTGCTTGTAGAAGACAAGGAATGAGTTGGTGTTTGATGGCAAACTAGCCCAATTGGCTAATTTGGTGGGGGATATCAAAGCGTTCGGTTTCCTTTCGGTTAAGAATTATATCAAACATGCTAGATTTGTCTTGGAATATGACAGATAGGGTTTTAAGAGTAGAACAAACATGTCATGACAGCGTCGCCAACCATATTTCTAATACAAGGAAATTTAATTAAAGAGACGAGGGAAAATTTTTTCTTAATTTAAGCATATAAAATTGCAGTAACCAACACATGAACAAATTAACTGATAACATAATTAATAAATTTTGTTTCTTATGATCGGAACCATTGTGAATAGGAATAATATCCATCTGAAATTTCTTGATTTCCAAAAGAAAATGGCTTGGTTGATTTGGGCGACTTGTTTAATTTATTAGAAACAAAATCATATCCCTATTGCTTTTTAGAGGAGCTGACAACCATTTCGATCAATCACTAAAAGCTATCCACTCAATGTTTTCATCTAGTACATTGGCGGCATTATAATGTAGATGTTGAAAGTCATGAACTCATGATCAATTATTAAAAAGCTAAAGTGTAACCATGCATGGTCTTCTTCCGGATGTTGACACTTCAATTTTAACGTTTTTTTGTATTTGTAACTTTGTCATTTTCATGATTCTTGAATAGTGAAAATAGTGTGCTTATTTATGTGATTGAATTTTTGTTACATGGAAGTTGTAACTTTTACTAAAACAATGTAAATTTAAAGACAACTATTACGTACATCGTGACCTAATGATCGAATGACTGATTACATCGTGACCGAATGTTTTGATAATACTTACACGCTTATGCTCATTCCCTACCCTAAAGGAGCTCCCTAGGATGGGTGATCTCGCTACAAAGCATAATCATGAAAATTGTGAAATAAAAAAAGCCACTTTCCTATTTATAGTGAATCACAAAAGTACTCTCATGAATATGCGAACACCCAAAGTACTCTCTTGATCTTCAACAACGTTAAGCTCTCGCATGATCAACAAATAATCGAACCATTATTCGATTAATTACTTCAAGTTCTTGCATAAATTTGATATTTTAAGTCATGTTTAGTCTCTACAATCTCCTCTTTAAGTTATGATATCAAGTTAATTTGAGGTGTCCTACACTAAGATCGATTAACCCGATTTACTCTAGAACACATAATTTAGCGCTCCCTCGTGTTGGCCGTGATACTGGTTGATGGGGACGCCCAATGGAACCGTACACCATTATTTTTAATAGGAATATTGGTTTTAAATAATCCAAACTATGGCCTATTGGTAAATATCAGTCCCAACTTTACACTTGCCTGCTGACCGTCCCAACTATTGATGTATTTGTTTTTAACGGGCCGCGACTAACGGATGTTAACTTCGTTAGTGATTTGCTTACGTGGACCTTCTTCTCCGGCCGGAAACTTGCCGGAAACCTGCAACTTGCCTCCATAATATTGTCACACCGTCTCCCTCCCTCTTCAAAAGACATCGGAAATTAGAAAATGAAGTAGATTTCATCTTCTTTCATGGCCAATCCATATATACCAAACCCGATTTTATTTTCAAAAATTTGAAATCAATGTTACACGATTTACAAAATAAGCATAGGGCTTTTGTTAATAGGATAAAAACGAGTCGAATGATGTGTCAATTACCTCGAATTGTGCACGATTAACGAGGGTGGACTTCGCCGGAGACAACAACGGCGGCACGCCGATTAGGTTTCGAATGAGGGGAAAGATAGAGAGAGATGGTGTAACGATATTAGGGAGAATGGAGGCGAGTTGCAGGTTTCCGGCAAGTTTCTGGCCGGAGAAGAAGGTCCACGTCAGCAAATCACTAACGGAGTTAATATCCGTTAGTCGCGGCCCGTTAAAAACAAATAAATCAATAGTTGGGACGGTCAGCAGGCAAGTGTAAAGTTGTGACTGATATTTACCAATAGGCCATAGTTAAGATTATTTAAAACTAATATTCCTTTTTAATAATAAAAGAAAACCTCAAATAAAGTTGACAGGCGTCAGTTGAACAAACGGTGAATTTTTTTTTTTCATTAAAATTAAACCTATACAAAAGGCACGGGTAACCATCGCCCTTACAGTTAATAATGTGTTTCTACATCATTGTCAGTTTAAGGAGAAAAAAAAAACCCTCAACAAAGTAATTCACATCTCCTTATAAATAAGTACGAACTTTCTTTATTGAGTTGCTGATACGTATACGTAAAGTTTGTTATTCCATTTTTGTATCATAAGTTCATAACTAAAGCTAATGTCATAGCAATTGTGCATCATAAACTCATAACCAAAGCGTACCTGAAATACTATATAATAATTTATTTTCATAAGAAAATCATCCGAATGATGCTTGAAGTGTTAAAATAGCAAGGGGCTAAAGTCAAATTCTATAAAGTAGCTAGAGGGACTTGACATGTGAAAATTAGAAGCAAAAAATAAATTTGAAACACGAATGGTTTTTACATACTAACTAATGTTTTACCCGGTCAGACAAGTAGGTAGCGGCGCAAAAAAGGGTAGCGGCGCAGCTTGTTGCCCGCTTGCCTTCTGTTTCGATGTAATCCAATAAACAATTAATACGGCAATTTTATTGTTGATTCTCGTAGGTAAAACCTAAGTGTTGTTGGTTCCGGCCGTGGAGGTGGTAAGTCGACACAAAACGGTCGGTTTCGATTACGTGCGCTATGATATCGGAACTAAAAACCATAAATAAACAAAAATATATATATAAATTGGGGTGGACCAATGGGGCAACATTGGTTGGTAAAACATGGGTGTTGAGAAGACCCGAGTGTTGTCGATCATGGACATTGAGGCGGTGAATCTACGTAAATTTGGTCGGTTTTTGTCACGTTCGTTACGATACCCTCACAAAACAAAAAAACTAACAAAAACAAAATCGGCGTTCGGTCGGTTTTCATTACAGTACCAGAATTAAAATAAAATCTACGTCAACCGGTTTTCGTCACGTTACGATACGGGAACTAAAAAAACTAGCAAAAACAAAATTAACATTCAATCGAGTGATGCAGCCCGAAGTAGCTACCCGATTTCAAATAATTTGAAGGTGTCGGTGTTGTTCCCGAAATACTCGGGTTACCCGAGCCCTTCTACTTAAACCTTCGTGTCAAATATAACAAAATCTTTATAATATCATGAATTAAAAAAAAGAATCAAATTGCTAGAATAACCAGAGCTCCATGACATTTGTATGGTAAGCACAAAATTCGTGACGACATAACTTTCTAGAGAATCCTCATATGCTGCAATAGCTCAATCTTGTTAGCACGTCTATTTTGTATCCTAATTTAAAAAAAAATCTAACTACTATATTAAAGCAAAACATAATTTCACATGATATTTAACTAAACTATCCATATTAGATTCCACCTCAACAATTTTTAAAATTATAATTTTCACCTAATAAGCTATTTAATTTTAATACTATTATCATTTATACAATTACTAACAAAGATACAAATATAACTTTAAATGTTGTATTAAATAAGCTTTTTAGATATTTGTAAATTATAAAATTTTATATCATTATTTATATCTTATGAATCCAAAAGGTATGCGATTATGTATATTATTAAATTTAATTTTTTTTGTTACTTTTTTTAACCACCCGTGTGTTATACGGGCTATATCCTACTAATATAATATGAAGTGCCTTTTATATCCGAATAATGGGTCAGGTTACAATAAAAAGTTATGTTTTCCTAATAAGGGTTTCCAGTCCTTAGATTAAAATTTTAAGGGAAAATTCTCAAAATAAGCATTTATAAAAACAAATTTCTAGTTTTAGGTATCATTTGCAAAAATTCTAGAGATAGGTATTATAAACTAGTCGTGACGAGTAGTTTGTAAAAACCAATTAGAACTTGCACATGTCCTTAAACTAACCGTAACGAGCATGTTCACCAATCATTTACTCATCACGACTAAATAAGTTTCATGCCTCGTAATCAACGTCCACGAGTAATTCATAAGTCATTTAGTCACGACAAGTAGATTATAAGGTTAAACTAGTCGCGACGAGTTAACTACTAATAAACTACTCGTGTAGGGAATGCAAACCGGGTAAACTAGTCGTCGCAAGTAAAGGAATTATAAATTACTCATGGGCGTTGATTACGAGGCATAAAACTTATTTAGTCGTGATGAGTAAATGATTACTGAACGTGCTTGTTACGATTTGTTTAAGGACAC
Organism: Bidens hawaiensis; assembly: GCF_021521415.1. Lineage (NCBI taxonomy): Eukaryota > Viridiplantae > Streptophyta > Magnoliopsida > Asterales > Asteraceae > Bidens > Bidens hawaiensis. Next base: position 1,235,497 of record NW_027491262.1, read on the forward strand.
GAGACAAGTTTCAATTGGTTCTACAAACTACTCGTCACGACCATTATAATACATATTTCTGAAATTTGTTACAAATAGTAACTAAAACTAGAAATTTGTTTTCATAAATGCTTATTTTTTATAATTTTCCCAAATTTTAATGGTTAGATTTAGGCAAGTGACATAAATGTAAATTGTGAGAGAATGAAAATTTAAGGAGGGTGTAGTCCATTAAAGGGAATCTTTTCTCTCTCCTTTATTTCTTTATTTTTTTAAAAGGCTAATAACTTGTTCATACGAAGTTTGTTTTTTCTTAAGAAAAAATACATCATAAAAACAACCGTTCTTTTATTTTTAAAACGAGTACTATATTAATATATTAAAAAATAAAAGTAAATAAAAATAAAAACACAATTAATAGGTTATTTCATTGTGTTTTTTTTAGTGTTTTACATTGTGTTTTTTAGTATAGTTTTTTTTGTCATTGTATTTTATTATAGTGTTTTAGCATGATTTTTCTTTTATTGTGTTTTAACATATTGTTTTTTTTACATTGTGTTTCAGCATTTCTAATATTATGTTTTAACATAGTTTTTTTTTTCTTATGAATTTTTACGTTGTATTTTAGCAAAACACATCCCGTGTCATTTTAAAATGTGATCATACTCACGATTTTTTATTTCTCCCTCATCTCATTCCTTTTAGCATTATTTTTCATTGATTTTTCTATATGTTTTTAATACATTGTGTTTTTAGCAAAGTTTTAGTCCATTGTCTTTAGATAGTGAATGAGGGAACAAATTTCTACAAAGTAGGACAAATTCTGTGGCAGCATCATCAACACATATATGGTTCATAATCAGTTTCGAAGAGGTCAAATTTTGTAACTATTACCTTGAATTGAAAGACGCTGATGAAGACAATTCTGGTGGTGGTCGCGATAGATGTTCAGTTAGTAACGATAGTAACGTTTTTCAACGTATAAACTCGTCAGATACAATGGTTGATGTGTGGTGGTTGCAGGCAGGGCCGGCCCGTGGGCCAGCGAAAACAAATTATGGCTTTAGGCCCACACTTAATTAAGGCATCTAACTTAAAAAAAACATTATATATAGATATATTATAATAGGCAAAGTAAATTCAAAGTAATGTAATGGAATAGTGGTAGACTTTATTCTTAGTAAAGTATAAGTCATGAGTTCAAAACTTGTAAAAAGCAATTATTTTATTTTCATAACAATTGTCATAAAAAGGCCCCAAAATCTTATTTCGATTTAGGCTTCCACATTCGTTGAGCCAGCCATGGTTGCAAGCAGCGGTAACAATGGTTGATATGTGGTGGTTGCAGGTGGCCGGAATAACAAGCTCTTCGGAAGCTAGTGAAGATTGCGGGCGAGGTGGTTGACTGGTGGTGGCAAGGGGCGGCGGATAGGTGACGGTTGGTGATAATAAAGAGGGATTTTTTTTGTGTGTGTGTGTGAATATTTAAGGTTTCATATGCAATGACCTAAATGCTTTTAACTTTACTTTTCTAATTTGCCACATGTCATTCTATTATGACTTCCTAACATTTATAGAAAACACAAACTTCTGATTTGAAGATAACCCTTTAAATAATTGTCATAAATAGGAAATGTTAGATGCATCTTAAAGTAATGTTCTACCCTTAATCTAGAATTCCTTAATTGTGTACTTCACAAAAATCTAAACGTCTACATGAAGAACTTTTAGAAAGCGGTATCCATTTATCTTTACCTTTTTAAGAGAGATTGAATTAAAAAAGCAATCACATTTGTTCTAGATAAAGTAACAACAATTTAATAATAGGTACACTTTTGTTATAGTTGCATTGAACAATTTGTTCATGATAAGTAAGATGTGACAGGTAGGATCGTGTAATTGCTCTAGAAGATTTGACTTTGATTCACATGAAAATAGATTTTTGAACTACTTAATTAATCAAGGTAAAGATATAGAATGTCATATTCTATTCTGATTCTGATTTCCCACATCGGTTATAAAGCAGAACGAAGCCTTCTTTACAAAGAGATGGATGCTTTCCATATCAAGACGTGTTTTTCCTGAGAGAGCAATTCATTGACTAAAAACAAAACTGTGAGCATTTATATGGGCAATCTATCGGAATCAAAACGGACAATGTCTTGTTTTGCCATCCCGGATTGAAACACTGGTGGCGTGTGCATTTTCAATTTATAAAAATAATGGTTGTAATACATATGATTTGCCAGAACAGAATTTGTCCCTCAAACAAAATAATTTATATAAATTTATGTGAAATGAGACTTTTTTTTAACGATCAACAAACAGAGAATTATGTAAGTACTTTGTACGGGGTGACCCCAATAGCAAAAGGCCACCACCAGCAGGCTAAACCCAGCCGTACGAACCACCACAAGAAGGCCCACTGGTGGTAAAACCCAGACGCCCTCAGGAACGAATTGGAGATCAAAGATCCCGGTCTTCCTTCATTAATCCACCCATACCCCCTCCAAAGTATTTTTTTTGTGGGGATTGGACCTGGGTCTTCATTAAGAAACTCATGCTTCCTACCCTTTGGGTATGTTTGGCAAAACTAGCTGGTGGCTGGAAGCTGTTAGATGTAGCTTTTAAGAAATATTTAGGTGTTTGATAGAGTAGCTAAAGCTTTTAATAAAATTAGTTTGGTGCCCATGCGGTGCGGTGGAGTGGGCGTGCAACCTTACATCAATCACATAATCAGTGTCAGTACATGATTCACCTAATAACATTACACACATAAGTTGATAGAAGTTCAAGTACAAACTCGTAAAATTTTAAATACCAAAAACTTGTAGCTTTTTTTAAACGCTACTCATAGGAGATTTTAGCTTCAAGTTTTTTCTTCTAGCCTAAAAACTTTAAGCTCTTTCAACCAAACAAAATTTTTTATTGAGTATAAATTTTTTTTTAAAAGCTTGAAGAAGCTAGAAGCTTCTAAAAGCTCCCACCAAGCATATCTAAAGACAAAATTACAAAGATTGTTATTTATGTTTGTATCAAATTTCAACTTTTGTCTTTCATCTTAAAAATTGACAGGATTTGTACTTAATCACGGTTTGTCATTTGGTCCAAACACAGTTAGTTTTGTCCGTTAAGTAGGATCATGTTCATTACACATGAGGCAATTTAATCATTTTATCAATTTATTTAAAAAATCATTTTAATAATTATAACTAGCATATTATATAAACTAATAAACCCTCTCTCTATACTAGGGATACCAAAAAGAAAGGTCATAACTGTTAATCATTCAAGTATTCAATTGTATTGCAACTCTTTTGGGTTAACGACCATCAACACCGAAGTCACCCTAGTTTCTTTTTTACGACTACTTCTGTAATAAAGGTTTAACCTTTGAACCTTTTACGGTGGGAATTCGGCTTGAACGCTTTATGCCTTTTAACCTCAAGCGTATTTCGCGCACCTAATGTACGCTAAGCAATTAGCATTATAATGTAGATGTTGAAAGTCATGAACTCATGATCAATTATTAAAAAGCTAAAGTGTAACCATGCATGGTCTTCTTCCAGATGTTGACACTTTAATTTTAACGTTTTTTTGTATTTGTAACTTTGTCATTTTCATGATTCTTGAATAGTGAAAATAGTTTGCTTATTTATGTGATTGAATTTTTGTTACATGGAAGTTGTAACTTTTACTAAAACAATGTAAATTTAAAGACAACTATTACGTACATCGTGACCGAATGATCGAATGACTGATTACATCGTGACCGAATGTTTTGATAATACTTACACGCTTATGCTCATTCCCTACCCTAAAGGAGCTCCCCTAGGATGGGTGATCTCGCTACAAAGCATAATCATGAAAATTGTGAAATAAAAAAAGCCACTTTCCTATTTATAGTGAATCACAAAAGTACTCTCATGAATATGTGAACACCCAAAGTACTCTCTTGATCTTCAACAACGTTAAGCTCTCGCATGATCAACAAATAATCCAGTGAAAACTCCTCTTTAAGAGAAAACTTGAAAACTCCTAAAAACACCTAAAAACTATTTTTAACTTTTTTTTTTTGAAGTTTCTGTTTTTTCCATTATTCTTATATTTGTTATTGGTACAAAAAAAAAAAAAACTTTGTCGGTAACCTCGTCGGTGAGTGCACATGTGTAATGGTGTGCATTGCATGTATGCAAAAGTGTTTGTATTGCATAGTATACAATACTATTGCATATATTTGATACACACTATTGTATATATGCAATATAAGACTAATACGCACATCGATTACACATTAGTACGCATGTGTAATACAACATTAACGCACATATGCATTACATCGACTTTTATTTTATTATTATTTTTTTTCTATATAATACAACACTACTATACATATACAATACACAAATATTGAATATATATAACTAAACACTATTGAACTTAAAAATACATAGTAATACACATGTGTAATATAACGGTTTCGCACAGTAATACGTATGTGTATTACAGCGGACTTTTTTTAATTTTTTTATTTTTTTCGTGTGAAGGGGACCAAAATATAAGAATAATGGCACAAACGGAAATTTGAAAATATTTTTTTATATTTAATTAAAAATAATTCTTTAGGAGTTTTTAAGTTTTCTCCCTAAAGATGAGTTTTCTCTTAATCCTCTCCCTATATATATATATATAAGGAAAAAAAAGGCTTCTCCGAAAGAACATGGTTGTATCATTCTTTATTAAATAATAATTAATTTTTTTCGTAGTGTGGGATATATATACGGAAATTCTATAGACACCATGGGGTTTGCTAGCAATACGCGTGTATAGGGCTATACGTCGCACATTTGGGGGTTTTCTAGAACCCCCCCATCTTTTGTCTTATTATGTTTTTTTTTTATTTTTTTTGTTTTCTTTTTATTTTTCTTTTTGATGTTTTTAATAATAAATTGATAAAATAAATAAATTGTTTTTTATTTTATATTAATAAATAATAAATTGTTTTTAATATTAATAAATAACTACTTCTCGTAGTCAGATAGTTTGGTAAGAGTTCGGTCCAAACAAATAACACTTATATACACTAAACACAAGCATTATATACAATAAATGTACAAATAAAACTAAATACAACAAATAAAACAAAGTATAAAAACCTATATATACCCCCTGAAGTCTACGTTGCGTGGGGGCCCTAAACGCCGGGTTGCCGACGTCGTCTACCCTGTGCCAGGCCCCCGATTCCTCACGGCGGCGTCCACGTCGTCGCCTCGATCGTCTCTCACACCAAACGTGCTCACCTCGTGGTCAAACAGGGAGGGGGTGGTGGGGGCACCGGGTAGTCCTGTCCTAACTGCCGCGCTGCCAGATAGTGAACAATTAACTAATCTGGCGTGCCATCTACATCATCCCCTACTCCGTGCGCAGCGTCCGACGCTCAATGGCCCGCAACCAAACACACCGCGCGATATGTACGTGGAACGTGCTGCGGCGGCTAATAACAAAGCAATAAAAATACGTTTAATAAACAGACGAATTAATAGAAATCGTAAAGCGATAATATAATAAAACATACCTCGTGTGCGTCCGGATCCTCATGTACGTCACCACCATCGTCCGAATCCTCGCCGGCCCCCTCTCCCGCATCGAAGGTGGCTTCACGTCATTCCGGTAGAACGTCGCAACTAGATCCAGTTCTTCGTTGGCCATTTTTCTCAGCTCCGCGTACCCCCCCCCTCCCCTCAAATTCAACGGGATCGTGGTTGTGTGTCTCGTTTACCACTTTAAGCCTCCAATTGTCACACCCCAACCTAAGGCGGAAATGTCGGGGCATGATCCGATTGCTCACAGCTCGAAGATACTATCATAATATAAAAGTGACAATATGTAATTAATTATTTTAATTCAAATATACACACACGTTTACAAACATTACAAAACAATTTAAATAAATGATTATAAACATGATTTAACGATCGTCTTCATTATAACTTATGGTCTTGACTAAATATCCAAACTTCAATTTAAGCAACCTGCATATGCGTAGAAAATGGACTTTGTCAACAACACATGTTGAGTGAGATGATCACCAATTTTTGACACAACAAATAATATATATATATATATATATATAAATAGATAATTGATAAATGCGCAAACCAACCATGTGATAGTAATTAATCAAATCATAACCAAACATGTATATAACCAAATCACAACCAAAGACTTGATAATGTGCCAATGAATCGTTGCCAAGCGAATCGGGTCGGTTTACCTTTGCCAAGCGAATCGGGCTCCGGTTACTAAGACGGTCGTATGATCATACTAATGAGAATCTAAGACTTGATAGAATACAAACACACTTAAACAAGTAGCAATTAGTAAATAGCATTTAATTGATACAACACACAATAATCATGTTTGCGATTGTTTGAGATATATATATGATAGAAAATATGAATAAGTACGCATATATCCCCAAAATGTTTGAAAAAAGTATATAAAAAGGGGAATGATCAAACTCACCTTAGATCAATGATAATCGATTAATAAATGCGATTAAACGAGCTATGGAATAAGCGAGTCGTCCACTACACGTCAAATGTTATGAACAGTTCAGAATCTGATATTTTAGTATGTGATAATATAAATAAAAACGAACTCGTTTCCACTGGAATCAACCGAAACGGACGTTTAGAACTCAAGTTATGTTTGTTTTAATATTTAAGCGAGCTGGTACTGACCAGAATCTGAACAGCGAGTCGGAAGTCGGGTTTTGTTCAGTAGCCTTAAAATTTCGTTACGAGAATAAAAGTCTTCTGGACCGAACGTTGAATCCGACTAGAAGCATGAGAAATTGATTGGTCAAAGTTGTTGACTATTATGCCCTTAAACGAGTTTGAGTCCTATTGACCACCGAGACTCCCTCAATCTGCAAAATTGATTGAGGGCTTTTGTTCTACAGATCAAAATCTACAATTTTTAATAAGAAAACTTACCCGAACGATGAATGGAACAAGAGATAATCGAGGTCAAAGTGTCTTGAAACTGGAAAGTCAACAAAGCAATACGAACTTGTTAAATTCTTGAAGAAACCGACAACAGGGAAAGGAATTTCGTGGATTACTGGTATGAGGGTTGGTATTGAAGTAATAATTTATGTTTTTATGATATGACTTGTTTAAATATTAAGGGTTAAGACTTGTTTATTAGGAAATAACTATTTTAGGAAACCGAATAATCAATTAATGACAAAATCGGGTATAATAACTTAAAGATTCGGTTTGGACAGAAATAAAACGAAATTAGAATGTTTCATAAAATTAATTGACATATCTTGGAGTTTAAGTTTCATTAATTTAATCTAAAATAGGAAAGAATTGGCAAAACTAGTCCATGTAGTTCCCGAAAATGCGATTTTTAGCCGTTTTAAGCGATTTTAAAGGTTTCTAAGGGCTATTTGGCATACTTGAAAGTTATTAAATTATAAAATAAGTTAAACCAAGTTAAATTCCAATAAATATAAGTTTTAAATAGCTTGAAAGATCCAAATTATGTTTCCGAATCGGTTTAAACTTAAATGAATACAAATACTAAAAATCCGAGATGTTACAGTCTCCCCTACTTTAGGGAATTTCGTCCCGAAATTAAGGAAAACCAAAACATCATCGTTTTGAAAACACTTTAAAATTTTAAGGAAAATATCATAACATAGAACTTCCTATAACCGAAGCTGTAACATTTGTCAATTTCGGGTTATTTTATACTTATATTCTTAATGTAAACCCGACCCATTTTGTATCCCGAACATTTCAGTATTATCAAAATGATGAATTTTATGTTACATATTTGTTTTATAGTTGTTGGATTTAAAAAAAACACCCTTTTCGGTTCTTAAAATGCCTCAAAAACGCTCAAAACGAACTCAAGGGACTAAAACTACCAAAATGGAGATTTGAAGGACCCATTTGTAGTTTGTGCTTTCTTGGGTCTATAACCAACCCATTTTCATGCAACACCCTTTATGAAAGACCCGTTCAACTTACCCTATATATACATACCCATCTTCTTTATTTGTGCTTGCTCATTTCCTCATTTCTCTCTCAAATTCTTGAATTCTAAGGTTGTTCTTCATAAACTAATCTTTCATTTTAACAAACTTCTCAATACTTAAAGCTTGATGTTACAACATATATATATAATATACACTCCTTGTTTACCTTCGGTCTTTCATTTCTCCGATCTCGGCCGGTTGAAATGTCGGGCTAGTAAGGCAAGGTTACATGGAGGACTATGTAGTCCTTGTTTATATATTTAACAAATTTAACCATATAACTTGTTATACTTGCTTAACTTCTGCATATTTTAGTTTATTGTTCATATTTGTCAAGTTCCATGGTATTGGGTATGTGGTGACTAGCCTCGGTTTCACCCCGAGTTGAGAACCGAACCAAAAACCGAACTTTTGTTTAAAAGCTTTATTGTTAACTTTTTGAATGTAAAACTTGAGTATTATTATTTATAAGTTATTTTACAAGTTCCATGGTAATTGGGTATGTGGTAACCATCCTCGGTCATATTCCGAGTCAAGGACCGAACCAAAAACCGAACTAAACCGAGTTCACTCGCTTAAGACACACAAGTGTGTTTTTAGCCACCAAAACTCATATTTTTCTTCAAGATTATATTTTAAATCAAATTTAGTTAATTTCTAAACATACTTGGCATGTCGGTAACCAACTTAATCTTATAACAAGTTCAGACCGATAAAGTCGTTTACTCGCTTAACGAACGTTAAGGTTCTTCACAATAGAACTACATACTTGGTTAAGTCTATTTTGATTTTATTGAGTTATCTCATAACATTTATTATTTTGGGAAGTTAACTTTGAGCTTGGTCAATTATAAAGTCTCGAACCGACAAACCCGAACACTCGTTTAAACCTCGTTTTGGTATTCTTATAACCAAAGGTTTTGCAATATTGCATTTTAACCCACATTATTACTTAACATAAGTTGAGTAAAAAAAAAAAGAAAAAGAAAAAAACTAATACCGAGACCCGTTTTCGAGTAAACTTATTTTACAAAACTCGTTTCTTTAATTTCTCAAATATTTACATTTTAAATCCTAAACTTTATTTATTTACTTTATTTGTCATGTATTTTATTTTAAACCCTTCCAAGACTACCTACTAACACAAGACACGTTTAATATAGGTCTTGCTCGTTAAACCGATCTCTCCGATTATTCACGACACTATCTTTCAAGTTATTTGTTAATGTGAGTACTTTTTCATCCCCTGTTTTCCATCGTTCGTTTTGGGGGTAGCATTGCATACTTATACAAATTCAAATGATTTATACTTGAGTCTTAAACCACAACACTTATTGTATATGTTTACTTAAATAAATGCTCGATTTGGTGTTATATGCTTTACATGATTATGTACAAATTTTTGAATGCTAAGGCGGGTAGCCTCATCAAAGTATGATCATACGTTAATTCCGAGTATATATGGTATCCACATATAGAAAGGTGTCATCAATGTATTCTTATTGACGATTTCATTATTGTCGTCAATGTATTCTTATTGACGGTTTTATTATCTAAATTGTTGCTATTATTTATTGTTTTCATATAGTAATTGTGGATTTCATACTATATACTTATTTTCCAAAACTATGAAAATTGCTCACCAACCTTTGTCTTGACAAACTCTATTTTAGGCAATGTTACAGGTTTGATGTTAGCTTGATTAGATTACTTGAAGAAACTTATCATCTTGGCTTTAGGATATTAGAAAATGAAAGAACAAGTTATTTGTTTATCTATCTATTTGGCATTTTGTATGAACAATTGTTGTGTTATTTATTATGATATGGGTTTAAATGAGTTGTTTAAATATTGTAACTTTATAGTGTCGTTGTGCAATGAGCAATCATGTCGCGCCTCGACGTTTCCGCCTTCATTGGTCGGGGTGTGACAGAAGCAACGCTTCAAATGACAATCCGATAAGGGCACTTATATATAGGATGTACCAGCGGCGTATCCACCATGTCCTTATCCTCTCATCATTCGTACCGTATTATGATTTTCATGCGAGGACTCGGATAATTATGTTCGCAACCATAGTTACTCTTATCGTCGGATGGTCCGCATAATTCGTTTCATCATGTGGGTTAATAAAACATTTAAAACCATCATTTTGAAAGGAAGGAAAACTTTTGTTAATTTTTGATATAAACTCAAAAGATAATTAATAAATGTTCGAGTTGAATTAAATAAACCGTATAATTTCTAAAACGTCTTTTTATTGCAAAGTTACGAATTTTGGAGATTTAAATGGATTTCTTGAAGAGGGCTGATGTGTTGTAAAACACACGTATTTTTCGCACCTTTTATCTACGTATTATATTATATTTTATGTATTTTTACTTGTTTTATATAGGTTTCACATAGTTTTAATAATCTTGTAGGTTTTGGGTGAAAGAAAGAAAGAAACCGGACTTTTCGAGCAGTTTACGAGCTTTTTATGCATACGTTTTCAAGTAAAACTCAAAGCCTGACCCATATGCATCATGGACAAGCCCATTCTCTACATAATATTATAACATAAAAAAAATAAAAAAAAACCCTAAGCCTAGCCTTGGCCGATCGGAACTGTAGCAAAGGAACAATGAGAGAAAAAACTTTGGAGCAGCTAGGGTTTGATCGTGTGACGGTTAGGGAAGGAAGAAGACACAAGAACCAAGCCTCGGGGACGTTTCTCATCAGTTGTAGCAGCCAAGAATAGCCCGTAATTCATCCATATCCTTTCTTTTCATAACATTGTTCATCATCTTTTTATATTTGTTCAATTGATTACTAGTTTTGCAATTGATTGAAAGATTGAAGTGTTTATGAGTAGGATTGCTTGTTGAATGATTTTTGAGATGATTGGTATGAGTTATTTGATGTTTTTATTGATGAATAGCTTCTGTCCAAAAATTATGAGAGGCTAATCTTGTCGGTTTTACCTAGGAATGATGATTATTGTTAGTGTTTGATGAGTTTTATGGATTGTTTGATTGATGGACTTGAATTGTTATTGTAAAGTTTGATTTAGACATGAAATAGGTTGTGTTTAGCGGCTGGAAATTTTAGTAATTCATTGCATAAACCTCTTGCGTTGGTTGATTAGTTTTGTATTGATTGATCGGTGCTTGTTTGATTTTAGACTTTGTGTTTAGGGTTTGTTTGCGGTAGGAACAACCGTAGGGTTTTGTTGCATGATTATTTGGTTAAAGTATAGCGGTTAGACACCTTCTTAGAGACCGAGAGGTGATAAGAAGTTAGGGTCGTCTCATTACCTTTGCATACTAGAATAAGGATTGCGCGAGAGCGAGTTTGTTTCTTGTCAGGTTTAGGTGTTTTGAGTGACTAATTGATCTATTTTGGTTTAAGTTGAATTGTTCCTCTATCCTTGGTTGTGTAGTATTCATTGCCATTAGGGTCGAGTGTTGGTGAGACCGAGAGGTGAGTCAACATTAGAACACGTTAGCAATTGTCTCCTGGTTTGGTCGTTTTAGTCGATTTTGAGTAGTTTAGGCTTGTTGAGTGAGACCGAGAGGTAATCCAGTGAGCCCGAGCGATCCTTAGTCGTGTCATCTTTAGGGACCGGTGTCTAGATATCATTCAATCCATTAGCTTGTTAGGCCTACAGTTTGATTCAGACCTAGGTAGACGTTTTTCTCCATCCTAAGTTAACACAGTTAGTTCCCCGTTAAGTTTTCTATTTTAGGTAACTTTTGTCAGTCAGTCTAGTTAGTTCAGTTAAGTTAAAAGAAATCAAAAATTAATATAATATTATTCTTAGGTAAGTCTTGTCTAGGGTTAGTGATCATTAGCGTTCTGACGTGTCCACGTGTTCGATACTCGGACTTCCTAGGTCTATACTACTTGCGATCGGTACACTTGCCGGTTGTGTGTGGTTTAGGATTTTTGTTTTAATATTAAAGCTTAGTTGTGAGGGTTATCCGGCGCACATCAAGGGCATTTGAAATGAATTATAATGATCGAGAATAAACTAAGAGTAGGATGTTACATGCAGTTAACCTTGATAGGTAAAGGAACTTGATTTATGAGATGAAATGCGCAAAAGTTTAATTTATAACAACTCTTTAAAATAGTTATTAACATATGGAATCTTTACAGATCGTATTCATTAGGACGAAATTCTTAAGATCAAGAGTATATGTTTAAACATAGTTAACGAAAATTTTGATGAGTCGAATTTGGTTAGTTTGAGAAGTTATGAAATTAAAGAGAAGTTAATGTAAAGTTTATAGCTTTTCAAGTTGTGACTTTGAGATGAGATTAATTTGATTTTATAATTAAATATTATAATAATTAGTAAATAATAATTGAAATATTAATGAAAATGCGAAAATGTACGTATTCAAATAAATCGTTAATAGATTAAATTGGGAAGCGGATATTCCCGAATCACCGAGATAGTCCTATTCTAATTAAATCTTTAAAATTAGATAAAATATATGGTAGGTAATTAAAGATATTAAATTAGATTAAATTAGGAATTCGTGAATTCTTTCTTTTTCACAAAATCTTTATAAATAGTAGGAAATAAGTAAATTGAATTATCGATAATTTATTATGAAAAATTTAAATAAACTATGAATATCAAATTAATAGTGAAGATGAGAATGAGATATGAAATATTATAATAAAATAATCACGAGGCTAGAAATGCATGAGCCACCATGACTATTCTAACACTATGAATTAATCATTAAAACGTTTTAAAATTTTCAAAATGTATCAGAAGTCAAAGTAGGGAGTTGAAATATTTACAAACTAACGTTTAGTTTCAAATAACGAACTTAATCAATAAATAAAGTGAGTGATGAGTTTTAATGAAGATTTATCAAAAAGTCAATTTTAATGGTAAAAATTTAATTAATGGAAGATTTAATTTAATAATGAAAATTAAATTTGAATGATGAAAAATGTTGTTTAATATCAATGAAATTTACAATATTTGAATTTTTAATAATAAAGACTTATAAAATGAAAAGTAAGTTGTGAAAAGTACCATGAGGAAAAAGAAGAGGTAATAAAATATTTATAGTTTAAAATTGAGGGTAATGATTGAAATATACTTGATAATTTATTGTTTGAGAATATGGAAATAAATTAGAAAAGATGATTTAAATAATATTTTAACGAATATGAGTTAGTGTAGGATTTCTTGTTTGGTGTATTTTAGTTTGTCTAGATTGGCGGTCGTTTGGTTAACGGAATACAGTAGCAAACTCCTTGTCTATTCTAGTAGTCGTATGGTGATCGTGAGAAGCAGATGGACGACGTTGATTACGATGTTTGATTCTTAGGAAAGACATTCCATGAGAACCAACAATGAAAATGTGTAAAATGACAAGTGATTGGTAGGAATGAGTTGGTATGAAATAATGAGGATGCGTATGTATATGTATATGTATATGTATATGTATATGTATATGAAATCAAACGACGACAACAACAACAATAACAATAACAATAATAATTTAATAATAATATATTAATAATAAAATAATATAAAAAATAATCTTTTAATAATTATCATAATATAAAAATAATAATAATGTGATAATATTTTAATAATAAAAAATAATATTTTAATAATAATCAGAATATTCATAGTAATAATAATACTAAATAAATGTATATAACGAAACCTGGTTCAAATTTGGTAAGCCTGACGAGCTAGGGTGTTATTCTGGCTGAATATCATAGCCGACATACTCCTAACAAAATGTAATGTAACTTGTCTTAGTTAAAAAAAGCAACAAACAACTTCATACTAAATAATATAAAACGAAACCTGGTTCAAGTCTGGTAACCACGACGTGCTAGGTTGATCGTTAACGGCATAACCCAGCTCCTCCTCGTTCGACTCTGAAAATAAATTGTTGAACAATGACATTGTGTTTATATATTATCCGATCAAGAATTGTGTTGTGTGTATGCTTGTTTCACGAGATTGAGCATATGTATATATAATAATAAAAAGTAAAGAGGGAGAGGGAGGAGAGCCGGGCTCCAATAATTCAAAAGGGTCAATATGCCCCGTATAGCTCTATACGGGGCGTATTCTAGTACAATTTGACAGCCTATGATTGCTTAATTTATGCAGGTCTAGACGTCAAATCCCCTAATACACCGCATATAGCGCTATACGCGACGTATTAGGAGGTGTTGGTGGTGTCCCAACACAATCCTATATATATGTAGCACTGTAGCATAAACTTCTAGTGACGAAAGAACAATAAAAAAAACTGATGTAGTTTTGGATAGGCTTTTTGCACATGCCGAATAAAAATCACGCAAGTGGACAAACGGAATTCCAGAAAGTAATGAAACAATTGCAAGGACAAATTAAGTACGTAGTATTTGTCAACAATTTTTTAGCAACTTTTCAAACGACCTCATCAATACACAATATGTTAACCATCTGTAGATTTTGATGCTCTAGGTTTGGTTTGGGATATATATGTATCACCCAAGAATAACATCAATATAGGAAAATTTCAATGAGTCGGATTTGGTTTCATACCTGAGACCTTAAAGATTTAAAATTTTAACCATTATCCCCATGCTGTTGAACAAGGAGACCGATTTACTTAATTAATATTTAGCATTTTGTATATGTCTCTATGTAAAATTTCAATTCTTCTCATATTCAATTTGTTTGTGTACAAGGATTTATAAAATATGCGACCACAAGTTTTTATCGTATAGTAGTCTAATTCTCTGCCTTGTATTTTCGTTCTTCTTCATTCTACGCTTCCGTATGATTATGCGAAAGTACTTTCAAAAGAAGACTTCAGTAGTATCACCAGTGAATACCAATAACTGACGCATTTATAAAACGTTCCATATCTATGGTTGAAACAAAATCAGGCCATATTATTGACACATTTAATTATTCAATAGTCCTATTAGCACAACAGTACTACTACGGTGCACAACTAAGTCTCCCAGCATGTGACTTTAGGTGGAAAATTGTTAAATAAAGTCAATTGTGATAGTCAACGTGGTCAACAAAAGTACAGGGTGATAAGTGACTATTAGTAAAGTTGTTATAAGCTGTGGTATAAGGTTCAGGTGATATGTGATGAAATTGCTAAAGACGAGGGACCATATGTTACTATTTCGAAGATAGTTTGTTAACACCTAGTTAACGGTCGATTTGGGGCTTCGGGTTTATAAAAGCACTAGCTTGAGACCCGTCTATTACACGGGAAGTTCTTGAAAATACAATATTTAATAAATAATCGATATACAAGAAACAATTAAACTATTAAATGCTATTAATACATAGTCGTTATACAATAGTCTTTAAAACATTTTTAAAGTAAAAGATTATTATAAATATCAAATATTTAAAAAAAAACATGAAGTAAATTTTAAATTAACAAATTTTGAAGCATAAATTTTAAAAATGGTAAATATTATTTTACTATTATAAATTTGTTAAATATGGTGAAGTTTAATGTCGAACTAACAAGTGGCAAAATTCATACATTTTTATTAGAGAGTATAGATATAGATATAGATGCATGTAGATTCAATCACTTAGTTTACTGATTTCATTTTCAGTTCCTTCTATAATCATTTTAATTTGTTGTTAATGATAAGAATAATGATCATTTGATCGATGTGTTCAATTCCATTCCAACAACAACAGCATCACCAGTAGCAGCAACATCACCAGTAGCTCCAGTTATAGCACGTCCCACGTCGGCTATTGCATCTTGCGCCGTTTAACGCGTCTGAATTGGCAATGTGTCAGACGTTGGTTAACGCGTCAAAGGTCGATGTACAAGGCCGGTAAACGTGTCTGGCATCACTAACGTGTCCGAAAGCGGTTAACGCGCATTCAAGGTCGGTAAAAATATTATAATGAAACGGATAAATTTGTAATTTATGTGTTTTAGATGGGGGAATATGTAATTGATTTTTTAGTTTTGGTAAATATGTAAGGATTTTAGAAAGTGGAAATATGTAATTGACTTTTTTGTTTGGTTAAATATGTAATTAATCATCTTAGGAATTGGAAATATATAAATGCCCCAATTTTTTTTTTGAACCGCCAACGAATCCTTCAAATGGCCTGCTAGCTAAATTCGTCATATCGGGATACACTCGTGTTTTGATTCGGGGAAAACCCTCACATAAGGCAACGGCCGACACCCGTGAACTCTCGCCCGAAGGCACGACGGCGCGGTTAAATAAACCCCCCTTCGGTTCAAGAACCCAACTCGTAAATGTCACATATTCGTCTAGTCTCTCATGAAACACCAATACTAATAATATAATATGCTAATTAGCGTACGAGGTATAATTTAACATTCTAACAGTTACAATTTTGAATTGCATATTTGCCATTATAAAAATAATGAAAATAAAAGTGTGTTGGTTTTAATTGAATAAAATATATAAATAAAACACTTAAAACATCTAAAAGATAAAAAAAATGATATCACTTATTCACATGCACTGTTCCTTCTTTTTGTCTTCTTTGCCATCTATAAATAGATGAACTACTATATCATCTCATACTAGAGTGAAACCGGTGGAAACCACAAAACAGATCTAAAGGATTTATACCAAGGTAATCTAATATATATTTTTTTAATTATTATTATTATTTTTTTAAAGCCAAATTATTATTTACAACCACCCAAGTGAGGATCGAATTTCCAACCTCCATTTTAAAAGTTTACCACCTTTGCCACCACACCATATGGACTAGCATATCCTCTCTTTTCTTAGTTTTCTTTAGGATGAAAATTTTAATAATTGATAAGAGGATCATCCTGACCAGCTGTGTGGTGTTTGGTTAACATTTTCCAAATTGTTTAATGATGCATAAAAAACCTAATCATGAAATACTTGAGTCATCTCATAACCTTTGCATCCAATATTGAGTCAACATAGTACACTTTTAACCTGGTTTTTCGACCAAAATCTGAAATTTCCTCACCAGTTTATTCTATATTGTGTTGGAGATAATCCCAAACTCGTTAGTTTGTTAATGTTTAGGTAGCCGAGTCCAACGGGTCATGTTTTGATGTAAACATTGTATTTTATTATAATTTATTGAAGTTCTGATTTAAAATATCATAAGTTAAAAACTTTGTTAGTAAAGTTAGTTAAAAATTGTAAATAGTTAATAGGTTGGGCTAATGTTGTAAATTAGTAAGTAATTAAATGATGTGTCGAGTTCATTAGGGAAACGACATGACAATCGGAATATAACCGCCAGTGGGTATAAACATCATCACTGACAACCATTGTAAATCATCTATTCTTCAAGTATTTCATAATAAAAAATCGTTTTGTTTTGTTTTTGCATTGTTTAATTAATTTGATTCGTTTGTTTAATCGATCCTATCAAGAAGGAGCCATCATATTGTAGACTGCTTTTATCTGTTAATGACACTTATATTTTCTTTTTTCACAATCATGAAACATTGCTTGCAGCAAATTCTACTGGTTTTGTTAAATATACGAAAAACTTTGTCAACTTTATATTTTGTTTCTTCATTTTTGTGTAGATGTGTAGAATAAAAAGTTACATAAATATATTTATAGTAAAAGTTTATTTTACAAACCCTGCTCAATTTGATTATTCCGCAACTAGCATGAACTTACAAGAGATTGTCATGTACTAGCTAGTTCATCAGTCTTTCAAAATTTTAAAGTTCATTGGCATGCATTTTAGTTTGAAGTGCTTTAATGGACTCTAATTTCTTTGATGCTTTTATTTTTTTATTTTTATTTATTTATTTATTTATTCTTTGCTAGAGTAGAGGATTTTGAGAAAATTAGCGCATCTTTAAACGCGCAACAATTTTTTTAGTACATCTTTGCATTCTACTGCCTCAAGTAAGGGAACAAACTTTTGGGGGCGTGGCAAGTCCGCTAGTTCAACTAACGGACTCCATGAAAGTAGGAAAAAAAATCAGTCTGAAGCGTCTTGGAAAACGAATAAGTATTTGTAAAAGGCCTTCTTTGTTTGAGTCCGCAACTTCAATAATCAAATTTGTCACCTTAACAAAACAAAAGTTAGTTGAAGTCCGCTACTTGGCATAGGGGACTTACCTAGATGTACTGAAAACACTATTGCTCCCCTAAAAACACTTTGTTTTCCGCTTATTAATCTTCTCACAAATCCTGTGCCCTGAAACATTCTTCATGTTCCTAATTAATTGTTTGCCCCATACAAAAGTTTTGACAGCATTCTTCAAGAAGTTGTATATAAAACACCAAATATACATGGAACACTTGGAGTCTGTAAATGGAATTTAGAATTAAGATAATATTGGTCTTTATTATATGAAAGATAATTGTAAGTTCATCGAAACAGAAGGTAAGCGGGCAACAAGCTGCGCCGCTACCCCCTTTTGAATCGAAGCTAGTTGTAGGCCTAAAGTTGGATCTTTGTGAATAATAATGGTTTGACCACATAATCTTGAGGACCATTGTATGCACTGATTATATTTATATCGGTGGCTCTGCAGGCTCCTAATAACTCCCATATATATGCACTCTTAGCCGATCAAGCAAAGTAACGCATACTTGTAATGGATATCCCATACGGAGCGTGGTTGCCTGAGCTGGTAATAATATCTGCCATGCATCTTTATTTTTGTTTTGAATTGTTTGATGATTAACTATAACTTGTAAACTATATATATATAGGATATCGAAGATCCTCGCGAGTTCATGAACCAGCTTCAACAAACGCGTCCTTATAGTGAGTTAAGGGATTCATTTTCCTCGCCAAGTTTCAAAGGTTACCAGAATCTAGTCACAAGAGATCAATCTATTAACGCAACAATCACTAGCAAAGATTTAGACAAACACGAAAGTTATAAGGATACTAAGGCCAGTTCTTTTGCTCCTATTGTTGGATCCTCATCAAGCACATTCACTATATCATTTGGTGAATTCACCTCACCAACAACTATAAACCAAAATCAACTCCATGGAGGATGCAATTTGGAATACCATGATAGGATGAAACGTAAAGAGGTGATCAATCTAAACGAACTTCTTGGATCCATAGAGCTCCCGAAAAGAGTTTCTGGCGCAAGACGAAACCATAGGCAAGCCCAAGAGCATATCTTGGCCGAAAGGAAGAGAAGGGAGAAGCTAACTCAGCGATTCCTATCTTTGTCTGATCTCCTGCCTGAAATTAAAAAGGTGATAACTTATTGACTGCTCTTCAACCTGAAATTTTATAAAACAATTTATATATTTTATATATTTGTAATGGAACAGCATCGCAAAACAATTCATATATGTGTCGGAATTGGTCGCAAAGGAATTTCCGATGAGGGTTTCAACATGAACATTGCGTCGTAATTGCGTTGGAATGTAATTTTGCATCACAAGCCTATCAGTTTTCTAGTAGAGCATGCACTTATGTTTCATATAAGTCTAAGCTTTACTGCTTTTTTAACACCTACAAAGGCAAAACCAATTTTTTTTATTTATTATTATTCTTGACAAATAAAAAGATCCACCTGCAATAGAGAGGCAGGTAAGTAGGCAATAAGTTGCACTGTTGCCTCCTTTTGAATAGCAAATACAGTTGAAACTAATTATGTCTCATAAATAATATATGTCAGAACATCTAGTAGTAGTTCAAATACAAATAGTGTTGCTAATCTGGTATATTATGTTGGTGATAATTCATAAGACATGCTTTGTGGTTAAAGTTTCAAATGATCATCTAGACTTGGAACATTTTTAATGATCTGTTATTGTAGATGGACAAGGCTACCGTGCTAGAAGATGCAAGTAAATACATTAAACATCTACGAAACCGAGTGAAGGAACTCGAAGACACATCAAATAGTGGAAGAAATGTCATCCAGGAATCAATTACTTCAATGAGGCAATACAAGTTTCATGGTTGTCAAGAACAAGACGCGTCTTCTTTTGAGGAAACAAATTGTAATACAACTTATAATCCTGGAATTAAAGTAAGAATTCTTGGAAACAACGCACTAGTAAGAATTTACTGCGAGAAAAATTCTCTGCTCGCGTTGAAAGCCCTCACCGAAATGGAGAGACTTCAGTTCACCATCATGTGCAATAGCGTTCTTCCAATATATGGGACTGCAGCTCTCATAATCATTATTGCTCAGGTATGTTAGACAACAATCATATACTATAAAACATGACCATTAGATATTATACTTTATGATCATGATCATGATCATCACTACAAGAATATTGTTCTGACCGAAAACTACTACACCGACGACATGTCGTCAGAGAAAAGTTAGCGGATATTTGGCCCTTGTGAGTTGTGAAAGCCTTTACCGAAAACATGCGAATCGGGAGAAGGTAATGTCTTCTAATATTTATTTTCTTTTAATTAATGTTGCTGGTAAAACAAAACGGCATCGATTGAAAAACCCTACGCTGGCGACATGTAACGACACCTAGTCGTGGCTACAAACAAATCTATACAACAAACTCTGTAACGACGACTTACATAACCTATTTCAACGGAAAACGACATGTGTTTGGGAAAACCAGTACCGACAACATGCCATCGGGATAGGCATTCGGGTCAAATGAAAAATCTTGTAGTGTATGTTATATTGGCTAAAAGTTGACTATCATTTACATTAAATTGTGTAGATGAGTGAAGAGTTCATCATGACAGCCAAGGATCTTGTAAAATGCTTGCAGTTATCTCTTTCAAATTTGGTTGACATGTAGTGGATCTGAAGATCTAATCAACAATGGAGTAGTGCAATTACCTAACCTAGCTTTTGGCTCAATTGTTGTTTGTCCCAAGTGTAAGGCGCAACCTAAGAACTAAAAGGGTTTTATTGTATTTGGTATTGTCTTGGCTGGCAAGTTAGGTTAGTCTATATAAACCGAGTTATGGTTAGACATTATAGATTATGAACTAGATACAACCAAGTTAGGGTTCATCAAGATCAAGAGTTAAACCGAGTTAGGGTTTGAGGGGTTTGAGAGTTGTAATCAGTTTTTTTGAGTAATATTTTTTGGTTAATGTAAACGAGAGTTAGTCATTTAATTCGTGTTTGATTATCGATCCAGGACTTGACTAGCTCCTTTTTGTTATATTACGCATTAGAAAATAAATATGATAGATATATCTTTCTATGGCTAGCTAGCAAAAGGGTACTGTGTGTATGTAAAGTTTGAGCTATCTTTTTCATTCTAAAATAAATATGATAGATATACGCTTTGATGGTTCACATCGATCTCTTTTTTCTACCGAATTGTTTTTTGTCACTTTTTCCTAAATCTATATGAAAATGGAAGATAATTAAAATAACTTGTCTAGCTTAATTCAATATATGGTTTTATTTGTGATAGAATTCTTGTCCATTCTTTTCATGTGATTGCCGGCATGGGCCCACGATTTCGTTGGTCACCTATTGCTAATTTGTCGTTAAACGAGTGTTTAATTTTTAATAAAATTATCACCCCGTTTTTTCAACCGTTTTGTCATAGTGGGGCATATGACAGAATTCCCATCAGCAATCATGCCTATAAATTTCTCAACATTGATATCAAAGTAAAAGTGATAACGTGTAAAACTTTTCGTTAATACACAAGGCCACCTTGAATAACGAAAATGAAATGTCGAGTGGCCTTGAAATCTTTGTCTTTGTATTTGATGTCGAGCGATTATTAGTTTAATATTTGAAATGCGAAGTACTTTATTTGAAAGAAATGGAAAGTATTTTATTTGAAAGAAATGTAATATTTATTTGTATTTAATTTGTAATGTGTTCTGGGTTCCCATGGCGAGCCATTTGTGCCAAAATGACTTTTTATAACCTGTTGTGCCTTTGTATTACAAAACCATATTATATATATATATATATATATATATATATATGGGGGTTCAAGCGAAAACTCATCTTAAAGAGAAAACTTAAAATCTTCTAAAAAAGTATTTTTAACTTTTTTTAAAAAAATTTTTTGAAGTTTTTTTTTTCCATTATTCTTATATGTTGTTATTGGTTCAAAAAAAAAACTTGTCGGTAACCTCATCGGTGTAGTGCACATGTGTAATAGTGTACATTGCATATATGCAAAAGTGTTGTATTGCATAGAATACAATACTATTGCACATATTTGATACACACTGTTGTATATATGCAATATAAGATTAATACGCACATCGAATACATACTAGTACGTATGTGTAATACAAAATTAATGCACATGTGCAATACATTGACTTTTGTTTTATTATTATTTTTTTCATATAATACAACACTACTACATATATACAATACACAAATATTGAATATGTGCAATTAAACACTATTGAACTTAAAAATATATAGTAATACACATGTGTAATACAACGGTATCGCACAGTAATACGTATGTGTATTACAACAGTTTTTTTTTGTAATTTTTAATTTTTCGAGTGAAGGATAAGAAATTATAAGAATAATGGCAAAAACAAAATTTTGAAAATATTTTTTTATTTTTAATTAAAAATAATTTTTTAGGAGTTTTTAAGTTTTCTCTTTAAAGATGAGTTTTCTCTTGATACTCTTCCTATATATATATGTGTGTATTTAACACTAAAACAATTTGTTATAACCTAATATGACATCTTTTAACAAAATAAATCGAATAAAGACATTACAAGGCTAGTTGATATATATGGCCAATTGGGAAAATTATAAGCGATTTGACATAAATCTGTTGGTAACTACATATCATACCCTTTAGCCGACGCACTTGCTTCGAGAAGGCAAAAACTTTTGAGTCAAAGACGAAATTTTTTTTGGCCTTAAGTAAAAGGAGTATTTTGTTGGGATTAACAATTTAATTTTGATATGGGCTTACTTGTTTATAATTTGGGTTGTGTAAAAAACTTTTATATAGAAAAGAATTAAACATGTCTCAAGTGAGGCTAGAACACACAACCTTTTGGTTATGAGTAATACTCATTTGTCATTAGACCAAGCTAGTGGTTATGTAATTGTGCTTAAACATTAAATATACATATTGTTTTTAATAAAAATACATATAATTTTTTTCAAAAAAAAAAAATTTCGGGCCTAGCGGAGTGTCGGCATGTGGCCGTCGACCACACTGCCACCCCCAAGGGCCGGCCCTGGCCAACGGTAATTATGTCTTATTTATTAACAACTAGAGTTTTGGCGATGGAAAAATCCAAGCATTGTCATTTCTAAGCGTTGGTAAGTCAACATGAATTTAGTCTTCGGTTACATGTGTTATTGTCCAAAACTAAAACAAAAAATAAATAAATATAAAAATTGAGGTGGACCAATGGGGCAGCGTCTGCTGGTAAAACTTGAGCGTTAGTAAAACCCGACTGTAGTCGATCCCGGGTATTGAGGCGGCGAGTCTAAGCAAATTCAGCCGGTTTTCGTCGGTTTCGTAATGTTTGTCACGGTATCGGAACTAAAACAAACGCAGTGAGCCTACGCAAATTCAGACAACTTTGACACGTTTATTAAGGTACTAGAAGTAAAATAAACAAATAAAATATAAAAGAAAAACAAAATTGGCATCCAGTCAGTTTTCTTTACGTTAGTTATAAGCTGAAACTAGAAAAAGAAAAAAAATTAAACCAAAAATCTGTTTAAAGAAAGAAGGTCAAGAAAACAATATATGTGTGTGTGTTCGAATAAAGGAGTTCTCTGCAACAAAAAATGAAGTACCAAGAAATTTAGCATTATGTGCGCCTCGAACGTGCATAGTTTCTTCTAATTTCCCAAACCCTTTACAAAACAACTGACACACCAAAATATCACAATTAGTTAAGCATCAAAATAATTTACATAAAAACAAAACAAAGCTAATAAAAAAAAGTGACACCAAACCTCTTATTTATACTATATTTATAATGTAATATATACCACAATAGGGCCGAGTTTAAGATCATGAATCATGCAAACAAACTATTCAAACAAATGAATCACATAATTGTTTCATGAAGGTGTAAAATCAAAAATCAAATAAGGAAGCCATAGTGTTGAAATTAAAACTGGTTTAGCCGTGTAAAATCTTGGTTCTTCGTCAGAATATATTGCCTGACGGCCTGACCCTTCGGAATCTCGTGTACTACTGTAATCGGCCCACTTTTCTTTTCTTTTATTTCTTGACCCATTGATTTTTCAGCCCACCTGATTGGGTTTTCAGCCCACTAGTTCATTTAAGCCCATTATTGCCTTTAAATTTCTTTTTCTTTTGAAGCCCATAAAATAGTCTCTCACTCAACCAACAAATGGCATATTTTTTCCTTAAAACAGACTGAATCTCAAATGATTCAGTTGTTACATTATTCAAGTCTTTCCAATATTCATTGCCATCCATCGTGACACTTCCACACCTACAAAAAGGGTAACACTCATTCAATGTAGACTTAGGTTTACCAAAACAACTATTTCACGAAATAACAAGATACGCCTATAGTAGCTGATAAATGATATATATGGTGAATTTTACGTATTTTAAATGCTATGGACGTTCCTAAAAATGCAACTAACAAGGTTTAGCCTAACATAGTGTCGGAAATGAAAATAAACAGATAAATAAACATGGTCATGTCGAAAACTGGAAAGACAAAACCCTAAAAGTGGGTCTAATCTTCGATTCTCGAACGGATTTACTACCCAAAATCTTCAATACCCCACCAAGTTTGATGTTTTTCTTTTATAACTGTTAGAAGGTAAAACAGTCGTGGTCCTAGTTTTTACCATCAAATTCATTACACAATTGTGAAATTAGACTTTTACCACATCGAGATGCAACATTTATGACATAACATGAACGATATCGTGACTATTTCTCTCAATGTCGTTGGTCAATATTCTTCATTTCTTGTATCTATATTACATCTTGATCAAATCATATGTGTATATTGAATAATAGTCACAACAATTGTTCTTGACTACAACCTACATATACATAACGAAGCAGCTTGATTAATAACAATATACCGCATCAACAAGTGGTGTTATGATGATCGCTGACAATCTAACCTAATTGACAGGACTTTTGAAAATTTTACATTATTGGCCCCTACACTATAGTAATACATAATTATAAATTAATAACAATAGTTTAGTTAAACTATTTCTAATAATAACCTCCCTACTTTATTTTCTTTTTTCTTTTCGCTTTATTTTTTTGGTGGTTTTGCAGATATTACAATGATTTCTAGCTTCTTTCCCTCTCTCCAGAAATCAATTGAAATGATTATACAACACCAGAACACAAGTTTACTTCTAAATAGGGATGTTCACGAGCCGAGCCCGAGTCGAGTCAGGGTGTTTTCGAGCTCGGGCTCGAAATTAAACGGGGGTAACTTAGTTAGGCTCTAGCTTGAATTTGAAGTTAAACGAACTTAAGATCGAGCCAATAAGCCGAGCCATGACTCGAGCCGAGCCAGAGTTGAGTTTGGCTCGATTACAAAAATGATCCAAATCAGCTCAGGATGTTTCAAATCAACTTTTTATAGCTAGTTTTGATCGAGCTTTTTTCGAACGATCCACGAGCCCGAGCTTCGAGCATCGAACTTTTCGAACCGCCCCACAATAAAGCGTTGGGCCTTAACTTTTCATAATAAAGTTATTATTTTTTTAATCCAACTATGAAAAGGCACCACATGAGTAATAAAAAAATGTGGAAAAAAATCTAGTTTGGATGCTCACATTTGAATGAAGGGTAACAAATAACAGAATTGAGTTGGTCTTTAATTAATACAGAATTGAGTTGGTCTTTAATTAATACAGACATGATCTGGTTAGGGATGTTCTGTGTGATGTTCTTAAACGGGCAGGGATTTCTGCTAAAAAGGAGGCCCCTGTTAACTTTCTCACAGATCCTATTGAATGGAGGTCTACTTTACGACCAGCTGATATTCTTGTGTTCGGGTGGGCAGGGGGGAAACACGCCTGTGTGGATCTTACAGGAGTGTCTCCTCTTGTTGGGCTCAGGGACCGTGTGTTTGTTGTGGGTCAGGCTGCGTTGAAGGCTGAATCGGGCAAAGTTGTTAAACACGGGAAAGCTTGTTTAGATAATCAACATGTCTTTCTACCATTTGCCTTTGATACATTTGGTTTTCTGGCTCCAGAGGCTGTGAAATTTTTGAGTAGGGTTCAGCGCGTCGTACACGGAACCTCTTCAGCTTCTAGGTCTCAAAGCTTCGTTTTTAGCAGGATTGGCTTTGTTGTTCAAAATGGGGTTGCGGCGCAGCTTGTTGCCCGTTTGCCTGCCACTTTATTGTAATCGTTTTATAGTAAATTATATAAAACTTCGATTATTTGTAGCCGTCATAAATGACATAAAAAGGTTGATGAAAACTTATGATGTAATTAATTTGATTTATAAATATCTAATGAAGTTCCTTTTTTAGAAACTTCATTGTTTTATTTCTACCTTTATTCTACTATGATTTGTTTCCTATTTCTTCTACTATGATTTGATAGGTAATTGTTTTCTACGACCTTCGATCCAACATGTTTTGAATCCGTCCCGTTTTCTTCACCTAAACGAATTAATATTTCCGACTACCAATCTACAATTGAGTTTTCATTATTAATGGAAGAGGTTTCATTAAAAACGATAAGATGACCTGCAACGCATAAATTGTACACCCATTCATGGCTTAGGTGGAGGTCGCATGCCAGGTGTGGTGTTGATGGCCTGAGGCGTGTCCGCCCTTGATCCCCCATTTGTTGGTGCATGCGGTCTACGGATGAAAAATTGGTTTATTTTTCTCACATAATACATAACTAAATAAAAAGTAGTTTACATACGGAAAAATAAAATGGTATTTGTTGAAGGTAAAAATGTGTATGAGTAAAATATTATTTGTCATGCTAACTAGTTCTGCATTAATGTAAACGGTCTAAGTCAAATATGTAGGACCCAGGAAATCACAATTCAACCAAACAATCAAGAACATAACAAAGAAGAACTACGACAACAAGGGATTAACCCAAAACACAAACTTTATTGATCGAACAAGACACGATACAAATGTTTATATCGAGCATCTATTTATAGTGTTCCTTATGACGGTTAATTAACCACCTCTGGCGGTTATAACTACCATGACGGTTATATAATACCTGGTAGTTATATAACTAACTTTATAACCGCCTGATATTCACATCAAGACCCTCTAACTTACAAATGTTGCATAAAGAACCCTAAACTATACTTTGTACCAATTACAAAATTGCCCCGCAACATTTAATCAAACTTGATCACACAATTAAGGCCAACATTCACCCCCCTAATTGTTGGTCCAAGTTTGAGTCTTCTTCACTTGGTCTTGATCCTTCTTGTCTTGTATCCTAATGGTTCTGTAAATGGCTTCCTTCTCACTCTTCGTTTTTCTTGTGAACACCTTGTGCAACCCTCGACCAAAACGCTCTCTGATCGGATTCCCTTCAGCCTCCTGCTGAACTTCGGTTCTCCCCGGTTAGATTGCATGTGGAATTGCTACTGCCATTTATTAAAAAACACCGAACGCCACTCGGTCACCCCCGAACCATTGTCTTCCTGTGTTTCTAATACCTTTGGATTCAAGCTGCTCTTTGCACGCCTCCTGCGTGATTAGGACAAAACACTGGGATTCCAACCATCCTCAATGATGATCTATTTCCCAAACCTAAATCCAAACACATCCCTACACATCAATACCCGCGGCCTCCTGTCGCTTTTGATGTCGTTACACACCGTTGTCGTTTCTTGGCTTCCATCGATGACCACTGAGTAAGCCTCTGCCTACCCTGATTCGGTTCTAACGAACGAACCTCCGTCGTTCCCACCGCTGCTGCATCTTTTCCTCCAGATCTCACCGCAG
Source organism: Bidens hawaiensis (assembly GCF_021521415.1). Lineage (NCBI taxonomy): Eukaryota > Viridiplantae > Streptophyta > Magnoliopsida > Asterales > Asteraceae > Bidens > Bidens hawaiensis. Next base: position 1,263,405 of record NW_027491262.1, read on the forward strand.
CCGCCACAATGTGTCACACCCGACTCGTTAAACTTTGACCCAATTATAACCGTCACCGAACTATCACAGCCAACCTATTCTTCTTAATTGTTTTGCCCTAACACCAAAATTGTTTGATGTACAAGACTCGCAACGAATCTCGCCACTCGGTTTTCTGTTTTTCAAGAACTCAGTAACCGCCACTGAATTCTTGATTGATGATTGAATATAATGATCTTGATCTTTGAACCTTCTTAATTTTTCCCAAACTTAAAATTCCGGTAACCGTTCTTTCTTCTTGAACCCTAATGACTTCTTACCCGCATTACAGGCAACACCTTGCCTTTCCTAGCGGTCTCATCCAGTGTCATGCCCAGTTCACTCTTGAAAGAATCCTCATCAACCAAATCACCCTGGTTGAACACCTCTCGACCTGTCGCCAAACTTTCGCCCCGCCGATCTCTTAACACCACCGGATTTTGCATCATGGGAAACTTCATATTGATTAGAAAAACATGGCTCTGATACCAATATAGGACCCAGGAGATCACGATTCAACCAAACAATCAAGAACATAACAAAGGAAAACAATGACAACAAGGGATTAACCCGAAACACAAACTTTATCGATCGAACAAGACACGATACAAATGTTTACATCGAGCATCTATTTATAGTGTTCCTTATGGAGGTTAATTAACCACCTCTGGCGGTTATAACTACCATGGCGGTTATATAACTACCTGATATTCACATCAAGACCCTCTAACTTACAAATGTTGCATAAAGAACCCTAAACTATACTTTGTACTAATTGCAAAATTGCCTCCGCAACATTTAATCAAACTTGATCGCACAATTAAGGCCAACAGGCCTGAGGCGTGTCCGCCCTTGATCCCCCATTTGTTAGTGCATACGGTCTACGGATGAAAAATTGGTTTATTTTTCTCACATAATATATAACTAAATAAAAAGTAGTTTGCATACGGAAAAATAATATGGTATTGTTGAAGGTAAAAATGTGTATGAGTAAAATATTATTTTTCATGCTAACTAGTTCTGTATTAATGTAAACGGTCTAAGTCAAATGAATAAGTGCAAGGGTATAGAATAAACACAATATAAATAAACTTTGTATATATGTGACATAATTACAGAAATTGTCCTTTATCTTTCACCCAAATTTCACTCGTTGTCCCTAATCTTCAAAATTGATCTTTTTTGTCCTTTACGTTTCAAAATCTAACAGCGTTTGTCCTTTTCGCCTAACCTGGTTAAAAATTCTCGTTACGTCAGGTCATGTGCATTGCACATGAGGGCAAGTTGGTCATTTCATCTGTTTATTTAAAAAATAATTAAAATTAACCCATCTCTCTCTCTCTCCTAGGATCTGACATCTTCATCTTCTCCGTTCCCCCAATCTTCTCAATTCTCTAACCTTAAACACCATAGCCTCAACCCCTGCAAAAATGTCCAAACCCATCAATCTGCTCATGATTTACGATGTCATCCTCATCACCCGTCTCAAACCCAACTGTTGACGACGCCGGCGACCACCACATCGGCTGATTCCGGCCACCTACTTCTAGGAAACCATGTCCGCAACCAAAACCAGATGTGGTTCTCGGCCCTAAAGATTAATTGCTAGGGTTTGTATTAATTTAGGTTTAATTGGTTGAAAGTAAGCATGTGTTGATGCTTAATTGTTGCTGCTGGAAAGCTCACTGTAAAGATTGAGCTCAAAACTGGTTTATCAAGTTATTTTTTAAAGTATTTTTGGAAGTGATAATCTGATTATTATGTGTTATTGCTGTTTAATTTAGTCTCACATAATAATGATATTTGGTTTTTCACATGTTTTACTTTGTTGCAGCAAGACGATGTTGAGTATAAAAATCGGGTATATTTCACTTGTTAAAGGTTAAAATTCCACACACACCTTCTGATCTGCTTCAATTCCAGAGTGGCCGGAGAAGACGGTGGTGGCCAGCGGTGGTGGTCGCCGGAAAGCTTGGTAGTGGCTATGGAGGAAGAAGAAGGGGGAGAGAGATAAATAATATAAATATATATTATATATTAATTGTTTTTCTTTATTTATTAAAATATTTTTTTAATTTAAGAGGTGAAATGACTAATTTGCCCTCATGTGCAAGGTACATGACCTGACTTAACGAGAATTTTTAACCGGGTTAGACGAAAAGGACAAACACTGTTGGATTTAGATTCGTAAAGGACAAAAAAGATCAATTTTAAATATCAAGTACAACGAGTGAAATTTGTGTGGAAGATAAAAGACAATTTCTGTAATTCTAATTCTGTCTATATATGCACACAACTATGTTATGCTAATAATTAATATTGTCATAAATGTACATAGTTTAGGGCTCACGGTCTTTCTTGGAGCTAGAGTTTGGTTTTACTTATAAATGCATGAGACTACAATCACAACAGCCTCATACGTCAGAAGCAATTTTAGCAGCAGTTGAAGAGATCTGAAGTTTTTAATTAAGGTAGGCAATCTTCTCTCCTTTTCCCTTAACCTTTCTTTCTGCAAATCTATGGTTATAAGAGAAGATATGAAACATATCATATGTGTTTGAACAAAAACCCTAATTTCATTGTAAGAAATTAGTTGATTAGAACTAGTACTGGATTCAATTATATTCACCCTCAAGGTGATTTGGATAGCTAGTTATAATAACCTTCTTTCATGATTTAGTTAATACTTTTGCTGAAATTCATGATTTTAGACTTCCAAAATGTTGAGATATATTGGATTTGTAAAATCTATGTATGTACTCTTTCATTAAATCATATTATAATTTAGAGAACCATTTTGCCCAGATTAGTTTTCAATTTTCGGATCTAAAAGTTGGGAAAGTGGATTAGGATAGATGTCTGATGAAATTTATCTTTTTTTGAATATTTCTGGATTTTTTTTAAAATAGATTACTTTATTGCATGTGGTCTAATCAAACACAGTTTGGGTTTCATTTCCAGTTTCTGGTCAATTTAATCATATTTTGTGTTACTCAATTGGTTGTTACAATTATGTCAAAATCACAAAAAATTGCCAAATATTGTTATAAACTGGATTGAGTTATTAATTTTATATGCATGATCTGGAAGCTTTATTTTGTTGCAATATCTGAAGTTAATTTGCATCTGCGTTTATAAATGAAATATTAAGCGTAAAGTGGTTTAAAAAATATTTCAAGTCCATGTAATTTTATGTCTGAAATCAAAAGAAGATTCATATACCAACCAACCAAACATAAATCAAAACAACTTTATCTATAAGGAAATGCATGTAATGGTCCTGAATTCGAACATCGAAACATATCCAATTTTCTTAGACTCATAGTAAGCTTGTTCATCTTATAAACCTCATGTCAATAGGTGTTGATTCTGCTGTTCTCTTAGCTTATAATACTTCCTAATTTGAACATATGAGATGAAATTCTGGAACACAACTAATCACTTGCTTAAAGAATCACATTCTTTGGCACAATCTCATGCACTGAGGACAATCAGCTTTGCAATCAGGATTTAAAAGACTTTACATTTGCTAAACCGTATGTAAACAATATTAATTATTTACATATTTTTAGTCTTGATATTTTGAATTGTTAAACACTAGTTTGGTACTTAAATACTAATAGCTTTTAGCTTTGCTTAAAATGCTACATAATCAAATTAAAGCATTGGGCTTAGGTTCTATGAGGCGAAGATTTTTGGTGTTGCTTAGATTGTCGTATACAAATTTTTTACCGTTTAGTATTCGTAAGAGAATTGTGTTTTTAGCTAGATATCCTTCGAGTCATATATCATTACATTATAATCATGTTTTCGCATGCAAGATGAATTGAGATTAATATTGTAGATGAATAACTAGATGAAATTTTCTGTAGAAATTAAACTCATGAATCATGTCAATACCCTTCTAACTAACAGGATTAGATAAATCACGGATTGTGCTGGGTTAGTGGCCTTCCAAGTTATCATAAGAAACCAAGCTAGATAATATTATAGGAAAAGAACAATTATAATCATAAAAATTATCAATTGGGCGGGTTGGATATGTACCTAAAGAGTTTCGTTGTCTAGCTTGCAGGCCTTTACGCTTCGTCGTACTTCAAATAATTTTAGCAAGATACGGAAAACCACACTTATAATGGATAACCCATCCATGACATGGGTGCCAGAGCTGGTAAGAATTGCTAGACCTTGATTTGAAATGACTGGTGATGTATCTTTTCAAAGGAGTTGTAGATTAATTCCATGGGAGATTATTTATATTTATATGTGTCATATGATTACTTAATTAGAGTTCATAGTCATGCTGATTTTTGGGTTATACATACCAAGTAATTAAACGCTTTAGTACTCATATTACCTTAAAATATCCGAACTCAAGGTCAACAACTTTAGGAGAAAAAGGTTAATTAGTTGGTATATTTATCAATTTGAAAAGAATTAGTTGATTACTATAGTTGTTGGGTTAATGATATGTAGAATAATACGTAGATATCATTCTCTCTTGAAATGCACAAAGATTCTCAGACAAAAATAAAAACGTTAACTATAATAATATAGGGTTGCTAAACAACAACTGATCAAAACAAAAACAAAGATTTTGCTAAATAACTAAAAAGAAGGCTATATACAATTACCCATTTAAAAGAAACTAAAGGTCAAGTTACACCGTTTCAAGATAAAAAGCTGTTGGCATGGATTATCATCAACAAGAATTGATTGTAAGCTAGTGGAAGAAACTACTATGTTTAATTAATAAGAAGATATTTTCTAAGTTTGATATGTGCTGACGTCTTGTATTCGATCAAAGCTGATATTGTAAACATAATTTATGGTTAGCCACAAGATGCATCATTCTTTTGATTAGTTTATCTTTTTCAGACAATGGTGATATTTTAGGATTAGCGAGTGGTTTATGATTTATCTAAATAATTTTAGCACGTAATTTAAAGTTTTTGTAATCCTATGCATTTTGCTACCCGTGTTAGCGAACTAATGCAAGCACGGCAATTTCTTTTGGAGTTCGCTAGCATAAGAAGTGAATTGTCTATGAGTACAAAAACTTCCCAAAAACACCCGGAAATACTTGGTTAAATCCTAATTTAGAAAAACAAAATCATTGGACCGGCTGATCAAACCGGGATTCGGTCCACCGACTAGTCGGGCTATGTAGATCGTTCGGCTTCTAGAAAACCGGCCGGTTCGAATAGGTTCACTGGTCCGATCAGGAAACCGGACCGGTTGAAATGGTTTATTATGAAAAAAAAAAATTTTTGAAAAATCTTTTTTTCAGCCTTAATCGTCGTTTTTGGGAGAAAAGTTGTTCGGCCGGTCCAACCAATTGAGCCGGTGAATGCTTGCTCGTCCTGTTCGCTATTTGATTCGGTTCTGAAAACATTGATTAAAACTATGTTTTTGCTTGTAATTGCTTCTCAATTTATATAAATGATTGAACCGTCTTCAAAATTCATATTTTCTAGACAGTAAAAAAGGTCAACATAATACACCAATTCCATTTTTTTATATACAATAACTTTGTGCATAGTAGATATGATTGCTTGATGGCCATCACTGCATGATTTGTGGAATAAACTAACGAACTTTACAAATCAACTAAAAAAGTTTGCCTTGATCCGTTTGAATATGTTCTATATATATAACGTCATAAACTATTATATCGTTTAATTTTGTGTTAATATGTTATATACTTACCTTAATTCAACAAACACGTGACATCAGGAAATGGAAGGGCCTGGTAATCACCTGAAACATCAACAAACACGCCCTTATTATAATGACTTGGTGGATTCATTTTCTTCCCAAAGCTTCAAACGTTGTCCGAATGTGGTCGCATCAAGCCAGTCTACTCATATAGCAACAACTAATAGTGAAATAGGCAAACAAGATCATAAGGCATCTAATATTACCAACACTTTTGCTTCAAGCCAAGCTCCATCACCCAATACTTTCACTATATCTTTCAAAAACCCTACAAGAGCATGCCATGATGCTGTGATGCCTGAAGAGGAGGCAAGTCTAAATGAGTTTCTTCAATCCATTGATAGTACCACAAGGTTGCAAAGAACAAGAAGAAACGAGAGACAAAGTCAAGAACATGTCTTAGCAGAGAGGAAGAGAAGAGAGAAGCTGGCCGAACGCTTCCTTTCTTTGTCTACTCTTCTTCCAGGAATTAAAAAGGTACTAACATGCTATTGCTCTTTTATATGATCCACGAGAATACGAGATCATTAAAACAAGCAGAATAACAAGGGATTAACCCTAAACACAAGTTTGTATTAAACCGAACTAGACACACTTTCTGTTCACATCGACATCCTTAATTATTTATAACAATATGAATAACGGTTATTTAAACCCGTCGGTTGTATAACTACTGTGGTTATATAACTACCTATTGGTTATTTAACCAATCAACTAACTAATGTTGGTTGATGGTAACTACCATATATAGCTACCTAGCACCGTTACATATTACATAAAGACAATTTGACAAAACATAATTGCATAAAATACTCTAAATTTTATTTGAACTTGATCAAACAATTAAGGCAAGCAGCTTTATAGTTTTAATGTAGAAAGCACGCTATAGATAGAGTATAGAGGTAATATTAAGAATCCAAAACCTCATCTCTCTTATAAGATATACCCTAAGCTTAAACAACATTAAACATAGTTGTGCAAGGTGAATGACTTAATTATACCCCTAATGTTAAGGGGCTGTTTGGAATTCCTTATTTTCACCTCCTTAACTTATTAGCATATCTTCTCATATAATAAGGAAACTCAAACACTTTTTTTTAACTTATCACAAGTCATAAGTTAAGGAGGTAAAAATAAGGAATCCCAAACACCCCCTAAACTAAAAACCATGTTCCCATTTAGGATTGGTCTCAGGTTCAAATTTGTTTCTACTGATTTACTACTATATATTGGTTAGCATTGCTGAGTCCCGTGAGTTTTTTTATAACAGGTTCCCATGTTACAAAAAAAAAAAAGACCAAAACTCGGGATTATATGTTATGTACATACGTGATTAGAAATCTGGCATAATGGATTTACGTAACGCAAACTTTATTATAGATTAACTTTAGATTAATGACCATCTCATTTTGCACGTTTTCTAATTATCTATTGTTGTAGATGGATAAGGCTACTGTGTTAGAAGATGCCAGGAGGTACATAATACAACTTCAAACCCGGGTTAAGGAACTAGAAGAAACATCACTCAAGGGAAAAGATGTTATTCAGGAATCAGGAATCAAGCTTTGTGGTGTTCATGAAGATGTTGCTTCTTCTTCTGATGACACAAATTATTTACCTAGTACCAGCACTTTCATTCCTAAGATCAAAGCAAGAGTTTCAGGAAGCAAAATGCTAGTGAGAATCTATTGCATGGAAAGCTCATCAATAATATTATTGAAAACGGTGGCGGAGATGAACAGACTTCATGTTACCATCGATTGTTGTAGCGTTGTTCCTTTTGGCACTGATCATCTAATTACCATCACTGCTCAGGTATGTGAGTATATAGTTCTAATGGAAAACCTAATGAAGATGTTACAGTTAGAATTGCTACTTTATGTTTAGTTTATGTTTTGTTAGGAAACCAATCTTATAGATGAATTGTAACGTTTATTTTTAAAAATACTTAGCTATAGAACTAGATCATGTCCCAATGGGACATCCTGACAACCGTACATCAAAAAGACATGAGGAGAGTTCAAATCCTATTTGACTTTTTTATGTATTTAATTTTCTATTTTAACTACAAATTTCCAACAAAAGTAAAATACTATGAATCTATGATAACACAACTAATTATATTTCTAATGTTTTCATATGGTTTTCCATGAAAATAATAAAAATAATTGATAAATGTTTTTTTTATAGTTAGCAACAATTAGTCAACGAAAAATCGTATTGTCACTATTTTGTTACAGTACTGTAGCAAATCAGGGATAGTTTATTTATTTTTTTTTTAATTTATCGGAAATTTGTTATAATTACACGTAGTAGTAAATTTTTGTAGGAAGATGAGCTATTTTCTAGTAATGAGTATTATATATTTGAATTATGCATGCACTAGCCAACAATAACATTAGTGAGGCAAATGACCAAGTTAAGATAGATCAAGTAAAACTCATTATTCCACTAATGACTTCATGTTCTTAGGGCAAAAAGTATTTTATATTAAAAGATGTTCAACAATAATTTCCTTGTTGATTTACAGATGAGTGATGAGATGGTTATAACAGCGAAATATCTTGTGAAATGCTTGATGTCAACTCTTAGAGATTTCCATTGACACCCACGTACATGTTAACTTGAAGAGATCTTGGAGAGGAGCGAAGGTGAAGTGATACACTTAACTTCTTTTTTTCTTTGTATCATTTGTCTAGCACATGTTGTGATAATCTCCTATTTTGAAATGGGTTTTCACTTGTAGCTCTAGGTTTTCACATAATTACGGCCACCCCCCTAATTGCTAAAACACCGACTCATACGCCGCGTATAGAGCTATACGCGGCGTATGAGTCGGTGTTTTAGCAATTAGGGGGGTGGCCGTAATTATTATACGCGACGTATGAGTCGGTGTTTCTAGAAAACACCACAAATTTTGTCTTATTATGTTTTTTTTATTTTATTTTTTTCTTTGTTATTTTGTTATTATTATTGTTATTTATCATTAATTATTATCATTAAATATTAGGCATCTAGGTGGTGTCTATATAGTAGGCATGGGGTAGTATAGTAATCGGTGCCTAGACAAATTTCAAATCGTCAGATAACAAAACTAAACCAGTCACATAATCTCTGTCCTAACATGTACAACTATGTCCTAACATGTACTAAGTAAAGATAAAACGAAACCTGGTTTAAGTCCAACTGACCGTTAACGGCGTATCCGGGCTCCTCCTTGTCCGACTCCGGAAATAAATCGTATCCGGGCTCCTCCTCGTCCGACTTCGGAAATAAATGGTTGTTGTTGTTGGTTGAATGAAGAGGGTGAGGGTGAGGTAAAAAAAAGGAAAAGAGAAAGGATGGAGAGGGAGGGGGAGGGAGCCAATAATATACAAAACCCAATACGTCGCGTATAAACCTATACGCGGCGTATAGACCTACAATATGACAACCCTATGACAGCCGAGCCTGGCTAGGACGTCAAATCGTACCCTAATACGCCGCGTATAGCTCTATACGCGGCGTATTCATGGGTGTGGTGGGTGTCCTTAGCAGGAGCCCATAATTAAGCAAGATCATTTTTCTAGTTAAACACTATGGGGAAAATATATTTTATTAGATTAAGGTGGTTTGAAGATAGTAGACATTTTGTGAAAGTGTTTATACATACAGGCAAGTAGCGAACTCATGATAAAACAGACATTGGAATGTTTTGTGAGTAGGCAAAATTGCTTATCAACAAATTATCTCTCTTCTTTCTTCACACTATACAAAGCATCGAAAATTACAAGAGCACCCCACTCTCTTCTAACTCCATCACAGTCACCTCGATTGTTAAATTCAAGCCACTAAACGAACATACACAATCGAGCCACTAAACAAGCATACCATCCGTATTGTTGAAACACCCCCACGGTCGTTTCATGTTGTTGCCCTCGTCTCCAGTTGCGCCCTTTTTGTTTCGAGAATTCTAAAAATTTCTAATGATCTTTTATTGTTTTTTTTATAATTAAGTTTGTTAGGTTTTATATGTTTGGATCAAATACAAATTACTTTTTTTTGTGAGAAGTGCACAAATAACTAGAGTAATTATGTTAACACTATAAATAATTATTATTACACTATAACTTTTAAACTAAAGTAATTATTATTACGCTATTTTATTTTTAATAACATAATTACTTTAATTTAAAACTATAATTACTAATTACTTTAATTATTTGTATGTTTAATATGTTAATTTTATTTGTACTGGATCCCGTCCTAGATTTTTTAGTCATCTCTTATATTGTTTCATGCGTGTATTAACATAGATATATGAGTTACAACTTACAAGACACATTTAACACCACGTTATATATTTTGTTTCCTTTTTAGAATTCTTTCAAAAAGAAACCATAAGCTCGATCTCCATAACGACATTGGTTTGTTCATGCAAAGCTAGTTATATTAACATATCTTTTGCACTCTTGAAAATGAAAAAATTTGAATTTCCTTACCCCCCGTCCAACCAAAACTGATCAAAACATTGCTATGAAACAGTTACAAAAAAACAGTCAGCCATCACTTCTATGAGTTATTCTGAAGAATCAAATCTAACAAAAGTGAGTGAAGACCATTGCTGTCTTATATTTTGATTTTATCAACCCAACACGTACAACACTTTCAAAGAAGTGACTAGTAAGTTAGTAACAGCAGCCTTATCTAAAGTACGTAGTCTTTAAGAATAACTTTTTACATAAAGCACCTTTTCAAAATGATATAGAACGTGCATGCATGTTTTGATTGAAAGCCCTCATCACTTCACATGCTTTTGATCTTTCTTTGTCAGTGTCCCTTTTTGCTTTTTGTGTTCACCTTTTTTATTCGTATTGCCTAAAATTCAATTGAAACTTTTCATCTTTCATGTTCTGGATTCCTTTTATAAGGGAAATTTATAACATTTTTTTTCCACGAGCAGGTAAATCACATAAATGAGTCATTTTCTTAGGACGTTTAAAATTTATTGCAAAACACATTCCCGAATGATTTTCCTAAAAAGCTGCGTAAAAAAAACGCATGTTGGAAAAATCATTTGCTGCTTTTTTTTCAAAACAACTTTTCGGGTATGTTTGGTAAAACTGACTGGTGGCTGGTAGCTGGAAGCTGGTGACTGGTAGCTGGAAGCTGTAGTTTTTAGATATATTTAGGTGTTTGGCAGAGTAGCTGGAGCTTTTAATAAATGTATAAAATGACCAAAATGGGCATAATTAAAAAACAATAATATTAAATATACTTATTTTGGAAGGTTATTTAAGTAATTAAAATACTAAAAGCTTGTAGCTCTTTCTAAACGCTACTAGTTGGAGCTTTAAGCTTTAAGATTTTTCTCATGACCTAAAAGCTTCAAACTCCTTCCAACCAAACAAGGTTTTTAATTGAGTATGAGCTTTTTCTTATAAGTTTGAATCTTGAAGCCCCTAAAAGCTCCTTACCTAACATACCTTTCATACAAAATTGTTGCAAAAGTATGTTGTTGCAAAGTTGTTCAAGTTTCCAACAAAAGTACTATTTTGTTTTTTTCATTTATTTATTTTCTAATTTTTCAAATAAGATCGTGGAACAAAGAAACGCATTACATATTCATTGGTCTATCACCTATTGAAGTTGGTAACAGTTGCAACACAAGTTTTGAGTGATGTTTTTCATCATAACTGTCACACCCTCAAAATCCACTAACGGAGTTTTACCGTCAGAGGGTGTGAACTAACAGGATCGGAATCATTAGTTATAATCAAACAATAAAACAAAGTTTCAAAACCATTAAAAACGTTTACAAGTAATTTAATGCGGAAGCGTAAAAACCTTTAACCGAAAGTTGCGTCACGCAGGACGACTTAAAACCAATGATAACCGTTAAAAATAAGTTTGCATAACAAAAACGTTTTCAAGCAATGCATGTTCCTAAACCGCGCGCCCGCCTCGGCTACCTGAGAATAACATACTAAAAGTGTCAACACAAGGTTGGTGAGTTCACAAGTTTATATAAAAATAAATGTTTAGCGTTTTGCGTTACAGCGTTTTGCGTTACAGCGTTTTGCGTTACAGATAGTGTTATGTCAATTATATATCTATAGGTAGCTAGCCTATAAAACAAGTATCACTAAGTGTTCGACACCGAAGCTGACTGTTTATCATTTGCCTTGCCACCAGGTCATCCTGACCATGGTATGTGTTTAGCCAAGATTACACCCGCTCGACCTCCAGTCGAGTTTAGCGTTGGGTGGGGTTTGTCAAACCCAGTAGTACTACTCAACAATGACTCGCTATTATCAAAATATTAACCGATTCGATGTTATGAAGGACTTTAGTTATTGCGTTTGCCACTTAGTCTTTACAAGTGATATATAATCTATATTAACAAAATCTTAAATGCGTTTCGGAGTATGTTATCTCCCCCAAGTGAAAAGCGTTTAAAAAGTTTAAAAGGGGAAAGTGAAACTCACTGTTTGCGAAGAAATTCCCAAATTAAATCACCAAGATGCGCGTCACAGAAAAACTCTCTCTAGCGTTCTAAAACAACAAAGAGATTTCTCTAAGTGTCGGAATATTATCGAGTCTCTAGACTCGGCACATAATACCTATGCACATAACATGTTTCGTGTTTCGTTTGTGAATCGTATGTGACTTTAACAAATGTATTTGTGATACGTTACATGTGTAAGCAATTATTTACGTGTCATGTATTCATAAAGTACATCACTAGCAATTACTCCCCGTAAGGGCAATTTGGTCAACACATAACAATTAACTAACAACTATTCCCCACGAGGGCAATTTGGTCAAATCATTACAATCAATTAGCTATTATTCCCCGCAAGGGCATTTTGGTCAAAACACGACAATTAACTTGCAATCATTCCCCTCAAGGGCAATTTGGTCAAAACACGATAATAAATTAGCAAGTATCATGTTTCATGCATTTTCACAAAACTCAGCAGCTAGTTTCACCGAGACAGAAATTCTACTTGAAAGATTGTACTATTCCACCGATCATGGCATCTCAATTAATTTACCAAAAATCATCACAGAAGCACATATGTCTTAGGTTTCCAGAACATATTTTATTATATTTTTATTCCACATAGGTTTCTCACAATCATCAAATCATTACAGCAAACTCATAACAGTCAAATTCATGCGCAACAGAATGTTATTTGCAATTCCCGTTAAACGAAAAATCCAATAAATGCAAGACCACTTGGGTTAGGTTCCTAACTCAATAAGTCAACTTCCAGAAGTGGAACCAACCCAATTGGTCTCGTAGTTCATGAGATATAATATTTACAAAACAACCTAACAGCAGGTCTAACAGCTCAGCTTTGCACAACGTTTTTGTAAAATCATAAAAGTTAACTTCTACTTGTCCAAAAATTACAAGTTTATATTCTTTAGAAACTATACTCAACCTAGTTTACTGTAGTATCAATAATCTCAACCAATTTTCACATTTACACTTCGTTACAGTCACTTAAACATCAAATACACATTCTGTCCAGAAACTGTTTGCATCCAAACTCAACATATTAACTATCTATGAACTATCATGTATTCATATAACACTCTAGACTCCATAAACACCATCCGTGCACATCAATTACACCTTTACATACATGATTAGGGTTTTTGTTTGAACTCAAATCAAAGACACAACAATTAACGTGTAACAATATCAATACTAGTTATCATATCATTATCAAATCAACAACAATCATAGTAACACACCACCATATCAAAATCGGCAGCTAGGGTTTGTGATTAACCCAACAAACATCAAAATCAAGTATAAAGGATGCATAGGATAATCGATTATACCTTCCTAGCACCTTATTCTTCAATCAAAACTTGAAATTGGTGGTTGTTTGTGTGTGTATAGGTGACGGCAGCCAAGAGAGCAAGGGGAATGGGTTCCGATCGGGATTGAGGGAATGGGGTAGAGGTTAGGGTTTATTATTATTATAAATAATAATATGTTACACTTTGGCCCCTCAACTTCTAAGTATTTCTTATCTAGCTTAATTAATTTAGTTCTTGTTTCTTGTCTAGCATTACCCACAATATAATCAAGTAACACATATGTTAACACATAATTATCACATAATTATTATGTTGACGTTTTTCGTTTATTCACCAATCGTTTGCGTCAACTCGTTTGCGTTTCGGTGCAAATCCCGAAAGACTACACATGTAGTAAGTGTTAAGCGTCATTTAAACCCTAGTTTAAATGTAATGAGGTGTGCGTTATAGATTCAATGATCTTAAGTTTGAATTGACGGAGTTGAGTTAACGGAGTTAACCTGAAATTGACGATTGTCACAATAACACAAATTTGCATAATCGGATAGGTGATGATTATGTGAACCATTCATGCATTTTTTACACTAAAGAAAAAGGTTATTTTCAAAATGGTGACTAGAGATATAATTAATGGATCGTTTTCAAAACAAGAAACCCCTAGGATAACTATTAAATGTATTTCTTTTATTTTCTAAACTAGGTGTGGTGATTTTAAGAGCAGAGTATGTATAGCAAAGTGTGTGTAAAATACATAGTAGTTAGGTAGAAGACAAAACAGAAATGAGAATTGAGGACGACGTTCAACCTTACATGTACTAGTTAAGAGCGGACAGTTCTTGTGTTAACACCATCAATGGGCTGTTTAGGCCGGACCCACAATTAGCCCATTTTATTCTGTGTAGTCTATTAAGTGTTTGGGGGGTCTTTGCCCCTTTCCGGGCTATAAAAAGTTATAATTTATTTTAAATAGTTAAAAGTTAGTTTTGTGGAATTTGCTTGAGGTACACATTTCGGGCTTTACTTGTAACTTGTTTCTAGTTGGCATTTTGTGCCGCTTAATTAATATCGTTGGTTTAAACTTTAAAGGCACATGTTTGATGAGAAAGGATAAAATACAAATGCATGTTTTCATGAACAGAGTAGGAACCATATGTTAATACATGGAAACAAATAATTAAAGGGGAAATTGAATACGGTGCTGTAACGCGTCTAAGCTTAGACGAAAAACCTATCAAAACTACGTAGTTTTGATTAAAACAATGGAAAACTAATTTATTCCCTAATTCGTGCCATGGAATCAAGTTAGGTCTCCCACTCATTGTCTCCGAAGTTGCCACATTATAGCAATCGATTAAAATCACATATGCAATTGTGTTGGGATGATTTTCTTTTTTCCATTTCTATGTACGATTTCAAATGGTTTAATCCTCATTTGAGCATCCCAATTTTCTAGTTACAGACAAAAAGTTCTTTCTTTTTTTCGTTTGATTTTTCATGGTAATATACTTAGCATCAAGTGACACCACAATTTCTTTTGTTATGCGCACAACCATGTGCCGAAGTGCACGTAATGCAACATCGAACGCTAACTGGCACATGTAATTGACATCGGAACACACGTAACTAACACCGAGACGCGAGTAATCGACATTTAACGCATGTAACCACTGTTTTGTTGTGAGATGATAGTTAGTTGGTAAGGAAGAATCTAAAAGCAAACAAAGTCGCATGATTACAAGAAAAAAGAGATAAACTAAGCAAATATTAGATCATACTAACCAGGTTATTAGATACCAATGAACAATCATCACTAGGTGCTAGGGATGAGTAAAATGGGTACTGGTACCGATTGTTACCGGTACCGGTACCGAAATCGGTACCGATATGGTACCGTCGGTACCAAGGTTTTGAGTTTTCGGGACATACGGTACGGTATTTCCCGAATTTTTTCTTAAATACCGGTACCGTCCTAGTACCGGTACCGAACCGAACATTTCGGTACCGGTACCAAAAATTCGCGATTATCGGGATTTTCGGTACTGGTACCGGTCGGTACCAGTACGGTACCAAGCTCATCCCTACTAGGCGCAGTCTAGCATTTAAGACCTGATTTTGATAGAATTGTTAAAACAACAAAGTTCATACGCAATCAGATATTTAATTAGGAAGTGCTTGATAATCATTGGACAAGAAACAAATTTATTGAAAAAACATTGATTGCCACACAACTAATTTCGATAGGAGAATAGAAATCTTTGAAAAACTCTGTAGATTCACGACTTCGGAGAGAATGAGTGGGAGACAGAGATTGATTCATGATTTCATGGTAAGAATTAGGGAATATATTAGTTTTTCATTGTTTTTAATCAAAACTACGTAGTTTTTATAGGTTTTCCGTCTAAGTTTAGACGCGTTAGAGCACCGTATTCACTTTCCCCATAATTAAAATACGAAAGGGTAATTTGGAATTTTTATTTTAAAAGTTTAGGCAAGTCCTAATTTTATGCAACCAGAATTGTTCTTTTATTAATTTCAATTATCTAATATTTTAAAATTGGTCTTCCAACATCAAATAAAATTCTAATAGCCTTGCATGTACATGTAAGTTCAAAGTTAATTTACTAAAATCAATTCACGATTGTGATCTTCCCAATATTGTTGATTATAGTTTTTTCCTTTTTTTTTTTTTTGTGAATAACCATGGACGGACTACACTCAATAGATACACTTGTAACTTATTTCATTCTTTACGTTATGTGATTAGTTAATGAGCTTGTATTTGAGGCTCTTAACAAGAATTATGGCATTGGTAATATATCCCATTGTGTTATTACCCAAACCATTTCTGCTTATTTTACATATAAGCACTTTCGTGTTGTTAACAAGAATTATCGTGTTGTTATCATATCCCACTGTGTTTTAACAAAAACATTTCTATTTATTTTACATATAAGCACTTTCGTGTTGTTAACGAGAATTATGGTGTTGTACCATATTCAATTGTGTTATTTACCATAACATTTCCGTTTATTTTACATATAAGCACATCCATGTTGTTAACAAGAATTATGGTGTAACATATTTCATTGTATTGTTAACTAGAACATTTTAGTTTATTTTATATATAAGCGCTTTCGTGTTGTTAACGGGAATTATATTGTTGGTAAATATTGTATATAAATTTTAAATTGATGTTGTGCTATTATACATTCACACTGTGTTATTATTAATCTAATCTAACTAATATATTAAAGCAATACATGTTTCACATGGCTTTCAAATATTTCATTCACATAGGATGCCAACTAATTAATTTTCATTTATACATATTCCACCTAATTAACTAATTTTTTAATTACCATTCATTCATTTTAATATTTTTTTATATTAATTAATATAACAATTAATGTATTTATTACTATTTAATATTTATTAATTACCTCTCTCAAACCAATTATTATTTTCTTAAAATTATATTATTAACAATTTCTAATTAACTTAATTAAGTTATTACCTTGGAAAGAATGACTGGTTAATTTTTACAGCTTGATTAATTGGTTTAATTTTTTTTTAACAAAGATATTACATATTTACGGGTCAAAAGTGTCTGATACAAGTGGAGTACATTTGTGCATAAAAATTGGAGCATAGTTGAAAAGAAGTTATAGCAATTTGATATATTTTAGGTTCAAGGATACGGATTGTTTTCAAACAGTTTATAATATTTCCCAAATAATTTGCCCTTATACAATTTTTATGGTTATCTCAAAGTTTGTTAGTTCTTTTTAACAACTGTGATTAACCCATAATGGACAAAACCAATCCGTTCATAGTCGGTAAACGACATAACCAATGGTGTTGTGACTAAGGTCATTTCTCTATATGTGAGTGAGCAAGCTTGACTAATTTCAACAAAAAGATGGTCATGGTTATTTTATGTGTGTGTGCAAGATTCAACCTCTTGCTTTACATGACTCTTAAAAAAATTACAAAAGCTACAATACTACATAAAAGTTTATATATAGAAACAAAGATAAATTTATTGTTCATTTCATCTTAGTTTTTATGTTAATTTAAAAAGACGGATTAGGCTCATATTTAGTTCATGTCAATAGCTTTTTAGCAAAATAAATTCGGTTCGAAACAGGTTATGAACGGAAAGTGTTCGTTTCGAAACAGGTTGTTTTAAAAGAATATCAAATTGGTTAGGTTAAAATATGCGTGTCAAAAAGGTTTATGATTCGAATAAACTCGGGTCGAATCATGTTGTTTTAAATAGTATTTTCTAACTTAAAAATAAAATTCATTACCCATGTATTCTTAGTTTTATATTAATTTAAACAAGCGGGTCGGGTTCGTGTTTGGTTCAAAACAAGTTTAGATCAATGTGTTTTTAAAGTAAAATAAGTTAGGGTCAAAACAAGTTGTTTTAAAAGAGTATCAAATTAGTTCGGGTCAAAACGGGCGGTTAAAAATAGTTATGATCAGAATGAGTTTGAGTCGAAACAGGTTATTTTAAACGATAGTATTATCTAACCTAAAAGTCAATTCATTATTCATGCATTTTTAGTTTTATGTTAATTTGAACGAGCAGTTTTGGTTCATTTATGATTTAAAATAAGTTTGTTGAAAAAACCGGTATTTTCAAACCCGATGAAAACTTTTTCTATTGAATTATATCCTTTATGAATAATTTATATTTAAATCATTTGTCACTATTATAATTACTGTAATATATAATTTAATTTATGAGAAATTGTTATACCTTACAAAATTATTTGGCATTATGGATTTTTTTTAAATAATTATGCTTGATTTCACTTATAACTTGTATTAAATATGTAAATATTTTTTTATTGACGTTATATTATTTTTTTAGTCGTGTAATACACGGGTTATTAACCTAGTATCACATTGTGCTATTTTATATAATATTTTGTTATTAGATAATAACATAGTGCTTTTCAAAGTTATGATATCACAAAATAAAGAAAAATTTGATTATAAACCTATTTTTTTTTCCTATATGCGATTATGACTTTTACCAATCCATGATAATTCTTTTTTTTTTTTTCTAAATTAATTTACCCTTAATTTTAGGTAACTGTCGAGTCGAAAATATGATCATGTGCTATTTTTCTAAAGGGGGTTTATTAAAATAAACACAATAAAGATACCAAATTGCCCTTGCTTGTATTTAAAAGATCTTAGCAGTTTCTAAAATAATTAGTAGTTAGATCTTAACTATCAATTTTAATTATTAGTGGCCCAGATCTATTCTTATCATTTCTACACAAAACTTGTTTTCTACTATATCCACGGGATATAAATGAGTTGGAGGGTTTCTCTTTTGCGGAGCTAGTTAAATGGAGAGTTTTTCTTTTGATGAGGCTATAAAACCAAGGAGTGTGTGTGTATACCTTAAATCTTTAAGACAAATTAAAGTAAAATGGAAAACACATTATAATTTCAGTAGCTCCAATAAGCAATTTTAGGTGTGATTTCATGCTTGTGGGTTCAACTTCAAGAGTACAACTATTGATCTGACTATTGTAGTGTCAAATTTTTGAGAACTAATAAACATTAACAGAACACACAACACGACGTTACACGTATAGGCTCAAGTGAATTATTACTAGGATTAATGAAAACTTATTACCCAAACCTTGCCCAAGAACCCTAAGAATAGTTCAAACATAACAAAGAACTTTTGAGTTAAAACTACAAAGAAACTATTAACAAAACTCATAAAAGATCAAAATCATAAGAGAAGGAAAGTTCACAAGAGGTTGAGAAGTAGTACGTCCGGTTCACTAGGTTCTTCGAACCAGCAAGATGACCGAGAAGAATTGAGATTCAAAGGAACTTCATTTAGCCATGTTGACTTCTCAGCTTGTCTTTAACCAACACCTCAACTTTGCGTTATCTTCCACTATAGCCCCTCAACGTTCTTAGTCTGTCTTTTAACTTCCTGAATTTTAACCACTATACCTGTGTAATCGTTGAAGAACGATGACACGGAAAGAAAAGAAGCAAGGAAGGAAAATCTTATTTCTTCATAATGAAAAATTACAAAAACAAGAAGCAAGAAAACTAAATATATAGCATAATATGTGCGGCGCATATGTGACAGTGTATCACATATACGGCGTGCCACATATACGCTATTCTTCACAACTTGTGACATTAAATGATTAAATTGACTCACTTTTAACATATATTTAACATCATCATCATCATCGTACTCAGTATATTCCACCAATAGCAAAGCTATAGTAGAGTCTGAGGAGGGTAAGATGTAGACAGCATTTGTAAGAATAGAGAGGCTGCTTCCAGTGAGACCCCCAGCTCGATAGTAATTTTACATCAAGTCTTAGACATAAGACACATAACATATATTTAACGTGTATATTAAATGTGTTTTGTAGCTACCCACATAGAATTAGTTAAAAAAAAAAGCAACTTTGTAAACAAAAAGTTCCAACCATTCTTCTTTTGTTGTCTGTTTTGTTTATTTGCATTTACTTATTTTCGTTCGGTATGCATCTCAACTTCATAGATAGGTCCAACCCGCACACATACTAATATATTATACATTTAGCCATTTGATCGACATTGAATTTTTCAGAAGAAAATAAAAATAAATTGTTTGATAAAATGGGATGCCGGCATTTGAATGAATATGAAAAAGAAAATTTGGTATATGTTACCAAATTAATCCACACAGTTTCCGGGCATGTTTCATGGATTCATTTGAAATCATAGACTTTGTTCCCTTCCCTATTTAATATACTTACATTGTTACAGTTTACGTCTGAGCGTACGGCGTACCTGCCCTTGTATTACAAGGGTCTGCCACCCTGTAGAAAAAAAAAAGAAATTATTACTATTATAGCGTAAAATTTCCAATATGATTATATGATTATATAGATATAGTCAACTGAGAAAATTTATGCTCTATATTATGAATTTCATGGTCTATCACTGGTCTACATACAATTTTTTGTATCAATATATATATATATATATATATATATATATATATATATATATATATATATATATCTCCTTAGGAAATTGTTATAGCTATTTTTCATCTGTGTTTCAAATTTGCTTTAAATCAAACATTTTTGCCAACGGTTAATTGGGGTGTAATTTTAATAATGATTTCGAATTTGAAGTTATTGCTGCTAAACTTTTTGCTTCATGCGTTGTATAATTCTTGATTTCTTACTAAAATTTAATATATATATATACACGTATATAAGGAAGGGTTAACGCACAAATGAAATTAACCTGTTAATTGTGAGAATCAAGTAGAGTAATTATATATACAATTAAAGTAATTATGTAATTGCATGATTACATCGTAGAGTAATATTACTCTACGATGTAATTACATAATTACTCTACTTGATTCTCACAATTAGCATGTTAATTTCATTTCTATTTGATCCAAATCCTATATATATATATATATATATATATAGGCAAAGTATAAAATGAAAACCCACTTGAGTTGTGAAAACCCTATGTAACATCGTTTTTTTTTGTTACATGTAATATATGTTGTAACATTTAATACGAAACATCGAAACATAAAAAAAATGTTTTTCTATTTTTTAACATTTTTTACTAATTTTTATATATGTTTTCAATAGAGAGAAAATGTTATATTACTTTTACATTTTTTATTAACTTTAATTGTAGACCACAAGTTTCAAAATTTAATTAAAAACATGTGGTTGAGAATGAGTTTCTAGAGTTTTCACAACTTAAGTGAGTTTTTATTTTAACCTTACCCTATATATATATATATATATATATATATATATATATATATATATATATAAGCATTTTGTTCAAGAGTTGTAATCTGTCGTGTTTGTTTATTTGTTGTTTCATCCCCAGCTAGCTTCTAGTGGTGAATTAAGCTTGGACGAAAACGTTAGGATACGGACTTAATGCATATAAAAATTTTCATAAACGAGCAGGGAATCTGGCCTCAAAATATTCGGCGAAAGCGGTATATTTAAACTATGTAAAAAAAACTCTGCAAGAAAACAGATAAAAAGTCTCAGCGATAATGTGTGTTTGTGTGTGTGAGGGTTGATATACAAAAAATAATTATTTTGTAAAAAGTGTTGGAAGACTTCAAATAAAACACTTAATGTAAATAGAATATTATAAAGCTTTTTATTACACTATAAATCTAAACCATCAACTACCTTGATTCAAAAGTTCAAATTTTTATTCCTATACTTCTTAGAAAATTATATATTCTTGCCATAACCCGTACCTTGCATATACATGTCATCGTATCATCCTAATTTTATGGAATGGTGTGGGATTTGAGTTTTAGACACAATTCTGTAAGTAGATGCATTTTTAAAAATGAATATTTCCTCATAACTGTTTTAACCATGGTTTACACCTCGATCTTATTTTTTCTTGACGAATTAAATTTTAATAATCTCAACTTAATGCAGTTGTCCAATAATAATTCCAATTTAGAAAATAAATGTCACTGATCCCAACTTTCACACTATTCATTTTCATTGGACCACCGTTAAAAAAACTTAACGGCGTTAAGTTTTTTCCAAATTTCAAATTAATATTTTAGGGGTTTCGTTCGGAATGAGGATGCAAGTTAATTTATGTAAAACTTATCTCAAAAAGGTGGTCAAAACGACTAAAGAATCTTTCAATTCCAGTGTGCAAACTTTTAACTATCAAAAATCAAGTTGTTTGGCGCAAAGTTTCGAGGTAAGTTTTGCATCAATTGATTCATATCCCCATTCCGATCGAAAGCCCTAAAACATCAATTTAAAATTTGGAAAAACTTAATGTCGTTAAGTGTTTTCTAATAGAGGTCCAATGAAAATAAATTATGTGAACGTTAAGACTATTGACAGCTACTTTTTAAATTAGGATTATTATTAGCCATCCGTATTAAGTTGGATTATTAAAATCTAATTCGCCTTTTTTACTTGTGATTTCCTTATGACGAAAACCAATTAAAATTAAATCAATACCACCTTTTAACTAATATGACATGCATTATACTTTGAATCCTTCAAAGTTCTTTCAATTATATATAGCCGTAATGGTTATAAATCACCCCAATTCATGCTACTTAAAGAATACTCTCACGTACTCTCTCTCTAAATATCTCTCTACAACGACTTCTTCCCCATCAAATGCTCCAACCAAACTCATGGCGGCCACCATCACAACACCGCCACCCGTAAACCGAAAACCCAAAGCTTGTTTCTCATTCGCTGCGTACTCTAAAGACCTCATCTCTCATCTCCACCACCATTCAAATGTCCCAATAGCCCACGGCCTCACTAACAAAGAACTATCCACAATTGAGTCCTCCTTCAACTTCTCATTCCCACCCGACCTTCGCTCAATCCTCCGCGAAAGCCTCCCTATCGGTCAAGGCTTCTCCAATTGGCGATCATCGTCCCATCAACAACTCGATATTTTGGTGAACCTTCCAATTTTAGGAATATGTAAAGAAGTTTGCCGTAAAAAGTTCTGGTTCTGCCACTGGGGTGATCGCCCCGAGGACAACGATGAAGCGGTTGGATTGGCGAAAAGGTGGTTGACAAGATCTCCGGTTCTTGTTCCGGTTTATAGGAATTGTTATATTCCTACTATACCGTGTGTGCATGGAAACCCTATATTTTACGTGCATGGTTCGGAAGTTAGGGTTTGTAGCTACGATATCGTTGGGTTGTTTCATCAAATTGATTATAAAAAAGGCGTGGTGAGTGGAATGCGATTAGGGCATCTTTTGAGTGCGCCTGTGTGGGCGGCTACCGAGGCAAGAAGGATAGAGTTTTGGACGGAGATGGCAGAAATTTGTCGTGTGGAGACGGGGAAGAGGTGGTGGGTGGGAGTGAATTAGGGCGGTGTTTGGAGAGTGTACGAGTGAAACTGAGGGACGGTGGGTGGAAAGAGAAGGATCTGGATGAGATGATGGTGGTGGCAGAGTCAGAGTCGTCGCCACCATCATCAGTGTGGTCGTGGTCATCATCGTCATCTGAAGATGACCATGACGCCCGAGAGACAGTTGTGAGAATATTGTCAAGGAGGTTATTGCGTGGAGATGGAGTATGGGAGATGTGGTGGAATCTCTTGGTTGTTTGACTGGATTTGAAGATCGTACGGTTGAGATTGAAAGTGGTGGTGGTGGGGATTCTTTGTTTGACTTTAAACACATGAATTACAGTTGTGTAGATGTTAGTCAAAGTCAAGTGTGAGTCTCTGTTTGAAAATGGAAATACTGCTAATAAATAATAATTCTCATGTTACATATTATTGTTTTGCAAATATTATTTATTATGTTTTAGTGAAATTTAGATAATATCTTGGGCCCAGTTTGAATTTTAATCACACTAATTAATATGAGAACAATTAGTCAATGTTTTACTTTTCACGCTACCAAATTTAAGTTGGAAAACAATTATACTTTGTTAAGTCATTTTATTTAGTTATGATTATAGTTGAAAATTATATTGGTGAATTGGTAAATATAATTAAAACTCATATTAATAGTGTAAAATGTATTAATTATAGTTGAATATATTTAAAATCATTTACTCCAAACACATCCGTATAAATTATTTATCTAAAAGGCTCAATTAATACTTGTAATGGGTGCAAACAAGCTATATGTATTGACGGTTTGCAAGTTAGATTTTTTTTTTTTGAACGATAGAGAATTTCACGTGTAAACCTACTATGGGAACCGGATATAATGGGTAAATAGATTAAATTAGTTCCTAATTAGCGTGCTAACATTCTGTCATTGTAAAATATATTTTTCTTCTTATTAATTCCAAATTTAAATATCCTGCATATTTTATTAAACACGATAAATGTGCCAATCCAATACAAATTGCTTAGTCAACTATTTAAACATATAAAGTTTTTCTTTTGTGTTGGTATGGTGTCAGAAATAGCACTTGATACAACCCTAACTTACGATTTACTATATTTAAAGCGTTACGGTTGAGTAATGCAATATTAAAATAAGTTATTACAATCAATTTTAAGGATAATGTTTGGCACCTTTCTTGCACGCGCCCCTCTTGGGTCTTGACAAGATTGTTAGTGGGTCGGGTATGAGATGGGTTTAGTTAATCCGAACCCCATATTTGAAACATCCACAAAGCAGTGCACATATTTTATTTTTTTAAAAATACAAACAGGCTTAAACAGGTTATTAACGTGTTTAGACACGAATTTAAACAGGTCTCAAGCGTGTCGCCTTGTTTATGACACGAAACTTGTGAAGCCCAAGCCCAAACTTGTATAACTAAGTGTTAGTTCGTGTCATGTTTACAAGTCCGTGTAAGAAATTGTCAGCCCTAGTGTTAGTTGTTGGATTTGTTTGTGCGTATACTGGGTGAGGCATCGAAATGGGAGAATATTACTTATGTAGGAATCGCTGCGAGCTCTATTCTTGCATTTGTTAACCTATCTAAGGGCCATCCTCATTTTGAAGAACCCCTATATATTAAGCATATTTTAGTTGGTTATAGTGGACATTTGTTGTTGGTAATTGGCTTTGAATGTTGGTGTCTTTTTGTCAAATAAGCTGCAATTGGTTGGCATTTGCCCTATGATTTCATTGCCATATGCCTTGTTTTTGTCTTGATTATGAACTTATGTTATGTTTACATGTGTAGGCATACTCAACGGAACAAGGGGTAAGCCTTTTGTAACCGAACTACCAATATATTGTGTTGTATAATTGCGTACCAGGATGATGAATTCAATCAATGATGCAAACCTGTAATCTTAATTTCAATCTTGGTTTCTTGGACAATTATCTGGATTAATCTCTGAATCGTGAATCACTTTCAGATAAACCTATTTGCGGGTTATACACAATGATTTATCGGATAAGACAGAGATTTTTCTGTATATGGAATTAGATTTTGAAGAATCTGTTTATAAGATGAAGAACAGAGAAGAAATAACCGTCTCTCTGTTCTGTGTATTCGATCAATTGATAGGAACCCAGGGAATGAAACCATCAACATATAAAAAACCGATTCCCATATCCCACATAAGCCCAAATATTTAATTAGAAGCCCACCTATCATTATACTTAAGCCCAAATATAGAACCGAATAACAAAGCCCAAATAGCATTATTGTTAAACGAGCCCGCACTCCCGCGTCACCCAACTCGTTTAATCTCTAACGTTATTTCCTTAATCGACAAGTAATCCAACAACACTAAAATAACCAACATGGTGCAGTGGTCCAGTGTGTTCTTTCTTTCTTTCTTTTAGATAAATCTTCTTTTTTAAGCCAACTTGTGTTATATACATATCATACTATCAGCAGATTGGGCCTTAGTGACATTGGTGGACATAGTTAAGTGCTAAACATTTTTTGACCAGTTTGTGTTTTGAGGGACATTTGGTGGAAAATCTTGGTAATAGTGTGTCTAATCATTTGATTGAATACAAATCCAAATGAGACATATTCTGGTGATATAATGATTGAACAAAAAACCAAATAAGACAATACTCTTGAAAACCTTTGATGTAATGTCTAAACAAATATATTTGAATACAAAACCAAATGAAATATTTTCTTGTTATATTATAGACAGGAGATTATTTACAAGATAACAATCTTTCTACCATTTTATGTATCATTTCTTGACTCTAGGAGACTTAAGCAACACAATCCATATTAATATTACTTAACACGCTGCCGATGAACTAATGATATGCTGGTGGCATATTTGGTGTCTCCGATATGCTCACACGACGGACACATGGTAAGGGTGGCCGCCGGCAGCTGCAGGTACAACAGTTGAGACACCTTTTGAGCTTTCAGTTCTTCAACCTCTTGCCGGAGTCTTTGGTTCTCAATGGTTAGTGTCTTGCAGCATCTCTTCAAGTACTCACAGTCCACCTCAATTTGCTTCAGTTTTGTTCTTTAATTGTTTGACAACAATAAAAAAAGAAATCCTTTAGTTGATTGTATTTGTTGCATTAATTTTGAGAATTATTAATAGTAGTTTAACTCAAAAAAGATAAATATTACACCTAATTATATTATTCTTTTGACAGACGCTTAACAAAAATTCATAAAACATGAAAGCCACCCACTAAATTCTTAAGGATATAACTCATTTAGCCATTTGAGATAGGCTTGTTAAAATTTTAAATCAAGTCGTGTCACTGGCTCCGGCTAAGATGATATTATATTATAACTTATTTAATAAACAAGCCCGAGCTACAGCTTCATATATACAAGTTTAACCAGGCTCATACCGTAAACAAAAGTATTATTTCTATTAATTATTATTTAATATATTAGATATATATCTATTTATATCATAGTTATTATTATAAAAAAACTTAAGACGAAGATAATGAACCAAATATACTATTATTTAAAAATTATATATACATATAAATTACTATAAGGAGAGTTTCATGAGAAAACCGCCACAGACTTATGAGAAAACTATTACAAACAATCAAATTTTATTTTATTTGTTTCATTTGTTTTCGTTATAAGGTTAGAAATTCAAAAAAGATAACAAAAAGGATTAAAATAAAATAGCTTTTAAAAATATGTAGATCACGGACTTATATATATATATATATATATATATATATATATATATATATATATATCTTACACGAGGTATATATATATATGCAGCTAGCGTACAAGTTACATATATATGCGTAACTTTGTTAGCTAGATATTTTTATTAAATCTTTTCTTTTACATTTATAACCTTATAATACTAAAAAACAAAAAATAAAAATATGTACTGGTTGATATTAGTTTCTCAGTTTTCTTATATCGTTTTAGTTTCTCATTATCACTTCCATATAACTATAGATGTATATAAATATAATAATTAAATAATAAATAATATACGAAGCGATTTCAAACCATGCCTAGGCTTCTAAAATTACTCACGAGTCTAACTTGAGTTTAGAAATAAAACACTAAATGACCATGCTCGACCTTGAATTCGATACATCTTAAATTAAACGAGCCAAACTCGAGTTTAAACAGGCGTTTATCTTAGTTACTTTTTGTTAGAAAGATATTGAGGAAGATATAACATTCATCTTAGAAAAATAACCTTGCCCTCCTGTTTTGGAACCAAACTTCAACTTGTCTAGGCCTTAGCTTTAAGTCCCTTGCAAGCTCTTGCTTTTGTTTCTGCTAATATTAAACAGCAATCACTGTTACTTTTAACTTTTAAAGCAAACTAATCAATATGATTATAACAGTTACAAAAAACTTACAGGGTTTAAACTTGAGTGAAGTTTGAAGGCTTCCTCTAGTAGTCCAGATTGAGCTTTAGTTAACCTAAGTTTCTTCTTACCATTCACACCACCATCTTCATCTTCTTCACAGTTTTCTGATTCTTCACTTGCAACCTCTCTCTCCCTCTTTGCGACAACGCTAGAGAACGATGAACCGCCACATGAATTGAGGCGGAGCTCCAGTGCATGTTCAATGCTAGCAAAACCATGGAAATCCATATGAAACAAAGAGAGTGGATTGAAGAAAATATGTTGGTGAAGAAGCGTGTATCGACTTACTTGTATACGATCAACGTTCCTCGGGTACGAGTGTGCTATATCACCGATGGTTTTCCATGATACGAGTTCTTCAACCTACAAAACGAACATTACCGTGAGCTTACCCCTCAGAAAGGGACAGAGGGGTCCTCTTTGGGGTAACCCTCCGGTGTGAGAATCAGATATTGTATGAGAGGATAATCAAGATGTGAAAATGAGTAAAGGACTTAGAGTATATTTTCTTGTCTGCCCCCAACTGTGGAGGTGGTGTGGTATTTATAGTATTAGGATTTCCAATGATTTGGCTCAGACCCAATTGGGGCCCTTTCGGCCTCCTCCTGTTGCTTCACGCCACGTGTACTTAGGACACCTGGTGCTTTTTCATTGATTATTCTCTGACCAAGGTCTTTCACCTGACCCATGTGCCATCACGTGGTGGCACATGGGCTTTGCTGAGTTGTCCACCCTTCATTGGCAGCTGTCAACATCAGCACATTCTTTATTCTTTAAAAGATACCTTCTGGAAGGTTGTCTGATGAGTACAATCATGGTTGTCCTTATCCTGATTTGGATTAGACTATTGTCTCATTTGTTGTGTGTCGCTTACGCGCGGCCTTTATGCGCCTATCCCGGGGATGCGCATGGTCTTCTCTTTATTCTCACACTAAATGTGTGTGTTGTGTGCATATGTGATATGCGCCACGCGCAGATGTTTCATGCGCTTGCGCATAGGTTTTGGCTTTGTGTCTTCATGACATCCATGCGCTTGCGCATAGGTTTTCAAGCCTCTTGTCTATATCTTGTGGGTTGACCCGCCCCGCTCGATGTTAAGGCGGGTGCATACCCCTTCAAGCCCCCCCAGTCTAATGTATGTCTTGTCTCGCGCGAGCGAGGTAAGATAGATATTAGACTTAATAGTTTGCTTTTTCAATAGGGCATGTTTTTTCTTTTTCTTTTCTTGTACGCGCGTTGCGCGAAATTCCATCCCTTTGGTTAAAACGAATCGTCAATGCACGTGGTTGGTTGGTGTTGATATGCATCAGAGATGGAGACGTTATGTGTCAGACCTTTCGTGTGCTCGAGGTGCTACAGTGGCTTTTCACGTCTCTTCATATAGTGTCAGGAACACGTGTCGCGCTTATGTTGATCTACGCCTGTGAGTGGGGGCGCGTGAGCGTAGCTCTGATTATTACTTGTTTCTCTCTCTCTCTCCTGGGCCTATAAAACCAAACCTTTTGAACGGTTTTTTATTCATCTCCACTGTCATTTTCAGAGCTTTTGCCTATCATTTACATTCTGATTAAGAGCTTTCGTCTTTGTCTCTGAATTCCGTGCTTAAAGTAACCATATTGTTCGATTCGCAATTGTACGTCTGATAACCCAGACACCACAATTTCCCCTAGTAAAGGCCGTGTAAAATCAGTGGTTATGTCTACTTTGAAGAAAACCGGCAAGGGTACTCTGGTTGCCGAGGCCTCGTCAGAGGAGGGAGGGAAGAACAAGGCGGTGAAGAGATGGGATGAGATTCCCTGCAAGTTGAAACAACCTGATTTTGATAATCTCGTCGCCTCTCAGGGTTTTCTCCCTGAGTATGGTTGTCTGCTCCCGGCGACCGGGCAAACGGCGGCGGATCCTCCCGCCGGCTATATCTCCTTATATTCTCACTTTTTCACCCACTGTAATCTTCGTCTTCCGATGACGAGGTTTATAGGTGCGCTCCTCCAATTTTACGGGATTCATATATCTCAAGTCCATCCCTGTGGATTAGTGCGCATGACTCATTTTGAGTTCATATGCAAAGCTCATCGCGAGGAGCCCACCCCTCGGCGCTTTCAATATTTTTATAAGCCGAAAATCCAAGATTCTTGGTTCTCATTCACACCGCGCAGTCAGAAGGTTAAGTACTGCACTGTTTCCTTCAAAAGCCTTCATGATTGGGCTGAAAAATTTTTTTATATCAAGGCTAGTGTTATTCCCATTCGTATGACCATGCGCGCGATTACTTCGGCGCCCGCGGATGATGACGTTCTTAAGAATCCATCTGGCGCGTGGGTTAAAAAATTAACTGCTGAACCATCCCCCGCCAAGAATATTTGCGAGGAAGCGTTGGTGGGGGTTGGTATGAGCAAGAGGTGGACTGACAGCGAGACTGAGCCTGTCATCCATGTTGATGGCTCAGGTGGGTTGTTTGTTCATTGCATTAATTTTGCGCGAGTATAATTCGTTTTGCTGATATCACTTGTCTTGTTTTATGCAGAAAGCAAGGAATACATCCACGCCGCCTATGACGAGCATACGGAGGGTGGATCTGCTGCGCTGAACCCTGGGGAAACCGCCTTTCCTGATCGTTTTGACGATATGTTTATTCCTGTTGACCTAGAGTTTTGCCTTGACAGCGATGTGCCTGGTAAGCCTTTGTATTTGTGCTGAGGCCCTTAGAATACCAAATTTGGTTTTATCATTTCTGTTGCACGTATTGTAGATGCGCTCGCTAATTATGAGCCTGTGGAAGAGGAAGGGGAGGAGGCAGAAGCTGAAACGCAAAAACTCAAGCGCAAGGCTAAAGGCAAAACTGGCGCAGGGGCCAGTAAAAAACAGAAAAAAGATGATGCCTCTGTTGCCCAGAATCTTCCTCCTACTCAAGTGAAGGGACCTGAGAAAACCAAGGGTTTTACTTCCAAGTTTTCCTCGTCTTCTTTGCCTCAAGGTGTGGGCAATCCTCATGTCCACACAAGGTATGGTGCTGCCACCTCATCTCTGCGCGCGGCGGACAAGGGAAGCGGTGCTGCGCCTGCTGTTTCATCGTCTCCAACAGGTATACTTTGTTTATATTTTGTGGTTTTATGAACGTGATTCCGATAGAGTTATTAATGAAGCTTTGTTCACTCAAATGTTTATAGAGCCGGCAACGTTGGTGGCTCAACCTCAGGCGCAGCAAGGTGCCAAGGCTATGCCGAAGGTTGTTTTGAAGTCCTCTGTTTTGCCCTCAAAAAGGGGGAAAATGGACTTCATGGCGATGCTTAATTCGCGGACTGCGGTGCGCCAAGGTATTTATTGCGCTTTGATTGTCTGATTTTTTCCTTTAGTTCAAGTAATGAATCATTTCTCCTTGTTGGTTTTTTCATAGGAATTATAGCTGGCACACAAGCTGCCGGTGGCACTGCTAGCGCTGGCGCCGTTAGTTCTGCTCCTGCTCCCACAAGTACTGAATCTCCCCTCATTGGGATCACTAAGGAGCTAAAGACTATTTGTCGCGCTACTCTAACAGCGTCAAGACCTCCCTCACCTCCTCCTGCGCGCAGCCCTCCTCGTGAGACTATTTTTTATTCTTTCAAGTCGCAGGAGAAGAGACCTGTTATAGAGGATGATGAGGAGGCTAATTTTGAAAATTCTGATGGTGGCCGCGTAAGCCCTATAGCGCCACGAGATTTCGTGGCGCAACCTTTTTCTCATGGGGCAGGCAGGAGCTCATCAGCTGGCGCTAATCTTTCTGCCGGTTCTCCTCAGGTATAAGTTTATTTTGCTCCGCTGTGCAGACTTCCAAATTAGTGTTTAGATAACTAAAACGTTTCTTTGCGTTGCTTTGTGTTTGTAGGGAGCCGATCACATATACCGCCCGAGCTGGAGTATCACTGAAGAGAGCTCATTCCAATCCTTAGGCGTATGTGAAGACTTTTGGGCTCACTCTGTTCCTCCAGCTGAAAGGAGGTTTCAAGAGGACCGCGCTCGCGTGGATTTGCTTAATGGCCACCTTTTTGCTGGGTCTGCGTTTTTTGCTGCCTCCCAAGAGCTTCGCAATGATTATATAAAGGTACGTGATGCCCTTGCGGAGGCCAAGCAAGAGGCTAAGATTTCTGCTTGGAATCTTTCTGATGCTCGAGAGAAAGCTGAGAAACTCCAAGCAGAACTTAGCGAGAACCGGGCAAGTTCCAACGCTGCTTTTGTGAAGCGCGGGCTTGAGCTGCAAGCTGCGCGGGAGAAACTGCAAGTGGCAGTGGCAGATGCGGCCAAGTACGCGCGTCAAGCGCGTGACCTGGAGTTGGCAGTGGAGGCGCGTGACCAAACTATTGTGCAGGTTAATACTAAAAAATCTTTATTGGAGACTGAGGTTGCGCGCCTGAAGAAAGAGCTCGATGCTGCGCGAGCGGAAAAGAATGAAGCCTTGGCGGCAGCAGCGTCTGACAAAGAAGAGCTAGAACAAGTCAAGGAAACTGTTAAGTTATTAAACTCTCAAATCCCTGCTCTTGAGACGTCTGTTTCTTCCCTCGCGCAGGACCGTCAATGGCTGATTTCATAGGGTGTGACTCGTTGCGCTTATGCCATGAAATACTCAGACGAGTTTCAGACCCTTGTGATGGACTGTAATGCGGCGTCGCGCTTGGTGGGTCGGGCTGAGGGGTTTAAGGATGGTTATGAATATGGCATGCTAAATAAGAATCCATCCGACTACCCTTATCAGCTCGACGCTGTCTGCGCTGACATGGCTGATGTGGGGGAGAAGTACTTGAATACTCCAATTCCAATCCTTGAGCAGGTATTTTAACCTTAATGAGTTTACTTGACTTATTTTCATAATCTTTGGTACTTATACTGTTCCTTGTGACTTGCAGATAGCCGCGCTTGCTGACCAGCCCGATCTTGGCGCTTTAAAGAAATTACTTGATGAATGTGAAGGAACTGGTGGCAATGATGATGGCGCGGGCAACGCTACCTCTGCCAGCGGCTCTGGCGTGGCCAAAGGACCTACTCCTGACGCTATCATGACAGAAGACGACTATATTCAAGACGAACAGCTTGATTATGGTAAGTTTGGAGATGACGAGGAGCGGGTTGCGCCAGATGCTGAGGGAGAAAATAATGATGAGGAGGATGAAGAGGCTGATATTAACATAGAGACTTGAAAAGCCCTTCTTGTTTTTTTTTTTTTTTTTTTTGTGTTTGTAGTTTCTACCTCATCATTTGTAAATTTGTAAACTTCTATGTTTCGGAATGAAATTTTGTTTTTCCCTTATTCGCATCTTGCGCATTCCCAATTCATCTCTTTATATTGCATGTGTGTGCTTGTTGAATATAAGGTATGCTTACACATTGAAACTTGAACAAGGTTGTAAGGAAATTATTTTTACTTAATCCTTAACAGTTGTCATATTTCAAGTTATTTTGCGATATTCTGAATATGCTGACACGTGCCTTGGCATTTCATTATTCCTCTTTTGCGCGACGTTATCGTGCATTTATTATAGGGAATTATGAATGAGTTTTTTAGCCTTTACGTGTCAGTATGTGTTACTCTGCCTATATCCATTATAATCCCATGCGCGGCCCCGACCTGAGACCTTAACAACTATTCTTTGGCATGTGCTTTGCCTTAGTTGTGCTTAGGTATTTTTATGGTCCAGCTGCGCAATACGTAGGATGGATGCTATGAGTAATTTGAGCTAAGGCTCGTATTATTGGGCTAAGGCCCTGACGTTTTAGAGTTAAAACTCGTTAACGCGTCTGAGCTTGAAGCTCGCGCATGTATGCTTTACTTCGTTTTATTTTTAGTTTGATGTCAATACAATGTTGTCATATTGCTCAAAATTAATAAAGGGAAGTGTGAAACATGTATGCAAAAGGTAATAGAACGCATATTAAGAAAAAGTAAAGCGTATCATTATTCGTAATGGCTTAAAAAGCCTTGATTACAAACTTGACAACTTTTACATGAAACATTTTCTATGTTGTGCTGCGTTCCATGTGCGCGGGATCTTCTTTCCATTTAAATCTATTAAAGCGTATGCGCCTTTTCCCAATTCTTCCGAGACTTGATAAGGTCCCTCCCAATTGGGATACATCTTTCCCGGGGGTATTGCGCGACTAGCTTCATTGTTCCAAAGGACAAAATCATTCTTCTTGAAGTGGCATTCTTTCACGCGCTGATTGTAGTATTTTTCTAGCTTTTTCTTGTATTTGGCTTCACTGATGATAGCCGCCTCTCTGCGTCCCTCAAGTAAATTGAGATCCAACCTCCTTTCTTGCTCGTTATCCGTCTTACTCATCATGAGCACTCTATAGGATGGGCATCCAATCTCTGCTGGAATCATAGCCTCTGTTCCATAGGTTAGGCTGAACGGGGACTCGCCATTGCTGGTTTTGCTTAATGTCCTGTGCGCCCACAGGACATTAGGTAACTCCTCGACCCATGCATGGGACTCTCCCTCCAACCTTTTCTTCAGCCCATTCAGCAAGCTTTGGTTCGCACGTTCCACTTGGCCATTCCCTTGAGGGTGGTATACTGAAGTGAAGACCTGATTGATGTGCAATTCCTTGAACCAACTGGATATCTTCCTGTCAGTGAATTGTTTGCCATTGTCGCTCACGATTTCCATGGGCAGGCCAAAACGGCATACGATGTGGCTCCAAATAAATTGCTTCATTGCCTCGGCTGTGATTTTTGCCAGTGGCTTGGCTTCAACCAATTTTGTGAAATAGTCTACTGCCACTACCAAAAACTTTACTCGCCCTGGCGCTTGTGGTAAGGGACCCACAATATCGATTGCCCACTTGTGGAAAGGCCATGCAGAGGTCACCGGGATCAAGTTGTTCTTTGGCCGCATGGTATTTGGCGCATAGCTCTGACACGCTTTGCATTTTTGGATCTCTTTTAACGCGTCCAACTACATGCCTGGCCAATAGTAACCTGCGTTCATTGCCTTGGCGACCACCATGCGCGGGCCAGCATGTATTCCACAGATTCCTTCGTGTATCTCTCTGATCACATAACTTGCTTCCTCAGCGTCTAGGCATTTCATGAGTGGTCCAAGATAAGAGCGTCGATATAACGTACCATCGAGCATTTCGTAGTTCTGCGACTTGTGTCTTATCTTCCTCGCCTGTGCGCGATCGTCTGGTACCTTTCCCTCCTTCAAGAATTCCATTATTGGAGTTATCCATGATGAAGGTGTTGTATGAATTACAAGAACAAACTTCGCTCTCACTGACGGGTTGCTCATTACTTCCACCCTGACATCTTTGCCAAAATGATCGAAGTGGTTGATGCCATCTTGCTTAGCGCGTCGGCAAACTTATTTTCACCGCGCGGAATGTGTATGATTCTGAAAAAGTCAAATTGTTCGGTGAGTTTCTTCGCCTGCTCTAGATACAGAGGCATGGTGTTCTCCTTGGCATCATAAAGGCCATTGACTTGTGCTGCTACCAGGTATGAATCTACATGAGCCTCTAGCTTTTTAACTCCGAACTTGTGCGCGATGCGCAAACCAGCCAGCAGGGCTTCATACTCAGCTTCATTGTTGGTGCTCTTGAAATCCAACCTGATTGCGTAAGTATACTCATGATTTTCTGGATCCACCAGTTTGAGGCCTGCGCCGGACCCTTCGTTGTTTGAAGCTCCATCAGTGAATAATCTCCAAACGTTTTCTTCATTATTGGCTTGCGGAGGGTCTACTTCGCGCTGAGCCTCTTCGACTTTTCCTTCAGGGATTTCTGCGATGAAATCAGGTAAGACTTGTCCCTTGATTGCTGGACAAGGCTTATAGGTGATCGTGTGCTCCCCTAATTCCAGCGCCTATTTTGTCAGCCTTCCTGAGAGCGCGGGACGTCGCAAGACTTGCTGGATGCTGTAATTAGTCAGGACTTCAATAGGATGACCATTGAAATATCTGTGAAGCTTGCGCGACGCATGCGTTAGTGATAAAACTAACTTTTCTATGATGGTGTAGCGCGT
The DNA here is from genome assembly GCF_021521415.1 of Bidens hawaiensis. Classification (NCBI taxonomy): domain Eukaryota; kingdom Viridiplantae; phylum Streptophyta; class Magnoliopsida; order Asterales; family Asteraceae; genus Bidens; species Bidens hawaiensis. The sequence goes on from NW_027491262.1 coordinate 1,299,272, forward strand.
CTCAGGATCTGTCAGCACCCGACTTACATAATAAATTGGTGTTTGGATTCCCTTGCGATCCACCAATAATACTGCGCCAATGGCGCGCTCTCCTGCTGACAGGTACAACGTTAAAGTTTCACCAGGTAGTGGAGCTGTGAGCGCAGGCAGATTTATCAGACATTCTTTTATCTCACTGAAAGCTTGCTCAGCCTCAGGCGTCCACTTGAATTGGCTTTTCTTTAAGCAATTTCTCAATGTATTAATGAATGGGGTAGATTTGCTTGCATGGTTTGCTAGGAACCTGTTAATTGATACCAATCTACCATTCAACTTTTGAACTTCCTTCATGGTGGATGGTGAGGGCATGTCGAGGATAGCCTCCACCTTCTCTGGGTTCACCTTGAAACCATCCTTTGTGACCATTACGCTGAGAAATTTCCCTTCTTCCACGCCGAATGTGCATTTGCTCGGGTTGAGCTTCATGTTTACTTCCTTTAGGCGCCGAAGGGTTTCTTCGATGTCTTTGAGCATTTGTTTTTCCTCCCTGCTTTTAATCACCAAATCATCCACGTAGACTTCTAAGTTTTTTCCAATCTGCTCGTTGAAAATTGCATCCATGAGTCTTTGGTAAGTGGCTCCTGCATTCTTCAAACCAAAGGGCATTTTTGTGTAACAGAAAACACCCTTGTCAGTTCTGAAAGCAGTCTTGTCTTCATCCCGTGGTGCCATTTGAATTTGGTGATAGCCCTTATAGGCATCCAGGAAACATTTGAGCTTAAATGGCACCACAGAGTCCACCTTCATGTCAATGTTTGGGAGGGGGTAACAATCCTTTGGACACGCCTTGTTGAGGTCCTTGAAATCAATGCACATTCTCCATGACCCATTGCTCTTCTTTTCCATCACAGGATTGGCTACCCATGTTTGATATCGTATTGGGCGAATGATATTCGCGCGCAGTAGATCTTCTACTTGCTCATTCATGGCCTTTGTCTTCTCGTCTCCCATGACTCTTTTCTTTTGAGCAATTGGCTCCACGGACTTGAATGTGTTGAGAGAGTGCTGCGCCAGGTCTCGCGGAACCCCAGTCATATCAGAATGTTGCCACGCGAAGACTGACATATACGTTGTGAGCAATCTTTTCATTCTCACTCTTGTGTCATCTGACATATACGTTTGTTCTGGGAATTTTGGGTTGAGAATCCATTCCTCTGGCGCGTTGTTTGCCACTGGAAGCTTCATTCTCCCCTCTCGAGGTATACTTATTACTGCACATAAATGATCTCGGTACACAAATGTTACTCCTGTTGGTGCTGGGAACCCCAACGCGCCATGCGCTGGTGACGGTATGGCGTTGAATTGGGCAATCGTTCCTCTACCCAAGATCATACTATGGCATGAAGTGGTGGGCAAGACCAGGAAGTTGACAATTTCAGCTCGCTTGTGCTTCTCATCCCCCATAGTTAGTTCGAATTGTATCTGACCTAGGGGGTGAATAATTTCGTTTGAGACACCCGAGATTGGTGCACTCACAACTTCAAGCCTTGCTTGGTCTGCTGGATCCAACTTCCTGAAACATTGCTCATACATGATGTCTGACTCACTACCGGTGTCCACCAGGACTCTTGACACCTCATAATGAGCGATGTGTGCAGTGATGACTAGAGGACTGCTGATAGACGGGCCTCCTCTGATTCTTGGAAAGGTTACTTGTTGCTCGCGCCAATCCCCTTGGATTTGCGCGCTTCTCTTCCTCGATCCTTGCCTTTGCCTTCTTCCTTCAGCTACACAGATTCTTTTGAATTTTTTACTGGCTGAGGCTCCGTCTGGTTGTTCGTTCTCTGGTCTTGGATTTTTTACCAGGTGAGCCAACTTGCCTGATTTCACATCTTTTTCGATCGCATCCTTCAAATGATGGCATGCATCGGTGTTGAATATTTGCCACTATTCGGTGGTCCCTTATGGAGTAATGGCCTGGGGTTTTTAAACTGGACATTCTCTGTGCTTAACACTTGCGAAGGCGTTTTGGTGAGGGGAGTCCATATTCTTGGTAGAGGTCTGTTAGGCTCTCTGCCGCCTTCCTTCTTGTCACCTTCTCCGCGATTAAGAATGTCTTTTTGGGGTTGGGGTGAACTTTGTTGCAACCTGGACCATATGGAGTTTTATTTGCCCCTCCTTTCATTGTTGCGTGGTACTTCTGTTTGATGCCCTTTATCTCTTGCTCTGTCTTGGGCAATTTGTTTTTCATTTCGCGCGAAGATTCGCGATGCTTCCATAAGCTTAGCCCAAGTGGTTGGCATGCCTTCTCTGCTCACGAGAGCTCTGCGGAGTTGATCACTGCACGCACCTTGTATAAAGGCCACACGCAAGAGTTGTTCAGTGATGCCTCCAATTGCAAGAGATTCCTGATTGAAACGAGTTATGTAGTCTTCAATGGTTTCATCATTCCTGCGTACGCAGTGCATGATGTCATCGGGGTCGCGCGTGTGTCTGCGCTGCTGTACAAAGTGAGCCTGGAACTTTTCCAATAGCTCTTCGAACCCATCGATCTGTCCTGTCGGCAAGCTTTCGAACCAGACACGCGCTGCACCCGTGAGGCAGCGAGCAAACATGTGACACCATGTTGGCATCGTCCAGCTTTCTAAGTTTCCAGTGTTATAAAAACCTTGTAAGAAATCATCTGGATCTGTTGTACCATCGTACTTGCCTAAACCACTTGGCATCTTGGTTTTGTGTTGAATGGGAGCCTTCGCAATGCGCTCAGCGAATTTTGAATGTTTTACCAAGATGGCTGGCCTATATGGTATGGTTACGTCCACTTGCCCTTTCGCTTGTGGGTTGTATGGTGTGTATAAATCCATATCAGCTTTGGCTCCAGGTGCTATGTGCATGTGTGCGCGAAGCTGTGAACTTCCTGCATGAGTATCTCGCGTCTTCTTCATGCTGTGCACCTCTTCCTCATCACTAATATCAGCTTGTTCGGTGTGAACAGAATGACCGTCTTCCAGCGCGCGCGTCTTTTTTGTTGTTCCCTGAATGGTTTGTTTATCAAATGTGAGTGAATAGGTAGGTCCCAGTAGGGCCCAGTTGGACCCGCAAGACTCACCTTGAAGAGGGACGTCTGCGCAAAGACCAACTGGTTCCGCAGGAGCCACCATGCTTAGAGAGATGAAGACCTTACGCGCAGTACGTCAGCTGTTCCCGCAGAAAAGCCTCCCAATGGTGAAGTACCCCGCCTATTCCCGCAGCTGCGGATACAAGCCATCAGGGAAGGCTACCCGCACTAATAGCAAGGCTACACGCACAAGGCACTAACTCTCAATAATTCAGTAATGTCACCTGAAGAAGGAATGAGCAAGGCGGGAATACTCCCGCCCAAATGAGCCAGTCCGTACGCTTTTGGAGGATCTTTTGTACTATACCTGCCAAGGTATGGACAAAATAGACAAGATCTGACCAAAGCAGCCCATGAACCAATCACAGGGTGACAGCTCACTGACAACAGTACGACGAGGAGCACGCTCTAGTACAAAATGTCACTATCAGCCGCTGCCTACTCACCAACCCTTGTCGTGGCACGTACATAGCCTGCAGTTGGTGGAAAAGGAATAGTAACAGCTGGCCATGTCACTATCAGCCGCTGCCTACCCACCAACCACTAGCATGGCACGTGCGTAGCCCACAGTTGGTAGAAAAGGAATATTATACAGCTGGCTGTACCTGCTTGGAAACCTACCTTCGGCTATAAATACTCCAACACCTTGGAACGGTATCATATACTCTCATATACTATCTTATACCATCATATATCATCTGATATTATCTAGCTATTTCTCTTAATATACACTTATATTCAGAGCAATTTAGTCTGATTCTCACGCCGGAGGGTGGTCATAAGGAGGTACCCCCCCCCCCCCTTCTCAGTGACGAGCTCACGGTGTCTGTTTTGCAGGTCATCAGAAGAATAACCATCTTTGCCGGACCTAACCCTCGGGGGAAACATCTACTTGACCCTAAGATTATCCGTAATCTGCCGGGGTCACTTAGTGTTTCTTCAGCGAGCCTTTGTGTTAAATCGGCTAACTTTTTGTGTTTTACCAACTCATTGTATTTGTTCATTAAACGCCGTTGTTCGTTTATGAGCCATTCTTTAGGGTCATTGGTTTCAACTTCCGGGCCCATTGGTCCTTTTTGTTTTGTACCAGTCAGATTTTGGAACGTGAGATCGTCTGGGGGAGTTTCAGTTTGATTATGAGGTGTTGTGTTGAAGGGATGGTTACTGGTGGTGCGCGCAGTGTCACGCGGCGCCCTCAGAACCTGATGTCCCTCATTAACATCCTCAAGCTCATTATCCTCCAGAACTTGATCGTTGTTTCGAACACCGGAAACCATGGTGAAGATTTTCAGAGAGAAAATTGATGAAATAGTGGTTTTGTTGCCGTTGTAACAGGTGATGGCGCTAATGAAGAAGCGTGTATCGACTTACTTGTATACGATCAACGTTCCTCGGGTACGAGTGTGCTATATCACCGATGGTTTTCCATGATACGAGTTCTTCCACCTACAAAACGAACAGTACCGTGAGCTTACCCCTCAGAAAGGGACAGAGGGGTCCTCTTTGGGGTAACCCTCCGGTGTGAGAATCAGATATTGTAGGAGAGGATAATCAAGATGTGAAAATGAGTAAAGGACTTAGAGTATATTTTCTTGCCTGCCCCCAACTGTGGAGGTGGTGTGGTATTTATAGTATTAGGGTTTCCAATGATTTGGCTCAGACCCAATTGGGGCCCTTTTGGCCTCCTCCTGTTGCTTCGCGCCACGTGTACTTAGGACACCTGGTGCTTTTTTATTGATTATTCTCTGACCAAGGTCTTTCACCTGACCCATGTGCCATCACGTGGTGGCACATGGGCTTTGCTGAGTTGTCCACCCTTCATTGGCAGCTGTCAACATCAGCACATTCTTTATTCCTTAAAAGATACCTTCTGGAAGGTTGTCTGATGAGTACAATCATGGTTGTCCTTATCCTGATTTGGATTAGACTATTGTCTCATTTGTTGTGTGTCGCTTACGCGCGGCCTTTATGCGCCTATCCCGGGGATGCGCAGGGTCTTCTCTTTATTCTCACACTAAATGTGTGTGTTGTGTGCATATGTGATATGCGCCACGCGCAGATGTTTCATGCGTTTGCGCATAGGTTTTGGCTTTGTGTCTTCATGACATCCATGCGCTTGCGCATAGGTTTTCAAGTCTCTTGTCTATATCTTGTGGGTTGACCCGCCCCGCTCGATGTTAAGGCGGGTGCATACCCCTTCAGTTGGGTTTGAGAATTGACAAGAATAAAGAGTGAAGGAGAGAATATGAGAAATAATTGGTGGTTATGATGATTAATAAAGAAATAAAAGATTGGTAGATAAAAGGAATATTGTGTATTTGAAAGAGAAGTATATAACTACTTATCCAACAATTTTCTCTACGGTCTACACACATTTAATTGTTTTATATGTTTTTAAACAACAAATATACACGCCATGAATGAGTATATTTGTGCTTGATAGTTTAACTATACAAATGATTGAATGAAGGGGGATTGATATCTTATTTGCCGTTCTAAAAAAATGTATACATCCGTGTTCATTTATATTTGTTTGTTAATAATACAAATGAACACAAGTGAGCATAAGAAATGAACATAATTGATGGATGAATGAAAATAACTTTTTTTTTTGAAAATGAATGAAAATAAATGAACGTAACCTACCGAATATGGCATTAGATTTAACCAAAAGGATATACTCTATAAAAACTATTTGAGTTTATAAAAAAGTATAATAAAACTAAACTTAAAAAAATAGCAATGGAGGTTGTTATACCTTTGCCATTTCAACACATTTTTTTAGTTCCATTATTAGTCTCCAATTCTACGTGAGGTCCAGATTAATTGGTCTCTTCTAACTATTGACTGGTTAATTAGGGGATGACACTTAATCCCGATGAATGTGATACCAAGACGACTATATGCACTCCCGACACGTTGCATGCCTTCATCAATAGGGAACTCTTAACAAATAAGTGAAAGTACAATGAATCAACGTGTGTAACATATTTTCGAGTGAGCCCATATTTTGAACATTTGGTTTGTTACACACTTCAAAGGACATTTCATGAACGCCCCCATGCATGACTACATGTGTGCTTCCAATTTGGAAGCGCCCTCATATGTTTTAGCTGAAGAGATGTATGAAAAAAGGGGGGAAAATTAATATTAAACTAGATGTGTTCATACCAACCCGTGAGTATGTTGTATGTGTGCATCGTTCTGGTTTATTTGTCGGATATGATATTCTAGTTCGCACCGTGTTCTTGTTCTTCTCAATTTCTTAAATTCGTGTTGGCTAAGACCTGACAACCCTCAAACACGACCAATTTACCTTACCTTACATGGCATTTGATTTATGTGCATTACGTAATTTATTAAAGGGAAATTCTAAGGACACCGCCTCCATTTTGCAAAAAAAAAAAAAAAAAAAAAAAAAAAAAAACCAATACGCCCTATATAGGGCTATACGGGGTGTATAGGAGACCCGCATACTCCGTATAGCCATATACAAAACGTTTAGGGCCCTATATAACCCCTGTATAACCAAATATGGGACGTATTAGAAGTGTGTGAATGTATCTAGTAGGACCTTTAAACTAAACATTCTATTTTTCTGTGGTAGTTATTAAAATTTAAAATTAGAAAACGGAAAGGTGGTACCCACAAATGATTTGGTTGGATGAAATCAGATTGGGAAGATTGATGATTATGGTACGTAGAAGTTGGCAATCATTGAAGGTTTGATTTTCTAGGATAAGATTTTCTCTTTTTTCTTTTTGAATATTATTATCTTTCTTTTTGAATCATCTATTCTTTTCTCTATTAAAACAAAATGTAACAATCAATTAGACACATAAGTTATTAAAAAGTTTTATTCATGATTGAACATATATAGTACACATTTTTAGGCCATTTTAAATGGTTTTAATATATAGTGCATGCTAAAATGTCACATAGATAATAAGATTTTAACTAACTACCTTTTCACTTTTATGTAGTGATTTAAACTAAATATATTAAATTACAATAAGAAGATAAAAATAAAAATGTATCTTGATTGGGGATGGATCAAATCTCTTACGCCTCTCACCTTGTTAAAGGTTTGGCAAACTCACCTTTGCTCCCCTTGTTAAGACCCGCGTGTGTTTGAGGCGTTAAAAGGGTGCATGGCATGGCCTTGAATCCTTGATGCCTCCACCCTCCTTAACTACATGTATTCTTAAAACAAATTAAATAAACGTTTTGCGTGCAAAGAGGACAAGTGAATTAAGAATAGATAAATAGTGAAAACTAAAATAAAATAATTTTAGCAAGTTATATATAAATATAATATATTTGGTGGTGACAAATTGGTCAATTGAAAGATAGCTATGGGTCAAGTTATTCTATAAATGGGAACAAAAATAAGAAGTATGAGAAGAATTTGTAATCACATAAAAAACCCCTCAAAAAATATTTGGCTTTATAACTTTGTTATTTGTCTGACACGACCCTAACCGCAAATTAAAAAAAGAAGTATTAATAACAGATCCCCAAAAATTTCCGTCCCACAAAAGAAATTAGAGGTGCACAAATTGGGTTTTTCACATACCCGATTCTGGGTATGGAACCGGGTCAGGTATCACCAGGTATTGGAATATCGGGTATTGGCTATACCCAGGTCGGATTCGGGTATTATCTTTAAAAACCATACCCAATGCATCGTTTTCGGGTCGGATATAGAACCATATATTCTAAAAATGGGTATTTGAAAACCTTATTTCCGGGTATTGAAAAAATAATATTTTCGGGTTTTTATTTGAATACCATATTTTCGGGTATTGAAAAAAAATTATTCAGGTTTTTTGGGATTTTTTCCAGGTATTTTCGGGTATAAATTGGGTTTTTTAAATGGTTGGACTTTTTTGGAATATTTTTCCGGTAATTTCGAGTATAGATCGGGCATTTGAAAAACCCAGTTTCGGGTATTGAAAAAACCCGGTACCGGGTATGGAACCGGTTCCGGTTTTCGGGTATTATCGTGTACAATCGGGTCCGGTTTCGGTTCCGGGTTTTGATACTGAAATACAAACCCTATGCGTACTCTACGAGCAGGGTCGGTTTGGGTATTAAAAATCGGTGTATAAAAAAAACCAATTCCGGGGGTTTTTTTTTTTCACCTCTAAAAGAAATTATTGGGCGTCTCACCGATTAAAAATGCATACGGGCTTTCTTTATAAACAAGATCTAGCATTCTGGCCCAAGACGGTGGCCCAATCAGCTAATCAGAAAACCCGCAACATGAGTCCATGTTTTTATAAAACGGGCAGTGAGCCAGTCAGCCAGAGATGACTGCTTTTTAGAGTTATTATTATTATTATTATTATTATTATTACAAAATGTACATCATCTTTGACTAATTCGATGGAGTTAGTTACCATCGATCCAATGACAACAATGAACTACCCCCACATGGCTACAAATATGTCTTACTTCGTTACCATCAAACTGGCACCATCTCGGTTACTTGATCAGCCATTTTCATCGAAAGAACACGATGAGAATTGTCTCATGGTGGTGATGCGACGACACTACGGCAGTGGTGTTTGGTTGAATGGGCCGCATACGGATCTGAAAAGAAATCGACTAAGTGTTTGGTTAGGCCTTACATGTTTACAGTCACTAATCATACGCTTGGGCTTTCAACACTCAACTACATTCACAGCCCACTGTAATGGCTACCTAGCGACCCAATCATCTGAGAATGCACTAAACTGCTAATGTAGACAAATTTAAATGTGGAGGTGCACAAAAAAACTTAACAAGGAACCGCACGCGAAAAAAAAAAAATCAGAGCTGGTTTTTCTTATATCCGGATTTTTAATACTCGACCCTACTCATAGGGTACAGATAGGGTATGCATTTCAATACCAAAACTCGTACCCGAACTAGACCTGACTTGTTCCCGGAAATACCCAAAAACCGAAACCAGTTCTATAACCGGAACCGGGTTTTTCCAATACCAGAAAACGGGATTTTCAAATCCCCGATCTATGCCAGAAAATTAATTGAAAAATATCCCTAAAAAGTGCAACCCCTTAAAATAAGACTAGAATGAGGTAATCACCTCCTTAATCATCCCATGAGTCCCTGAATGTCCCGTTAAGTGAAAAACAAAAACCGAACAGTCCTTGCTAGCCTCGTTCAGTGAAAACAGAAGCGATAGTTTTCAAACGAACAAATGAAAGCCCAAATGAACAAATGGGAACTGCTACGAGTAAAAGAACACTGGAACGAGGGAATCACATCCTTAATCACCCCTTAAGTCTCTATTGACCTCATTCAGTTATAACAAAATTCTGGCAGTCGCTGCTATCCTCGTTTAGTGAAAACAGAAGCAACAGTTTTCAAACGAACAAATGAAATCCCAAACGAACAAATGGAGACCATAACGAGTAAAAAAAAGACAAGAATGAGGGAATCACATCCTTAACCACCCCTCGAGTATCTAATGAGTGCGTTCAGTTAATACAAAAGCCCGACAGTCGCTGCTACCCTCGCTCGGTGAAAACAGAAGCGACGGTTTTCAAACGAACAAATGAAATCTCAAACGAACAAATGAAGACCACAACTGGTAAAAAGACTAGAATGAGGGAATCACATTCATAATCATCCCACGAATCTCTAATCACTCCGTTTAGTTAATACAAATGCCCGACAGTCGCTGCTAGCCTCATTCAGTGAAAACAGAAGATGCGGTTTTCAAACGAACAAATGAAAACCCAAACGAACAAATGAAGACCATAACATGTAAAAGAAGACTAGAATGACGGAATCACCTCCTAGATCATCTCACGAGTCCCTGAATGCCTCGTTCAGTGAAAACCAAAAGCATGGCAGTTGCTGCTAGCCTCGTTCAGTGAAAACAGAAGCGACAGTTTTCAAACGAACAAATGAAACCCCAAACGAACAAATGGGAACCGCTACGAGTAAAAGATCACTAGAACGAGGGAATCACATCCTTAATCACCCCTAGAGTCTCTAATGACCTTGTTCAGTTATTACAAAAGTCTGGCAGTCGCTGCTAGCCTGGTTTAGTGAAAAAAGAAGCTACGGTTTTCAAATGAACAAATGAAATCCCAAACTAACAAATTGAGACCATAACAAGTAAAAAAGACAAAAATGAGGGAATCACATCATTAACCACTCCTCGATTCTCTGATAACCCTGTTCAGTTAATACAAAAGCCCAACAGTCGCTGGTAGCCTCGTACAGTGAAAACAGAAGCAACGGTTTTCAAATGAACGAATGAAATCCCAAACGAACAAATGAATACCACAACTGGTAAAAAAATACTAGAATGAGGGAATCACATCCTTAATCATCCCACGAATCTTTAATCACTCCGTACAGTTAATACAAAAGCCCGACAGTCGCTGCTGACCTCATTCAGTGAAAACATAATATGTGGTTTACAAACGAACAAATGAAAGCCCAAACGAACAAATGAAGACCACAACGTGTAAAAGAAGACTAGAATGACAGAATCACCTCCTAGATCATCTCATGAGTCCATGAATGTCTCGTTTAGTGAAAAACAAAAGCCGAACAATCCCTGCTAGTCTTGTTCAGGAAAACAGAAGCAATAGTCTTCAAACGAACAAATGAAACCCCAAGCGAACAAATGGGAACCGCTACGAGTAATAGAACACTAGAACGAGGGAATCACATCCTTAATCACCCCTTGAGTCTCTAATGACCTCATTAAGTTATTATAAAAGTCCGGCAATTGCTGCTAACCTCCTTTAGTGAAAACAGAAGCGACGGTTTTCAAACGAACAAATGAAATCCCAAACGAACAAATAGAAATCATAACGAGTAAAAAAGACAAGAATGAGGGAATGACATCCTTAACCACTCCTCGAGTCTCTAATGACCCCGTTCAGTTAATACAAAAGCCCGACAATCGCTACTGGCCTCATTTAGTGAAAACATAAGCGAAGGTTTTCAAACGAACAAATGGAATCCCAAACGAAAAAATGAATACCACAACTGGTAAAAAAAGACTAGAATGAGAGAATCACATCCTTAATTATTACACAAATATTTAATCACTTCGTTCAGTTGATTCGAAAGCCCAACAGTCGCTGCTGGCCTCATTCAGTGAAAACAGAAGATGCGGTTTTCAAACGAACAAATGAAAACCCAAACGAACAAATGAAGACCACAACGAGTAAAAAAAGACTAGAACGACGGAATCACCTCCTAAATCATCTCATGAGTCCCTGAATGCCTCTTTCAGTGAAAACCAAAAGCCCGACATTCGCTGCTAGCCTCGTTTAGTGACAACAAAAGCGGCAATTTTCAAACGAAACAATGAAAGCCCAAAAGAACAAATGGAGACCGCAACGAGTAAAATTTGTCTAGAATGAGGGAATCACCTCCTTAATCATCCCATGAATCCCTGAATGTCCCATTCAGTGAAAAACAAAAGGAGAACAGTCCCTGCTAGCCTTGTTCAGTGATAACAGAAGGGATAGTTTTCAAACGAACAAATGAAAGCCCAAACGAACAAATAGGAACCGCTACGAGTAAAAGAACACTAGAACGAGGGAATCACATCTTTAATCACCCCTTGAGTCCCTAATGACCTCGTTCAGTTATTACAAAATTCCGACAGTCGCTGCTAGCCTCGTTTAGTGAAAACAGAAGCGACGGTTTTCAAACGAACAAATGAAATCCCAAACGAACAAATGTTGACCATAACGAGTAAAAAAGAAGAATGAGGGAATCACATCCTTAACCACCCCTCGAGTCTCTAATGACCCCGTTCAGTGAATACAAAAACCCGACAGTCGCTGCTAACCTCGTTTAGTGAAAACAGAAGCGACGGTTTTAAAACGAACAAATGAATTCCCAAACGAACAAATGAATACCACAACTGGTAAAAAAAGATTAGAATGAGGGAATCACATCCTTAATCATCCCAGGAATCTCTAATCACTCCGTTAAGTTAATACAAATGCCTGAAAGTCGCTGCTGGCCTCATTCAGTGAAAACAGAAGATGCGGTTTTCAAACGAACAAATGAAAACCCAAACGAACAAATGAAGACCACAACGTGTAAAAGAAGACTAGAATGACGGAATCACCTCCTAGATCATCTCATGAGTCCCTGAATGCCTCGTTCAGTGAAAACCAAAAGCATGGCAGTTGCTGCTAGCCTCGTTCAGTGAAAACAGAAGCGATAGTTTTCAAACGAACCAATGAAAGCCCAAAAGAACAAATGTAGACCGCAACGAGTAAAATAAGACTAGAATGAGGGAATTACCTCCTTAATCATCCCATGAGTCCCTGAATGTCCCGTTAAGTGAAAAAAAAAAAGCCGAACAGTCCCTGCTAGCCTCGTTCAGTGAAAAAGAAGCGATAGTTTTCAAACGAACAAATGAAAGCCCGAACGAACAAATGGGAACCGCTACGAGTAAAAGAACACTAGAACGAGGGAATCACATCCTTAATCACCCCTTGAGTCTCTAATGACCTCGTTCAGTTATTACAAAAGTCCGGCAGTCGCTGCTATCCTCGTTTAGTGAAAACAGAAGCGACGGTTTTCAAAAGAAAAAATGAAATCCCAAACGAACAAATGGAGTCCATAACGAGTAAAAAAGACAAGGATGATGGAATTACATCCTAAACCACCCCTCGAGTCTCTAATGACCCCGTTAAGTTAATGCAAAAGCCCGAAAGTTGCTGCTAGCCTCGTTCAGTGAAAACGAAAGCGACGATTTTCAAACGAACAAATGAAATCCCAGACGAACAAATGAATACCACAACTGGTGAAAAAAGACTAGAATGAGGGAATCACATCCTTAATCATCCCACAAATCTCTAATCACTCTGTTCAGTAAATATAAAAGCCTGACAGTCGCTACTGGCCTCATTCAATGAAAACAGAAGATGTGGTTTTCAAACGAACAAATGAAAACCCAAACGAACAAATGAAGACCACAACGTGTAAAAGAAGACTAAAATGACGGAATAACCTCCTAGATCATCTCATGAGTCCCTAAATGCCTCGTTCACTGAAAACCAAAAGCCCAACAGTCGCTGCTAGCCTCGTTCATTGAAAACAGAAGCGACAGTTTTCAAACGAACCAATGAAAGCCCAAAAGAACAAATGGAGACCGCAACGAGTAAAATAAGACTAGAATGAGGGATTCACCTCCTTAATCCCATGAATCCCTAAATGTCCCGTTCATTGAAAAACAAAAGCCGAACAATCCCTGCTAGCCTCGTTCAGTGAAAACATAAGCGATTGTTTTCAAACGAACAAATGAAAGCTCTAACGAACAAATGGAGACCTCACCGAGTAGATGAATACTAGAATGAGAGAATCATCTTCTTAATCATCCCACGCGTCCCTGACTACCCTGTTTAGTTAACAACAGAAGCTCAATAGTCCCCGCTAGCCTCGTTCAGTGAAAACTAAAGGAACGCTTTTCAAACAAACAAAGGAAAGCCTAAATGAACAAATGAAACCTCATGTAAAAAAATAGAATAAGGGACTCAAACTGTCATACGACAACCTAAGGCGGAAATGCCAGGGCGTGAGCAAATTGTTTACAGCTCGAAGTTACTATCATAAATATAAATGATAATATCTATTTAATTATTTTATTTCAAATAGTATAAAGTTTTACAAATATTTCAAAATAATTCAAATAAGTGAATATAAACATAAAGAACGACTGTCTTCATTAAAACCTAAGGTCTTGTCTAAGTGTCCTTTTCACGTCAAACTTCAATTCAAAGCAACCTGCATATGCGTAGAAAATAAAATAGATTTGTCAACAACACATGTTGAGTGAGATGATCACCAATTTTGACACTAACAATAATATGTATATAATATATGATAAATGTTAAATGCGTAAACAAAAATTTATAGTAAATTAGTAATAATCAATCAAACCATAACAAACCATATGCAAACCATAGATTTGCTAGTGTGCCATTAAACCATTGCCAAGCGAATCAAGCATTGATTACAATGACTGAGATTGTCAATTTACCTTCGCCAAGCGAATCGGGCTCGGGTTACTACGACGACCGTATGATCATACTATAATGAGAATATGTTGGGCCTTCCCGGATGCGATAAAGTAAACAATTAAACAAGTAGCAATTAGCAAATAGCATTTAATTGATATACACACAATAATTATGTTTGCGAGTTTGTGCATATATATATGATATAAAATATGAATAGATACGCATATGTCAACGTTGTAAAAAATCAGTAAAAATAGGGGAATGATCAAACTCACCTTAGCCTAAAAGCAAGTGAATACAATTACGAATAAACGAGTAAAGATTAAGCAAGTCATCCCCTACGCGCCAAACGAGATAAACAATCAAAACCTGCAACTTTTATATATGATAATATAAGTAAAAACGTACTCACTTTCGCTAGAATCAATCCAAACGGATGTTTAGAACTCAAGTTATGTTAGATTTAAGATTTAAGCGAGCTGGTACTGACGAGAATCCGAACAGTGAGTCGGAAGTCGGCTTTTGGCCAATAGCCTTAAAATTTTGTTATGAGAATATAAGTCTTCGGGACCGAATGTTTAATCCGACCAGAAGTATGAGAAAACGAATAGTCAAACTTGTTGACTGTTTTGCCCTTTAGCGGGTTTTAAACGAATTGACCAGTCAACACCCTTCAACCACCGAAATTGATCAAAGTTTATTGACTACGGAATATGTACTAACGATTTTACAGTTTACAACTTACCTGGAAAGTGAATGGATCGATCAAAAGGAAGAGTCAAAGGTAGACATATGAGCAAAGTCAACCTTCAAGCTTGTATCTTCAATCAAATAAGCAAAAACCAAAGGTTTGATGATTAACAGAAGCATGTGACAGCTGGGAATAATATATTTAGGGTTTAGGAAAGTTTGTGGCAGAGATTATATGATGTGTTTATATAGAATAAACAAAAACGAACCATATTTGGTTAGTTTGCTCGTTTAAGTAACCGAACAAGTATTTAATGACGAAATCAATGAAATAATCTGTAGATTTCATGCTTGATCAAGGGGTTATATATATGGACATGTATTTTAGTTATATTTATTTTCTTGAACCTTAATTCACTCGATTTATGCTAAA
Organism: Bidens hawaiensis; assembly: GCF_021521415.1. Taxonomy (NCBI): domain Eukaryota; kingdom Viridiplantae; phylum Streptophyta; class Magnoliopsida; order Asterales; family Asteraceae; genus Bidens; species Bidens hawaiensis. The sequence goes on from NW_027491262.1 coordinate 1,314,507, forward strand.
AATAAGCGATTTGGATGCTAAAAACGAACTAGGAAAGATAATTAACAAACGAAACTGTGCAGATGGCTCATAGTGCCGCGTGATGGCAGGGGGAGGGTCCGGTGCTCAGGGTCTCATAGGAGAGAAGTTTGATTTTTGTCAATAATGGCCCTTGTTGTTTGAGAATTGGTTAAATATTGAACCTTTTATGCATAAAACAAGAATTGAACATTCTATGAAGTACAAAGGGTATAAAGTGAACATGAGAAACTTAAATACTTATAAAATATTTGATTTTGATTAATAATAAAGATCTAAAAATGTTCCCGGGTCGGGTTATGAGTAAACGAATACGAGTTCGAAAAATCCGAGATATTACACAAACGAATAAACAGAAGCGACATTTTTCAAACGTACTTGATTTCAGACGACAAGATAACACAATGGAGTTACGTGCTATTTTAGTACATGTGGTTTGTTCAATTACGCAACTTTAGTACCGTTTTTGAATTTATTACAAATGGCTAGCCTCGTCTATTTTATCCGCTAATTCAGGGGCAAATTAGTAATTTCGATTATTTTATTAATTTTCTCTTTGAGCTAATTGCCATTTTCATAAGTGGTTTGTTCAATTATGCAACTTTAGTATCATTTTTTTGAATTTATTGCAACTCGTTAAAAAAATTTACTATTTAAATTAGTGTTTAAAATCGTTACAAATGATAATCACAATTTCTTTGTTGAGCTAACTTCACCAAGTATACATGCAATAAAAGAACAAAAAAATTTGGAAAATTCGTACGCGTTCTTGTTGACGCACCAAATATACATTATATTTTTTAGGAATGTTATGTTTAAATTTTTATGAAACAATGTCTATCATTAATAAATACCCAAGTACAATAATAGTGTTGAGAGAGGAAAATAAAGGGACCAGGTAGTATGTGATTGGACATGTTTTAGCAAACTCCAGGTATGGGCTGATGGAATATGAGACAAATGTGTCATGTTCATTTAGTCAAATCCTGTCTTCATCACATTGTGCTTAGAAGGACCAAACTTTCAATCTTGCCCCATTATCCCATCAAGGTCATCCTATGCAAATGGCTTCGTGTCATCGACTCTAGAAGGCCATATGCCTGGCGTCAATTGGGATTATCTTATTCCGTTATTTTGTTAGTTAACAGGGTATTAGAAGAATACATGTATTTACTAGTATCGAGTTCTCATATTTGAAAAAAAAATACGGAGCTAACAGATAACAAAACATATATATTTGTTGGTTTGACCTCTCAAAGGTTTTAGATATTGTAGTTCATATAATTAAAGTTTATACAAAAACCGACTTTAATATAATTAAAACATCTCTCATTTAAAAAATCTTCTTAAATGTTTTAGATCCATTGCAACTCAAACACTTTTTTGTTGGTTTTAGAATTTGAGGATGATATTATAAATTAATTGTTTCATAAAGTTTGAAGCGGATTGAAGATTGTAAAGATAATAAAGATTTGAAGAATCCACGAAGTTTCGCAGGAAGTCGCTTGTTTCACAAAGATTGCCTACAAAACTACAAACGCTTTAATTACCGAAAGTATCAAAAAAGCCTATGAATCTTCCTGATAGAGTATGCAAATCTGGTCAAATTCCATTATACGAAAGTAGATGATTGTGCATGTGAATCTTCATGGATCTCTGTGAAAGTACATGTAATCGTTCGCGAGTGGCTACTCGTTGAACCGAATCGGCTCAGAGGTCTATAAATAGGGGTTGTAGTGTTGGACTCGGTCTGCCCAAGACACATATTATTATTGATGTGTCTAGTACGTTATGATCCAAGTCGGGTCATACCCAATAACAAGCTAGACAAACACCAATAATATTTGTTTATATATGATATGATCATAACAAACAAATATAAACACTTGAGTTATTTGGAAAAGGGGTTTCTAAATACATTGTACTTGTGAAATAAATAAATCATATGGATGATTTATACTTTGAGAGAGAGCATTCCATAGTGTTATTTAAGATGGTTAAATAACAATATGTGAATAATGGTTCCAAGCATGTTACCTATATTGTGTTATATTTATTTTGGGAAATAACACAATGTGAGTTTTATGATATAAAACTTATTTAAAGACCAAAAAAATATATAAAATTTGAAATGGGTGAGAGGGTGGCCGCCCCCCCCCCCCCCTCTACTCTCTTACACCTTTTATTTTGTATTATTATGTTTTCTTTAGTAGAGACATGCATTGGATATGAGTGGGTGCCATGGGTGGTGCTTCCATTAACTCCCTAACTCTCTTTCATTCATTCTTACAATTTTTTGCAAGTAACAAAACATTCCTCTCTTCCTTTTCTCTCCCATTTTCGGCCACAAGGAAGAACATCAAGGAGGAGTTGGTTTTTCAAGTGAATCCTAGCTAAACAAAGGTGTATTGTCGGAGGCTTGGGGTATGCTAGCTTGAGGAGCTTCCATATTCAAGTTCTTGCCTTTCAATCACTCTTTCTTCACCCGGTTTTGGTTTACTTGAAAGGTAGTTTAACATGCATGAACTTATAGTGACATGCATGTGTTTGATAGTATGTATTTTGTATATGGATCCGGGTTTGGGTTTTGCATGTATAAAATTGGTTTTATACACTATAAACTAACAAGATTTAAAACATTTATCCGCTGCGTTTTTGGTAAAAGTAAGGTTTTATCACTTTGATAATCTTGTTAAAACCCAACATTGGTATCAAAGCCGCTTATACTGATGCATGCTTCATTAAACCCGAAAATTTTTCGGGTTTATGGTGGGGTTTTATCATTTGGCGAAAATTTTAGGGGTTTTGGTTACCCCATGGTTTTTCAAGGTTATGCTTTACATGCATGTGGTAATCTTGAAAAACTAAGTCATTTGGATGATTGATTGTTTTGTTTGGACAAAAACCCGAAACTTTCGGTTTGGTTGTTTTTTTGGGCCGAAAGTTTAAGGGAAAAAGGGGAACCATATTGGTCTTGTATTATTGGACATTTGGATGTGTATTGGATGTTCATAACCTAGCCATGGCCTTGTGTTTGGTTGAATGATTGTGTTGATGTGTTTGTTCATTCAAGTGGTTGTTTGTTCATTCGATATGGTTGTAATATTTATTTGAGTTTGTAATCTATTTATTCATTCATTTGGTTTGTAATAATAAGTAGATTAGATGCATTTTTTTTACTAGAAAAATGTATTAGGACATATTTTGTAAAAGAAGATGAAGGATAGAAGCCCAAATAAAGTGGAGACCACAACACGGGGGTGAACACTTGGAGCATTTGGATGCGGGATCAAGTGGGAGTTTACCGACACAAGATTATGTCCTTTCGGGTCCCTTAGGAAAGACCTTTTTGACACACTTGTCTTCGGTCAACAAGTGTAGTCAACATTAGGAGGCAACTTGTGGTTGTATGTTTTATGCTTGCATGGTTGATTTTCTTTTGTTTGTGTTATTGCAATATCGTTTGCTAACTACTTAAAATCAACAACTAGCATAAAATTGGTTCCTTAGAAATCGTTAGGTAATAAAAATTGGTTTTATTAAAGTATAACGATTTCATAATAAAATGGGTTTTATTAATAGGAATTTTGAAAATGGGTTTTTCAACTTAATACCATACATTTGAATGCATGCAAATGAAAGGTACATAAAAGTTTTTCCAATCTAGAATTTAGAAAACTAAAATCCATTTTATAAAATAAGTCGAACACCATCCTTTTATACAACACTCGAATCACTTGGGAACTCGATATGGGATAAAGGTCATGTGACATCTGCCCGATCCGACCCGACCCAGGTACCCGTTTCTCTGACCCGATCTCTCTTTTATTATTTAATATTTATACTTATATTTTACTTTTAATAATAATATATATTTTCCTTCCCGCCTCTTTCCCTCTCTCTTTCCGCCTTCTTTTCCCTCTTGTCGCCGTCCCGCCCTTGCGCCTTGTTTCCCTCTCCTCTTTGCTTGTCTTTTGGTTCTTCCCGCCTAAGGATGTCTGCAGCTCCACGCGCCAGACTCCTTACATGGAAGCCTGCGTGAAGACATCTTGTTCCTGCGATGCGTGAAGAGAACTCTTCTCGCAGCGCGCTAAGAATGCATGTTCTTCCCGCAATGCGCTAAGAATGTATGTTCTTCCCGCGATGCGCTTAGAATTCTAGTTCTTCACGCAGCACGCTAAGGATTTGTGATTCTTCCCGCAGTGCGCTAAGGATTGTTGTGCCAGCCTTCGCGCTCGCGCACTCAGCCTTCCCGCGCTTAACCCTTGTATCTTCTGTTTAAATCTAGCCGTTTGCTTTTGTGTTGTCTTATCTTCTGTGCTGTTGACCTAACCTATCTAATGTCTGAATAGTTACTTTCGGCGCAGCATGCGTACCAACCCCCATTGGTTGGTAGAAAAAGTGACTGACATTATCTTTTGAGATCTGCTTTTGCCAAGCTTTATCCAGTACCTTTATCTGAACCGCCCATGCCTGTTACTGTTCCCTGTCAGCTTTATCTTGCCCCTGCAGCTGCCATATCTTTTGATATCTTTTGCTTTTGGAATCTTTTGCTTTTTGAGATCTTTTCCCCTTTTCTAGGGATTATGTCTCCTAGGGTTTTTCTATAAATAATAATAATATTTCATAACACATCACACACAAAACACTTAATCTCTCCTGTTCTCTTGCTCCTTGCTCTCTCTGCCGTCTTCCTCTCTGCCTCCGTCTTCCTCCTTGTTCTTCCTGCTTTTCCGGTAATATATATTATATATTATAATTTACTTATTAATTATGCTAACCTATAATCAAGACTTAAAACAAATCATTAAAACAATAATCTTATTTATAGGTTAACTTGTGCTTGTTTAAAGTTGGTTCTTGCTTTATCTATCACCGCATCGTTTATCATGTGAGTTATCTCGTATCTAATCCCTTTTTATTTTAAATGCTTTGGGATGTTCATGTGTTCATACAAAACTTGAGTCTTAAACTTGTTTATGAACTTTAGTCGCGCAGTATCCCATGTGTTGAGGACGTTTACTTGGCTGTTTATTTGTATGTGTGTATCATTAACCGCTTTGTTCGGCCTATTCCGCAGTTCCGTTGGTACCATTAGTTGAACACGGGAGACCTATCGTTTACGGTTTTCTTTGTTTACACTTGCACAGATGTTTTCTCGTTTTTATGCTCAATTGGGAGCATGGATTGAACTATGATCTATGAACTATCTTAGGCTTGATCACAATCTGATTACACCCTTGTTAAACTCTAGACATACACGTGTTGCGCGCAGATTTATGATTATCTATGTATTGTATTAAACTTGATTTCTCACCAACACGCAAGTGTTTGACGTTTATTTTAACACATGTTCAGGTTTGCAGTAGCTGTTTTGGAGCTTGTGGACACGTAGGACGTTTTTACTTTTGGACCTAGAATTAAAATGTATCAAGACAAGTTCATGTTGTTTGAATGTTATAATTTATAATATATTGATTTATGTTTGATTTATGTTCTTTATTTTCCCCGCTGCGCGTGCGCGATAAAATGTGTATTAATAAATATTGACACCAATAGTGTCGCGAGTAATGAAGCAATATGTGGCGCCCCGATGTATAATCCGCCTTTGGTCGGGGTGTTACAGATTGGTATCAGAGCTCGTTGACTTTAGGATAGGTGGTTAGACGTAACGGCCTAGAATACCTAAGAGTCCCTTCTCGCGCATGAGAGAAATCTCATGTTTGCGCGCTTATTGTTAATTACTCGTTATTTATGAATATGCTCGCACTTGCGCAGTATATGATTTTATTCCGCGATATTTCGATTTTTGTGAATTTCGATTTTTATTGATTTTACTTACATATTCGTTTGTTTGGATTGAAAATCCGAAAAGTCATGGTGATACATGAATAGTTGATTTTCAATTTCCATTTACGATTATGTTCTGAGGTTGGAGACTTGAAAAGTCATGGTGATACATGAATTGTCAACCTCCAATACTCATTTTCTTGTATGTTTTATATTGAGGATTGAAAAGTCATGGTGATACATGAATCGTCAATCTCCAATACTCGTTTGCTCGTATATTTTAAATTGGGAATTCGGAAAGTCATGGTGATACATGAATTGTCGATTCTTGATTCGAATTTGTTACCTTTATTAAGTCTGCATTTAGGATCATTTATTTTACTTTAACTTTTGATAGTATCTAACTCTGCGAAACCAAGCTTTATAAAGTTAAACTTTGCGATAAAAACCAAGATATTAACTAAAATTAAAACTTTTATAGAATGCCTCCGCTATCTCGCCGATTTCAGAGAAGAGAAGCCTCGCGCATGCGTAGACAGCAACGTTCCCAGGAAATGGCCGCCGCAATAGCCCAAGCTTTGAGCCAAAACAATGCTAATACCTCCAGTTATAACATTAAGTCCTTTAATGCGGGTAACCCTCCGAAGTTCACAGGTCTTGAAGGAGCCACCGTGATGCTCCAATGGCTTGAGAAGATTGAAAACGCTTTCCTCCATACCCAATGCCCCACGGAAAGACGAACCCTATATGCTTCCAGTGTCCTGGAATCCAGAGCGCTTACATGGTGGAATGGAGTAGCTCATGCGCGTGGCGCAGAGGCTGCTTCTAGCATGACATGGGAGGAATTCAAGGAAATTCTTACGCGAGAATTCTGCCCTCCCAACGAAGTTAAGCGCCTGGAGGAAGAATTCTGGAACTTGAAGCAATACAGCGGTGAAGCGCGCGAGTACGCGACGCGCTTCCACGAGCTAAGCTTACTGGTCCCTCACCTTGTTACCCCTTCCCGCCGAGCCATAGAGAAATTCCTTGGGGGTCTCCCCATGGAAATTCAAGATTCTGTATGGGCCAGAAACCCAGTAACCCTCTCTGACGCCATCGAATTGGCCGCTGTGCTCAGCGACAACCATGTCAGAGCAGGAACCCTGTTCCTGCGGGGAACTGAGAAGACCAAACCCAAGACTGTCCCTGAACCAACAGAAACCAAACCAGAACCCTCAAACCATAACCAGAAACGTAGGCGCAGACAAGCCTATGCGCTTACCAACCCGCCCATTACCCAACAACCCATTTATCAACCTCCAGTTTACGCGCCTAACCCACTGTCAACCTACCCAGCACCTCCTGTAGTCCACAACTATGCCTTAACCAACCCCGCACTCCCTGCCCCGCCAACTAAGAAACCTTACACAGGAAACCAACCCTTTTGCCCAACCTGTAGACTTCATCACCCACCTCAAGTCCCGTGTCGACAATGTAACCGATGTGGCCGCGTAGGTCACTCCGTTGAGTACTGTAGAACCCCTCCCTCCAATCCGATTGCGCCAACACCACCAGCCTACCCGCAGAACCCACAGCCAACTTACCAAAACCCACGACCCAGATCGTGCTTTAACTGCGGTGATCCAAGTCATTTCCGGAACGCGTGCCCAAGGCTACAAGTTCAGATTACTCAAGCGAATCCGGTGAACCAAATTTCGAACCAAGTGACGCGTGGCCGAGCTTTTAACATAACCGCGCACCAAGCGCAAGCGATTAACGACGTAGTTAATGGTACATTTTTGCTTAACGGATTTTATGCATCTATGCTTTTTGATACTGGCGCCGATAGAAGTTTTATCTCTCGCGCCTTTGAGCGGAAGCTTGCGCGACCGCGCGATAACTTAAAAGAAGATTTTTCAGTTGAATTGGCTAATGGTGAAACTATTTTAATAAACGCTGTGATTAAAGATTGCACGCTGAACCTTAACGAAAACGATTTTCTGATCGACCTCATCCCCATGCCTCTTGGAAGCTTTGATGTTATCATTGGTATGGACTGGCTCTCGAAGAATCGCGCCGAAGTTATTTGCGCCAAGAAAATGATTCGCATACCTCGAGAAAATGGTGATCTTCATATTTACGGCGAAAAACCCTCCAGTGGTCTTAAACTTATGTCTTGCGCCGAAGCCCAAAGACTCATGCGGAAGAAGTGTATTGCATTTCTAGCCCATGTGGTTAAACCCGATGAAGGAAAGAAGCTTCGCGATATCCCTGTTGTGCGTGATTTTCCTGAAGTTTTTCCTGATGATCTTCCTGGTATCCCTCCCGCTCGTGAAGTCGAGTTTCGTGTTGATCTTGTCCCTGGTGCTTCCCCCGTTGCTAAATCTCCTTACCGTCTTGCACCCGCTGAGATGCAAGAATTGGCCAGCCAACTTCAAGAGTTGACTGCTAAAGGATTCATTCGCCCTAGCTTTTCGCCCTGGGGTGCTCCGGTGTTGTTCGTTAAAAAGAAAGATGGATCGTTTCGCATGTGTATTGATTACCGCGAGTTGAACAAACTCACCATTAAAAACCGGTATCCCTTACCGCGTATTGACGACCTCTTTGATCAACTCCAAGGTGCCTCTTGTTTCTCGAAGATCGATCTCCGTTCTGGTTATCATCAGTTGCGCATCCGCGATGAAGATGTTCCGAAGACTGCTTTTCGAACTCGTTATGGCCATTTTGAATTCTTGGTCATGTCCTTCGGTTTAACCAACGCACCCGCCGTTTTCATGGATCTTATGAATCGGGTGTGTAGGCCTTTCTTGGATAAATTCGTGATCGTGTTTATCGATGATGTTCTGGTGTATTCTAAGACCAAGGCCGAGCATGAGCAACATCTCCGATTGGTATTGCAAAAGCTTAGAGCCGAGCAACTCTATGCTAAGCTTTCCAAGTGTGAATTTTGGTCTGATGAAGTACAGTTTCTTGGTCATGTTGTAAACAAGATGGGTATTCATGTCGACCCATCCAAAATTGAAGCAATCAAGAACTGGATTACGCCATCCTCTCCTTCTGAGATCCGTTCCTTTCTGGGCTTAGCTGGTTATTACCGGCGTTTCATTTCGAACTTCTCAAAGATCGCTTTGCCTTTAACAGCTCTAACGCACAAAGGTAAACCGTATATTTGGGGCTCGAAGCAAGAAGAAGCCTTTCTGACGCTCAAGCGTTTGTTGTGTGAAGCTCCTGTTCTTGCGCTACCTGAGGGTAATGATGATTTTGTCGTGTATTGCGATGCATCCAACCAAGGTCTCGGTTGTGTTCTTATGCAACGAGGCAAGGTTATCGCTTACGCATCAAGGCAACTTAAGGTTCATGAAAAGAATTATACAACTCACGACCTCGAGCTTGGTGCAGTTGTTTTTGCCTTGAAGATCTGGAGACACTACCTTTATGGTACTAAGTGTATCCTCTACACTGACCATAAAAGCCTTCAGCATATCTTTGATCAAAAGGAACTTAACATGAGGCAACGCCGATGGAACGAACTCATCAGCGATTACGATTGTGAGATCCGGTATCATCCTGGTAAGGCTAATGTGGTAGCCGATGCGCTCAGCCGAAAACCCTGCCAACTTAACTGTATCTTGCCGCGCACCCAGCTTCACTTCGCGCCGATTCAAAGCAACCTTGAATCGCGTATTCGTGACGCGCAGCGCGCATCCATCAGTAATGGTAACCTTCGCGCCGAGTTAGCGTGTGGCGCGGAAGCACTCTTTGTCCCTAATCTGAGTGGAATTCTCTGTTATCTTAATCGCATCTGGATTCCCTTTGATGAGAATCTTCGCGCTGATATCCTGAGTGAAGCGCACAAATCTCGATATTCTATTCATCCTGGCGCTGATAAGATGTACAAGGATTTGCGCATAACTTATTGGTGGCCCGGTATGAAAAAGGATATTGCTGTGTTCGTAGCTAAGTGCCTGACTTGTTCTAAAGTTAAAGCTGAACACCAACGCCCATCTGGTTTGCTCGAACAACCAGAAATTCCTACGTGGAAATGGGAAGGTATAGCGATGGACTTTATTACCAAGTTACCTTTGACAGCAAGCAAACATGATAGCATTTGGGTAATAGTGGATCGATTGACTAAATCTGCTCACTTTCTGCCCATTCGTGAAAACTACCGTGTTGAGCAACTCGCGCAGCTTTATGTCAAGGAAATCGTCTGCCGCCATGGTACTCCTTTGAGCATCATATCCGATCGCGATGGCCGTTTTATATCTCGCTTTTGGAAATCTCTCCAATCTGCGCTAGGAACTCGCTTGGACATGAGTACGGCATATCATCCTCAGACTGACGGTCAGTCTGAGCGAACTATTCAAACTCTTGAGGATATGCTCCGATCTTGTGTTCTTGATTTTGGAGGTAATTGGGATTCACACCTGCCTTTGATCGAGTTTTCTTATAACAACAGCTATCATTCCAGTATCGGTATGGCCCCATTTGAAGCACTTTACGGTCGTAAATGCCGCTCCCCGATTTGTTGGAGCGAAGTGGGTGAAACTCAAATCACAGGACCCGAACTTGTTCAAGAGACAACCGATAAAATCGCCAAGATCCGTGATCATTTGCTGACTGCCAGAAGCCGACAGAAGAGTTACGCAGATCGTAGGCGAAAGCCTCTCGAATTTCAAGTTGGTGATCTTGTTCTCCTCAAAGTGTCGCCTTGGAAAGGTGTTGTCCGCTTTGGGAAGAAGGGTAAGCTTGCTCCTCGTTATGTTGGTCCATTCAAGATTCTCTCGCGTGTGGGAAAAGTTGCCTACAGACTTGACCTGCCGCTCGCGCTCAGTAATGTGCATCCAACGTTCCATGTTTCCAATCTCAAGAAGTGTTTAGCTGACGAGAACCTTCACATTCCACTTGATGAAGTTCAAGTTGATGAATCCATGCATTTCATTGAGAAGCCTGTTGAAATTATGGATCGCGAGGTTAAGCAAACCAAGCGCAGTCGTATCCCTATCGTGAAAGTTCGCTGGGAGTCCAAGCGCGGAGCCGAGTTTACATGGGAAAGGGAAGATCAAATGAAGATCAAGTACCCGCACCTGTTCTCTGCGCAACCTACTTCGAGATAAATTTCGGGACGAAATTTCTTAAAGTAGGGGAGACTGTGACATCTGCCCGATCCGACCCGACCCAGGTACCCGTTTCTCTGACCCGATCTCTCTTTTATTATTTAATATTTATACTTATATTTTACTTTTAATAATAATATATATTTTCCTTCCCGCCTCTTTCCCTCTCTCTTTCCGCCTTCTTTTCCCTCTTGTCGCCGTCCCGCCCTTGCGCCTTGTTTCCCTCTCCTCTTTGCTTGTCCTTTGGTTCTTCCCGCCTAAGGATGTCTGCAGCTCCACGCGCCAGACTCCTTACATGGAAGCCTGCGTGAAGACATCTTGTTCCTGCGATGCGTGAAGAGAACTCTTCTCGCAGCGCGCTAAGAATGCATGTTCTTCCCGCAATGCGCTAAGAATGTATGTTCTTCCCGCGATGCGCTTAGAATTCTAGTTCTTCACGCAGCACGCTAAGGATTTGTGATTCTTCCCGCAGTGCGCTAAGGATTGTTGTGCCAGCCTTCGCGCTCGCGCACTCAGCCTTCCCGCGCTTAACCCTTGTATCTTCTGTTTAAATCTAGCCGTTTGCTTTTGTGTTGTCTTATCTTCTGTGCTGTTGACCTAACCTATCTAATGTCTGAATAGTTACTTTCGGCGCAGCATGCGTACCAACCCCCATTGGTTGGTAGAAAAAGTGACTGACATTATCTTTTGAGATCTGCTTTTGCCAAGCTTTATCCAGTACCTTTATCTGAACCGCCCATGCCTGTTACTGTTCCCTGTCAGCTTTATCTTGCCCCTGCAGCTGCCATATCTTTTGATATCTTTTGCTTTTGGAATCTTTTGCTTTTTGAGATCTTTTCCCCTTTTCTAGGGATTATGTCTCCTAGGGTTTTTCTATAAATAATAATAATATTTCATAACACATCACACACAAAACACTTAATCTCTCCTGTTCTCTTGCTCCTTGCTCTCTCTGCCGTCTTCCTCTCTGCCTCCGTCTTCCTCCTTGTTCTTCCTGCTTTTCCGGTAATATATATTATATATTATAATTTACTTATTAATTATGCTAACCTATAATCAAGACTTAAAACAAATCATTAAAACAATAATCTTATTTATAGGTTAACTTGTGCTTGTTTAAAGTTGGTTCTTGCTTTATCTATCACCGCATCGTTTATCATGTGAGTTATCTCGTATCTAATCCCTTTTTATTTTAAATGCTTTGGGATGTTCATGTGTTCATACAAAACTTGAGTCTTAAACTTGTTTATGAACTTTAGTCGCGCAGTATCCCATGTGTTGAGGACGTTTACTTGGCTGTTTATTTGTATGTGTGTATCATTAACCGCTTTGTTCGGCCTATTCCGCAGTTCCGTTGGTACCATTAGTTGAACACGGGAGACCTATCGTTTACGGTTTTCTTTGTTTACACTTGCACAGATGTTTTCTCGTTTTTATGCTCAATTGGGAGCATGGATTGAACTATGATCTATGAACTATCTTAGGCTTGATCACAATCTGATTACACCCTTGTTAAACTCTAGACATACACGTGTTGCGCGCAGATTTATGATTATCTATGTATTGTATTAAACTTGATTTCTCACCAACACGCAAGTGTTTGACGTTTATTTTAACACATGTTCAGGTTTGCAGTAGCTGTTTTGGAGCTTGTGGACACGTAGGACGTTTTTACTTTTGGACCTAGAATTAAAATGTATCAAGACAAGTTCATGTTGTTTGAATGTTATAATTTATAATATATTGATTTATGTTTGATTTATGTTCTTTATTTTCCCCGCTGCGCGTGCGCGATAAAATGTGTATTAATAAATATTGACACCAATAGTGTCGCGAGTAATGAAGCAATATGTGGCGCCCCGATGTATAATCCGCCTTTGGTCGGGGTGTTACAGGTCACCTAACCATGTTGGAGGAAACTTGGGAGTTTGAGGTGGGTTTACCATATAAGTGGGATAAAGGTCACCTAACCACTTGTATATGTAAACTCACACGTGTCTATAAGTAGGACGACTTAAATTGGAAACCATGTGAATAGGGTCACCGAAGCATGGTATACAATGGTGTTGATGGGATTAAACATGCCAACTAAACATAAGATGTTTAACCAATCCCATAAAACTAGAAGTTGCAAAGGGTTGCAATTGTCAAATGTTGACTACCTTGTTAATTTAAATAGTAGGATAAAGGTCACCTAACTACTATTTGAATGTAACGTTGGGTTCTAGATTTTAATCATTAATTATCTAGGAGACATAAAGAGTATTAACGATTAAAATTAATTATTGATATCGAAATACTAAAATTGAGCTTTGTTATATTTGTAGATGGCCGCAATCAACAATCCACCTAACGTTATTATTCCACCCGTTAACAACCTATCACTAAGATCTATTCTCGCTAAGGATCGTCTAAACTATACCAACTTTATGGATTGGTATCGAAACTTGAGAATCGTTCTCAAGTAAGAAAAGAAATATTACGTAATAAACGAGCCTATTCCCGAAGAACCTAGCATTGACGATGCCGATAACTATAACAATTGGGTAAAGCACAATGAGGATTCCGTGCAAGTTTCTTGCCTCATGTTGGGAACTATGATTCCCGAAATTCAAAAGGATTTTGAACTTCATGGGGCATACGACATGATCACCCAACTTAAGGAAATGTTCCTTACACAAGCTAGGGTGGAACGCTTCGAAATGGTTCGAGCGCTTCATGCATGTCGTATGGAAGACCCAATCTGTTTCCTCCTATGTGCTTAAGATGAAAAGACACATTGATCGTCTCGAGCGCCTTAATTGTCACGTCTCAAACGAGTTAGCCACGGATTTGATCCTAAATTGGCTAACCAAGAAATTTGAGACTTTTGTTATGAATTATAACATGAATGGGTGGGACAAGAGCATTGGTGAGCTTCATGCAATGCTCAATACGGCCGAGACGGGAATGGGTAAAAAGGTTTTACCCGTTCTCACGATCAATGAGGGAAGCAATAGGAAGAGGCATCACCCGGAACCTAAGGCAAAGGTTGCCAAAGGTAAGAGACAAGTCATGGCTAAGTTCAAGGGAAAGGCGAAAGCGGGACCACCCAAACCAAAAGAAAAGAAGCCAAAGGTTTGCGCGGAGGATCCGTGTTTTGGATGTGGGGAGATAGGGCATTGGATGAGGAATTGTCCAACCTATCTAAAAGAGTTGAAAGCTAAGAGGGATGAGGCATGATTCATGTTGATCTTAATATTATTTCCTCTAACACATGGGTATTGGATACCGGATGTGGAACTCATATTTGCAATTTGTTGCAGGGGTTCAAAGGAAATGAAGGATTCAAGAAGGGAGATAATAGTCTCTTCATGGGCAACGGAGCAAAGGTTGTTGTCGAAGCCCGAGGGGACTACATTTTGAAGCTTCCAAATGGTTTGGAAGTTATTTTAAATAATGTTTTGTATGCTCCTAGTTTGACTAGGAATATTATCTCCGTTTCCTTGTTAAGACAATATGGTTATGATTTTAAGTTTATGGATGATTGTATTTATGTTTTCATAAATGATGTATTTTATTTTAAAGCAATGCCAGCTAATGGCATTTATGAATTAGTTCATGATAACACATCTTATGATAACATGTTGTACCAATCAAGCACCAAAAGACTCAAAATGGATTTGAGTAAGACTTATCTTTGGCATTGTCGTCTTGGTCACATAAACAAAGATCGCATACATACACTTCAAAAGAATGGTCTTTTGGAATCAAGTGATGATTCATTCGATAAATGCGAGTCTTGTATGTTAGGAAAGATGACCGAGGACCCCTTTAGTGGAACAAACCAAAGGGAAAACTTATTAGGTATCATACATTCGGATGTATGTGGTTCTTTTAAGGCAATGACAAGGAATGGTGAAAGATACTTCATTAACTTTATTGACGACTATAGTCGTTATGGGTATGTGTACTTGTTAAGACACAAAGATGAAGCTTTTAAAATGTTCAAAATCTTCTAAAATGAAGTACAAAATCAACTCGATAAAACCATCAAAGTACTTCGTTCGGATAGAGGAGGTGAATACCTAAGTGATGCTTTCCAATATCATCTTAGAAGTTGTGGGATCATCTCACAACTTACTCCACCGGGAACACCACAACATAATGGTGTTTCCGAGAGGAGAAATCGAACTCTATTAGATATGGTTCGATCTATGATGGCTAGAAGCACTTGCCTCTATCATTTTGGGGTTTCGTTTTGCTCTCCGCGGCCCGTATTCTAAATATGGCCCCAACCAAGAAAGTGGACAAGACACCTTTTGAAATATGGAATGGAAGGGCTCCATCATTAACATATTTAAAGTTATGGGGTTGTGAGGCTTATGTCAAGAACAACACCCAAAACAAACTTGAAAGTCAGTCCACTAAGTGTATCTTTGTAGGATATCCCAAGGACTCCATGGGATATTATTTCTACAACCCAACCGAGCAAAAAGTGTTCGTTGCTCGAAAGGCCGAGTTCTTGGAAACTAAGTTCCTTATGGAAGGTACTAGTAGAACAATGGAACTCGAGGAGTATCGAGAACCACAAGCCGATACACGTTTGGTTGACACTAGCAATCAACAAGAGGTTGTTGAGAATGATGAAATGGTTGATCAAAGCACACTAAACGTTCGCTAATCCGGTAGAATAAGACATCCACCCGAAAGATATGGATTTTTCATAGATGGATGCTATGTGGTAGATTCGAATGAACCCACCACATACCATGATGCAATGTCACAATTCGATTGTGACAAATGGCTTGAAGCCATGAACGTAGAGATGCAATCCATGCATGACAACCAAGTATGGGATTTGGTTGTACCACCTCTTAATTCCAAACCGACTGGAAGTAAGTGGGTTTTCAAGAAGAAAACCGATATGCATGGAAACTTGGATACTTATAAAGCAAGACTTGTAGCAAAAGGTTTCACTCAAACTCAAGGGGTTGACTATGATGAAACTTTTTCTCCCATAGCAATGCTAAAGTCTATTAGGATATTGTTTGCCATAGCCGCACATTATGACTATGAGATATGGCAAATGGATGTCAAAACCATCTATGGATTAAAACAAGCATCTAGAAGTTGGAATCACCGTTTTGATGAAGAAGTTAAGAAATTTGGATTCATGAAAAATGGTGATGAAGCTTGTGTGTATAAGAAAGCTAGTGAGAGCATCATTACCTTCTTAGTATTGTATATTGATGATATACTACTATTTGGGAATGACATTCCAACCATGGAAGGTGTAAAAGCATGGCTTGGAAGTTGTTTTTTCATCAAAGATCTTGGTGAAGTCGCCTATATTTTGGGAATAAAGATCTATAGGGATTGATCAAGGCGGTTGATAGGTTTAAACCAAAGTGCATACATTGACAAAATCTTGAAAAGGTTCAAGATGGAGAACTCTAAGAGAGGTTTGGTACCTATTCAAAGAGGAACGATATTGAGTGCGTCTCAATGTCCAAGCTCAAAGGAAGAGCAAGATAAAATGAATGGGATCCCATACGCATCGGCTATTGGATCCATCATGTATGCAATGGTATGCACTAGACCGGATGTGTCATGCGCTTTAAGCGTGACAAGTAGATTCCAACATAATCCGGGAATTGCCATTGGATGGCGGTTAAGAGTATATTGAAATACCTTAGAAGGACTAAGGACATGTTTCTAATATACGGGTCGGGTGAGGAGGAAATCGTTGTAAAGGGTTACATGGATGCGAGTTTCCAAACCGATCGAGATGATTCTCGATCACAATCGGGATATGTTTTCGTTATGAATGGTGGAGCAGTCTCTTGGAAGAGCTCGAAACAAGATGTGGTAGCTTTGTCCACCACAGAATCGGAATACATCGCCGCCTCATTGGCAGCTCAAGAAGTTACGTGGATTAGGAAATTCATTGCCGACCTAGGGGTGGTTCGTACCATTCAGGACCCTCTAGAAATCTTTTGTGACAACGAGGGTGCGATTGCTCAAATCAAGGAACCTCGCGCTCATCAAAAGACGAGGCACATTGAGCGGAGGTTCAACTACATAAGGGATGAAGTTGAGAAAGGTAAGATATGTATTCGCAAAGTTCACACCGATCAAAACATTGCGGATCCACTCGCGAAGCTCCTTGAAAGGCCAAAGCATGAAGGTCACACTTGTGCCTTAGGACTTCGATATTCTAGTGATTGGATATGATCTAATTTTGTATTTGGATATCGGAACAATTGTTATTTTCACTCATTCATATGATTATGGTTTATCATTATGACATTTTGAGTTACGTTCCATTTTAGCATGTTTAAATCTATGAATAAGTTAATTATTCTAAATGTCCGTAGTCGCTCATAATTGTGGGAACAAGTATGAAGGTAAGACTATTATGAACTTGGATTGGTAGATATTCATAAGGTATGAATATAGAGCAAAAGGTTGCTGCCAAGGTTTATAGATACTTATGGGATATAAATATTGGACTGACCCGCTCTCAAATGTTACTACATGGAATCTTTCTGATAGATCATAAGTAAATTTGAGTAAAAGGCGAATATCATAGTATCCTCCGACCTGAGATACATATTGGGTCTTGATATTCACCAACTATTATACTTTGACTTAGTTCTTCGCTGCTCTGAAACATGACAGTACATAAGTCTAAGATCAGGTATAGTACAAGGTGATTGTGAGAGACGTATGTAGTCAAGAGAGGATTTGTCCCTCTTATTCGTTGAGAGTAAGATGTCTAAGGCCTGCTAAGTTAAATCAATAGAGAATGATCACTCTGTGTCTCTGGATTTGACATGACATCCGTGGCAAAAGGATAAATGATAGATTCACCTAAATCATTTCAAGTAAGGGACTTGAAGGGGATGATGTTATTGAATGGCACTTCGTCATGCGTATTAGGGGTAGTAAACCGTAGTTAGGCGGTATTTGCTACTTGCATCAATCTTCTATGTATCTTGTGCAAGTGGGAGATTGTTGGACTTGGTCTACCCAAGATACATATTATTATTGATGTGGCTAGTACGTTATGATCCAAGTCGGGTCATACCCAATAACAAGCTAGACAAACACCAATAATATTTGTTTATATATGATATGATCATAACAAACAAATATTAAACAAATATTAACACTTGAGTTATTTGGAAAGGGGTTTCTAAATACATTGTACTTGTGAAATAAATAAATCATATGGATGATTTATACTTTGAGAGAGATCATTTCATAGTGTTATTTAAGATGGTTAAATAACAATATGTGAATAATGGTTACAAAGCATGTTACCTATATTGTGTTATATTTATTTTGGGAAATAACACAATGTGAGTTTTATGATATAAAACTTATTTAAAGACAAAAAAAATATATAAAATTTGAAATGGGTGAGAGGGTCCCCTCCCTTACTCTCTTACACCTTTTATTTTGTATTATTATGTTTTCTTTAGTGGAGACATGCATTGGATGTGAGTGGGTACCATGGGTGGTGCTTCCATTAACTCCCTAACTCTCTTTCATTCATTCTTACAATTTTTTCATGTAACAAAACATTCCTCTCTTCCTTTTCTCTCCTATTTTCGGCCACAAGGAAGAACATCAAGGAGGAGTTGGTTTTTCAAGTGAATCCTAGCTAAACAAAGGTGTATTGTCGGAGGCTTGGGATATGCTAGCTTGAGGAGCTTCCATATTCAAGTTCTTGCCTTTCAATCACTCTTTCTTCACCCGGTTTTGGTTTACTTGAAAGGTAGTTTAACATGCATGAACTTGTAGTGACATGCATGTGTTTGATAGTATGTATTTCGTATATGGATCCGGGTTTGGGTTTTGCATGTATAAAATTGGTTTTATACACTATAAACTAACAAGATTTAAAACATTTATCCGCTACGTTTTTGGTAAAAGTAAGGTTTTATCACTTTGATAATCTTGTTAAAACCCAACAAGTAGGCCTCATTTTTTAGTGTCCGTCTATTTTGTATGTGAGCCACCACCCCGGGAGGGCTCCTACAGGGTGGGACAAAGTTATGTAATCATTGTTATAATAAAGGTCGTTTATCGGAAGCATAGCTTCTTTGTCCTTATTGTTTACATATTGTTGACTTGTTGTTGTTCGATCGATTGACTCTTAATCGACATGTCTCCATCACGCGCACCGAAAACAATCCCAAATCACTAGATCCGTGTATTGTTTTCACTTATTATTGTGTTCAAATTCACTACTTTTGTATTAGCAAATTCAAAATCACAAGGTTTGAATCCTAATGCCAATTTGATTTAACATATTTTCTTATTTCTTTTTTATTTTGACAAAGATTAATAACATATAAAATAAAAGAAAACGAATTAAAATCAAAATTAAAAATTAATGTTTAAAATTGGTTTTCATGAACGTTTCGTTTTTTAGTGGTTTTCATTGGAACCTTGCATCCCTATAAACATGTCAAATTGGTTGTGTAGACAAGGTATAATAAGGTATCAGTTGGGCAGGTGTTTTGGTTTCCTAAAAATTTACATCTTCATGTGGTTTTGCATGGGACTTTGATATCTTTACGTCATGTTTATCTATGATGTCTTCGTCTCCCACGTACATTTCGGGTCAATTTTTTAAAAGAATCTTTCTCTCTAATATCTGTAATTGTCACGAGTGATATTGACATATTCACCCTTCATAATATCAATCTTTAATAATAATGGCGTCGTTATTAATCATTTACGTGAATATCAAAACAGTGCAATTAACTACGTATGAGAAAAGTAACACTAATAATTAGAATAGTAGTTTCAAGATCAAATACAAATCATTCTTAACATAAAAACAGTAAGAGCTAATTTGATGTTATTATTAGGATTGTTTTTATAAGTGTTTGCTGTTATTTTTTTGTTCGTATTTGCTGATCTTCGATTATGAGACATTATAAGTATTTGTTAAGTTACATATTGTTGTTATTATTAGGATTTTTTCTTATGTTGTTATAAGTACATGCTGTTAGTATTTTATTGATAATTTTGATTCTTTTGTTGTTAATATTAGAGTTTTTCTTTGTTATTATAAAACATTGCTTATGTAGATTGGTATTGTAGTTGGTATTGTTTCCTACGTTCTCATTTTTAGTAGATTGATATTGTTTCCTACGTTCTCATGTTAAGATCTGTACATGAACCTTCCCCATAGTAGTAATCTATTCAACGCTATATTTTAAGCCCAATTAAAAAGGTTGCACACATATACCCTTTAACATACTAATATAATATCGTTTTTAAGTAAAATTAACCCCACTACTTTTCATGTAATTCGATTATTCAAAAGGAATCAAGCAGTATTACTTGAGTATCAAAACATGGAAGCATACATTCCATGTCGTGAGTGATTTGGGGATATCAGAATAAATGATATTTGACCGAGATATTAGCTCCAAAACGAATCTTAATTGATGTGAACAATATTGCAAAAGTAGGTCTACAAGGCTGACTACTCCCAATTAATCGCTACAAGGTATGACGCCTGGATGGCTTTCTTTAATTCAGTCTAGCTACTAAGAATCGATCAAATATGGTCAACCTTTGAGTCCTTTGATACTTTTAAAGCTTTTATTTGTTTACATCAAAAGTTTGGGGAGATATCGAAAGGGGTTGTTGGACCATACATCCTAGAGTAATATATTATTTTTTATGATCATGAAATATTAACTTGCGATTTGAACACTAATTAAAAGTTTTCATATGTTAATTACAATGTAATCTCTCTTCACATGTAGATACAAAGTGAACCTAAGTACTCGCAAGAAGGTAACAAAATACATTGGTTGCAATATTGATGTCATGTTTGAACCCTACATCAACTATTAGGAGACACAATATCAAAAGTAGGTTGCTAAGCACATAAAGTTTTCTAAAGAGTGTCAACATCCAAAAATCCAAACAAGATACCACAAACAACCTCATGTGTAGTTGAAGAATAAAAAAGGACGAAGTGTTCAAATCAACCTCAAAAAAGTCGACACCTACAAAGTAATGTTGAAGGATGTTGGTGCATAAATGCCCAAACGATCATTTTTCTATCTTGATGTCATAAAGTTAAATCATATTAGATAAACATCAACTCAAGATGACTATATGAGCTTGTGCTATGCTCTTAGAATGCCCAATCGACCAAAGAACTTTGAATGACTCAACAATAACATGATAGTTGCTTCATTGTCAGTGGGTGTATCGACCGCCCAATTAACACTCCAAAATGACGAGATTATAAATGACACGACATGTTTAGGGGTGGCAATATGGCTCGGCCATGGATCAACGATACAATCACTAGGAAAATTTAAGGAACGAAACAAGCTATGTAACACCCTAAACCCCAAGAGTCATAATGATTGGGTTTACACATGCAACATAGTTCTAAAGCTCAAATTAAGACATTAAATTGTAGCATGCGTTAGCATCGTTAGAATAATGTCCAACAATTGATCGGAGATCCTTAATTAAAACATAAATTGCCTATAAATCATATAGAGATGTCAATCTTGAGTAGGTAGTCCGCTCCAATTCCGTCAATCATGAATGTCCTCTGAAAGGTCCTACACTTTACCTGAGATGCACAATAAAAATCGATGTTGTTAAGTGAGTTTTAGCTTTACTTAAGTTAGAATAAAAAAAGTGTTTAAACTTTAAAACGTAACTTCATCATTATCATATACTTTAGCAAAACGTTACGTGCTATGTCACACAGACATTCTACTATTGACTATAGCACTATAATTAACTTCCATACTTTCACTATACACACAAAGTCAAATTATCATCTTGTGCAAGTTCGCAACTATAATACCGTTAGGAATGATTGTCATCATTTTAACTATTATAATTGTTAGTTGTATCATTGTGGCAAGCCTCAAAGTCATTGCCATATAACCACGGCTCGGAGAGCCTCCAGGATAAGGAGGTGGCGACCCACCATTACTCTCGAGATTCGTGTTGATCAATTGATCTTAAATTCACTGTAGCTACAATGAAGGCATTCACAATAAAATTTTCAACCAAAAAATAAATAAGTTTTACGCGATTTAAAACTTAAAAGTATTTAAAGCTTGTAATTTATATGTTTGATGAAATGAAAGTTGACCATAATGTTTGGTCAAAATAGCTTGTCGGTAGAGCTAGTGAGAAAGGAACTTGAGTCATGCTTACTTGTTAAGCAAGATGTATTCGTAATTTGTAGACTTTTGTTGATGTGTTTCAAGTTTGTAGTGTATAAGGTTGACATTAACTTTTAAATTGTTTCTTAATTTTCATCCATTATTTTATTTAATTTATATTAGTTGGCCAAAGAAGTGAGGAACACGTGTGTGGTAAGAATTTTGAATCAAATGTTAACAAAAAGATTATATTCAAAGAATTAATAATCTAGTTTCTAGTGTATAAGGTTGACATTTACTTTTAAATAGTTTATTTTAGTTTTAATCCATTACTGCTATTTTTTTTAAGTTGACCAAAGAACTCGTGTGTGGTAAGAATATTGAATCAAATATGTTGAACAAAAGATTATATTAAAAGCATGAATAATGATCGAGAATCACAAAAGGTTGTAGTAAGTAAGATTTGTTCTGCCGACAACATACATTTTTCTCTTTTTCATAACATGTATATATTTATACCTGTTTTATAATTCATTGTTAAGTTAATTAAATCTCTAAATAAGTTATAGTAACTAATTATTGCCAATAAGGTGGTGGCAGATTTTATTGAAAGCGATATTTACATTAAAATTTTCTATTCCAAGATAATTCTAGGTGGTTGTCAAGCCCCTAGCCGATCATCGAACCTAAACATGGCTCGTAGTGACGTAGTCAAAATGTTTTCTATCGTCATGGTATTATTACTAACTAATTACACCGAAACATATTGTCACGACTTAAAAAAAATAATGAACGTGAAATATATTACACACGACTTATTTAAACACCATAGAACTTTTACATATAATACGAACTTGAATTTTTTTAAAAAAAACAACCAATTTATTACCACACAAAAATAACAACCCCATAAGCCCAATCAAGTTAGCCGAAATAAAGGTCAAACCAAACCACAATACCATACATGCATACATACATAAATACATACATATATACATATATGAATGTAAACACAAATTTACAACAATATGAACTCGAATAATTTCTTAATTCTATTTAACTGATATTAGTTTAACTTTTGGTTATTGATCAAATTAATTATTTATATTTATGAAAAAGAGAGTGTTAAATTATTATTATTGATGAATAATCGCATATAAGAGCTTGGGTTTGTTGGATCACACGTGGACTTTTAGCCGCATATAGTACAAGCTAGAAAAGATCATCACAGAAATATGCCAAAGTCAAAAGTAACCTAACATCTTTGATGGGCATTCTCAACCAATCCACTATAATTTTGTGAGAGGAATTTATAAATTATAGTGTGGGGCTGTGAGTGTAAATTATAGGGTGGAGAGAGTAAAGATAGTGATTTTTTGTAAATTTTGGGGAAAGATAGTGATTTTTTTGTAAATTATAGGATGAAGAGAGAAAACTTTAATGATAAAAGTATAAAAAAAAATATTATTTAATTAAACTGTAGAGAGAGATATGGTGTTATATAGTGTAATTATGGAGATGGGGATGGAGATGGGGGACGGGCTGGGAATGCTCTAACTAATACGATTTCTTTATGGAGGTGTTTGGGCATCTTGCCGCTATCCCTTCCAAGTACTTCAACATATGCGGGCACACCATCATCATCTTTGTGGGTACCCATTATAAGATGACCCCTCATGATGAGGGGTAATATAATTGCTGGCTTTAAAAATATATATTTTAACTATTTAAATACCTCACCGAAGAGGTAGGATACAAAACCTATCGAAGCGTCAAGCGTCAAAGCATTTAAATATATATTTTAACTATTTAGGCGATTGGTTACATCCTATCAGACGCCAAACATTCCCTAATGCCTCGAGAAATGTAGTGTCAAAGAGCTTCCTAGGTATGGTGTAAAGAGAAAGTATCTTAATGAAAGGGACGCCACCCAATAAGGAAATGACAACACATAGCTAATAGTGCTACATAGTACAAGCATCATCATCAGTTAACTGTTTTACCCACCCACCCTCCAGGCGCACATGGGAATTCTCTGATTGGTGGAATTTTGACATGGCCGGCGATCCATATCTTCTTTCCTCCAATCAGGCTATAAATATCACTCAAACCTCAACGGTAGAGGGATTGGAACCTTAAAGCGAGAACACTCACTAGTGCTCCGCGATAGTTGATATTCATTATTTACTCAATCTCCTATATTGATTCTCACGCCGAAGTGTGGTTACGAGAAGACCTCACATTCTCCTTCTCGTAACAAGCTCGCGGTGTTCTATTTTGTAGGTGCTCACACTCAGATTAACCGGATTACATATAACCCCCCGTGGGAAATACTTGACCTCAACCTAAGGGCTAAGTGATTATACCAAGGGTTAAACTAGTGTTTCTTTTCTCACTTTTATTTTACCATTTTACTTCATCAAAATCCAAATAATTCTACCAATATTCTATAGACACACAAATAATATTTCTTTGTAGATTCAAATAAATCAAAGGTTGGTACAAGCAAGAAAAAGATGCTTTCAGCTCGAGAAGAGGTAGTTCAAGGTCGAGCCCAAATCAAATTCTGAAGGCACGATTAATTCCTGAGTAAGTAGTGAGGGCGGGCCTAATTATCTAAGGAGAGGTGGTTTAGCTTGTTAATTATGTGATAATTATATGATTTTCTAGTTTCCTTGCTTACCAAGTTGGGTTTCTTCTATGTATAGATTACAACTAAGTTGCGCTTAATGACTTAATCTATAAGAGATTTTGTATTAGGGTTTTTGAGTTAAATTTCTCTCATATAATAAAATTAAGTTTTACTTTGTATGTGTTCGTTCGTTTATTTTGTTTGTGTTTTTGATATCGATTTCAATCTTGAAAATCAACCGCATGTTTACACAACACTCACAGATATTTCTGTTCCAACCATACGGCTATTCGGTAATACCAGGTCAATACCAATATA
The DNA here is from genome assembly GCF_021521415.1 of Bidens hawaiensis. Taxonomy (NCBI): domain Eukaryota; kingdom Viridiplantae; phylum Streptophyta; class Magnoliopsida; order Asterales; family Asteraceae; genus Bidens; species Bidens hawaiensis. Next base: position 1,339,514 of record NW_027491262.1, read on the forward strand.
TCCTTTAGAAGATCAATAGGCATTCGCCCCCTTTTCAATGAGAAGCCCAACTTTTCGGTCCGCGCATAGCAATGAGGAATGAACCCCCCTGATTTATGATAATCTTGATAATGATGATGATGATTAAGATTTTGTTCCCGAAACTCAAGAACAAAAGCAAGATTAGGATGAAGATATTTAAATGCAAATTGAACAAGACCTTGATATAGATGAATGTGACCAAGGTGGTGCAAGTAAACAAAGATTCAAACAACAGATGGATCGCGTATTATGGAGAACCGAGCAAGATGTATCTTTGTGTAAAGCATAGTGGTTTATATTCCCCAAAAGACGAACATCGGAAATCAACAAACAAGGACTAGTTTCTATGCTAAATGCTTAAGCATTCCAGTAATCTCGTAGGTGGACGCAATCAAATGGTTCATCAACTAAATTCAAAGCGGGGCCTATGCAAGCGAAGATAAACTTATTCAACACATATTGTGTTTAAGCAATATAATTTTTATACACACACACACTAGGATAGTGGCCCGTGTTACACACGGGTTGAAAATATTTCAAACGCTATATATATATATGCAGATAACATAAGAATTCTTTACCTTGTTCCATTCAAAACCACAGGATATAGGAAAAATATGTATAAATTGTGTGAATGAGAAACTGTATAAATATACAAATAATTAAATTGCTAAATTAATAGTCATACTAAAAAAGGGAGCACAAAATCAGTTATAAATAATTAATGGTAGTCAAAATCGGTTTTTAAATCATTTGAAAGGAAATAATTGATTATAATTCTAAAAAAATTAATTAGTGAGATTATAATTCTATAAAACATTAATTAGTTAAATATGTGGCAATTCTATATATGGAAACTGAATGACTTAAAAGCTTATGTAGACATGCTAGTTGAAGGCCAAGTGGATATCTTGCTTTGCTTTAATAGTATAGTAAGATAAGTAAAATAAAATTGGAAACAATAATTAAAATAAAAATAAAATGTCAAACCATGTTAATGGAAATGTGTATATATCTTAAATATGTAAACAGAGATTTTAGTAAGATTTAAAATTAACAATAATAATTTTATGATCTTTTCATTAATTATATTTAATTGTTAACCAATTTAACATATGGTGTAATGCAAGCTCAACTATATATAAAGTTATGAATTCAAATTTAAAATGGTGATTAAAGTTTTAAAATTCATAATACATAAAATGATTTTTTTACCAAAATTTCATTAAAAAATAATATTCAATTAAAATGAATATATCGTAATTGTAATATCTAAATATGAGATACTAAAAAGTAAATCCTCAAAACAGAATGAACTACTAATTTAAATAAAAAAACATTGTTAAACCGAGATTTTAGTAATATTTTAAAAAAAAACTTTTGTGATCATTTTATTAATTATAATTAGTTGTTAGCAAATTTAACCTATCCCTTCTTGTAATAAAGTCAAAATAAATGTTATGTTATAAATTCAAAACTTTAAATGTTAAGCTTGACCAATTCTTGTATTACATATTGGTTTAAATGTTAATTAACATTATGATTAAAATTAATTGATTAATTATATGGAAATTATAAGCATGGAAAGTAGATGACATGGAACATTAAGTGGACACCCTAGGAGAAGAATAAGTGAACATATTGGTTTTGCTTTAATATATTAGTTATATATATATATTATAACTATATAGGAGCGTTTATGAAGTAGTGGATGCAACAATCTTGATGTGATGAAAAAGACATTAATTGATTACCAAAGACACCCGGGTGTTAAGTTATTACCAAAAAAAGGCACCCTGATCGAGTGACTGTTGGACGCTTCACCCATAAAAGGAACTTTGCCCTATTTATCATGCTTTCAACTATAAAACACACTTAGATAATTCTCAATAAAGAATACACAAATGACCTAATTGAAGTAGTTTTGAAACTTGTTTACTCTTATGTAGCATTTTCCTTCTTAACAAGGCATGTTCCACCTACTTCATTTCAAATTTCCTATATTATTTTGAGATTTAAATAAATAGTTGTAAAACATCTATAAGATTTGATTTTTATAAACACTTACATTGATCACAGTTTTATGAAAAAAAAAATCCTCATTTGCATAACTCTTTTTTTTTATATAGGATTAGTTTGAGATCTCTCCGATTTTACTACATATTCATGTTGTTGGTTAACGCCTTGATCCAAACTGTTAACAAAGATTCACAATTCTTGGTCCGTGTAGACTTTTATGTTCATTTTGGTTGCCATACTTGAATTGTTGATCCGTCACTACTTGATCGTCAAAACTTATAAAGATGATCCACTAAATGTAGATGGCGATATATGTGGTATATGATCATCTTTAACAAACAAGTAATAACGCAATCATCATTAAAATAACGAACATTAAATCAAAATTAATGTTTAAATATTGTTATGATCATGTTATTGCAACAGAGTCCTATAACCATAACAAGAAACACAGGCAATTGTCTACTCAATTATTTTTACAAATTCACGTGCCATATGCCAGCCTACCGGATTGTCTTAAATCAAATTAAGTGATCACATATTGACTTTTTTCACATAAAAAAATCCTCTTATTTACTTACACTGTTACACTTGAAATAATTTGATTTCAAACATGTCATTTTTATAAAGACAAACGTCATACCAGTAGACTTTTAGGTCATGGTGTCATCATGCTGACTATATCATAAAAACATCGTCTTAAGTTAAATTAAGCAATCATAAATTTTGTAGCCGTTTTGCGAGTGAACTAATGGGCGTCGTTATTTTTGCAACCTATTTGTGTTATCTTTATTTATACGTCATTGATTAATGATGTGTTTTACACCAAACCATGCATTTTATGTATAGAACACTTGGTCTAATTCAAGAAAGTACATACTTTTATGTTATCTTTATTTATACGTCATTAATTAATGATGTGTTTTACACCAAACCACAAATTGGTTTGTATAAGATAGACACACACTCTAATTATGATATGGCTGAACATAAAACATTTTTTCTTGAACGGCTGCTTTAACTTCTATGCATGAAATATATAAACCCCCACAAGGCAAAAAGTGCAAAATTAAAAAAAGGAAGAACTCAATACATCATATATACTGAGAAAAAAAAACAATTACGTACAAAAATAAACCACACACTTAATTTTTATTTCGTTAACTTGGTCGTCACGTCACTGACTACGCGTCGTTTTTCCCAGATCTCCCGGTGGTGAACGATAGCGAAAAAACCCATTTGGGCAGTGACTTTGATTTTCTTGAATTGAGGGGCGGTCGTTGATGGTTATGATTGGCTTTCTTAACCGTCTCTGCGAACGTACTCAGACGTTGCATGGCTAAAACTAGGGTTTCTTTGGACATATTCGCAAAGCAAACCCTAAACCAACCCGGTTCACTACAATGACAAGATGAACCAGGCGATATGTTCAAGCCTACTTCATACACAATCTTTTTCCATAACTCCATTTCCCCTTCAAACGTTTGTGCACTTAATAAACATCTCATATCCACCCAACTAAACAAACCCGAGTTCCCTTTCAGGCATCGAATACCAGTCTTTTGTAACGCCTTCTCCATCATTTCATGTCGTTGTTTCAACCTTCTTCGGTTTTCAATTAAATAATGTTTCGTAAACTGTTTATCAGATAAAATTTGAGATAGTAAATATTGAGTTTGAGACGAAATCAACCCGAAGCTCGACATCTTCGTTGCAGCCGAGACGACAGCATCATCGTTCGAGTAAATCGCCCCAATTCTAAAACCGGGCAAACCAAGATCTTTTGAAAGACTATAAACAATGTGAACTCGTTTAGCGACTTCCGAGTCCATAAGATCCTTGTTCTTTAACACCTCCATGATACTCACAAAACCCGGGGCTGAAAACACGGTTCCCGAGTATATTTCATCGCTAATGAGATGGAGATTGTTTATAGAGATGAATTTAACAAGAAGCTCAAGCTCATGCAAACTTAGTGACGTACCCAAAGGGTTTGAAGGGTTTGTCACTAATACCCCTTTAACTTTAAGGTTCTTGTTTTGAGCTTGTTGATACGCATCTTGGAGAGCTGATTCGGTTATTCTGAAACCGTTTGAGCTCGAGCAACGGATCGGTACTATCTCGGCTCCGGTTCGCCACTTGAGGTCTCTGTCGAACCTATAATAATATACAAGAATACATTAATTGTTGAATTTGATTAATAGATGAAGTTGGTAGCTAGTAGCATATCATGTTGAATATGTATATAATATATATGTATATATATGAACTTATTACTCACCCTGGATAATATGGTGTCGGAATGAGGAAAGCGTCACCAGGATCAGCAAGACAAAACATTAAGGTTTCATTGGCCGAGGTTGCACCAGCTGTCAGTACAAGGTTGTTTGGATTGAAAGTAACTTTGTTGTCTCTAATCTCTGACATGAAATCAACTAATGCCTGTAAATCCAAAACATTTATATAAAAAGTTAACAATTTTGAACAACTAATATTCAATATCTTGATCTAATATAAACAAGATTTTACGCACAATACGAATTTTAGTGTATTTTTTTACGCTATAATTTTACTAGCAGCGTAATTTCATTACAATTATAGCGTAATAAAATTACTCTAGTTGGTTTAATTACGTTACACATTCAACTACCAACTTTTCACAATTGTTGGCACGATTTTTCTGATTTGCAATTCAAAAGAGTGCAGCGGTGCAGCTTATTGCTTGCTTGCCTTCTGTTTCGATGTAATCACTACCTTGCTTATTAATTAAAGTATTGATTACGTAAAAAAGATAATATATTTTAATGTAAATAATAAACAGAATTCAAAGTAGCTAGCTCACGTTTTTAAAAGCAGGAAGACCATGATAATCTTGAAACAGTGCAAGTTCTCTAAAGCTGGCAACACTTTGAGCCGTAAAACCCGAAGCATTCGGGTTGTTACCAAGCCACGATTCAAGTAGATCGAACGAGAGTTGATTCTCCGCAAGACCCATTTGAATAATACCATTAGGATTATCAACCGGGTGATACGGATTATTCTCGTACTCTTCCCATCCGAGAAAGTAGGACGAGTCTTGGCCGTGTGAGTTACAAGTGGCTTTTGCGGACAACATTGTCGATAGTTAACTGGTGTTGGATTTGTGTGTGAAGAGAAGAGAGTTGCGTGCTTGGTTTGGTGAGTGAAGAAGGTTATGGTTTGAATGAAAGGTTTGAGAATAAGGTGTGTATATATGGAGGACGAAATGGTGAAAGGTGTAATAAGAATGACACGTCAGATATTGACTTGGGATTTGTAGGTGAAGGTTTAAACATGTCCAGACAAGAGTTTTATTTTAAAAGTGTGATAAAAAGGTATTCTGCACGCTTCAAGAATAAAAATCTAAAAGACTAGGAGTTTGCTGTAGTTTCTTTTTATTATATGTTTTATGACTTCTAGTCCATGGTGGTGAGACATCCATGGTGGTGAGACAATGCTTAGTGACCATAAGGTTTTGGGTTTGAATCTCATAAGAAGGAGTTTTTCTCAAACATTGAGTTTCCTCCTGAATTGGTGGCTTGGTGGTGGATATGATCACGTGGTACCACTAGTGGCACAATGATACTCCAGTAGTCCGTGAGTGATCCAAATTAGTCGTTCAAAAAAAATATATATAATATGTTTTACGACTTTAATATTATTTTATAATTTAGGTGCAGAAAGAGATTTGTATCTTTAATATTATTTTTTTGTGGTTAATGGCTAGAAAAGTGAAAAAAAAAATGTAATTAGTCTTTATAGTTAAATTTTATTCTTTAGTTATTAATTATTTTATAAAATATTTATAAAATAAATGCTTTTTCTACGGACGATTTACTATTCGGGTGATTGCGCATAATTAACTACGCTTTATTAATTGTAAACATGTATACGTTACTGCATATTCATAATTATTTATATATGTGTTGTAATATAAAGTGTGCGTGTAAATGTGTAATTAATTATACATATTGAGTACATTATTTGTGTGTAGTTATGATATGGATTTAAACCGACGAATATACCTCCCTCCAAATCACACGTGCGTTATAGCATTTGCACTTCGCTCATTAGAAATGCTTTGTGCAATAACGCCCCCCCCCCCCTCTCTATTTGTGTGTAATTGTGATACGGATTTATACCGACGATATACCTCCCTCTAAATCATATGTGCGTTTTAACATTTGCACTTTTGTCTAATACCCTCTCTCTCTCTCTCTATATATATATATATGGGTTATATTTGATGTGTAAACTAGTAGCTTTTTTTTTCACTAAGAGCTAATAACTATTATAAAATATTGTATTTTCAGTGTAAACTTAATGAATTTTTTGCTTTAGTTTTAAAATATTAATTAAAAGCATCTAATGAATATTCAACCATCCATCTTTGGCCAAGTCAAAAGGTTGCATTTGATATATAATTTCCGATTTTATATAAAAAAAACAGCTGTAATATTCGGATTCTCATTTCCTTTTCTTCGTCCATATGCCACGAGGAAATCATCAAGAACTGTCCGAAAACTATAGTTAATACAAAACACAGTTGTGATCAACATTTGTCACTATCTTTGCATGGCGTAACCAAAATAAAATAACAATATATGTAGCAACCATGCAACACGTAATACATATACAAAGTGTAAGTTTCATATAACTATAGCGAGTGAATTAAATAATAAGTGTACTAACCAACTAGGACGATGGATGATATATTTATTCTCTTATTTTCAATTTGGGACGATAATAAATAAGTAACTAATTAATTAATGAATGAGAGTTAGAAATGATTGAAAGGAAGAAAGAGGATTAATATTCACCGTGGATTTTTTCTAACTCTAGTTTTATTATTTTTTTGAAACATAAATAAACTTTATATACTGTTGTTAATTCCCGATAAGTCGGAAAAAATGAAATGACGTAAGTTGACAAGTCAGACAAATTGGTTTAGTATTCTAATTGTAATATTTGTACGGTAATGTCAATCTACCAGATTATAGTTAGATCTATAAATGACAAATCAATAAATTTATTATCATTAATTTGAATATGTGTTGTGTATATTTGTTCTAACCTAAATTTACGATTTAGAAACAATACAGACTAAAATGTCGATATGTTTAACTGATTTAGGTCTGATGCGTGAACGACCTAGACAATTATAGTGGCGCGTCCAAACCGCTACAACTTTGTGTCTAAGAATCATCATTATGTTTAAACTTCTTAGAATCTTTTGTGTTCAATGAAATTTATTAACTTTTAATTGTTTTATAACTTTTCATTTCATTCAACTGGACTTAGCCATTACATATAGAAAGCAAACATGTGACTAGTTGTGCAACCTTTTCAAAATTGCAAAATAGTTTTTTTTTAAACTACATTGATAAATCCTTAGGTCATAACATTGCTAAGCATGAAAACAAAACGTATCAGCTGTAAAAAAGGTATAAACACGTATTCAACTTTAATTTTTACATACTTGCATATATAGAGCATGAATGAATATACGTAGTATTACCCTTAGATAAAGAGCACATGTGTGAACAAAATGCATTTAATGATCGAAATTCAAAATATTTTTAAGTGATTCCTACTTGTATATGTATAGATTTTGTATGAGGTGGGGCTATGAAAGACCAATTCCGACAACAAATCATGAAGAGAAAAGGTAAACCCACAAAGGCCATGCCCCGTCACCATATGCAATGGTCTACCTGCTTCCTTGCCATGCTATGGGCCATGTTTCTCTTCATGTCGGCCATTTCTTTATAATCTCAAGCTCTTGAAGTTTGACCTTTAAAGTCCACATCTATCAATAAAATAATAGATATCAAAAACTCATTTGTAAACAGTTGTCAAGTGACTCGAAATTAGGTTGAATCTCCAAACTTCTTTGTCCTTCCAAGGCACATAATTTTGATTTACTATATATATTAATAATATAAGGATAAAAAGTTTTACTTTATTGGTAAGAAATAAGAGTAGTGATCCCTCATATCCCTACTACACAAAATACACAAGTGAGTATCTAATTCGTATTATTGATGGAATCTAATAAAAAGGAAAATGAAACGGTGAAGGATTGTCAGTAATTTGTCGTTAAATATTGGCATATTACTTGCAACGGATGAAAATAAATAAGGATACTTATTTTATGGGAAAGACACTTATGCGTTAAGTAGATGGGGTATTTGGTAATAAACCCAAACATTAATGTTTTAACTTAACAAAGGGCTCTTAGCCGCCTAGCATAATCTTCGTCTCCAAGTCCCTAGAGAGAAAAGCTATAAAACCTAGAGGGAAAAATCGGTTTTTGGCATAAAACAAGTTTCAGGTTCAAGCAAGGATTGAAGGAAAACATTTAGTCTGTGCTTTAACCAAGAATCGTCAGTGAAAAACAATGGAATCGATTGGTTGTAACAACATATATGAGATTGAGATAAACTAATTCGGTTTTGAGCTTGTGGTCTAATAAAAGATAAACTAATTAATTATGATCTTTTTTTTAATTACTTATACGAGGACAAATAACTGAAGTCGTCTCCACAGGACATTGGTGGAAAAGGATCAATTTACAAATTAAATTACTAACTACTAAAGTAAATCCTGTTTTTCAAGTAGTTTTGATTATAAAGCAAATAACTTTGTTGTGATTATATTTCAATTTAAAGCAAACGCAATGCCCTTCGGATTTTTGGTTCAATAATTCACCCAAGCCTATTTAACTAGATACGTCCCACATAGGCATGGTCTTGTAAATTGTTTAATTTAAATGATAATTAAAACAGTTTTTAATACTAACTCATACAATCTAATTACCAAATCGTAAGGGCCAAGCACTCCCCTTTAGTTACCAGACCGCTCACGATACATGGATGTATGAATCGGAGTGGAAGTGATGTGTTTTGAGGCTCCTAGAACCTTCGTCTTCGCCAAAGATGTACCTATAATAGCCCGAAAAATAACATCTTAAATAGTGATATTTGGGGTTCTCGTGCGACTAGGCCGATGCACGGACCGTACACAAGTCAAGCAGGCCAAGTAACCTCATATTTGGGTTCCCCTCGTCAAAAAACCTAAAATTCTTATCTTATGGGCCATTTAACTCATTTTCTAGCCTAAGATATGCTCGATTTATGTTCTGACTCTTTTTTATCAGCCCGTCTTGTTCAGTTTTTACTTTTGGCTTCAGGTTTTCCTCTAAACTCTTCATGACACAATCAGAATCTTCCTTCACACTTCCCACTTCTCAAGTAACGCTTAAACCTCACTCTAAGTGTCCCAAAACAATTGCTTAAGCCATGTAACTGGTGAGTATAAACTAAACGAAACAATCGCTTTTGATATAATAAAATAATTAAAGCACCCTTGGTTTAAAAATGTGCGCCTAAAGCGAGCTTAGGCAAGAGGTGACCTAAGGCAAAACCCTCATCGCCTTTGCCTACTCAAGGCGACCAATGCTTAAAAGGCGGTGAGGCACGCTTTTTAGGGAAAAGGCGGCCTTAGGCGAAGCTGAGGCGAGCACTTTTCGTACACAGATGGTTTTTATGCATCGAAAATGTTGTACAACATGTTTTTTACTGTTTACACGTAGGTAATTTATATATTAAATCATATATAATGTTTATTTATAGTTAAATTTAAGGCCAGGATGCTAAAACCTATGATATATAATAAAGTAAATATATATAAAAAAACTTGTGCCTCGTGTACGAAAGGCGTTCGCTTTTGCGCCTTGCGCTTCGTTTCAATCTTAGACCTCTTCGCTTTAGTTCGCCTCTTGCTTTTTAAACCCAAGAGAGCACGCGATATTAACATTATAAACACATCAATTCACCCACTCATCACTATTAAGAGCATTCCCAGCAACTCCTTCATATTAGGTGAAGGTGGCCTCTATATTTTAGAGTATGTTAGAGTATGGCTGTAAGTGGTTGTTAGTAGAGAAGAAAGAAAATGTTACTATTCATGAGTAAATTTAGAGAAACACCATTCATACTCTATAATTTTTTAATGTTTGTTGAAAGTGGTTGTGAGTAGAGAAAAAAAAGTACACGCCTTGTTCTTAGATAAAGTATCATTGACGGATTAGAGACATGGCTACGTTCACCATGGAAATCTTCTATTTTGTATTAAAATCAGTAAAGTAATTTCTATGATTATTTTTTACGACCAATGCTTAATGGAGTAGGAAGTTAATGAAGCCTCAAACTCTAAAACTCATCTTCTTCAACTTCAATTATTCTGAAAGTGGATGATAAATTATTGGGTTTAAGTAAGACAAATATAATATTATAAGTGGGGAAACCGGTCCAACATCTAAAAGTCGGTTCTTCTTAGCTTTTGGTTTACAAACCAAATATTTGCCTCTCTTTTTGTATCAAGTGTTTGTTAATTTAAGTAAAGAACAAGTGACAAACAGCTCAATGTGTTCTGTGATGGATTTTTAGGTTTCATGTTTGTGAACCCTACGAAGAAACAAGATTCTAGGACCGGCCCATTGCTACTTTTGTCATCTTGTATTCTATGATTTTAATATCATGTGGTGTTAACTATTTTGGTGACATAATAGTTTTTGTGAAATCTGAAATTTACCTTGGTCTTCCATGTAGGTCCATATAGATTGGAGTTCACAAGCATGCCCATGTTGATAAGTTGTTTAGAAAGGGGAAGTTTGACTAATGATGTATTATTAATAACCCATCAAGAATATGTAAGTGTAAGATCATTAACTAGTTCTTTAACTAACTGAAATCAACATACGAAAAAAACCACCATTGTAGAGGGCCTCACTCCTTTCAAGTGGCTCTCACCTTGGCGTTCTTGAATCGACCACCCCCTCTCCTCTGAACCCCCCCCCCCCCCCTCTTACATACAGCTTCACCATGTTGTCCTTCATGATGAACTGTGGTCAGTGTTGCAAAAATCCTGACTATGCACCGATTAATCCTCGATTAATCGCCAATCCCCACTTCACTCATTAATTTTGGGTTAGTTGGTCAATTGATCGGTCAACGGTCAAATCCGGCCAAAATAGGCGGCTTCCAGCGAGTTTCTAACCAAGATCAGCGCTTTCCAGCGAGATTCCGACCACAATTGGTGGTTTCCTACGAGATTCCAGCAAAAACCAGCGGTTTTTAGCGAGATTCCAGCCAAAATATGTTTTTGTATGCATAAAACGGAAAATTACATATAAAAATGTGTGCGTTTATATATAACTAAAAAATGTACATTAAAGTCGATTAATCTCGATTAATAGCTAGTCCCCATCTCACCGTCCGACTATCGACTAGCGAATTTTATAACACCGACTGTGGTAGAATCATTCTCTTTATATTAGATAAAACAATTTTGAATGCAAGAGTTTTTTATCATGTGAACCAATCTTTGTCTATATAGGACGATAATATATAGATGCACAGAAAGCACAAATAAGTGTTCATTCTTTATAATGAAACTAAAAGAATCGATCTTTTGACCATCCGAGTAACTTATCTCATTTACGTGGATTAATTGTGTATGATCTTAATAAAATAAATTCCATTTTAAATATATGAACAATGCTTTTAGTTTGTTTTAGCTGAAAAGCATTGAATGCTTTTAGTTTGTTTTAGCTGGAAAGCATTGAATCATAGTGGGTGTGTAATGTATACTAAAACTACAAACATGGACCATTTCATGTAGGGTACTACAACTCTACAAGTGACTTGAAACTTTTGACTTATTCACGATTTAAGAATCGAGATATAAATAAGGTGCACATGAAATATCTTATATGCCTTGGAAGGTATGCAATATGTTGTACTTATATCTGTATGTATAATTTTATTAACTTTAGCTATATGTTACTTTTTAACAAGATTATTAAAGGTAAAATTAAAATATTAATTTTGGTGGTGTGAAATTTGTTAATTTCCTATCTCATCTTAAAAATTGAAAAGACCAATTTATAACATTTGTTGGAACGAGTTATTGGTTTGAAATAACTAAACCTAGTTATGAGGTTTACAAAACTTATTTATTTGTGTCAATTTTTATTTGGAAAATATATAACAAAACTAAACTGGAAGCCACCTCTTTATTCCTTTGGATAGAGGTACGGTGTGCCTACATCCCACCCTCCCCAGACCCTACTTATAGCTTTGCTGTCGGTGGGATTTTACTGGGCATGATTGATTGATTGATATAACAAAACTAAATACAGTAAAAATCAACACCAAACCAACTCCCAATTCTTCACATTAATACCCAATCAAAATCTATGTATCTCCATTTCCATCAACCACCACCGTCGCTATTAATCACCATTAATCATCGTTTTGTACATTTTTCTCATTCTCTACGGTCGCTATAATCACTAGTCTACTCTATCTCGGTCCCCTCTCCTTATAGTTATCTTCCTCTATTGAATTTTTATGATATTCTCATCCCCGTCTACGTTTGTATTTCTGGATGCAAAAATACACAAACTTGAGCTGTGTTTAAGGTATAAAGAGCCATTTGGTTGTTAGCATTGTTATTGAGACCGGACCGGCCGGTCGATCCAGTCCGACCGGGATTCGGTCCACCGACCGGTCCGGTTCTATATATTCGCTCGGCTGCAAGGGAACCGGTCGGACCAGAAAACCGGACCGGTTGAACCGGTTTTCAATGTAAAATTTTTTTTTTTTTTAAAGTCATATTTCAAGCATGACCCGTCTTTTTTTGACCACATTTGTTCGGCCGGTCCGACCGGTTCGATGTTCGGTCCAGTTACGAAAACATTGGTTGTTAGGCTCATGATTTGTAGATTACTAAACAAGTCAATAGTGTTTGCTTGTATTATACGTTTATCTATATTTTTATTTAAATCGTATATTGGTGAGTCTGACATGTTTCTAAGTTAATTATGAATATCCCACAGCATAAATATGTTTATTATGTTCTTTTTTTATTATACTTTTGGTTAGCTATGGTCTTTTATTTATACACATATGTATGTGTGTATCTTTTTATGTGTTTTGGTTTGATAGATAATATTATGTTAGAGAACCATTTGAGCATATACTTTAACGCAACGGGTAAAATTGAAAATAAAAATGTGTTTCTCTCTTCTCACTTTTTTTCATAATATTTCACATCTCGTGAACTGTAAATACCGAGGTTTATTTTAAGAAGATGAAAGTTAAGCATACCGAAAGTTACATGCATTTAGTTACTTTATCTAATAAATAGTATAAAGGCTAAAATAGTATCTCGCTTCTCTAACATATTATTATTTATGAAAGGCAAACTGGATTTTAATAATACTAATTTTATACAGTTAGCCGATAATAATGTCAACTTAAAAAGTAGTTGTTACCGGTCCAACTTTCACACTATTTGTTTTCATTAGACCTCCGTTAAAAAAAACTTAATGACGTTCAATTTTTTCCAGATTTCAGATTGATATTTTAGGTTTTTTTATCGGAATGAAAATACGAATCGATTGATGTAAAATTTTTCCAAGCAGTTTGATTTTTGTTAATTGAAAGTTTAAACACCGGAATTTAAGCATCCTTTAGTCGTTTGGACCATCGTTTGAGGTAAGTTTTATGTCAGTCGCCTCGTATCCTCATTATGATCAAAAGCCCTAAAATATTAGTTTGCAATTTGAAAAAACTTAGCGTCGTTAAGTTTTTTTTAACGGGGGTCTAATGAAAACAAATTGTGTGAAAGTTAGACCTGTAACAGTTAGTTTCTAAGTTGAAATTATTATCGGTCAACCGCATTAAGTTGGGATTATTAAAATCCAATTTGCCTTTCTGAAATTATAATAATTCTACAAAAATAAAATTTTAAACATGACAAATTAACATAACAACATACAAAAATATAATGAAAGAATAATAAATGAAAGAACATAGAAAATGGTCTACCATCTCATAATATCGTATCCATGTGTTGCATTCCTATGTTCACATGACACTCCATGTTTGCCCATTCCTATCATTCATTTCTATCTTAATTTCCTCTTGTTTGAGTCACATGATTATGATCTAAAATAATAATGAACAACATACGAACCCAGTAACCCATTCATATCGTATTTATTGAATAATAAATGAAAATAATAACATTTCAATTTAAATTGAAGTTTCGTAATGTCCATGTGCTTTCTAGAAATGGTTTGTTCACGGTAATTACTAGATAACCCTAATTCTTTATCATGATTAGGGCTAAGGCGGTCACTTTTACTCAAACCCGAAAGCCAGCCCGAAAAAATCTGTACCCGAACCCGAACTAACCCGACCTGAAAACCCAAACCTAAGAAAAGACTAACCCGAACTCAAACTGAAGTAATTCAGATTGGCTATCAGGTTTGATTTATAAGTTTCGGGTCAACCTGAAAAATCGCAATAAACTTTTAGTTTAAAATTAAATATATTTTTAGATATAAAAGGCTAAGACGCCCAAAAGCACCAAAAACTCCACGCCACTACCGGTGGGGGGCACTTTCGTCCAAACTTTGCTCTGCCTGATTCTGTGTGAATGGCGGTTGGACACAAAGAAATGGGTCTCACTTTTTTTTAACATAAGTAAAATACTATTTTATAACCAACTAGATTTTTTTTTTTTTACATGGAAACATAAGATAAGCGGGTAACAAGCTGCGTTGTTATCGTTTATTGAATTACAAAACCCATTTTTTTTAAAAAGCATGTCATTCCACAATAATTCAACTAACTTTATTAAGCACATCATTCCACTTCTTTTAGTTAATTAATTAACTTATTTATTTAATTTATAATTCAACATGACATGAAAATACGTTTTTTCCCCTCTACCTGAATTTCCTATAATCTCAAAAGTTTTAAAGGAACTTGCTATCTTCAAAATAAAACAAAATAAAGATACGAGAAGATGGGGCCAATGTCGGTGTGAGGGGCCCAAGTGGGCCCAATGTATAAACATATAGGGGAGCAAGGTGACAAGTAGGGCCTATTGTTGTTGTTAATATTCACCTCAGTCTACACGTAACATGTAACAAGTAGCACCTAACCATCCAAAACCCTACTATGACTTATAGGCCCAACATCTTTTCTACTTTGGCTTGGTCTAATGAACCTTGAGTCACACTACTCGATTATTTGCAATGTGATATGTCGACCTCACGCGGACGACTATGTGAGAGAGAGAGAGGTCGTTATCTATGTGAAGAATAGAGGAAGAGATGCCATGGCAGCGCACAGCGATGTTTGTGAGAAGGGATGTGTAATGGTGAAGTGGCGGTCAATGATGGAGGGTGCGTTGCTGATGCTCCTATGGATGATGATGATTGAAAGTTAAACGATATTTATTGATTGTTTGTATAATCGTAATGTTTAGGCAACTATTGTCATGATTCATTGTACGTACGGTTCAAGATGTTTAAGAAAGCTATAATAGATTTTGGAATAATCTAGTCTAGAGAATAATGCTCAATACTAATCAAGCCTTTAAGAAGGATTGTGGAAGTCTCTTCAATAATCTCATGTTGTATGTTCTATACTGCAAACATATAGGAAGCTTTAGATAAATAGTTAAAAGGTAAATTGCTTAAAGTTAATTGTTACATTTTAATTATTAAAAATTAAGTTTATGACACATCTTTCGGTTTTTAAATTAGTTGGCTAATATTTTGCCCTACTACTTCACAATTTTGGTTTCTAAAAAATAAAGTGTAAATGTTATTATACTTAGACAAATAAAAAATCACGTGTAAAAGGGTCTACTTTGGGCCAATTTTCTTAATCCAGTTAGGCTCAAACTTTTGGGCGAATATTTCTTAATCATTTTGCACCACATTTTTATAGACTCGGCCAGTACATGATCCAACATTTTATTTATTATTATTTTCAAAACGGCGTCTTTCTTTTTGTGTTTAGGTCACCGCACTCCCTAAATTGGAGAGTTCCGTAGCACTACTTTGGTTAGACCCACGTTGAATTCAGGGTTTGACAGGCATTTCCGGAGAAACTATATCGCCGGCTACCACTTGATAGTCGTTTTGCCGCCACAAGAACATAACTCTGTGAAGGGGCGGAGCCAGAAATTTTTTTCTATGGGTTCGGAAATTTTGGTGCTCGATTTCCGGCGTCAAAGTTTTCGGACCCGGATGGGATGGGTCGGTCATTCGGTCAAATAAATAAAATGTAATATCACTATCATACAAAAGCATACATCATTAACACTAAAAAAACACAAAGTCATATTAAATAAAAAAGATAGAGTCAGCTGACCGTTGTTATCTGGTTGAAGTCCATCAAGTGAGTGCTAAGGCCATGAGGCAATGAAGCCTTGAGGAGAACTAGCGAAGGCGAAGAGACGAAGGACGTACTCATCTGGTCGATAAAAATAGAAATTGACCGATCATTGTTTTCGTTTTTTTATTTAATTTTTATTTAGGTATTATGTTTTAAAATGTTAATTGGTACGTTTAAAAATGTTAATTGGGTTGGATTTATTGACCGAATCCATTAATTATTTTGGGCTTTTTTATTATTTTTTTTTGGATTATTATTGACCCATTTATAATGTTTGTCATTATTTTTTTTAGTTTTTTAAGCTTTTTATATTTTATAAAAGAAATAGTTATTACTAAAAAAATTTTAACTAAAATTTCATAATTAGTGGGTTCGAATGTTTTTTTTAAATTATACTGGGTTAGCTCGCCTAAAAAGAATGGGTTCGCTCGTTAATTCGATACTATAGGTTATATATAAAACCGAAAAAAAAGGGATTCGGCCAAACCCGGTTGATTCAATGTGGCTCCGCCACTGACTCTGGCGTAACAATCCAACCTCATATTTCTAATAATTTTAAATCTCTAACACACACACATAAAGATAGGCACTACAAGCTAGGATATACACATAATATTTTGGACACAAATTTACAATTGGAAACACTATATCTCACTAACATCTTAACTAATAATAATTTCTATCATTGTGACCCCTTCTTTGGAGCTCGATGATATGCGGGTACACTAGCCGGAAAGAACATTTGTCTCACCCCTTCGGCTTTAATCAAAGGAAAAATGATACCCCATGCACCCTAGTCGATAAACCCGTCATTTAATGAACGCTATAGTAAACTTAAAACGTGAAAAAAGAACAAGAATATTAATTACTCACCATAATCAACCTAACACCGATCCATAACCGTTTAGGGGTCGGTAGAGGTAGCAAAAGACGACCAAAGCCATAAACAGCGACCGCAAAGAAATGAATGACTAACCCAATTGGGCTCGGGTTAAGCCCCGAAAGTAGGCCCACGGGGCCAGTTGAACAAGCACCACCTAGGCTCAAGTAGTCAAAACACGCTTCTCGCATTTCTTTTCTTGCTTCGTTCGGTGATGCACTAAACACCTTGTATAGAGCCCCCGCCAATGTATTTATCGTAGATGCAACTGGCTGCGTAAACGTCAACATTTGACCATTAAATAGAAAGTTAAGTAAAAAAGTCAACATTTGACTATGAACTAAAAAGGTAACCATAAAATTTAAGATTTGACTAATAAAAGTCAATTGACAGTAATAAAAAGTCAACCATTAAGGTCAACATCTGACTATTAAATGAAAGGTTAGCATACAATAGAGATTTTATCATAGAAGCCACTAGCTGCATAAAAGTCAACATTTGACTATTAAATGACCTGGCAACCCTAAAAGTCAGCATTTGTCAATTTAATTAAAAGTCAACCATAACAGTCAGCTTTTGACTACTTAAGCAAAAAGTCAACCATAAAAGTCAACATTTGACTATTAAACTAAAAGTCAACATAAATCGTGCTTCGGGCCCGCTTTTTTACCTTGCGTAAGATGTAGAACGATTCAAGATACCTAGCAACAGAATCCACATCATTGAAATCATGCAACGGTTTAAGAAGGTCACGCAACACAACAATGTCAGCAAGTGCAACGGTCATCCCTCCACCGGTCAAAGGGTGGCGCATATTAAACGCATCGCCCAATAAGAGTGCGCCAGGTGTCGTAACAGGAGAAGCGGGCATGCTTCTATTAGGCATTGTTCTTATATTCCCAGAATCAACAGACGCGATGAATGCATCATGCACCGCACGTGGAACCTGAGTTGCCACGACGGTTTTTAAGTATTTTGACATGTCACCATTAGTTAAAGATGGAAGGTTTTGACCGGGTATATCGACTAAACAACGAACTTCAGTGCTGCTGATTGGATAAAATAAGATCGGTGATGGGTCTGCCAAGACGACATGCCCGTGGTTCGGGTAAGGAAGCTCACAGTTGTTTAAAATCAATCCTACAAAGCATGAAGGAATGTCAACCTGTAATTGACCAAAAGTCAACTTTAGAAAATCAAGATTGGTCAAATAGTCTAGGGGCGTGCATAGTCGTTTTGGGCTCAAACCAAACCGAAAATACGGTTTTTGTGTTTTTGAAAACTCAGTGTTTCAGTTTTCAGCTTGGGTTTACTTCAGTTTTACCATTTAGGCTTGAAATTTTTTGGGCTAAATAATTTTTGTTTATTAAGATTAATATTGTTATGCATTTAAGCTAAAATATTTGTGTTACACTATTTATTAACTCTTATAAATACTTAACATTCTAAAAAAAATAAAAATGGAAATTCATAAATTCGACCTGTTCGGTTTCGGTTACAGGTCGGTTATTTCTTTTTTATGTACACCCTTAAACCAGTCAGCGGTGTAACATGTTCATGGTTCGGTCTAAAATCAAGAAACCACCCAAATCAGTCACGTGGTTGGTTTATTTTTTAAAATTGGTCGGTCGGTTTAGAAAGTTTCAAATCGTACCAAGCATTTGGTTTACGGTTTACACTCAAAACCAGTAACAAAAAACCCCTGACCGGGCCGTAGGTTTTTGAGACATGTAACTTTTTTATATTTTTCTTAGGAATTTAATTATTTTAAGTTAAACAATACGCAATTTCGCATAATTGGAGTTGGGGTTTTTTTTTTTTGGAAGTTCGAAGTTTTGGAACATTATCACTTCTTTATTAATAAAAGCCCAATAAGCCCAAACCATAAACCAAGCCGAAGCCAAACCATTAGTAACCCAACAGTCCAGTTTACGGCAGTTTTAATTTTCAACGGTTTGGTTTGAGTCACTCACAGTTTGACCTAAAAACCGCCAAAACTAGACCATAACAAGTTAACAACACACCTGCGATTTGCAAAGAGAACGTCGCAAGTTAGAGAAACACCCATCACAAACAATCGTAAGAGGCGCAAACGCTTTCATAACTTCACCCGACTTAGTTTTATACTGAACACCTCTAATAGTTCCTTCATCCTCAACAAGGGATGTCACAGTACCCTGCACCATTTCCACACTGCAAACCCGTCGAAACCGCTTATTATAAGACATTAAACAACAAAGTTCAAGAAACATAAGGAAACATTACAAGAACTAGTACTAACTTAGGAAGTGTAGCCACTTTCTTGCGCATCCTCTGAACGAACCGCCCATTGTGAAAGCCTCGACCCGAAATGCCTGAACTAAAATTTTCTAATGAATATGATAATTTAGTGCTTTTTGCATCTTTGAAAAGTGCATATCCAAGTACCCTTTGAGCATCTATATCTTCCAAACAGTCTGCATGTTATAAAAGTTTGTCATAACCTTGGATCAAGATATTATTATTATTCGAATTCTTATTCGGAATATTGGTTTTAAATAATCTCAACTATGTGCTATTTTCAAATAGCAGTCCAAACTTTAAACTTGGCTGGTGGGGGTCCAACTAAAGGGGTATTTGTTTTTAACCGACCGCGACTAACGAATGTTTAACTCCGTTAGTGATTTGATGACGTGGACCTTCTTCTCCGGCCGCATCACTAACGGAGAAAAAGGTCCACGTTAGCAAATCACTAACGGAGTTAACATCCGTTAGTCGCGGTCCATTAAAACCAAACAACCTTTAGTTGAACCTGCCACCAGCCAAGCTTAAAGTTGGGATTATAATTTGCCAATAGGGCATAGTTGGGATTATTTAAAACCAATATTCCTTATTATTATTATCAATGTCGCAAAAGTCGCTAGACGAACCCTAGGCGGTCGATTGGGGAGTTGAGTGCACTCGGTGTAATTAGGGAGTATTGGTCATGGTGAATATCAAGAAAATTAAATTTTTGATATTATATGCATGTCAAATATCATAAGTTTATTAATATTTATAAAAAAAAGTGAATATCAAAATAAATAAGAGAAATACATTTTATATAATAAATTATTCTAAAAATTTGATATTTGCTCTTTAGTATATATTATAGAAATGCGAATTATGCTTTATCTTTTTAAGTCAAATTCAGCCCAAGTTCATCGACTAGATGTGGTTCTGGTTGAGCTTGATTACCTTTGGTCGATTTTTATAACTATGCGGAGTTAAATAAACTCGTCTCAACGACATATCTTGTAGCGAGTAGTCAGGGAGCATTTGGCTTTGTAAACCTACTTTTACAACATTTATTATTATTATTATTATTATTATTATTATATACCTTGGAGACCCAACTCAATTAGCTTGAGGTATCCACCTGGTTGTAGTAATTCTCCTACAATTCGGTCGGGTTCAGTTAGATCTCGTTCAATCACTCGGATTTTGCATCCTTCCTGTTATTATAATTCATAACAATTTGTAATACAGCTTTATGGACAAGTGACAGTCATATGATTACATGATAAACTATGCATTTTATTCTACCGTCAAAATGCTACATATTTAATTACAAAAGTCATTATCAAGTACATGACTCATTTTCATTACAAGTTTAATAAGTAGTGGTGGCAATGGTGTTAGTAGACAAGTTGATCTAAACACGACCCGTATATTTATTTGTGTCAAAGACATCAACACAAACACACTTGAAAATCATGTAGCCTAAACAAACCATCTTTAACTCATTTTTATAACGAGTCAAATGGGTTGTAAACATGTTTGCGAGTTGTATATGGGTTAATAGGTTGTAATTAAGTTGTAAGCATGTTAAATGTTTTAAGCACTTCAACCTGAACACAAATGTGTTCATTAAACAAGTTATGCTTTGATTATTGTCATACCTAATGTTTTAAGGCTAAATACGTGCACTAAATGTCATACTCAAGGTTGTAAACGTGCCAAGCCGCTCGTGAGCTACTCAAAATCGGCTCGCTAAAAGCTTGAATCAAATTGAGTTTAAATGAGCTCGAGCCTAATACTAAGTTTTCTAATAAACAATCTTGAGCCCGGAGTTTCACTTATCAAGATCAAAATGGCTCACGGGCCTATTATTTTAACTTTTATTTAATATATTAAATATATATTTATATATTAATTATCACTATGTATAAAATCATGATAAATATAACTAAATAATATATATTATGCTATGCATTGGAAAAGAAATTTTCTAATATATGCCCTTAAGGGTACATGCAATAACATTTATTATGTGAAGTATTTTTAAATGTATACAAGTCAAGTTACAAAAAGCCCAAGTTTCAAAAATTACCAACAAGCCGACCTCAAGCTTCAAAAGCATAACTTGAAAAGAGCCGAGCTCAAACTCGATTAAAACAAAAGAGCTGGGTTGCTCAAGCCAGCTCGACTCGTTTGCACCCCTCCGTACACATAATAAAAATAATAAAATAATATTAAAGGTTCAAACTTATTAATTTGGCAACATCTTCTCATCACTATCGTAATTGATACCACATTCGGCCATCCGGCTAAGGAGATTCATCATTGAATGCAACAGTTAATCCATTTTATGCTAATTTTCATCAGAATAATAAATGGAAACGAGTCTCACCTCGCCGAGAACGATTATGTTTATATTTATATAATATAATTACTTATATATCTATTAAAATTTTATCCAACATAAAAGAACCAAAAGAAAGACATAAGTGGAGTTCACTAACATAAATGAGCTAACAAATTAACGCCTGCTCATGTTTGATCGTTTATTAAATAATCTCATCTTGTCAAGAACGATTATGTTTATATAAATATAACTATTTATGTATCAATTAAAATTTTATCCAACATAAATGAACCAAATAAATGAGCAGACGGACATTCACTAACATAAATGATCCATAACAAATTAGCATGTATTTATGTTTGTTCGTTTATTAAATAATCTAACCTTGCCGATAGTATACGCAAGTGCGGCACCGGAGACACCAGCTCCAACAATTATGGCGTCCGCGTCTGCGTATCCGTCTAAAGTATGAAGCTCTCCATGTGTCGGATACGGGTTTTTAAAACCGTTAATATTGTTACCGTATCCGAGTTTACAAGGATGAGAGTGTGAAGTGGTCGTACGACGTCTTAGAGCGGATAGAATAACAAAGCATAAAAGAAAAACAAAGAAGGTGGCAACAATGTAACTGTTATCAATCGTATTCTCCATTATATGTAACAAAGTGTCAATTGGCTAGAAAGAAGATGAAGTATGTGTCGGGTTTTATAAGAACCATTTAAGTTGGTAGATTGAGTATGTGTACTATGTTGTTCAAAATTGAATATTAATAATTAAATGGATAATAATTGATATATTCATGTGACTTACTCAATGACACGAACAAAAATATTAATATATATATATATATATATATATATATATATATATGTTTAAGTTCAGGAGAGAAGTCAAGTTATTGTGAGAAGTCCATTTATCCAATCAGATTTTTAGTTTTTTTATTTTTTTTTAATTAAATATGGGGGTATTATAGTAAATGGACAAATGTAATTTATATGGAAACTATTTTAATTATACATATGTTTTTATATCAACATAAGAATAAAATCAAAACCATATCCAGCCACAAAATTCTAGATCCTTATCCACATTTATAATCAAAATCAAAACACAAATAAATTCTCCGATCGTGTTCTTCAGTTTTCATTCAAAACAATCAATCCCAGATCGTGTCCTTCAAAACAACAATCGTCCTACATTAAGATCCGTACATACTTTCCCATCGTTTGTATTGAACTCAATATCGCAGCACCACAATTTTATCATCAAATAATGTCTGACATGGTAATTATTTGAATTCCATAATCATTTTTCATTCAATTTAGGTTTTTGTATCCTAATTAATTCATATATTCACAATTACTTATAATAACAATGAAAAAAATAAATCATGATTTTCTTTATTCATTCTACAGATTTGTTTCCCTTTATTCCTTTTTAGAATGATATTATATCAATTCCATTACTTGTTAAGTATCATTAGTTATTATGAACGTGATTTGAATTTATTTGTGAAGGATCAAAACTAATAACTTGTACATGTTCTATATAAACCATCCATTACCTGCATTATACATCATCACCTGCAGCATACAATTTTTTAAATTTCTTTGAAGCAATGGATAACCCGTCAACCTCTAAGCAGACTGTGTCCATGAGTCAGTTAACATCACATTGTGAAGGTTTTTTCGTTTGTCAATTCAACTTAGAAATTATGTTGATAACAGTTTATTATTGGTCATACAAGTTTGTGTAGCTTATGTATTGTTGTTTGTTTAAATGATTACCATTACCCATGTTATTGTTGTTTTTATAGTATGATCAGGTTAGTGATACACGCTTGTGTAGGTTATTATAATGTCCTTGTTTGGTTATGGGTTTGTGTAGGTCACTGTTGATGTTTTATAGTAAGTGCATGTTCTTGTTGATTTTTTTATAGTATATGTAGGTTCGTTATGTTCTTTTTTTAGAACGCTTGCTACTTAACTCATTTGTATCATACTTAGAGTTTTCACCTTCAACATCTGCAGCAATATGTAAATCGTTATCGTATATGCAATCAACTCGTTAAACAAAAAGATGCCCAAATTATCTTCACTCGAAATCAAAAAACACACTACCCTACATAAACAAAAAGATGCACAAACTACCTTCATTCGTGTGCTCGTCCACCACTTTCTCAGCTAAAATCCCCACTAAATTTTAAAACAAAAATAAACATCAAAAACAAAACACACAATCCGAATACTAGTTTGTTAGACTAACTTTAAAAAAGAATACATTTTCTTCTCTTGCTACCAGGTTTGTGTAACACCCCGACCAAAGGCGGATTATACATCGGGGCGCCACATATTGTTTCATTACTCGTGACACTATTGGGTGTCAATATTTAATAAATACATTTATTCGCGCACGCGCAAAGTAAACACAAGATAACATAAATCATCATAAATCAATATATTATAAATCATAATATTCGAACAGTAAAAACTTGTCTTGATACATTTTAATCTAGGTCCAAAAGTAAAAACGTCCTACGTGTCCACAAGCTTCAGAACAGCTACAGCAAACCTGAACATGTGTTAAAATAAACGTCAATCACTTGCGTGATGGTGAGAAATCAAGTTTAATAGTTAATACATAGATAACAATAAATCTGCGCGCAACATGTGTATGTCTGGTTTTCAACAAGGGTGTAATCTGATCGGGACCAACTCTAAGATTCATAAGACTGCCAGTGCTCACAATTGAGCTCACAAACAAGATAAACTGTGCATGTGTAAACAAAAGAGAAAATCATAAACGATAGTTCTCCCGTGTTCATCTAATGGTACCATGAGAACTGCGGAATAGACCGACAAGACGGTTAATGATCCACACATACAAATAAACAGCCAAGTCTACGTCCTCAACACATGAGATACTGCGCGACTAAAGTTCATAAACAAGTTTAAGACTCTAAGTTTGTATGAACACATGAACATCCCAAAACATTAAAAGCAAAAAGGGATTAGGTACGAAATTACTCACTTGATAAACGATGCGGTGTAAGATAAAGCAAGAACCAACTTTAAACAAGCACAAGTTAACCTATAATTAAAGATTATTGTTTTAACGATTGGTTCTAAGTCTTGATTATAAGTTAGCATAATTAATAAGTAAATTATTATATATAATATATATATATTACCGGAAGAGCAGGACAGAACAGGGAGGAAGACGGAGGCAGAGAGGAAGGCGGCAGAGAGAGCAAGGAGAACAGGAGAGATTAAGTGTTTTGTGTGTGTAGTGTTAGGAAAAATAATACTATTATTTATAGGGAAACCCTAGGAGACACAATCCCTAGAAAAGGGGAAAAAGATCTCAAAAAGCAAAAGATTCCAAAAGCAAAAGATATCAAAAGATATGGCAGCTGCAGGGGGCAAGATAAAGCTGTCAGGGAACAGTAAAAAGGCATGGGCGGTTCAGATAAAGGTACTGGTCAAGCATGGAAAAAGCAGATCTCAAAAGATAATGTCAGTCACTTTTTCTGTCAACCAATGGGGTTGGTGCGCATGCTGCGCCGAAAGTAACTTTTCAGACATAAGCAGATTAGGTCAACAGCACAGAAGATAAGACAACACAAAAGCAAACGGCTAGATTAAACAGAAGAAAACTCAAAGGGTTCAGCGCGAGAAAGCTCGAGCGCGAAGGCAGACACAGAAGGTCAAGAGAGCGCGAGCGCGAAGGCAGACAGAACCAACCTTAACGCGTCGCGGAAAGAAATACATTTCTAAGCGCGCCGCGGGAAGAATCACATTTCTTAGCGCGCCGCGGGAGGAACTAAAATTCCTGGCGCGCCGCGGGAAGAACTATAATTCTTCGCGCGTCGAGGGATGAACTACGATTCTTAGCGCGCTGCGAGAAGAACTACAAATCCTTAGCGCGTCGCGGGAAGAACTACCGTTCTTAGCGCGCTGCGAGAAGAATTACAATTCTTAGCGCGCTGCGAGAAGAGTTCGTCTCGCGTATCGCTGAAACAGGTGGTCTTCACGCAGGATTCCTTGTAAGGGGTCTGGCGCGTGAAGCTGCGCAGACAACCTTAGGCGGGAAGGAACAAAGGACAAGCAAAGAGAAGAAAAAGAGGGAAACAAGGCGGAAAGAGAGGAGAAGAGGGATGGGACGGCGGAAAGAAAGAGAGAGAAAGAGGCGGGAAAAAAAAATATATATTATTATTAAAAGTAAAAATATAAGTATAAACAAATATTAAATCATAACAGAAAGAGATCGGATAAGAGAAACGGGTACCTGGGTCGGGTCGGATCGGGGCAGATGTTACAGTCTCCCCTACTTTAAGAAATTTCGTCCCGAAATTTATCTCGAAGTAGGTGGCGCAGAGAACAGGTGCGGGTACTTGATCTTCATTTGATCTTCCCTTTCCCATGTAAACTCGGCTCCGCGCTTGGACTCCCAACGAACTTTCACGATAGGGATGCGACTGCGCTTGGTTTGCTTTACCTCGCGATCCATAATCTCAACAGGCTTCTCAACGAAATGCATAGTTTCATCAACTTGGACTTCATCAAGTGGAATGTGAAGGTTCTCGTCAGCTAAACACTTCTTGAGATTGGATACATGGAACGTTGGATGCACATTACTGAGCGCGGGCGGCAGGTCAAGTCTGTAGGCAACTTTTCCTACACGCGCGAGAATCTTAAATGGTCCAACATATCGAGGAGCAAGCTTACCTTTCTTCCCAAAGCGGACAACACCCTTCCAGGGCGACACCTTGAGGAGAACAAGATCACCAACTTGAAATTTGAGAGGCTTCCGCCTACGATCTGCGTAACTCTTCTGTCGGCTTCTGGCAGTCAGCAGATGATCACGGATCTTGGCGATTTTATCGGTTGTCTCTTGAACAAGTTCGGGTCCTGTGATTTGAGTTTCACCCACTTCGCTCCAACAAATCGGGGAGCGGCACTTACGACCGTAAAGTGCTTCAAATGGGGCCATACCGATACTGGAATGATAGCTGTTATTATAAGAGAACTCAATCAAAGGCAGGTGTGAATCCCAATTACCTCCAAAATCAAGAACACTCGATCGGAGCATATCCTCAAGAGTTTGAATAGTTCGCTCAGACTGACCGTCAGTCTGAGGATGATATGCCGTACTCATGTCCAAGCGAGTTCCTAACGCAGATTGGAGAGATTTCCAAAAGCGAGATATAAAACGGCCATCGCGATCGGATATGATGCTCAAAGGAGTACCATGGCGGCAGACAATTTCCTTGACATAAAGCTGCGCGAGTTGCTCAACACGGTAGTTTTCACGAATGGGCAGGAAGTGAGCAGACTTAGTCAAACGATCCACTATTACCCAAATGCTATCATGTTTGCTTGCTGTCAAAGGTAACTTGGTAATAAAGTCCATCGCTACACATTCCCATTTCCA
The DNA here is from genome assembly GCF_021521415.1 of Bidens hawaiensis. NCBI lineage: Eukaryota > Viridiplantae > Streptophyta > Magnoliopsida > Asterales > Asteraceae > Bidens > Bidens hawaiensis. The sequence goes on from NW_027491262.1 coordinate 1,366,755, forward strand.
CGTAGGAATTTCTGGTTGTTCGAGCAAACCAGATGGGCGTTGGTGTTCAGCTTTCACTTTAGAACAAGTCAGACATTTAGCTACGAACACAGCAATATCCTTTTTCATACCGGGCCACCAATAAGTAATGCGCAAATCCTTGTACATCTTATCAGCGCCAGGATGAATAGAATACCGAGATTTATGCGCTTCACTAAGGATATCAGCGCGAAGATTCTCCTCAAAGGGAATCCAGATGCGATTTAGATAGCAGAGAATTCCACTCAGATTAGGGACAAAATGAGCTTCCGCGCCACACGCTAACTCGGCGCGAATGTTACCATTACTGATGGATGAGCGCTGCGCGTCGCGAATGCGTGATTCAAGATTGCTCTGAATCGGCGCAAAGTGAAGCTGCGTGCGCGGCAAGATACAGTTAAGCTGGCAGGGTTTACGGCTGAGCGCATCAGCTACCACATTAGCCTTACCAGGATGATACCGGATCTCACAATCGTAATCGCTGATGAGTTCGTTCCATCGGCGTTGCCTCATGTTGAGTTCTTTCTGATCAAAGATATGCTGAAGGCTTTTATGGTCAGTGTAAAGGATACACTTAGTACCATAAAGGTAGTGTCTCCAGATCTTCAAGGCAAAAACAACTGCACCAAGTTCGAGGTCGTGAGTTGTATAATTCTTTTCATGAACCTTGAGTTGCCTTGATGCGTAAGCGATAACCTTGCCTCGTTGCATAAGAACACAACCGAGACCTTGGTTGGAGGCATCGCAGTACACGACAAAATCATCATTACCCTCAGGTAGCGCAAGAACAGGAGCTTCACACAACAAACGCTTGAGCGTTAGAAAGGCTTCTTCTTACTTCGAGCCCCAAATATACTGTTTACCTTTGTGCGTTAGAGCTGTTAAAGGCAAAGCGATCTTCGAGAAGTTCGAAATGAAGCGCCGGTAATAACCAGCTAAGCCCAGAAAGGAACGGATCTCGGTAGGAGAGGATGGCGTAATCCAGTTCTTGATTGCTTCAATTTTGGATGGGTCGACATGAATACCCATCTTGTTCACAACATGGCCAAGAAACTGTACTTCATCAGACCAGAATTCACACTTGGAAAGCTTAGCATAGAGCTGCTCGGTTCGAAGCTTTTGCAACACCAACCGAAGATGTTGCTCATGCTCGGCCTTGGTCTTAGAATACACCAGAACATCATCGATAAACACGATCACAAAACGGTCCAAGAAAGGTCTACACACCCGATTCATTAGATCCATGAAAACGGCGGGTGCGTTGGTTAAACCGAAGGACATGACCAAGAATTCAAAATGGCCATAACGAGTTCGAAAAGCAGTCTTCGGAACATCTTCATCGCGGATGCGCAACTGGTGATAGCCAGAGCGGAGATCAATCTTGGAAAAACAAGAGGCACCTTGGAGTTGATCAAAGAGGTCGTCAATACGCGGTAAGGAATACCGGTTCTTAATGGTGAGTTTGTTCAACTCGCGGTAATCAATACACATGCGAAACGATCCATCTTTCTTTTTAACGAACAACACCGGAGCACCCCAGGGCGAAGAGCTAGGGCGGATGAATCCTTTAGCAGTCAACTCTTGAAGTTGGCTGGCCAATTCTTGCATCTCAGCGGGTGCAAGACGATAAGGAGATTTAGCTACGGGGGAAGCACCAGGGACAAGATCAATACGGAACTCGACTTCACGTGCGGGAGGGATACCAGGAAGATCATCAGGAAAAACTTCAGGAAAATCACGCACAACAGGGATATCGCGAAGCTTCTTCTTTTCTTCAGCAGGTTTAACCACATGGGCTAAGAATGCAATACACCTTTTTCGCATGAGTCTTCGGGCTTCGGCGCAAGACATAAGTTTAAGACCGCGGGAGGGTTTCTCGCCATAGATATGAAGATCACCATTTTCTCGAGGTATGCGAATCATCTTCTTGGCGCAAATAACTTCGGCGCGATTATGCGTAAGCCAGTCCATACCAATGATAACATCAAAGCTTCCAAGAGGCATAGGGATGAGGTCGATCAGAAAATCGTTTTCGTTAAGGTTAAGCGTGCAATCTTTAATCACAGAGTTAATTAAAACAGTTTCACCATTAGCCAATTCAACTGAAAAATTCTCTTTTAAATCGTTGCGCGGTCGCGCAAGCTTCTGCTCGAAGGCGCGAGAGATAAAACTTCGATCGGCGCCAGTATCAAAAAGTATAGAAGCATAATTTCCGTTAAGTAAAAATGTACCATTAACTACGTCATTATTCGCTTGCGCTTGGTGCGCGGTTATATTAAAAGCTCGTCCACGCGTCACTTGGTTTGAAATCTGGTTCACCGGATTCGCTTGTGTGATTTGCACTTGTAGTCTCGGGCACGCGTTCCGGAAATGACTGGGATCACCGCAGTTAAAGCACGATCTGGGTCGTGGGTTTTGGTAGGTTGGTTGTGGGTTCTGCGGGTAGACTGGTGGTGTTGGCGCAATTGGATTGGCGGGAAGGACTCTACAGTTTTCTGCAAGGTGACCAGCGCGGCCACATCGGGTACAAAGTCGACATGGGACTTGAGGTGGGTGGTGGAGTCTACAGGTTGGGCAAAAGGGGTGGTTTCCTGTGTAAGGTTTCTTAGTTGGCGGGGCAGGGAGTGCGGGATTGGTTAGGGCATAGTTGTGGACTACAGGAGGTGTTGGGTAGGCTGACAGTGGGTTAGGCGCATAAACTGGAGGTTGGTATGCGGGTTGCTGGACTATGGGTGGGCTGGTAAGCGCGTAAGCTTGTCTGCGCCTACGTTTCTGGTTATGGTTTGAGGGTTCAGGTTTGGTTTCTGTTGGTCCAGGGGCAGTCTTGGTGAGTTTGGTCTTCTCAGATCCCCGCAGGAACAGGGTTCCTGCTCTGACATGGTTGTCGCTGAGCACAGCGGCCAACTCGATGGCGTCAGAGAGGGTTACTGGGTTTCTGGCCCATACAGAATCTTGAATTTCCATGGGGAGACCCCCAAGGAATTTCTCGATGGCTCGGCGGGAAGGGGTAACAAGGTGAGGGACAAGCAGGCTTAGTTCATGGAAGCGCGTCGCGTACTCGCGCGCTTCACCACTGTACTGCTTAAGATTCCAAAATTCCTCCTCCAGGCGCTTAACTTCGTTGGGAGGGCAGAATTCTCGCGTAAGAATTTCCTTGAATTCCTCCCATGTCATGCTAGAAGCAGCCTCTGCGCCACGCGCATGAGCTACTCCATTCCACCATGTAAGCGCTCTGGATTCCAGGACACTGGAAGCATATAGGGTTCGTCTGTCTGAGGGGCATTGGGTGTGGAGGAAAGTGTTTTCTATCTTCTCAAGCCACTGGAGCATCACGGTGGCTCCTTCAAGACCTGTGAACTTTGGAGGGTTACCCGCGTTGAAGGATTTAATGTTATAACTGGAGGTATTATTTTGGCTCAAGGCTTGGGCTATCGCGGCGGCCATTTCCTGGGAACGTTGCTGTCTACGCATGCGCGAGGCTTCTCTCTTCTTGAGATGGCGACGAGATAGCGGAGGCATTCTATAAAAATTTTAATTTTAGTTAATATCTTGGTTTTAGCACAAAGTATAACCTCGAAAAGCTTGGTTTCACGGAGTCAGTTACTGTCAAAAGTTAAAGTAAAATAAATGACCCTAAATGCAGACTTAATAAAGGTAACAAATTCGAATCAAGAATCGACAATTCATGTATCACCATGACTTTCCGAATTCCCAATTTAAAATATACGAGCAAACGAGTATTGGAGATTGACGATTCATGTATCACCATGACTTTTCAATCTTCAATATAAAATACACAAGAAAATGAGTATTGGAGGTTGACAATTCATGTATCACCATGACTTTTCAAGTCTCCAACCTCAGAACATAATCGTAAATGGAAATTGAAAATCAACTATTCATGTATCACCATGACTTTTCGGATTTTCAAACCCAACAAACGAATATGTAAGAAAAATCAAAAAAAATCGAAATTTAACAAAAATCGAAATATCGCGAAATAAAACATAAAATCATATACTGCGCAAGCGCGAGCATATTCATAAATAACGAGTAATTAACAATAAGCGCGCAAACATGAGATTTCTCTCATGCGCGAGAAGGGACTCTTAGGTATTCTAGGCCGTTACGTCTAACCACCTATCCTAAAGTCAACGAGCTCTGATACCAATCAGTAACACCCCGACCAAAGGCGGATTATACATCGGGGCGCCACATATTGTTTCATTACTCGTGACACTATTGGGTGTCAATATTTAATAAATACATTTATTCGCGCACGCGCAAAGTAAACACAAGATAACATAAATCATCATAAATCAATATATTATAAATCATAATATTCGAACAGTAAAAACTTGTCTTGATACATTTTAATCTAGGTCCAAAAGTAAAAACGTCCTACGTGTCCACAAGCTTCAGAACAGCTACAGCAAACCTGAACATGTGTTAAAATAAACGTCAATCACTTGCGTGATGGTGAGAAATCAAGTTTAATAGTTAATACATAGATAACAATAAATCTGCGCGCAACATGTGTATGTCTGGTTTTCAACAAGGGTGTAATCTGATCGGGACCAACTCTAAGATTCATAAGACTGCCAGTGCTCACAATTGAGCTCACAAACAAGATAAACTGTGCATGTGTAAACAAAAGAGAAAATCATAAACGATAGTTCTCCCGTGTTCATCTAATGGTACCATGAGAACTGCGGAATAGACCGACAAGACGGTTAATGATCCACACATACAAATAAACAGCCAAGTCTACGTCCTCAACACATGAGATACTGCGCGACTAAAGTTCATAAACAAGTTTAAGACTCTAAGTTTGTATGAACACATGAACATCCCAAAACATTAAAAGCAAAAAGGGATTAGGTACGAAATTACTCACTTGATAAACGATGCGGTGTAAGATAAAGCAAGAACCAACTTTAAACAAGCACAAGTTAACCTATAATTAAAGATTATTGTTTTAACGATTGGTTCTAAGTCTTGATTATAAGTTAGCATAATTAATAAGTAAATTATTATATATAATATATATATATTACCGGAAGAGCAGGACAGAACAGGGAGGAAGACGGAGGCAGAGAGGAAGGCGGCAGAGAGAGCAAGGAGAACAGGAGAGATTAAGTGTTTTGTGTGTGTAGTGTTAGGAAAAATAATACTATTATTTATAGGGAAACCCTAGGAGACACAATCCCTAGAAAAGGGGAAAAAGATCTCAAAAAGCAAAAGATTCCAAAAGCAAAAGATATCAAAAGATATGGCAGCTGCAGGGGGCAAGATAAAGCTGTCAGGGAACAGTAAAAAGGCATGGGCGGTTCAGATAAAGGTACTGGTCAAGCATGGAAAAAGCAGATCTCAAAAGATAATGTCAGTCACTTTTTCTGTCAACCAATGGGGTTGGTGCGCATGCTGCGCCGAAAGTAACTTTTCAGACATAAGCAGATTAGGTCAACAGCACAGAAGATAAGACAACACAAAAGCAAACGGCTAGATTAAACAGAAGAAAACTCAAAGGGTTCAGCGCGAGAAAGCTCGAGCGCGAAGGCAGACACAGAAGGTCAAGAGAGCGCGAGCGCGAAGGCAGACAGAACCAACCTTAACGCGTCGCGGAAAGAAATACATTTCTAAGCGCGCCGCGGGAAGAATCACATTTCTTAGCGCGCCGCGGGAGGAACTAAAATTCCTGGCGCGCCGCGGGAAGAACTATAATTCTTCGCGCGTCGAGGGATGAACTACGATTCTTAGCGCGCTGCGAGAAGAACTACAAATCCTTAGCGCGTCGCGGGAAGAACTACCGTTCTTAGCGCGCTGCGAGAAGAATTACAATTCTTAGCGCGCTGCGAGAAGAGTTCGTCTCGCGTATCGCTGAAACAGGTGGTCTTCACGCAGGATTCCTTGTAAGGGGTCTGGCGCGTGAAGCTGCGCAGACAACCTTAGGCGGGAAGGAACAAAGGACAAGCAAAGAGAAGAAAAAGAGGGAAACAAGGCGGAAAGAGAGGAGAAGAGGGATGGGACGGCGGAAAGAAAGAGAGAGAAAGAGGCGGGAAAAAAAATATATATATATTATTATTAAAAGTAAAAATATAAGTATAAACAAATATTAAATCATAACAGAAAGAGATCGGATAAGAGAAACGGGTACCTGGGTCGGGTCGGGTCGGATCGGGGCAGATGTTACAGTTTGCTAGTCGAATCATTTTTGGCAACGTTAGTATCCTGAACATCAACCCCTGCATCATTTTAAAAAAAATATAACGTACAATCCGACTACTAGTTACTCTACGGATTATTACCTACACTTAAGATATATTTGACTACATTACCGATTTTTCCAAAAAAAATATGAACCAACATTAACTAACACAGACCCACACATAATGTATCATTAACCGTCATTAACCCTTATAAACATACGACAACAAATATTAACATTTTAATAAAAGTACATTTTAAAAATTACCAGCTACACATACTTTATTATAAGTCTTGCATGAATCTTACCTACATATCACACTAACAAATACATTATAAAATGGGAATCTTACCTACAGAGCATACTAAACAATACATATCGGAATACACAACCATGGATTCTGTACACAACCATAAATAATACTTAACGTACCCCCACTTTTATAAATATCCGTTGACTCCGCATCGACATCAACAGGATTGTCAGCAACATTCGTAAACTTTGAGAAAGAGGTTTTCAATGCAATCCTTTCACTACTTCTAGCTGCACAACACAAAAATAAATTTACAGACTGTTTTACATGATTAGATATCAAATGTCAACACCACAAAACTAAAACGGGCTATACCTTTTTTCAATGCAAGTTTACCCTTCATTTTTGAGTCACCTACAAATACATCAAGAAAAACTAGATCACTTTGGAGTTACAAAAATCAAATCAAACAATTCCTAACAACTCAAATAAAAAACCTACATACACACCTATGTTCCTACATCACCTATTGCATGACCAACCTCGAGAAAGAAAACAATTGACTGACAAATATACATTGACTACAAAATCAAGGACTGTACACAAATCTTTCAAGAGTCAATAACTTCAAAAATATTAATTCCTACATCAACATCTGTTATATTCTCATACAAAGCCTTCTTAAGCCACTGACTCAAAATATATGTATTCCTACATGTTCATCCTTTAGATTTAGTACCTCGCTGACTTCAAAAAACATGTGATTATTCACGAATCAACTACTTCAAAAACAGGTGTTCCTACATCATCTACTAACTTTCCTACATTAACTTCATACCGGAATTCAAAAACAGGTGTTCCTACATCATCTATTAACTTTGCTACATTAACTTCATACCGGAATTCAAAAACAGGTGTTCCTGCATCATCTACTAACTTTCCTACATTAACTTCATACCGGAATACATCGTCGTACAACTGTGTTTCTTCGTGACTCATTTTACACTAGAAAAAGTTTCGGTTATCAACACTCTTCGTAACTAACAATGCACACAAATCCTACATTAACCCACAAAAAAATCCAACCACTCCACAAGTCACAATAAAAACCATGCCTTCTTTGGTGTAGAATCCCTGCCCAACCGTGCTCAAAAATATCATTCAATCGCAATCTCCTTCAAAAACAACAGACTGAAGAAACCCTAGAATTTTCTTTATCAACATAAATTCCCCTTTTATACACAATTCCCGCACTGACGGTCGATTCTACTAAATCGCCTGATGATTTTGTCAGATGGACTTGCTTCAATTGCCTCTGATTCCCCAAAATCGCCGGAAGATTTTATGAAATTCACTTGCTAAAATCGTGTTTGTTATTTTTGGCAAACACCGGTGTAAATGGAGAGGGGATGGGGGGAAGTTGTATGGTCAGCGCGAATTTCAATAAGTCATACCTACACAAAAATACAATTCTACCCTTTTACTTAAAAACTACATTAAAACACTAAGAGATTAATTTCAAAATTTCCATGACAGATTTAAACCATTGATCCATCTTAATCAAGGGCTATTATTAACTTCTCACACTTCTCACAATAACTTGACTTCTCTCCTGAACCATCCCCTATATATATATATATATATATATATATATATATATGGTTGATTTCTTTTAAGAACCACATTGAGTGTTAAGAATTCCGAAGAACTCAACGTAACAATTTTTATTTTTATTTTTTTAATTTTTTTTACATATATGTAATATACATAGGTTACATGTACGTAGAAAAATTACAACATTTTTTACTCACCGAATCAACTTTTCGCATAGGTGTAACGGACATTTAAATTAGTGTAATCACTGTACATAATTATTCTCTCTCATACCTAACATTTTAATCAGATTTAATCTCAACCATATAATCTAACTTATTTAATTAAATGTGTGGTTAAAATGAGGTTTTTAAAGTTCTTAAAACCCAACAAGGTTCTCAAATTATCTCTTCCCTACATATATATTAAAAACCAAATATCTACCCTCTCACAAGCTTTACTATTCATGAATTGTACCAACTTTGAGGTTTAACTTACAACTCTTCTATGGACATATGTGTAAGGATCTTGAAGTTTAATTTGTTTTCAATATAAGTCATATCAAAAGATGTTGGGGAGATCATGTTCCATTACCAGACAACGAATTTGAGTTTTATTTATGTGATTTTTATTTCTTGTAATTTCACACACTGCAATTACTTTGATTTGTTGCTTCCTAATGTTAATCAGCGATTGATTTCGTGGTAACGTTTGAACATTGTTAGTTTCTTCAATTAAGGTTTCACACCCCGCTGCAACGCGGGGGTCAAAATACTAATGTAGTTTTATCATTGGTAATGTCATATAAGCAATTATGATTAATTGTTTTTCTCGACATTTAGGTACTTTTTAAGCATGGAGTTGCATTTAAAATACAGCACCGCGACGAATCAGATTCCAAGCGAACAACATCGATACCTCTATCGGTATTATTAGTAGTCGAAACCGATAATGATATATGGTTTTATGGTTTTTGATTGATGTAAAGCGCATTTTTGGGTATATCACGACTTTATCTTTTTTGTTTTCTTTTTATTTGTTATAGCGAGTGTCAATACCATACTGAACCGATACCAACCGAATTCTTGGATCGCACGGGGAATTCAACTAGCTTATTATTAAAATGCAATTAACTTTGAAGTTTGGTCATACTAAGTACAAATAAGTGACTACATTAATAGTCTTTAATGCTTAGCTCATACAATTAAGGACCACGCATGAAGGTACAAGAGTGAGAGGTGTTTTACTTGTTTTTATTTAATTTTTTTGAACTACAAAACAAACTTATCACCATCAATCCATCATTATAAAAAAAAGTATAAACAAAACTATATAAAGTGTTATTTTTATAAGGAAAAATGGTTTTTATTGGTCCCAACTTTTTCATTTTTGCCGGCGCTGGTCTCAACTTTCATTTTGGCTGGCAACGGTCCCAACTTTAACATTCGTTGCTTCCACCAGTCCGCGATTGACGGAGCACTAACTCCGTTATGTTTTTGCTTACGTGTCAATCTGAGTTGGAAAAATCATATTACGTGGCAGCCACCGTGGATTATTGGTTTATACATATATCTTATATCCAGATCCTTAACTGTCTTCAACGGCTCAATACCCAAATCAAATCCCCAATTGATGTCCAGAACCCTAATTGAATCATTGAATCAATTACAATATCAAGCCCTAATCACATTCTGCTAGCAATGAGTTCATCATCGTCTTGTAAATCTGCTCGTAAGAAAAACCCTAAAAATTTCAAGCTTGATTTACAGGGCAATGTCTATTGCAACCACGATTTGATTGCAATTCGTAGGGTTGCTGGTCACAGAAGTTCTCGAAATGGGGATGAATTCTATGGTTGCTCTTTATGGCTTGTGAGTACATTTTTTGGTTTTCAAGTTTACTTTTGTATCTAAATCAATAAATTCTTTCTTGTTGTGGCTAGAATCAAGACTGTAAATTCTTTATGTGGAAAGAATATTTTAATTACTTCTTAAAGGAATGTGGTTCAAGAAAAGATCAAGAAATAAAAGAGATGCAAATAGAAAATTTAAAATTAAAGAACATGGTGTTGGAAGAAGAAAACAACAATTTGAAGCTTCAACTCTCACTGAAAAAGTCCAATTGGAAGAGTAATAGTGTTTTAGGTTTAGCAATTATTGTCATAACACTATGGTGGATTTTATTTGTGTGAAAATGTTGTGTTGGTTAAAGAACATGGTGTATGGAATGTAATCTGTTTCCTTGGGACCTTGGCTATCAATTTCATGTAATATGTTAATGTTAATGGATGTTGTTCTCAATATATGGTGGACTTTATTTGTGTGCCAAAAATGGATGCTTATCAACGGGTCTATCTGCACATACATATTAACAACATAAAAGATCAAACATAGTGAACAGATTAGTCAAAATGGCAACATCACAAATGAACAAATTAGTCAAAAATGACCATATTGCCCATATCAGATTAATCAAAGAATATGACAAAAAATCAGACATATTGACCAAATCAAATTAGTCATGTTGACCAGCATATTTGGACCAAATCAGATTAGTCAAATTAATTAGTCAAAATAACCATAATGCCCATATCAGATTGATGACCAAAACAAAAGACCAGACATATTGACCAGCATATTGTCCAAAAGATAATGCATATTGACCAAATCAGATTAGTCAAAATGACCATAATGCCCAGACAGACATATTGACCTGCATATGTCTCAATATTGACCAAAACAGATTACCATAATGCCCATATCAGATCCTATCAGATTAACCAAATGAGCAGACTGGCTTGTCAAAATTACCATAAGTTGTGTGAGATCCGAGCCCCGGTGCGGAAGCGTGAATAATGGTTGTTATTAACGGTGGAGCTCGGATCTGAGCAAGGATCGAATCGTATTCACTCTTGAAAGGGGGGTTTTGGACGGATGAGTGGTGTTTGGGAGAGAGCCTGAATTGATTACAATGAACAATAGACTGGATGAACAAACATATGCAATCGATTCACAAAGATAAAGAGGTGGCAGTATGATTTCATTAACCAAAAGATTGTCATTACAAAGCACTCACACATACACACATACATACAATAAAAATCAGCCACCTCCAGGAGAGCTCATCCTAGAGGCGGCGGCTCTCTCTCCTAGGGATAAAACCCTAGATCTCACCTAATACACAATACACTCATACTAGAAAAATTAACAAATACACCTATTTATACTAGTCTAGCATGTCTTGGTCTTCAAATACATCTATTTAACAAATCCGTAAGCTTGGTCAACACTTGTTCTTGTAAAGCTCTTTGATGAAGTTTGTGAAAAATTGATAAGGCTTTGATTTCCTTTTGCTTGTTGATGATTGGATAAAATTTACCAAAATACCCTTGGTATATATCTTCCATATAGCTCAGCTTGGTCAAACGGTCAACGACACCAAAAATCTCAAGTGTAATTCATTCAGAGCATGGATTATCGGTTCACGAGCACACAAGTCCTTTAAATCCCTTCACTAGCACACTCATAATAATTTTTTTTTTTTAAATCGAGCGTGCTCAATTTTTTATTTTTTTTTGTTTTACTCGAGCATGGACCTTGCTCGAGAAAACACTTGTATTTTTCTGTCGTTACTCGAGCATGCTCCTGTCTTTACTCAAGCATGCTCGAGACCTTGCTCGAAATACTTGGTCTTTCATCAAGCATGCTCAAGACCATGCTCAAGACCTTGCTCGAATTACTTGGTCTTCATCAAGCATGCTCAAGACCATGCTCGAATTACTTGGTCTTTTTCTCTTTTCCTGAGCATGCTCAAAAGCAAAAGTATGCTCGAAAACACTTGTATTTTTCTTCTCTTTTCATGGGCATGCTCAGGAGCCAAAGTGTGCTCGAAGAAGGTTTGCTCAAGTAAAACAAAGTGTGCTCGAGACCAAAAGATAGATTCTAAGATAAACCAGGATGTGCTCGGGGTTCATGTGCTCGAATCCAAACTTGATGTGCTCGATATAAGATATGCTCGAGATAAGCTGTGCTCGAAGCAACACTTAGTCATTTTACATACTCAAGACCATTCTTATCATGCTCAAGACATCCAAACTTCTTTTCTGCATCATCAATCAATGATTTTCCAATACAGAACCTGCTTGAATATTCCCTTTGCATCTTCCATCTGCTGCTACAAACAATGATTAGATTACTCCTAGTACCTGTTCATTCTTGACTTCTACATATCAGATTGTACCAGCTGCAATGTTCTTCAATATTCCCTTTACTGTTCAAGCAGCACACTCATCGGTTTAACGTCCATGGTGGATTCAAGAGCGAGATGAATCAGATTCAGCGGTTAGTCTGAACGATTCTGCAACCCAGCTCTGATACCAATTGTGAGATCCGAGCCCCGGTGCAGAAGCGTGAATAATGGTCGTTATTAACGGAACATAAATACATTAGTTAATCAGTACATAGGGAACATAAATCACACAAGTCAGCATCATTACATAAACATAATTAACCATTAACAGTCTTAAACATTCCAAAAAACATTATTAACATATCTTTGGTCATTCCCCTTGCATTTGGCCTTTGTGTTTCCCCTTGGCCTCTTAGAACTTGTTGATTGTTGTGTTGGTTGACTTGGCATATCTTTGGTCATCCCCCTTGGCCTCTTAGAACCTACTGACTACTGTGTTGGTTGACTTTCATGTGTGGCTTGAGTTGACCTTGTTGACCTTCCCCTTGCACCAGATTTTGATGTGGCTTTATTCTTAGAAGTCTTAGGTTTTGTACACTTTCTAATGTTATGACCAGTTTCTTTGCAATTGCTACAAGTCATTTCTCCTCCATGTTTTGTCAATTTACCTGGCTTTTTAGGATCTTCATGAGGATCTTTCTTTCTTTTTGTCTTTGGTCTTCTTGGTTGACTTTTGATGGGAGGAGGGTCCAAAGGATAATCAACTCTTGGCCAGTACCTCTCACTAGGCAAGGGTGGAATTGTGTATGAATATGACCTTAAATATGCCTCCTTAAGATAAAATCATGAACAAATTCTTCAGCATTTCTTCCAAGAAACCCAACAACTGCACACACATGCTTACATGGTATACCTGTCAAAATACAGTTTTTTTTATACACATTTGTATGAATATAACTTAATTATTGAATGATTAATGGTTAATCTACCTGCTAAGTCCCACTTCCTACATGAACATGTTCTGTTATTTAAGTCCACAGCAAGATCATCAGCAAAGTCTTTAACTTGGAACACATTATATGCTGATGGGAACACTGTACATTTATAAGCCCATTTTTTTCCTCTATCAAGTTTAGTTTGTATTCTTGGGCACACAACAACATCTTTAGCTAACATTTGAGAATGCTTAGTAACTATCCTTGTCATTGTTGAGATCCTGATTGACTATAACATGTCTATAATATGCATAGATCTTGCCTCAACTATGGTTCCATTGAAAGTCTCAGCCATGTTACTAACTATGACATCACAAGATGTATGACCCTTAAGAAAGCACCTTACAAAGCAATTAGGATTCTGTTTCATGAAAGCCTCCACTGCATCAGCTGATATTGCTCTCATCTCCTTGATAGCATCATTGAAGTCAGGCTCATTATAAGCCCTACATGCCTGCCAATAATATGTCTTTAACTCTTTACCCTTGAACTTCTTTTTCCAGTTTGCATAGATGTGCCTTGCCAGTTTCTATGCTATGCATTTTTCCAAATCAAAGATACAGCATTCACTAGTCCCTGTCATTATTATTCCAAATCAAATAAACTTTAGACATCTAGAACTTACAACTTATAACTTAGATATTAACAAAGTGAAGTCGTACCTTTTGTTGGTCAGAGACAAGTGTCCAGTCCTTTCCACCATCTTGGACATCTAGGCATTTTCTTAGTTCTTCCATGGACCATTCCCAACTATCATTAGACTCACCATCAACAACAGCCCATGCCACAGGGTACATTTGGTCATTAGCATCTCTCCCAATTGCAGCCAACAACATACCCCCTAAAAATGTTTTCAAAAAACAACCATCCAAATACAAAAATTTCCTAAAAACAGCCAAAAATCCCCTCTTCACCCCATCAAAACACACAAACAATCTACAGAATGTCTCCAAGTTTGAACCTGGTTCCTGGTTATTGAACCCTGGTGAGGCAGTTACCAACTCAAAGGTTGAAGTTGGATTTATTTCTTTCAAAGCTGCCAACTAAGACCCAAGTTTACTGTAGTGCTCCCTCATTAACCCATGAAGTATCTTAAATGCACATTTCCTGGCATTGTAAGCCAACCATTTGCGTATAAGCACCTTATGTTTCTCTTTAACTGCATCCTGGATATCTTTACCACTCCATCGAGGTTTAGCTTTGAATAATGGCAAGAAGTCTTTAGCTATAAACTTAGCAGTCAGTTGTCTATTCTTTGCCATGTTTCTCTGACAATTGTGCTTACTATTAATAGTCTTAACCATATAGCAACTCTTTCCCTTGTGAAATGAACAATACAGACTAAATGGACATCCTTTCACACATTTAACACCTACACGTCCTCCTCTACTCTTGTTACTTGTAGCAATGTTAACATTTTTACCATTTGAGACAGCATACTTTCTAACTGCTTCTTTGAAAGCATCCCTAGTGGCAAACTTTATCCCAACAACCCATTTAAACTTTGACCAGTCAGTTTCTTCACTTACAACTAGAACATCTTGTTGTGTTTCTTACCTCTTATGTCATCATCTTCACTCTCTCCAGGTGTGTCAATATCAGCATCAGAATTTTCATAACTACTGGATGCTTCTTTAATTGCATCAGCAGATTGTTTTAGACAGTCTTCAAGTAACTTCTTTTGTGTTTCAACATCTTGCTCATTCACCTGTTGTAACTTAGCAACTGAACACCTCCACTCTTCATCATCTTTGTCAGATCCATCATCATCATCATCATCATCCAAATCACATTTATAAGACTCATCATCAGAATCATCATCTTCTGAACTATCTGAATCTGACCCACAACTATCAATTGCATATTTATTTGTGTTAATTGGTGGTGATTTAAGTGTTATGTCTGTAACCTTAACCGGTGATCCAAGTGACAAACTAATAACCTTAGTTGGTGATTTAAGTGGTGTACATGTATCCTTAGTTGGTGATATATTTAAGTCAATTGGTGGAACTTGTTTTCTAGCTGTGAGCTTAGAGTACCTCCTAACTCCTGAACTAAGGCTCAAGCAAGCTTCTGGTTGGCTACTGGGCTGGGCTACATGGATAATGGGCTGGGCTAGAGATATAATGGGCTGGGCTTCAAGGATAATGGGTTGGGCTGGAGAGATAATGGGCTGGGCTTGAGGGCTACTGGTATTGTTTGTGGGTTTCCTTAACTTTTCAGTTTGAACGTATAAAACCATACCTTGTGTAGACCCGGAACTGGAACCAATCAAAGACAGCACCTCAAAAACTTCTTTATCACTAACTAATAGTTTAAAACGACCATCATCTGGAATCTTGCAATACAACCAAAGACCAACTTTCGATTTGTATGAACCAAACTCCTTTGCATAATCCAGTAGCTCGAAGTATGAAAGCTTGTCAACATCTAACATGAATGAAGTTTTTTTTCCACCAACATACCTTAATATCGGTGGTGCAACGTCAAATGCCCCATTGGTGTGGAAGGAAATCCGTATTTGATTATCCATTGTTAAAGATTAGGGCTTGCTGCTTTGTTCGTCGTTAATCGATTGGAGTGGCATGTAATTAGGGTTCTGGACATCAATTGGGGATTTGATTTGGGGATTGAGCCGTTGAAGAGAGTTAAGGATCTGGATATAAGATATATGTATAAACCAATAATCCACGGTGGCTGCCACGTAATATGATTTTTCCAACTCGGATTGACACGTAAGCAAAAACATAAGGAGTTAGTGCTCCGTCAGTCGCGGACTGGTGGAAGCAACGAATGTTAAAGTTGGGACCGTTGCCAGCCAAAATGAAAGTTGGGACCAGCGCCGGCAAAAATGAAAAAGTTGGGACCAATAAAAACCATTTTTCCTTTTTATAATCATCTATGATCTTATTGTAGCATGTCACCTCAAATCCCACCACGTAGATTTCACTTCTGTTGCATAGTGTGTGCTGTGATGTAAAATCCAAAATTTTGAAGTACAATTTATATGAATAACCAAGTTATTTGTTATTACTAATAATTGTATGTCAGTTTGTTTTTGTTTAAAAGGTCTGTAATGGGGCTATCTTTGTAAACGCACATACATAGACCTCTGAAGACAGTTTTTTTTTTTCCAAAGGTTTCACTAATAAGATAATGACATAAACAGGAAACTGCAATCATTTATCATAGAAACAAATATAAAGAGCGTTCATCAACCTCAGGAGCTGCACAAAACCAGGAAAAAAAAGAAAAAAACAAATCGCTGATCGTGAAAAAAAAAAGGAAAAGCAGTCGGTTGTACCCAAAAATCGATTGGAGTAATCGAATGTACCTGACCAATCCACATTTATACACACCTAGTGAAGTTGAGATTTAAGCAATTGCATGGTCAAGTTTTCGATTGGCACGCAGTTAAACCGGAGAGAGACATACCACTAGCCTAGACCACTAGGTTATGAATCCTATTGAACGGGCCACCCGAAGGTGCCCGTACCCCCTAAGTCAATAAGGTGACATATAAGATGAATTATTCTTATGCTCAAAATTCGAATAAGATGAAATTGTTGGTTTACACTAATTAAACTTGAAAGCTTCGTTTCTTATTACTTACACAGTTAGTTAATTGCAATATCGATCTCTAATCTTATTATAAAATTACAATTATTATCTATACTAAAATACAGAAATAAATATGGATTTTTACGTATATCCCCTTTCTAATTTACCTAATTACATATTTCCTCAATGTTAAACATTTAATTACATATTTCCCCTTTTATAGTATGTAATACCATTTTACCCTTCTTCAATTTAGAGTACACTAGTAAAAATCAATCGTTGTTTCCATATTCACGAAAAAAAAATGTCAGCAAACGATTCAGTGAGCACAACAAACGGCGTCTCTTCCAATCGGCCGTTCCTCCGGCGAACACAACAACCTCCGGCGTCTGGTTTTTCAGCGCTTTCATCTTCTTATAATATGTATATATGCTATAATATATGGCTTTGCGACGTCTTCATCTTGACATCTCAGTAATTGTTACTAATCTGTTGTTTGACTATATTATTTATTTTCAATTGTTATGTTTACCCTTAATGTTTTAGAAAACTAAAAAATATGTTCATGAACTAGCATATATGAATGCATATTAACAGATTGCAAAGGAATAAAAGTTGAAGTGTAAACATAAAAAAATCTTAAAAGTGTAAACATGACAGAAACTTTCAAACAAAATAATTTTTATATTTGCAAACGATTTAAAAATCCACTTTAATTGAATTGATTAGCTTCGATATGTTCATTTTAAGGTATATTGGTTTTTATTAATCTCAACTATCGTCTTTTGGTCACTACCGGTCCCAACTAACGAATTGGCTGCTGACGGTCCCAACTTTTAACGTATTTGTTTCTAACGGTATACGACTAACAGAATCCTAACGTCGTTAGTTTCAGGTCACCGGAAAAACATTTTTGGCCGGAAAACTCAATTTTTTTCCCGGAAACACAACATTTTCGTCCCAAACATCTTGATAACTTTGAATCGGACCTTTAAGAACCCCTTTCTAGTAAAAGCCCCAATTATTGAGGTCGTCGGAAACCCTAGACCCATCGTCGAAATCGGTTGATGGTGCTCAAGTGGTGGTAGTTGGTTGGCGGTGAGTCAATTGGTGGTGATTGTGGTGCTCAAGTGGTGTTTTCCGAAAACAATTTTGAGTTTCCGGGCCAAAAACGTTTTCCCAACGACCTGAAACTAACGGTGTTAGGATTTTGTTAGTCGCGGACCATTAAGAGCAAATACGTTAAAAGTTGGGACCGTCAGTAGCCAATTAATTAGTTGGGACCGGCACTAACCAAAAGGCAATATTTTGGATTAATAAAAACCAATATACCTCATTTTAAAACCAACTCGGTTTGGGTTTAAATTGGGGGCATGTGTAATTGTTGCTATTAAGAATAGGATATATAATAATAATTCTTTAATTAGTTTATTATGGGTAAAATAGTTATTTACTTAGTTAATTTTAATGAAACGAGAAAATATGTAATATATGTTGTTTAGAAAGGAGAAATGTGTAATTGGTTTTTAGAGGTTGGATAAATATATAATAAAGGAAAATTGGTTTTTATTGGTCCCAACTATTTCATTTTTATCGGCGATGGTCCCAACTTTCATTTTGGCTGGCAACGGTCCCAACTTTAATATTCGTTTCTTCCACCAGTCCGCGATTGACGGAGCACTAACTCCGTTATGTTTTTGCTTACGTGTCAATCTGAGTTGTCAAAAAAAAACTTATGTGGCAGCCACCGTGGATTATTGTATATAACAATACAGGTTCATCCATAATTCTGCAAACCCTAGAAATCCAATTTATTAATCCAATCCATGTTTGTTAAAATTAAGTTAGGGTTTTTGATTAGTGGGTTAAAATGATTCAAAACCATGTTTTAATTACCTCGAATGATGCGGGGAAATGGGTGAACGAAGTTGGCCGAAGCTCCGAGCTTGGAGAAAGGATTACGGGGTTAAAAAGGATATATCAGTGAGATTTGAGAGGATGAGCAAGTTTAGCTTGGTGTGTGGGTCATATTTATACTAGTAATTGCGATGAAATTCATTAATCAGTGTTAATTGCCTATGGCCGATTTTCCGGTGAAGGTTACAGGAATTAGTTTGACGGTTAAGGCGTTAAAATATAATTAGAATGTTAATTATTGTTGTTTATTGCCGTCTAACTACGTTATTCTAAATTAACGGGTCAAGAACGGATGAAATGGGGGTGTTTTTCGGTGGTCGGAGCCTCACGCCGTTGCCGGCGGCGGCTCGCCGGGAATACGGGCTACCGGGGGGGGGGGGGGGGTTAGGTTATTTTCTATTAATTTAATATATTTTCAAATTTATAATTTCAATTTAGACCCTAAAGTTTGAGGTGATATTAAGTATAAATCAATTATCCACGGTGGCTGCCACGTAAGATGTTTTTTGACAACTCAGATTGACACGTAAGCAAAAACATAAAGGAGTTAGTGCCCCGTCAGTCGCGGACTGGTGGAAGAAACGAATATTAAAGTTGGGACCGTTGCCAGCCAAAATGAAAGTTGGGACCATCGCCGACAAAAATGAAATAGTTTGGACCAATAAAAACCAATTTTCCTATAATAAATGAACTTATAAAGTCGATATATGTAAATGCTTCTTAATAAAAAAATAAATAAAACCTTAACCAATAAACTGATAGTTTATCGGATATGCAAAGCTATTTTGTTATTTTACTTTTTTTAATGTTTGGAAAAAAAATGAACATGACTTGCAATAACTCGCAACACGTTTAAATCATTGCAATTGGCTCCTTCTGGGTTTGAAATAACTTGCAACACATTTAAATCATTTCAAATTCGAACGTCAAAATTCATTATTTCACGTATGTCTTAAATATAATTAAAGTTTTACTCATGTGGAAGTTATTTCAATTGCTTATAACTAGTTCTTTGAATCTATCGTTAACATTTTGTTTAAAAATAACTTGTAACTATAAACAACCTGAAGAAACACTAGGTCAAACTGGATAGTTCGATCAGGTATTTCTCCAGATGTGAGTATACTTAAGTATTATGAGAACAGATCCAAGCTAGTGCCTGCAAAACAGAACACCGTTGAGTCTCGTTACGGGAAGGACAGAGTGGGGGGTCTTCCTGTAACCACCCTCCGGCGTGAGAATCAGTACTGTATCTTAATCGGAAATAATACGAGTACCGGTATATTGCGTAAGGCTTGAGAGAACCAGTGAGTACCTTGAAGAGATGATCTTCGCATTTATAGCCGAAGGTGAAGGGAAGGTGATTGGTGGGAGTTGTCACTATCAAGTTATTCCCTCTATGCCTGAATGGACACGTGTCGAGCCTTTATTGGATGCGACAGCCTGGACCCGTTTATGGTATAACCATTATCTGTGCACGTCGTGGGATAGCCATTACGTGTCCAGGTGTCCTCTTTTCATTGGCCGATGTCGCTATCAGGAGGTTTTGAAGTAATCTTCTAGAAGTAGTTTGTTACAACTGCTCTTCCATATTACGTGGGGATCGTGTGCGTGGTGGATCCCTTGCTATTGCTTGCGGGTTCCTCCCGCGGGTGTTCGTTGGTATTCTGCGGGTGGCGAATGTCTTTTGACGATCCGCAGGTCGGATAAGGGATCCGTGGGTAGCTCTGCTACCCTCCCTCTATACAACCATTTTAAACATTTTGTATAGAAATAAAAACCCTTTGAATCACCCGCAACGTGAGACGTGACATAGCGAGTGGAAAAAAGAGTTTACACAAAATTCGTTTATTTATATAACCTACACATGTGCAAATTATGTGTAGGTTTTATCCAATACATAATCTACATAGGTATAAGTAAATGCTTAAATTGGAAAAGAAAATATATATGATGATATGAAAATAAAGGGGAAAAAACATGTAAAAAATGTTGGTAATTCCATATCGTATTCATAAGTTGATGAATATGAAAGGACCTAAGTTAACAAATTGGTCAAGTTGTTTTAGTTTTCTAACTAGGATGTAGTCTGTGTAATACACGGGTGGTTAAAAAAATACAATAAAAAAGTTAAATTTAATAATATACGTAATAGCATACCTTATAGATTCATAAGATATAAATAATGATAAATAAAATTTTATAATTTATAAATATCTAAAACCTCATTTAATACAACATTTAAAGTTACATTTGTAACTTTGTTATTAATTCTATAAACGGTAATAGTATTAGTTGGCATCCTAATTGGTTACTCTAGTTGAATAACATGTGACATAATGGTTTTGCTTTACTAGTATAGGTAGAGGTAGATAGGTTGTAATATGAGTATTATGGTAATGTCTTGGTCACTAAAATGTTAGATCCATAAATATAGAGCTTGGTTAGATATTTTAGATGTGAGATCAATAAAGTATTATTGTAACGAGTTGTTTTTGAGTCAGTTTTCTGTTGTAATAATAAAGTGTTTATTGATCATGTGTCTCGAAGTGGGTATCAAAACTTGATCTAATCGAGGACCAATCACGTGTTACATAGGGTTGATAACAAGATCTAGCCGCCTCATGGAAGCCTGTTACCGTCGTGAAGAGATCTAGGGCCAGTCATATTTTACGGGAGAAATCTACCGAGTGAGATCTAGGGTCAACCGATCAAAGAGGCCATAGATCTGACAACTGCTGACCGATTGCTTCAAGAAGCCGCGCGCGATCTAATTTATTAGTTTCGGGAGCCTCATAACCAAAGACGAATCAAACATGCAACCCAAATTAGTGACCAGAAGACCAGTGTTCAATTTTTTTGGTTAAACGATTAAGATTATGATTTTAAGTTGGAAATCGGTTCTGATCTGTGATATGAAGGACTAGTTCAAGAACTTAAGATGATCGATGACTGAAGAACAAGAAAAATCAAGTTACAGTGGTTCCAAATTTACAAGGGTGATTGTTGGTAATTCCATAATCCAAACTGATGTGTTGTAAAACACTCGTATTTTCCGCACGTTTTATCTACGTATTATATCATATTTTATATGTTTTAACTCGTTTTAGATAGGTTTTACATACATTTATTAATCTTGTAGGTTTTGGGTGAAAGAAAGAAGAAAACCAGGACTTTTCGAGCATTCTACGAGCCTTTTTATGCATACAAGTTCAAGACAAATCTCAAGGCCCGACCCATATGCATCATGGAGGCCCAAGACCATATTATATTATAACAAAAAAAAGAAAAAAAAAACCCTAGGCAGCAGGTTCCGATCGGGATTTCCAGCAGAAAGAAAAAAAGAAAAAAAGTTTTGTGGAGCTAGGGTTGGAGGTTGTGGCGGCTAAGGAAGGAAGAAGAAGGCAAGGACAAGTCTCGGGATCATTCACCATCAATTTTACAGCCAAGGAGCAGCCCAGAATCACTCAATATCCTTCCATCTTTTACATTGTTCATCATATTATTTTACTTGTTCAATTGACTATATAGTTTTGCAATTGTGTTAGAGATTGACTTGTTTATGATTCTTATTGATTGTTGGATGATTGTTAAGATGTTTGGTATGAGTTTAATGATGTGTTTATTAATTGTTCATGGCTGTCCAAATAATATGAGAGACTAATCTTGCTAGTTCTACCTAGGAAAGATGAAAATTGTTAGTGTTTGATAGGTTTTATGGATTGTTTGATTAATATACTTGAATTGCTATTGTAAAGTTTGATTTAGACATGAAATAGGTTGTGTTTAAGGGCTGGAAATTCTAGTGATTCATTACATAAACCCCGTGTGTTGATTGATTAGTTTTGCGTTGATTGATCGGTGCATTGTTTGATTCTAGACTTTGTGTTTAGGGTTTGTTTGCGGTAGGAACAACCGTAGGGTTTTGTTGCATGATTTATTGGATTAAGTACAGCGGTTAAACACCTTCTTTGAGACCGAGAGGTGATAGGAAGTTAGGGTTGTCTCATTGCCTTTGCATGCTAGAATAAGGATTGCGCGAGAGCGAGTTCGTTTCTTGTCAGGTTTAGGTGTTTTGAGCGACTAGTTGATCTATTTTGGTTTAAGTTGAATTGTTCCTCTATCCTTGGTTGTGTAGTATTCATTGCCATTAGGGTCGAGTGTTGGTGAGACCGAGATGTGATATAGCATTAGAACACGTTAGCAATTATTTCCCGGTTTGGTCATTTTAGCCGATTTTGAGTAGTTTAGGCTTGTTGTGTGAGACCGAGAGGTAATCCAGTGAGCCCGAGCGATCCTTAGTCGTGTCATCTTTAAGAAACGGTGTCTTGAAGTCATCCAATCCGTTAGCTTGTTAGGCCTACAATTTAATTCAGACCTAGGTAGACGTTTTCTCCATCCTAAGTTAACACAGTTAGTTTTCCGTTAAGTTTTATATTTTTGGTAAGTTTTGTCAGTCAGTCTAGTTAGTTCAGTTAAGTATTTAAGAATCAAAAATCAATATAATTATTATTCTAAGGTAGGTCTTGTCTAGGGTTAGTGATCTTTAGCGTTCTGACGTGTCCACGTGTTCGATACTCCGACTTCCTAAGTCTATACTACTTGCGATCGGTACACTTGCCGGTTGTGTGTGGTTTTAGGATTTTCGTTTTAATATTAAAGCTTAGTTGTGAGGGTCATATTTATAGGGTTATTAGACACACATCACAAACTGTGTTCACAAGTTAGTGAATATGGAAGGACCTAAGTTGACATGTTGGTTTAGTTTTCTAATTGTTAATATGATTGTTATGGTAATGTTTTAATTACTAAGTTAGAGTTAGATATATAAATATAGTGCTTGGTTAACGGCTTTAGATTTGTGATCAATAGAGTATTATTGTAACGAGTTTTTTAGCTTAGTTTTTTTTATAATAACAAAATATTTATTGATCGTGTGCCTTGATAAATGTTAAAGCTGACACAATGCATCTGTAGGTTTAAAACATTAATGCGTGTAACCTATCATACTTTGATATTATTAACTAGATTTTATCCCCCGTATTATAAGGTTATTTTACATTATTCGTTTCTAGTATTTATATAACTGTTTTAAAATTTAATTTTATTTATTGTAAGAAATTTAATAATATGCTCAGAGTTTGATGATAAAAAAGTTTCACAAATAAATAAGATGTTACAACTCGGTTTAAACGCTACCTGAGTTTGATGAGACCCAGGCCCGCATATATATATTTTTACTATAAAACTGTTTCTTAATTATAAATAATATTTTTTTTAAATTGGATATTAATTTTTAGTATATCACTATGTATAGGATTTTCATATCAAATACTTGATTAGACTAATTTTTTATTTATTGAAATGTTTAACCCGTTTAAGGGTTGTCTGGGTTTGGTGAGACCCATACTTGTGAATTCGGGTCAAATGCATGAGAAGCCTCAATTTACAAATAAAACAATCTGGTGGCTTGAGAGAATATATGAAATAACCAGGGAGCTTAGAGAGCTTTTAAAGGTTTCGTTTATATATATTTAAGATTAAGATATCATATAACACAATTTAAATTTTTAGTGATTAAAGATAAATAATTATTAAGAAAATAATTTTTTAGGAGTGGAATAAATATTTTTGTTGGTCGGGGAGGGAATATTTTAAGGGAAAATTCTCAAAATAGCCCTACTTTAGAAATAAATTTCAATTTTGTTCTCCAATCTTAATAATTTCAAAAATAACCCTCTCTAACTCATTTTTGACACTTTAGCATAACATGTCGTCAAAGACGCGTTAGATTTCTTAACACATGGTTAAAGACGCGTTAGATTTTCTAACACATGGTTAAAGATGAGTTAGGCCTCCAAACACGTAGTCAAAGATATGCTAGCATTAAACGCATAGTCAAAGATACGTTAGCTTTTTGTTTGTTTTTTTTAATATTATATTTTTATAACTAGTTTTACATATATTTGTTTTCTTTTATAACTTTTAATATATAAAGTTTTATATTATTTCGAATATACCAACAAGACATGCTTACTTTTACCTACTGACTGACATAAACTTACTCAAACTCGAGCCGTGCTAAATTAATATCGAAATGTTCAATAAAATTTGACCCCGCTCGGTTTTAAATAAAATTTAAGTTGGTCCGTAGATAAAAGTAAACATTTCTCGTCGGTATATTCGAAATAATATAAAATTTTATATATTAAAAGTTATAAAAGAAAAACAAATATAAGTAAAATAGTTATAAAAATATAATATTAAAAAAACAAACAACAAGCTAACATATCTTTGACTATGCGTTTGATGCTAACATATCTTTGATTACGTATGTGGAGGCCTGACTCATCTTTAACCATGTGTTAGAAAATCTGATGCGTCTTTGACGACGTGTTATGCTAACGTGTCGTCAATGACGTGTTAGATTTTCTAACACATGGTCAAAAATGAGTTAGAGAGAGTCATTTTTGAAATTATTAAGTTTGGAGGACAATACTGGAATCTATTTTTAAAATAGGACTATTTTAGGAATTTTCCCTTTTTAGTGATGGTATAGTTTTTAAGAATATTGTAGAAATATTAAACTTATGAAAGACGACACCCATTTTGAATACTTTATAGGCGACTCAAAACAAGTTACTTTCTATGCTAGCTCACAATCAGAAAATCAGCACACAAATCTAATTAAATATTACTTATCTAAAGTTTTAATTCTTAGTATCCCGTTTATTCGTGTTATATCGACCTATTTAAATTCGTATCGTGTTCGGATCATGTGTCGAGTCAACCCATTTTATGTTTATGTACCATTTTACGTTTATGTACGAATATGTTAAACAATTAATTACACTTATATTTATATAAAACATTTTAGTAATTTGTGATATACCTAATTTTTTTTATATTTATTTCTAAAATTAAAACATATCTAAAAATATTAAACGGGTTAACAGCTCAACCTGCTTTTTAAATGGGCCCTGCTTAGGTTGACCTGTTTAAAAAAAACAGGTCATGTAGCCTTTATTTATTATGCCAAGTTCAGTCGTGTCGGGAATTACCGCCCCAAGTTTTTGGATTGATTATTAAATGGTTAAAAACAATCTCATAATAAGAAAACTATAAATTAATTAATATAAAAAAGTTGCTGAAATTGGGTTATAACTTATAACCCAATGCCGACTAAATTTGCGTCAACTCGCACCTTCACCACACGAGATTTGCCAACCGGCCACAAGTCGTTTTAAAAATAATATTTATTATCATAACTATACAAGTGTCAATATTATTCCGAACATGTACTTTGTTTGGGTTTATTGTCGTTACCGATACAAAAGTAACCAATGCCAACAAAATTCGTGTTACTGCACCACCACAAATTATCCAGCGAAGATCGTTTTTAATTGC
The DNA here is from genome assembly GCF_021521415.1 of Bidens hawaiensis. Taxonomy (NCBI): domain Eukaryota; kingdom Viridiplantae; phylum Streptophyta; class Magnoliopsida; order Asterales; family Asteraceae; genus Bidens; species Bidens hawaiensis. The sequence continues at coordinate 1,392,895 of NW_027491262.1, forward strand.
ATATATTCTCGCATAATACTCCTAAACTATACATTTTTTTTAACTAGGCGGGTGTCCGCGCGATGCAGCGGAAAACACAAATCTTGGTAATCACGTAGTAGATTTATGAACGTTTATTGTTCTATTTGAAACCCTGAAACTGTTTGTTGGTATATGTAAATTAATAATTCTTATTTTAAACTCAATTTATTATCAAAGTGTAAGCCAAATCGGAACCAAATCGTTGGTAATGAATAATGATTCAGTTTGGTTGGTTTCAATTTTCAATAGTCTGGTTTCAGATTACTAATGATTTGCTTCACAGTTTAATCAAACCATTAAAACCCGACCACAAAACCTATATATAAAATGCTATTTTTATAACTTAGACAAACTATGGCAATATCATACTCAAATTAAAGAGAATAAAACGCTCGTTTTTATGGTGCAATTTTTTTTAAAAAATATTAACGTAAGAAAAAATTAAGAATGTTTAAAAATCGTGAGGGAAGTTGGGTTAAAAGTGAAATTAAAAAGAGTATATAGGTAAAAGATAGAGGTTAAATTTGTAACTATTTTTTAAATTTATAAAAAGTTAACTAAAGTAGAGGGTATAAAATTATAACCATCTTAGTAAAAACATAAAAAACAAATGATATTTGTGTTATAATGACCATGTTGCCCCTTTTTGAAGTTGTACGATATGCTTAAACAATTGTAAATCCCTTAAAATCCACCGTCTTAATTTGTCATCACTTCTATATTATATATATAGTATAGATTAATTAACTTAATGTCCATTAACTGAATATGATACAAGAGTTCTGACTTATAAGCCTCACTGCCTCAGTGTAACCAAATGGCAATTCATAAAAAGATCACACTTTATTTCGTGAAAAATAGAGAAAAATTTTGGACAAACGAGAAGCAGTTTGGGCTTGGTTATAAACCCGTGAACTTGTCTATCCATGTGGGTCAATGAAGAGGTAGGTCCCAGCAGAGCCCAGTTGGACCCGCAAGACTCACCTTGAACAGGGACGTCTGCGCAACGACCAACTGCTCCCGCAGGACCCACCATGCTCAGAGAAAACCTTACGCGCAGTACGCCAGCTGTACCCGCAGGGAAAGCCTCCCAATGGTGAAGTACCCCGCCTGTTCCCGCAGTTGCGGATACAAGCCATCAGGGAAGGCTACCCGCACTAACAGCAAGGCTACACACACAAGGCACTAGCTACTTCAGTAGTCACATGAAGGAATGAGCAAGGCGGGAATACTCCCGCCTAAATGAGCCAGTCCGAATGCTTCTGGAAGATCTTTTGTACTATACCTACTAAGGTATGGGCAGAACAGACGATCTGACCAGAACAGCCCATGAACCAATCACAGGGTGACAGCTCACCGACAACAGTACGAGGAGGAGCACCCTCTAGTACTGTTTGTCATTATTAGCCGCTGCCTACTCACCAACCCTTACTATGGGACGTGCGCAGCCTACAGTTGGTGGAACAGTGCATAGCCGGCAGTAAAGGAACAGTGTACAGCCGACCTTGTTACTGTCGGCCGTAGTCTATCCACCAACCAGCATGGCCTGTGCGTAGTCCACTGTTGGTAGAACAGGAATACTATTCAGCCGGCTGTACCTTCTAGGAAACCTACCTTCGGCTATAAATACTCCAACACCTTGGAATGGTAAGGACATCATCTGATATCTTATCTAGCAATCTCTTAATATACACTTATATTCAGAGCAATCTAGTCTGATTCTCACGCCGGAGGGTGGTCACAAGGAGGAACCCCCCCCCCCTTCTCAGTGACGAGCTTACGGTGTCTGTTTTGCAGGTCATCTGAAGAACAATCTTCTCTGCTGAACCTCATCCTCGTGGGAAACATTACTTAACCCCCAGATTATCTATAATCTGCCCCGGGTCACTTAGTGTTTCTTCAGTCAAGTTTAGTGGGCTTAAAATTAATTGTTTATTTAAAACCAAAAATGAAGGATTTAATTGGGTCCATTAACAATATATCAATTTACACCCGTCCAAACCGCTTGCCGCTCTCGGAAATTGCTCGCTTGTTTTTTTGCTTGATTGTAAACGAGCCGCTCTGCTCGGTTCGGTTTGTAAACGAGCCAAGCAACGAGCAAAGGTCTATTCGGTTCGGTTCGGCTTGAATTGTTTTAATTTAGTTTATATATAACTAGTTCTTCTACCCGGCGCGTTGCGCCGGGACACAGCTGACAAGACTCTAGTATTGAAACTCGAGCGTTGGTAAAACCCGAGCATTACGATGATGAGTCGACGCGAATTCGGTTAGTATAAGTTATGTTCTTAGGGTATAAACGTTGTTGATAAAGTTTGGGCGTTAAAGCCCAAAAAATTAATTCGTCAATTTAACTTATACAAATATTAACATATAAAAAAAATATTTAAAATGATGCTTATTTGTTCAGCAAACCCAAGCGGTGGAAAATACAAGCGTTGTCGGTCTAGGTCATTGTGGCAGTAATTCAACACGATTTCGGTCGGTTTTGATTACGCTCGTTACGGTACTAGAGCTAAGAAATGAAAAAAATATATATAATTATGAAGGTGAACTGAAAGCAAGGGGGCGTCCGACGGTAAACTTGCGCGTTGGTAAATCCCGAGCGTTGTCTGTCACATGCGTTGAAGAGTCGAGTCTACTCAAATTTGGTCGGTTTTCGCTAGCTTCGTTATGGTACTGAAACTTAAACAAAAAAATGACATTTAGTCGGTTTCCCTTACGTTCTTTATGATAACTAAACTAAATACGGTACCGCCAAGTGGCCCAATAGGGCACTTGCAGCACCAAATTTCTATTATATATATATTAGTAATTATATATAAACAAATATATAAATATATAGACAACACAAATAAGATATAAGTATAAATTTTTTTAAATCCTTTAAAATTTTTCTATTCCGTTAATTTTATAGTTTCATTAGTTCGATTAAAATTTTTAGAATCTGTATGTTTGGTATGACGTAATGGAATGGATGAGAGAATGGAATGGATATGAATGGAATGCACAAAAGAATGAAATGGATCATTACCATTTCATTGTCATGTTTGGTTACCATATAGAAATAGAATGATCATCCCTTTATTATTATTGTTGTTGTTGTTATTGTTATTATTACTGCTGCTACTAGTAATAATAATAAATAATATGAATATTCGAATTAACTCATTTTTAAGACCTGCACGTTTTAACGAGACTACTAAAACGAATAAAAATAATCGTAAAAATGTTGAATCACACATGTTTATTATGAAGCGCTGACTCGTCAAATAATTTTAATAATATTGATAATACGACAATAACTCTAATATAATAATTGTTATATTATAATATAAAAAAATAGTAGTAATATAATAAAATTAATAACAATAATATAATAATTTGATAATGTAATAATAATTTTAATATAATAATAATCATAATATTTTATTATTATTATTTTATTATTATTACTGCTGGTGGTGGTGTTGATTCCATTCCTTGAAGGAATGAAAAAAAACACCTAGGTAGCGTTTGGTATGCAGAAATGACAAGAGAAATGGAATGATTCATTACGTGGGAATGAAAAAAGTGGTGTTTGGTTGCTCAATGGAATGGAATCATTCATTACACATGGAATCACATTCCATCAAAACCATTCCTTCCCATCCCCTTCTTTTTTTCATTCCATTTCTCCTTCACCCTATTTTCTCAACAACACCACCACTTTTCTATTTAAATTTAAAACGTTATATTTACGACTACAGTGATATTTGTTTTTCTAAAGAAACAGTATTATACGATTCTTGTGTTTTTTTCAAATAAAAATAAATAAGTAATGATACTGTAATATTTTTTTTTTAATTTAAGTTGATTATATTTAATAAAATCTTTGTTTTCTTCTTGCCGCCAACTACATTTTAATAAAATTAAATCGGCTGCTCTGTTAATTTACTAGTTGGACCGTACAAATTTAATAATTAAAAAGTATACAATAATTAAATAACAAGTCTGAATTCGAATTTGACGTTGCTATTGTTTTGTTTTTTTTTGTTTTTTTTTTAAATTAGATAGGAGTGTTTTTATTATTTCTATTTCATTTTTACAATTTTTTTTGGATACCAAACAATAAGTAATAATTTATTTCATTCTCATATGCTAACCAAACAAGATAAAGGAATGGTAATAATCCATTTCATTTCCTTGTCCATTCCATTCTTTTTCCCATTCCATTCCCCCTTCATTCTACTACCCCCAACCAAACATACCCCTACTTCTTAAAGAATGAAAATCCTATATTTGAAAGGAATTTCATTCATTATAGAATGGTTCATTCCATTACCACATGACTTCTTAAGGAATTTCATTCGCTTGGTTCGGCTCGGCTCGTGAGTAGTCCTATATATCATTATAAGACTTTATATACTGCCTAGAAGTAGGGATGAGCGGCGAAAATCCCTATACCGATCTTCCTAAATTCTTCGTACCGGTACTAAAATGTTCGGTTTGATACAGATACGGTACCGGTATTGAAGTCAAAATTCGTGAAATACCAATATCGAAAACCAAAAACTAGGTACTGATTTCATACCAACAGTATGGAATCGATACTGGTACCCGTTTTGCTCATCCCTACCTAGAAGTAATATATTACCAAATATAATCTTTTTAATATAATATAGAAATAGCTTCAATTTTGATTCATGTAATTTCTTAAAATTATCATTTTTATTTCAATAGTTTATTTTGAATCCGATGAGGTTTTGCATTGGAGATGCTTTAATGGATTATCGATATGAATTACTTCATAGTTCATAAACTAGATATTACAAAAGTTACAACAAAAACACGTCGTTTCAACTTCAGTGTTACAATAACTTTTGTTATATGTACAAAAACTAATGAAAATAAAGTTTATTGAATCTATTAAATGGTAAGAAATATTTGACAGTTTTACAAGGTTCAACCTCTAATGGTAAAATGGTCACAAGAACATGCTAAACAGCGAGAACCACATGATCGCCATGTGATATAACATATTATTGTTGATGTCCAAAGTTGGACCACTTCGATGTCTTCCTAGTGTTAAATGGCTTTATATCATGCTCCCTGCAATGGGGTTTTCTTGCAAAGATGATTAATTTCATGAAAGCATCTCTCTTTCCGTCAATAAAATCAATTTTGGACCCAAGATTTATTTTTTGTATGGGGGCTCTTGGGCCACTGATAACCAAATAAGAGCTTTAGGCTCATACTTAATTAAGGTCTCTAAACGAAAAATAATAATATCTATTAATGTATTTATAATATAATAATGGTGGAGTACCAACGTAAAGAGCCTCTTGGTTTAGAGGTAAGCATGCGTGTTGTTTAAATGTAGGTCTTGTGTTTGAATCTATGAATAGGTGTTAATTTTTTTTTTATTCTGTTGTTATGAAAGACCTCAAAATTTCTCTTTTTTTTGTATTTTTAACCTAATAATAAGCTTTGTTGGAGTAGTTATTTTTTAAAAAATGAATTAGGGTTGGGGTTGGTTAAGAGTTAACTGATGAAAGGACTAAGACTTCCTAAAGGAAGAAAGGTAAAGCGAAAAAGAAAAGAAAAGGTAAATCATGTCTCACAAAAGTTACTTTATCAAATTATATCTTGTTCAAGTTTGACTAATTTATTTTCATAATAAGATGTGACATTGAATCTATACTTAAAAACATTTACTTATTTAAATAAGTTTTAAACTTTTCAGTCTACTTTTCTTAAGCAGACACTTGACACTTTAAAAAGACATTAAATATGGCACTTTATAATTATTTTACATTGCATTTGATTTTTTTTCGGGTGGGCAAAACTGAAATTGCACTAATTTTGACGTTATTTTACTAATCTCGTGAAAATAACATTAAAAGTGACGGACGGTTAATCAGGCATCATGTAGTGGCGTTGATAGCTGAAAGATAAGGGTACATGCACCGATCAGCCGGTGTCCCGATGATTGAGTGCTATGTGCCTTATGTCCAAGGCTTGATGCAAAACTACTATCGAGCCGGGGGTCTCACCGGAAGCAGCCTCTCTATCCCTATGGGGTAGAGGTAAGGCTGCCTACATCTTACCCTCCTCAGACCCTACCATAACTTTGCTATTGGTGGGATATACTGAGTACGATGATGATGACGATGATGATGATGATGATGATGCATTTGAATTTTTTTTTTCTTTGATGAAAAAAAAAACTAAATTAGCTCATTTTTGTGGTTTTATTTATGCTATTGCTCAGTATAACCATTTTTATTTGATTCATTTTAATTTGAAAAATCAAGAACCATATAAATACTTATATCGTTTGTTATAAAAGTGATACATGAGACAATTATATAACGAATTATCTTAACACTATTTTTAAGTCTTGTTATGTTTTCTCTCATTATATTTTCCAAAAAATTCGGATAATATTATATGATTTTCCCTCTCTCTGATAATATAAGCTTTATAATAAAGAAGCCCAAAACTATAAAGCAAACAACAGCCTTTTTTGATCAAGAGAAAAAAGAAAAGGAGTAACCAAACTTTGGGCTGGCCCAAGAGAGATTCATGAATCTTGGTTCTTAAAGTTGGTTTGATTTCTAAAATTCATAAATTTCTTTTTTTTTTTGTTGAGATCTTTTTTGAACACGAAGCACGCTTGTATAGACCTTACTGGAGTATCCTCTTGTCGGGCTTAGGGTTACCGGGTTTGTTGTTAGGCAGATTGTGTTGAAGGCGAAATCAGAAAATTGCTAAACATGAGAAAGCATGTGCCGAGAATCAACACGCCTTCATTCCTTTTGCTTTTGATACATTTGGGTCCCTTGCCCCCGAAGCTATTACGTTTCATAAAAGAGTTCAACGGGTCGAGCACACTAACTTGTCGACGCTAAAGAACTATAACTTTGGTTTTTCAGTAGGATCGAGTTTGCCATTCAAAAGGGGATGGTGGCCCAACTTGTTGCCCGCTTATCCACCTGTTTATTGTAATTGGATCCTTTTGTTTAATATATGAATTATTTACTATTAAGAAATAAGGATCTATATGATGGTCCAATCTTAAACTTGTTTATTCTAAATCAGGTTAATTTAAAACCCAAGAAAAACATACAGTATGTTCAATATATGAATTATTTACTGTTAAGAAATAAGGATCTATGCTTCATGCGAGACATGATAGTTACCCCAAGTCTTCATGTTTGCTATGTACCCACTCATCTTCAAATCGTTTACTTATTAGCCAAATGACTATTGATTCAATTCGGTCCAAGCTTCACGCTAAAGACCCCATTCAGCTACCAGCGGCGAATAAGCATATTTTTTCAAGTCATCCTCTATTATTAATAATATTGTTTGGTTTTTCTTAAATTGAAATTTTCTCTAGGGATTTAGCTATTTAAATATCATAACGCTATCTTTCTAATTTCTATTATTATATGGCTATTAGAAATATTTGAGTAAAACGTAAGAAGGCGTGTAAAACGATATTCATCATATGACGTTTTAATCCTAGTCGCTGTGTGCATCTGTTTAGCCATGTTACGACCGTTTATCGGTTTAGACAAGGAAAAAAATACCAATAAGGCAATTAACATCATGTAACTTCATACCAATTAATGAAATGGTTAAAAAAATCAAGGCACATGATCGATCAAACACTTTATTATTGCAAGAGAAAACTGACTCAAAAACTCGTTACAATAATTCTCTATTGATCACACATCTAAAGCCTCTAACCAATCCCTATATTTATAATCTAACCCTAACTTAGTGACCAAGACATTACCATAATAATCATATTACAATTAGGAAACAAAACCAACTTGTCAACTTAGGTCCTTCCATATTCACCAACTTGTGAACACGGTCCGGAATTACCAACAAAAAATCTATCATGGACTTGGCATTTATACCATGAATTTTCATGTATGGTATATGTGATAATGTCACATATGGATCGAATTGAGGTAACGTGGTATCAATAAACTTTCTTATAGTTTTTTATACATGTAACTTACATTCGCGTGTTAATGTATATTTTTAGATGACACAAGTAAGCAATCATGCTTGGAAAGGCCAGCAAAAAAATGGTTTTTTTTAAGCAAAAGTCCTATCCATGGTTTTCCGGCAAGTTATCTTGACAAACTTGCGACCTAGTCCTTGATCATAGCCATGACTTGCATACAAGATGGATGTTGTTAAATGGATCCCTAGATAACTTGATGCATCTACAACTCTCACATTCTATATGTAGCTTCATTGGGCGTATGGACATCCTCTCCATCATCGACAACATCACACAACAATATCTATAGTGTGGAGGTGTTTTTATTTTTTTGTCTCTCTTACTTATCTTGAAACTTTATTTCTTTTTTATCAATTCTTGTAGTTTAATTTTGTTTAATTAATTAGTTAAGTTAAAATGGTCCTATAATTATATATTAGTTGTTGATTTGTTACTTTCACCTAAGCATCAAATAGAAAGATTCTTATAAAAAAAAAGGTTACCAACTTGCACGAATGCTCTCAATAAGTTTGAGACTAAAGAATAAGAGAGTTAAGAGGAATAACGCTTAAAAGATAACATTACCGGATCATTCACTGAAATATGAAAGATTTTTTTTTTTCAAAATGAGTTTTTTTTGTTGTTGGAAATAGTGGACTTGTCCAATTAAATTAATGCGGCTGATCAAATAATAACTTGTAAGAGTTACACCTCAGTCAACAATAATAAACTCACTAATTTTATAATAACCAAAATAACCTAACAATAATTCTTGGATTACTCTCCTAGAAAGTTGGAGAACAAGAAAAGCAAGCCGGCCCCATCCCCATATCTCGATCAACAGCCACCGGCAATCGTCGGCTTCCAAGAACACCCGGAAATCACCGACTCCCCCTCTTAACCCGCTGCTGCCGTCCGCGGCCGCACCAGCCTTTGTGTCGTCAACTAGCACCCATTCGTTGACTCTCGGTGTCTCAAACGATTATTTATGAACCTGGTTTTATTAGATAGATTAAATTATTTATTCCGTGTTTGTGTGGTATGTAACCGTCATCTTGCCGGGTTTCGTTTTGTGCTGATTACTTGTTTATGTTACAACACATTTATATTAGCTAAGCGGTTTTATTTAATTGACTAACAATTTTCAAACTGACTTGTTAATAATAAATTTTATGACTGATTATCATTCAAACCCAACATCTTTTTAAATGCTACTAACAAAATTGGATGGAAGACACAAGTGATGGAAGTGAATGTGATTGAATTCATGGATTATGGGGCGTGGTGTTTTTGCTTTTATCTCTTGTATATCTTGTGATTTTTAATTATTTTTAAAAGAAAAACTTAGGTGCTGTTTGTTTTTTAACAGGTAAAATGTCTGCAGTTTGCGAACCATATCTGCAGATATCTGTAGCAGAAGAGGTAGAACAAACCTCTACACTCTCTAAGAAGAAGACTGTTTGTTTTTTAACGTCTGTAGACTTCTAAAACTTTTAACATATAGCTTTATACCAAAAATACAAATTATCCAGTAATAATTAAAGGTATATAAATCCAAATTTTATACCAAAAAATACAAATTATCCATAATTAAAAATGCTCACAATATCAAAATACATAATCCAAGATTAACATGTAAGAGAATCATTAGGCCCCTACAAACAATCTATAAAAAAGTTCCGACATTAATCTCATAATCAAATCGTCAAGTTCCATCAGTATAGCCATTGCCAAGTTTTGCCAAATCTAAACAAATAATTACAAGTTAGAATAACCCAAACAACCCAAAAAATCGAACTAATGCAAACAAAAACCAAACAACATGACGCAAACTAACCCAAACCGACCCAAGCTAACCCAAACCCGATAATAAAAATAACCCAAACATTTATTGTCTTACTTTTGAACACAAAAAAGAAAAGCGAACATTTTTTTATTAATTAATGGAAGCCCAAACCCGTATAAGCCGAACACTTTTTTTTAATTATATATGAACTACTTACGAGGTCGAGTTTTGGCTCGTTTCATTCATTATGTATGATTTATCTACTTTCGAAAATTTGGTTTAAAAACAACTCACAACCCGATGACATAAACCTAAACTTTCTACAAACCTTTTTCAACTAAAAACTTTCTATAGACTTTTTATAAGCCTAAATTTTCTATAAACTTTTTTCAATTAAAAACTAATAATATTGAACAATTATGCAAAATTATAATTGAACAAAAAATCCCTAATCAATTAACAACTCAATTGAACAAATCAATTAACAAGAATTCAATTAACAAAAACTTAATAACCCAATTGAACAAATCAATTAATAAAAACCTAAAAAAACTAATCAATTAACAACTCAATTGAACAATCAATTAATAAAAACCTAATAAACTAATTGAACAAATCAATTAATAAAAACCTAAAAAACAAATCAATAAAACAAACACAGTTAATTAACAATTAGTGTACATGGATAGGGAGTCGGAGCAGATGGCGGCCGTAGACAGCGGCAGTAGGGTGGCAGGCGGCGGAGTAGGCGGTGGCGGTAGGGTGGCAGGCGGCGGGTTGGGTGGTCGGCGGCGGTAGGGAGGGAGGTTGAAGGTGAAGATAAGGTGAGGTGAGGAGAAGAGAGGAGAGTTGTTGGCTAGGGTTTTTTTTTATATCTGATGGAAATAATAAGTTTAGAAGATGCTGGAAGACTATGGTCCAAATCTGCACCAAGAAGATGACGCGCAGACGTTTTTTAATAAAATGTCTTCAGAAAAACAAACAGTCTTCAAGACTAAATGTCTGCACGTGGTCTGCGCGGCACAGACATAAGAGGTCCTGAATATCTTCCCACAAAAAACAAACACAACCTTACTCAAATGTCTTTATATCTTACAAAGGAAAGAAAGAGACCAAAGAAAGCTCTTTCAAGACATATCATGACAGTTGTACAATTTCACATCTCTCATTTATTTGATGATAAATATAAAGGTTCAGAAAATATTCATGGATTTGATACTTTGATTGGAAAACACAAATATAAAAACATCTCAAATGGAAACGTTTGACATAATAAACACATGTGTAGTGAAGTTCATTCAATATACACGCCCATGTTAACAAGCAAGTTTTTGTCTTATGTGAAAAGATCATCACGCATGTGTAATTTTTTACGCAACACAAGTTTACCTGAAACTAAAAAGTGAGTTACACTAACATATATAAAGTTATGTGACCGCTCATTTCTTCTATCTTCTACTACCTCTCATATCTTTTATGCGGTATGTATAAATGTCTTTTATGCCGTATGTATAAATGTGTTATATGTTTTTGTAGTTCTCAATATAATATTTGATTCTAAGTGAAACACACATCATGTGTGTGTATATAATTAGCTTTAGAACTTATGTATTACACGGAATTTGTCAATGTGTAAATTAATACAATAAATTATTTGGAACGGATAAGAAAGACTAAATCGAATTTTTAGAAACAATTCAAATTGTTATATTGAATAAATATTGGGTTGATCAGCTATTAATGTTATAAATCCCTAAAATTCTTTTTTTTTTATGTAAATCCGTTTTTTACATATAAAAAGAGTTTTTAAATTAGATAATATATTTGTATACATGTTTTTGTAGTTATGTTACAAAATATAGATATTTAAAAAAGTTAGGATATTAAGAAAGATTATTTAATTTTTAAATGTACACGTAATCTAAAAAATCGTATATTTAGTATATTTTTTTTATATTATTATGCATGACATTATTATATATTATCAATTAAAATGAAATTGGTTAAATATTTCAATTCCAATTTTAGGTTTGTATTTTTACATGTAAATTGCATTAAACGTTATTTGTTTTATAAGAAATTATCCAAGTTATTTGTTTTTATAAGTAATTGTCCAATTTTAGAATATATAATATGGAAAATTTTTTGAATGTCTATAAATAGATATTAGGAATTTGAGCGGGAAAATTTAGGCAAGAAATAATATGGAGCTGGCACGTCATCATCATTATTTTTTTTATTAGTATAGGTAGATATATACACATATGAAGAAAATTTTGTTACTTCGTAAGAAAAGGTTAACTAAAAACAAAATATTTAGATAATTTAAACTCTCCCAAAAAAGAGAGAAAGCTATTAAAGAAAATAAATAGTGCTGTGGTATCCAAATATAAAAAGAATGTTGATAAGCAACGTGTTATTTATTTATTGCATATATTCCCTTTGTATACATACTCTATGCTAATTTCCAAACCCTTTTATTTATTTTGAGAGTGACTTCTTCCTTAGAAAATTGTTTTACGTCATCAACTCTTTTGGTAACCGTAAGTGAAGTTATAAATTACAAACTCAAAACTTATATGCCACCATTCTAATGAAAAAATAAAATAAAATAGGACATTCATATATTGTGCAAAGTTATAGATGACGGGTCATGCATAATAATGTTATTATGACTTCAAGATCAGCGATTGTGGTTTTTAAAATATTGGGTTTTGCAATTCAAAATGTGGTAGCGGCGCAGCTTGTTGTCCGTTTGCTTTCTGTTTTGATGTAATCACTATCTTGCTCAAATAATTTAAATGACAACTTAACTTATGTTATAGGAAACAACATACACATTCACATAATGATACTACTCAATGTGATAATCAAGTTTATAATAATTATGAGAATCAAAGTCTTCAAATTCGGGCCATGTAAGTGAGAATAAAAGCTCATAGTTTCAATTGTTTCGAATTCAAGTTCTTAAATCTATGTTTGCAATTCTCAAAGGCAAAGTGATGACCATAAATATGTATCATTTATATACTTTTGTTATAGCCTAGTATGTATCCTATTGGGTCTAAAGGTAATTTAGCTTAAAAAATGTACAAGCTTATAGTCCATTCATAAGTATATTTAATCTTATTCTTTGATTACATGCTTGTACAATTTTATTTATTTATTTTTTATGTTTCAACATTCCCCCCCTACTAACTTGCTTCACTTTCAATTCATTTAATTGCTATTTTCCTTTTCTTCTTTCTTTATTCATTGTTCACTCTTTTTGTAGTTTCTTTCTTACTTTCTCATCTTCCTATTTCCTTCTTCATCTTCATACAATGATTGACACTTCTATATTAGGGTTTTCTCTGTTTTTTTTTCCTTTAATTTTCTATGTTTTCCTTCTTGTTTTGTCCTTCTATGCATATAAGTTTTTATTCTCATACTAATCAGGACCGGTCATAAAAATTTAAAAGTCTTAGCCGAGTCTAAAGAAAAAGACCCTTAAACCCTGATGTTAATCCACTTGAATAAACCTCATAACATGTTAGAACTTCTCTTTCAAATCATCATGCCATCAAACTGTTGCATATGTTTATTTGAGAGACCAAATAAATGCAATTTACTTTCTAAATAAATGTTACATAATTTGATTTCTTTTAATTACTTTTAAGTAAATATGAAAGTAATATCCAAGGAATATCCATATCCATATCCATTGTGCAATAAAAATAAGTAGTTTTCAAGTTTGTTGCCCACTTGTTTAAAGTTTAGTAAATGAGTTAATTAAAAGGTTAAGCACTTATTAGTTAAGTGGTAGGGACATTGTAAACACATTATATTTGTTAATGTTCAATTGGATTACGTCTTACCCATTCATATACATATTTTGTTATTCTAATAAGTAATAATTACTACTATTTAAACACCTAAAAAAAGTATTAGCTCATAGTCACACTTTTTTAATTAATCAAATAATATTTTATAACAAGGTCACGATCTTCATATAACCAACTTGTCCCAAAACAAAACTATCGGATTTTAATATGTTGTCAATATTTGTCGTACTTAAGTTGCAAGGATTTTGACCCTCTTTTCTAAGGTAAAAAGAGGTTAAATACCGATTTAACTGTTATTTTTTAAGATCATGTGTGCGAGTACAAATATTATTATGTATATAAACACGATAGGGTAAAAGCTTGTGTAAAGAAAGAAAAACAGTAAACCGAAAGTTATATAGTGTCTTTATTGTAGTATTAGATGTAACTCTACATTTGATGCATTATAAAGAGATGAAACATAATGGTTATGGGTTACTAAAATATCCTTTTAAGAGAATTTAAAAACAAATAAACAGGGGTATGCTAGTTAAAAACTAAAGGTTTGGTGTAAATCATAACCGGTTAATCGAACCGAAATCAATCTAAATTCAAAACTGGCTATTAGCTGGTGTTGTAGAAACCGGGCTGTAACTGATATTAACCATAATTTAGGGACTAGATAGGAATTTCACATATAAGGTGGTTAACTAAAAATAGGTTAATAAGATTAGCGTTTATAAGGTTGATTTCAATATGTTAAGATTGGTTAACCGGTTAAAAAACCGAATTGAACTGATTACATAGGTTAGGGATTTTCCACTTAAAAAACAAGATATGAACCGAAATTGGTTATTGACATTAACGGCTTTGACTATTTGACAACAAACCCGATATGGTAATAGCCAATAGCTGAAAACCAATTAACAGATGGAGAAGAAGAAGCATTCGATTGTCTGACCCTCTGTTATCTCTCTGAAACTCAAAACCTACTTTGATATAAAAATTTTCCACTATTGTTTTTTTCATTTTTCCTCCACCAATCACATAAAAACACAAATAAGTTTTTTTTCTTTTTCTTTTTATTTAACTATTATTAGTTAAATCATAACGCAATAATTAAATGATGGGCTAGTTAAAGCCTATTGTCTATATTACAATGACGTGATTAGACGTTATACATTTTTTAATTAATTAACCAATAACACAAAATCTAATAACGCATACAGTTGAAACTTGAAAGTCATTTACATATTGATTAAAAAATTTAAAAAACAATTAAAATAACATTTTAAGTTAACAACTCCGACAATTATAGAAACAAAACATCAAAGTCCAACTAACTTTTCACTTATAATAAGCCAATTAACACTTAGTGGTCACGCTTTACAAAATTATATTGCAACTCAGGTTTTGACAAAACTTTACCAAAACCTTCAACTTAAATTGATGATAATTACCTTCCTCCAACGACATAATCCATTTCTTTACAAATATATATATTTATTTATATATATAAATACTCAGTTTCATATATATATAAACCTTTATTATGAGATTAATGATAGTGGATTTTGTTCATTGAAGGAGGTCATATTATTATTATTATTATTGCATGGCCATGCAGACGTTAATAGTAACTGGTTTGGAAGCTCCCACACACGCATTACTTGATGCAAGTCCCATAGTTTCTGCCGAAGCATGCCTAACTCAGACCGAAGAAGCTCGTTTTCGCGTCGAAGAGTTTGTTGTTGGTTGATCATAAGCCTTAACCGGTTGGTTATAGGTCCCGGTTTGTGGACTTATGCCGGCTCACAAGGTTCCTTAGGTTCTCTAGGTGCTTTTGCTTTCGCATGCGGGACCGCCTTGCTGATTCTCGGTTCGATATCATGCGTCGCTGCTTTCGGTCATCGATCGGCCGGTGGACTATTGCTGGATGGTTGTCTTCGGAGCCGGAGGTGTTGGAGAGTGAGAAGAGGGGTTGTTGAGGGGGGGAAGTAAAGGGGGTTCCGTGAGTGTCGGTGGCCCACGGGTAGAAAACGGTGTCGACGGTGGCCGGGAAAAGTAACGATAGCATGGCCGGAAAAATAAGTTATATATGGTGAAGGAAAGGAGAGGTAAAGGGAAGGAAGGATGGGTTGGAGGTTGGTATTTAAGGGCAAAATATTAGGTTTTGGTGGGGCCCACTCAAGGGCACTATAGTCATTAAAATATGTGAGATGAAAGTGTGACTTGCACATTTGGTATTTGATTTCATATTCTTATGGATTTACTTTTTTTCTATGCTATACTGCTTTTTAAATTTGAAAAGCTCTAGTGACTTACTCTGGTCATACTATGTAATTTTAATCGGGCTCATACTGTCTTTAGAGTTTGGTTTGGACGTTTCCTAAGAAACCATACCGTTGACTACCACTTGATAGTCATTGTGACACAACAAGAACAAAACTTTCTAGTTACCAGTATTGACATTTTCTTTCTTTTATAAATGTTTTCTTAGTTTAAGATACTCCTACTATTAATTTTGATAATTTTTAGCATAGTTGTATCCAGGATTTCGGTTGCTCTAAAAACGACCTTTGTGTGTACAAAAAAAAGAATTTGAATGATCAACGATAATTGTGACTTTAATGGGGTTTAATGGTCGATCAAAATTTGAATGATCAACGATAATTGTGACTTTAATGGGGTTTAATGGTCGAGATTTTGATCGCCAATGGCCCGGCTCTAGTCCCGACTTTCTAATTGCTAATTTGTGTGGGGCTGGGAACTTATTCTAGATTAAACCTATTGTGAGTTTGTCAACTATTGGGCTTATTATAGTTAATGGAGGTGCACAAACTGCTAACTGGGTATTTTCAGAAACTGGTTCTGGGTACAGTAAACAAAAGTCAAAACCAGGTTGGGTAGAAACATGTTCCAGGTATAATCGGGTATTTGACCGGGTTTCTCGGATTTTTTCGGGTTTCGGGTAAGGTAGGGTCGGGTTTCGACCGGGTATTTTCGGTTCCAGTTCCGGGAGAAATCTAATACCATGTCGTACCCACGGGTAGGGTATGGGTAGAAACCGCTCGGGTAGAGTAGGTCGGGTTCAAAACCAGGTATTTTGTGCACCTCTTGTTAGGCAAGTAATGGATTTGTAGTAACTAAATTATTTTTTGTTAAATAAAAATCAGGTCGTAACTTAGAGACTTGCCTTGAGTTATCCATAATATTATATATATAACGAGTCACTCTCGAAAACAGACCACCAGGGATGAGCAGGTACCGGTAACGAAAATATCGGAAAACCGATTTTTCCTAATTCTTGGTAGCATTGCCTGTACGAAAATGTTCTGTTTAATACCACTACCAAAATGGTGTCGCTATGGAACCGGTATTGAAGGCAAAATTCGAAAAATATCGGTACCGTTGTTATTACTAAAGACTCATTTGTTATTACTAAAATTCGTATAATACCGTTATTATTATATTTACATTTACATGGATTTAAAAAAAAAAATTACCCTTGTTCGTAAAGCTAAAGACTCATTTGTGAAGGCATGTTATCACTTGTTAAGATGAATTTGTTGATTCAAAAAGAAAAGGATAAAATTTTACATTGTCTGAAACTATAGGGACTCTATCTGTAAATGTCTATAAATAATAACATGGTATTTTAACCGCAAGACCAACTGAGTTTAGGTACGTACGGTTATTGCTGTCAAGTCAGCCGGCACTTAGGTGGGGGCCACATTGGCTTTGCAAAAGCTTGTGACGTCAGCAATGTGGGTCCTAAGGTTTTTTGTGTTTGTGGCTTAATTACGAAGAAATAAAACAGGTGTCAGTGTGTCATCACTGTTGGGTACGTGTCACTACCCAATCGGCTGAGTGGCTGGCTGGAAGCCTTTAGGATTGTAGCTAAAAACAGGTGGCGCGGCTGGGGATCAGTGCGCCAAGCCGACTTACGGCGCACTAGATTTGAGAAAAAAGTAAAAGAAAGAATTTGATGTTAGATTTTAAATAAAAAAATTAGTTGCTTTAAGTATTAGTTTTTTTTAAAAAAACGACGACAATTTTGTGATTAGACTACTGCATTTTTCAAATTTGAGAGTCCCGTTGCTTCACTTTGACTAGACTTGTTGTCTTAAACATGTTCACGCTGGCTTCAGAGTTTGGCTTAGGCGTTTCTCAGGAAGCCATACTGTCGGTTGTCATTTGACAGTTGTTGTGCTGCTACAAGAGCAGAATTCTTTGATGCACCACACGGTGGGATCCAGGCGGACTCAGGATTCAAACTGATAACTTTGCACAAGGCCTAGCTCAAATCTTTCATTGACATAATCCACCAAATTGACACAATTGAGGGTTAAACTTAGCTCTCCACTGGAGAACCCAAGCTTCCAACCACCAAGCCACAAGTAATGGATGCTTTAATTATTGGCGAAAATTTAAATTACACTTGCTAGAATAAATTAATAATATTTAACACAAATCATCCATTAGGAGCACTAATTGAACACAAGTCATCAATTTAACTTTCACTTGTTGAAGGCAAATCATGGATTTCACTTTCACTTTATTGAACATAGATCATCCCCATTAGGATTTAGGAGCACTAATTTAAAGGGTGCAACCAGAAGGGGGGGGGGGGGTGTTACACATGCGACTTGTTTTATATAAAAGCACATACTCGTTTATTTTATACGAACCCATTAACACATGCATGCAAGTTTGTTTGTATTTCGTTAAATGTTTTCATAATCTGATCGGCAACGAATCAGAAGGATCGGCCGATCATCAATTTTTCATAAAAAATGGTGGTTTGGACCCAAAAAAGTTTTTTACATAAAAAAAATCATAGTAAACCGGTTAAACCAGTACGGTTTTCCGGTCGGTTTCTGGGAACCGAACGAGCTGTATAGAACCGGACCAGTCGGTGGACCAAATCCCAGTCGGTCCGGACGACCGGCCGGTTCAGTTCGATCTTAACAACATTGATTTCGTTTTATAAACCTAGATCAAAACAGTTGTCGGTGGTGACATTTGGGTAAGTTCTTCTTCGCAAGTAACAATGGTTTAGACCATGTGTAGTGGAGGGACTTTAACTAACAAAAAAACAACGTCACGTCATTGCTACGTAGGCGGAAGGTGCATTCATGAACTAAACTCTCAAATGGATGCAATGGTTTAACTAAACATAAATTATATTTATGTTACACATGCGACTTGTTTTATATAAAAGCACATACTCGTTTATTTTATACGAACCCATTAACACATGCATGCAAGTTTGTTTGTATTTCGTTAAATGTTTTCATAATCTGATCGGCAACGAATCAGAAGGATCGGCCGATCATCAATTTTTCATAAAAAATGGCGGTTTGGACCCAAAAAAGTTTTTTACATAAAAAAAAATCATAGTAAACCGGTTAAACCAGTACGGTTTTCCGGTCGGTTTCTGGGAACCGAACGAGCTGTATAGAACCGGACCAGTCGGTGGACCAAATCCCAGTCGGTCCGGACGACCGGCCGGTTCAGTTCGATCTTAACAACATTGATTTCGTTTTATAAACCTAGATCAAAACAGTTGTCGGTGGTGACATTTGGGTAAGTTCTTCTTCGCAAGTAACAATGGTTTAGACCATGTGTAGTGGAGGGACTTTAACTAACAAAAAAACAACGTCACGTCATTGCTACGTAGGCGGAAGGTGCATTCATGAACTAAACTCTCAAATGGATGCAATGGTTTAACTAAACATAAATTATATTTGAACATTTCTTAATATAAGAAAATTGTGAGTAAATGGTTTGATTGGTTAGAACCACACCCGCCCCCTAACGCCCAGTCGGCCGCCACTATGTTGGCGCTTTACCCCTTTGCCCACTCTTTCTTTGGGTGTAATGGTGTTTGGCCTCCAGTAATGATGATGTGATAATAGATTAATGCCCACTGCAAATGGTCTTAGAATGAGACTTTGTTACCATTGGTAAGTGTGGGTGTTTATTAACATATACTTCTCGAATAGGCCTACCTATACGAGGTTTGGTAAACATAAGCCGACATGCGAGCTAGCGATCTTTTATAAAAGGTGTCCATATGCGACCGATCTATTACGAATCGTATAGGTCACACATGATGTCAAGATATCTACCCTGATATCCAAACATCGTGTGCCATATTAAAATAAAAACTAAGCATAGAAACATACATGATATATAATAATCATAAAAATATTTACCACTACAAGGTTTTTGGTTTATAGCGACCACTATTTTGAGGTCTATGCGACAACATGTTGTCGCTATAGGCCTTTTTCCCCTACAGCACAACCTTTGTCTCTATAGGCTCGTTGCTATATGTGCCTAAAGTCGTCACCAGAAGTGTGGTCGCTATATGTTACTATCCAGCGACAACGTCGTCTCTACAAGTTCTTGCAAAAATTTAGTAAAAATAAATCAGAAACATTTATTTTTTAATATTTACTAAATTATAAAAATAAAATGTATGTATATTAAATTATTTATGTTATAGCAATGACTTATCTTCGCTATTATATGTAAAAGCTTGTGGAGACAGCATATTGTCTCCATAGTTACAAGCTTGTGGAGACGATATGTCGTTGCTATAGATAAAAGTATGTGGAGAAAATATGTCGTCGATATAGATAAAAGTCTATGCATACTAAAAGATAAATCATTAACGTAATCAAAGTTGTTTTTTTTTTTTAAAGTTTATCAATAGTATATATAGTACTTTACTTGTCTTAAAGGTAAATTAGTGTTTGAGAAGATGAGATAATGAGATTTAAAATAAACTTGTCGCATCACTCTTTTGCTTTCAAAAGTTTATGTGATATTACTTTTACGTATACGTCTAATTTATTAATTATATCTAAGAAAACTTTACAATGGTTTTGTTTTAATTGAAAGTTAACTTTACTTTTCTTTAGAAAATTATAATAAAATTAAATAAAAATGCACTTTATGGTTTTGACTTGTTTGATAAATATTATGATTTATATTTATCAACAAATCAATCTAGACACTAAACTAAAGTCATCTCTTATGTTTGTTAATTGAAGGTTACCCGTAAAAAGAATGTGTAATTAAACAAATAATGGAATGTGGTCGTAGTGGTTAACCTTTTAAAATTTAACCATCAAGCATGTCCACGTTAGCTCTGATTTTTATTCATTTCTTTCTTCTTTGGCATTGTCTTTGTTTTCCAGTTTCCCCGTTTTCACTTCTCAGACATTAGCCGTGCTTCTCTAACAAAAGGTATTTAGCTTAATAATATCTTGTCGAATGGGCATCTTTTTAAGTAATAACCTTATGCAACTGTTGGTTTAACTATAAAGATACAATCGAATCTTCATTTGTGTTTGTGGAAATCATACGAATTAGGATTCGTTGTCTTATATACCTTGTGAGTAGTTTAATTTCACAACAAATTTCAAAGACTTTTTTTAAATCTACACCTTTTTTTTTTCTACCAAATGACCTAGAAGTCTATAACCCTCCCCACTTTAAGGCGGGACACCTTTATTCCAACACTTTGTACCATTAGGCTAAAAGTTTTTTGTATATATGTTTCAAATATTCGATCTTTTATTATAATAGAAGAAAATGATGGTCAGGTAAACTCGGTTCTAGCATGCTCTTTGTTAAACGTAGTTTAAATGAGTTTTTGGTTTTTTATCATCAATTTGCCATACTAACAACTAACAATATTGATACATAGAGGGAAAGCTTTACACATAAATAGATTACTTTCATCAAAAATATGGCATATTGATGTTTAAAAAACTTTATTGGACCAATTTTATATAGAAAATGCCATGAAGTTTAACCCCTACCCTACTTGTCATCTTCACTAACATTTTTTTTCATTTTATAGTACAAAATATGTGCATTTTATTACGTAATACATTATTTCTTCTTTTATTTATTGAAATCTGTTTAAAAAATGCTAACTATCTCTAAAAACTATTTAAAAAATACTCATTAAGAAATTAAAACAATTATAGAAAATAAAACTTGATTTTAAATAATAAAAAATATTTTAAATAATACAAAAATGTTTTTTGTTATTTTAAGTAAACAAAAAATCATTGTAAAAATTGAAAACATAAAGTAAAAAAAATACTTAAAAGAATGTGTTTTAAAAACGATAATAATAAAAGATAACAAAATGACAAAAAAGAAACAAAAAACGTTTAAATTGTATTAATGTAAAATTTAAGAGAGCGAGATATGTTTAGTAAAAATGAACAAAAGAGGGGTATGTTTAGCAACACCCTTAATCGTTTAAAGGTAAGGAAGAAAGCATTAAAGTGGTATGTGGTTTGGTGGAATTGGTTCCTTAATTGTTGCAACTTATAATGATTATTATCATGATAAAACTAATTACTTATAAAAAGAAGAAGATGAAAGTTGCTTTCTGAAAGCTGATTCCCTATTTTACTAAAAGATCATTAACAAAATAATAATTAAAAGACCTAATGTAGAAATTGGTTTCATAATCTTTTATGTCTTGTGTGAACTCATATTGTATGATTACATGATCATTTTAATTCAATGTCTTCAGATTTGTATTCTTGGTTTTATTCAAAAAGGATTGGTGTTGAAATGAAATAGACGTTTGTTAGAGAGAATGAGATAAGAGACTCATGTGCTAAGAGTTTCATTGTACATGATACAAACAAAGAAGAATCATGTCCATGGTATTTCTATTGAAAACTCATTTGGTTGCACTGAAACTACTTGCATGTTCATTTTGATACGTTGCAGAAAACGTTGGGATGGTTATGAACTACCAGCCACACTACACTGGCGGTTTAACAAAATATATTGGTCTAATATTAACATCAAGACGGTAACAAATTGTAGTTGATAGAATGTTAAATATGGTTTAAAATGAAAAGAAGAATTTAAATCGTTTTATTTAAACTTTTCATTTAAATTTTGTTTAACAAACTTTTTAATCATACTACTTAATTATTTTAAATATATATACATATAGATCATAAACTCAAGAATATTATTCTCTTATATTTGAACATAATATTTTAAACTTGTTACAAAAGTACAACTAACCAGTATTAAGTGCATCTTACTAATATAGCAGTATGCCTAACTTATACAACATTACATCCACCTAATATAATAGTGCGTCTAAAATTCAATGTTAAACCTACTATTATGATTAAATTGTGCAACTAAAACACTCCTTAAATCCTCAATTCGTTTCACACATTAAATTGTCCCTATCACACGAACCATTCTTGTTTGTGGTTTTACACGGTTCTTGACCTGACCCGGTGCACCTGAGTCGCGGGTACGACATAGTATTGGGTTTTTCCCCGAAACCGGACCCGACATGGATCGGCCGGAACCGGTTCCACCTTTACCGGTCAAAACCCAACCCGGCCATACCCGAAACCTGAAACCCGGTCAAATACCCGAATATTAGACTATAGCTAGAACCGGTTTCTAGCCAGCCCGGTTTTGTCTTTTGTTGAGCATACCTGGTCTTGTAAAACCACAACAAACCAGTAAATTTCAGAGCCGACCCACTAGAGGAAACAACTTGGGTTTTAGGCCCATAAAAAAAATAAGGTCCTACTTTTCAAATTTTACTTTAGATTTTTATTAAGGATTTTGGTCAACTTATTTTAAACTGGGCCTGCTTACTAGCCTATGTAAATACACACCACTTGCCACTTGGCTGGTAGTTGGTCCACTGGAACTAACCGGTTAATCAGTTATTAAATAATCGGTCACAGTTTCTAATCGAATTTGAGTGAAAAAACACTAACCGTAACCAGTTAGGTTCGGTTAATATGAAAATCCCTAACTAGTCCCTAATCTATGTTTAATGACGGTTATAAAACAGTTTCTTCTAAACAAGTTAATAGCCGGTTTCAGGTCAGTTTCGGTTAGCCGGTTAGGATTTGCACTTCTAACCGGAACCCTATGAATAAACGAACAATCAGGACGAGACACCAACACATTTTAGAAGTCAAATTCTTCAATATCAATCGTTTCAAATTCGATCAACGAAGTCAGCATCAAACATCTTAATCCATTTCAAGTCACATATTCCCTAAATTTATGCACGCTTTGAACCCCTGCTTTATACTTTAAAAGCTATAAAAACAAATTATTTTGTAAACGTGTTCAACACCAAACCAGATTGAAGGCTCTAGAATCTTGAAAAATATTTAATATAATAAATTATTTTATTATTATAAGATAAGTTAGTCTTATTTTATTTAATCCTATTTGTTTTGCATTCAAATTGGGTATTTGAGTTAGTATAGGATTAGAACCGTGGGTTTATATATACCCTACGTTTAATGTATTAGTTATTATTAAGTTTTTCTTTTTGTCGTTTTCTTAATAAAAGAGTCGTAGAGAGTTCTACAAATCTCGTGTTCGTATTCTTGATTCACCTCTCTAAAGTTTAACATTATTTACCCCTACACAAACAATTATTTCATCAATAAAGAATCATAAAAAAAAATCAATAATGTTGTGTGTCATGCCACATCAATGTCAACAACATCAACACAATTTCTTGAATCTTTTGTTGAAGATTCAGAGGAGTATGTTGTTTTATTGTAATGTATAGGTATGTTTCCATCGTCGTCATCGTCGTCGTCATCAAGATCACTAAATGATGCATCTTCATTATTCTCAATGGGAATTGTAACTTTATTAGTAACAATTTCTAGGCTTTCTTTCTTTAACCAATCTTCTTCATGTGACTCCTCTTGAATCACAGATTTGTCTATAATATCAATATCATTAATCTTGATCGGGTGTTTTACGGTCTCAGTTGATGATACATCGAGTGGGACAGATTTCGAGTTATAATCAGACATCTTTTCGGAACAAGAACGGTTCTTGAACTTGTGTGTTAGCAAAGCTCTAGCTTTAATAATCTGCATAAAGATATAAATACATTTCTTGATTTTAAATCTTTTGATTAATAAAATAACATAAATTAAAACATATAAAATGGTATCACTTGTATTAGGGCTGCTAAACT
Source organism: Bidens hawaiensis (assembly GCF_021521415.1). Taxonomy (NCBI): domain Eukaryota; kingdom Viridiplantae; phylum Streptophyta; class Magnoliopsida; order Asterales; family Asteraceae; genus Bidens; species Bidens hawaiensis. The sequence goes on from NW_027491262.1 coordinate 1,417,542, forward strand.
GGTTGCATTCAGGCAACTAGCAAACACGATCCGTTTAACCCAAAAAAAAAAATATTCTTTTTACATATTAATAATTTAAAACTCTAACTTTACATAATATTTTTATATTTTGAATCAATTGAGTTTTTACTATGCCATGTTGTTTTTAAATTTTGGCATTAAAAATACCCTAATAGTTTAAGTCATTATGTAAAACACAATTTTAATAAATAAATAAATGGGTTCACGGGTCAACCCGCTATGTTGACATGAACACGACTCGTCGGACCCGAAAAATATTTTATATTTTTATATAGTTATTTTAGATATTAATACTTTAAAATTCTAAATGGTACATATATTTTTTATATTTTGAAGCAGTTATGTTTTTACAATGCAATATTATTTTTAAAATTTTAAATTCTTAAACTTTGTTATAAAAGTATACCCTAATAGTATAAGTTATCATGTAAAAACACATTTTTAGAAAACTAAAACAAGTAAATAAATGAGTTAAATAGGTGATCGCCCGAACCCGAAGGGTTCACACGAACACGGCCTGTTTAGACTAAGCCCTAACCCGTGAATTTTTTGTTAGCTTCGTGTCATATAAAAATTTACACCCTTAAACCTAAATTGTGTAATCAAACCCGACACTGACCCGAACCTGTTTTAGACCAATCATAGCAGACTTACATCTGGTGTTGAAAGAATTTCAGCATCATTGCATGTGAGTTTTGGATGCAAAAGTACAAAATATATCTTCCAGAATGAACTCTCACTCATATATTTAGGACACAATTCAATCCTTAAAGCATTTAATCTGGGTGCTAATTGTTCAACAACCAAAACATGTTCTTGTTGTGCATCAGTGAGATTAAAACCTGAAGTAATTAAAAAAGTAATCATAACCTTATTATTAAATCCACATCTAACAAGTAGAAGAATAATGAGAAATCAAATAATTCTGTATGAAATTCGATTAAAATGAGTTGTATTTAGGAGTGCAAACGAGCCGAGCCGCTCAGGAACTACTCGAGAACGGATCAATAAAAAGCTCGAAATTAGTCAAGCTGATCCCGGGCCTCATATAAAGCTTGTTTTAGTTATTGAGCCCGAGCTCGAGCCTTGTAATGGGAAGATTGTTTAGCTAGTCGAGCCTTAACAAGCCTAGTGTAGATATTTTGAACTTCTATATATTCATTTCACACTGCAAAACCGAGATCGATCTGAGCTTTGGCTTGTTTAAGGTACTGCATACGAGCTCGGACTAAACTTAGGCTTGTTAACATTTTCCTCAAAAGATATATAAATAATTTAAAAAATATATAAATTAACTAATAAATAATTAGCAGCCATAGCTCAAGTTTAAAAAAACGACTCACAAGCCGAGTTCGAATTTGAAACTGAAAAATGCGAAACAAAACCGCCGGTTTAGTTTTATGTTTTTGTCAAAAACCGATCTTACAGTTCGGTTTATTTTGCATGTAAAACCGAACCGAACCAAACCAAACTGAATTTCTAGATTTTCAAATTTTATTTTAAGAATTTAGTAAATATGTAAATTAAAAAATAATTTAGCCAAAATACATAATAATCAATCAGTTAGTTATTAATTACCAAAATAATTGAGGCCTATATTGATTATTTTCGGTCAATATTTTGGTTGACCATATTTTCAAACATTTATGGCAAAACCTAAATACAAACAAACCAACCAAATAGAACCAAAACCGAACCGTTTTCAAAAATAGAAAAACCAAAGTTTCGGTTTTATTTCAAAACCGAGCGAAACCGATTACCTTCATCTTCGGGTAACGGAAAACCCATCCACGTTTCCGGATGCATCACAACATCATTAACAAACGCCACAACTTCATCCGTAACACCAACCGCCATATCATCACCCGAATCACACTCCTCGTCATCCGAATCCACCCGAAGGAACTCCGAAGCGAACTTCGACAATTCGCTTCGGACTCTCCCTCCGATCTCCGCCAAATCCCTCCGCATTCCCTCTGATCGCTCGTTAGAGAGACCAGAGGGAACCGGAGGGGCAATTAACGACGCGACACCCCAAAATTGCCGAGTTATGGTTTTAGTGATCTCTGATAAGTCTTGTTTTACGCCTCTTTGAGGCGAATTAGGCGAATTTTCGACGTTTAGTTCGACGTATTCATTGTTTTGTAGTTTGAGGCTGGTGGTGGTGGATCGTGACATTGTACGGCTGCCGGAGATACGGTGGCGATCGGAAAATATATATATTTATATTGTTGCTTGTAGACGAGGTAACTGAGTGTATGTGTGTGTGTTACACGAAATGTAATAATAATAATACTTTTTACTTTTTTAGAGGTGTTGGTGTATAACGGAATATAACGGATTTATGAAAATTATTATTATTATAAAGATACCATGTATCAAAAAAATGTATAGACCAAATTCGATTTTTTACTTTATATTGGTTGTCGTTCTGTAACCCTGTAATCGTTGGACTTAATTTCGGACTTCAAGTCATAAATCGGTGAATTGATGAACCAATATTGACAAGTAGGTCATAGTTGGTTATTTTCCTAATTGCATTATAATTATGTGATAGGGAATTTTGAGTTATATATTCAATCTTAAATATTGCATGTTTATGTTTTGATGAATTATATCGTTTCGTCGTTGAGTAACTTGGATGAACGGTTTATAGTTTGAACAACTTGGAATTACTAGTATTATCGGTTTGTGCCGGTTTAAGAATGAAGTAAAACTTTGGTTTATACTTTAGACCAAAGACTTTTAGTGGTTCATTCGTGAACCATAGCCTCCTAATTTTAAGTTTTAACATAGCAGGCTTCAATATTGTTCTTGTTATTGCCATTGAGCGACTTATAAATTATTTTTTGTATGGCTGATTAACTTTTGGATTATTTTTTAGTTGAAGTTTTATGTAATTATAGGGGCAACGAGTCAACCGGTTGTACCACTTCTAAAGCCAACCTCGTACGATTAAAAAACTGTTTTTAAAATATTGGTTTTTATGCCCCCTTATTTTGGAGAGAATTAGTTGCAAACAAGCTTATCCAAGCCCAAACTCGAGTAGTCTCGCTTTAATTTCCAAGAGCTCGAACTTGAACACCAGCTCGTCTCGACTATCAAATAATTTAATATATTTTTAGTTAAATGCGTCACATAAATTATAGTTTATTTAATATACTGTGTTTTATGACTATAAATAAATAGAAAAGGTGAAATAACAGAACAGGGAAAAAGAAAATTGTGCTCACATAATTGTGACGCGTGGTGTAATTAGTTATTTATTTATCAGGTATAGATTTGTAATCGGACTGTTTATTTTTTATTGCATATATGTAAAACTAACGTTTTTGAAAATCAAATAATCCATTAAATAAATAAAACTTAACTTTTAACGACTATGTATATGTAAAAAAATACCTCCACAACCACAACAATAAACGAAAAAATCGATTGCTAGCACTTATTTATGGATTAATCTTACGTGAAGGGTTGAAATTGTTGCTTTAGATAGAACTTTTGGGAAAACTTTGTGCACGAGAAAACGCTCCAGTAGTTTATTGAGAAAAGTTTTCGGGTTTTGGTATATTTGTTCACAATCGATCATTTTCTTTATATAAAAGACTCATCTTTTTTATTATTATTACATGAATGCATGCTTGATTCAAATCATCGATGAAAAACATCAACGATTATTAACAACAGTTTTTTTTAGCCAATAAGCTTATGGTGAAGTGATAAAAAAGACTTGTGTTTTATGTGACTCAGGTTCGAATATTCAGTATTCACAGACGTTGATGTTATGTGAGAGTTTTCCCCGTATCAAAAGGCGGGAGTAGCCCAAGCAGCCTACTTAAAGGATTTTTTGACCGTTCAAAAAAATAACAGCTTTTTCAAGGTTCACGTTTGAGATTTAATAAAAAAACAACCTTTATATGAAAGTAGGAAACAATGGGATTCAAATAGGAAGGAAGAAGACTGATTGGAGTACCTTTTATTGGGCCTAAGTTCATCTTGTGTGGGCCGAAAACAAAATTGTTGAAAAGACTGTTCATTTTGGTTTATTCTATTTTTGGATTAGAGAAACAACGCAAGACAGCTAAATGGCTTAATAGGTTATTATAGAGGTGCACAAATCGGGTTTTTTAAATACCCGGGTTCGGGTATGGAACCGGGTTCGGGTATGACCGGGTATTAGAAAATCGGGTATTTGCAATACCCGGGTCGGGTTCGGGTCCGGGTATTCTCTCTAAAAACCATACCCTATGCATCGGGTTCGGGTCGGGTATAGAACCGGATATTTGAATACCTCGGGTATCAAAAAAACCCTATTTTTGGTTTTTTTGAGCTTTTTCCAGGTTTTTTTTTCAGGTATAGATTAGATTTTTTTAAGGGTTACAATTTTTAGGGGTATTTTTGAGGTATTTTTCGGGTAATTTCGAGTATAGATTGGGTATTTGAAAAACCCGATTTTGGGTATTGGAAAAACCCGGTTCCGGGTTTCGGGTATTACCGGGTACAAATCGGGTCCGGTTCCGGGTACGGGTTTTGGTACCGAAATGCATATCCTATCCGTACCCTACGGGTAGGGTCGGGTTCGGGTATTAAAAACCCGGGTATAAAAAAAACCGGTTCCGGGTATTTTTTTCGGGTCCGGTTCCGGGTTCATGTTTTTTGTGCACCTCTAGGTTATTATAGATAAATTAGTTTTTAGTGAAATATCTTAGATCGGTTTGCTAAAAGCTAAATCGTGTATAGCTCAAAACAAAAATCGAATCTGAGCTTTATATCGCACGTGCGACTATTCTATGAGCTTAAACGAGTCTATTATTGTGTAGTTATAATAAATTGTTGCATTATAATAAATATCTGTTACATAATAAAAAAAGACATGTATATATTTATGATCAATAAAACTAAATAAATAATTATACAGGTATGTATGCAATGAATAATTAACAAAACAAACTTGGAATTTAGAAATTTTCTTATGAGACGAGTTCAAGACTTGAAGTCCGTCTATGCTAGTTTACAAGTATACAACCCTAACCTATCTATTTATATAAACATCTACCAAAAAATCATATATGTCACTTTTTGATTGCTTCCGCCCTCTCAGTTCTTTAGACTGGTTAAACTAATAAAGATGTCGGTTTAATAAACGTTTCAAGGTAAGTTTTACATCGATCAACTCGTATCCTTCTTTCGATTAAAAGCCCTAAAACATCAGTGTGAAATTCAGATAAACCTTAATGTCGTTAACCTTAATGGGACAAAAATGTTTTAAAGGTATGACTTCTAGCTAGAGGTGGGCAAACAAACTGGTTAACAGAACCGACCCGAAAACTGAACCGGTTTGAAACCGATTATGTAAAAACCGGTTTGGAGCCGATTGAAACAGTAGGTTTGGAACCGGTTTGTAATTTTCTTCACCAAAACCGGTTCCAAACCAGTTAACCGAACCAAACCTGGCAAAAACCGGTCAAAACCCGAACCGAAACCGATCAAAACCTGAACCGAAACCGAATGTAACATTGTAAGAAACCGGTTTCACCCCGAACCAAAACCGATTATAAACCGGTTTTAACCCAAACCGATTTTGAGTTTTAAACCGGTCTGTGCACATCTACTTCCAGCAGCAATATTCTCATATTGAATTATTAATGACAACTCGCACAAACATGAAATTATTAAAATCCAGTTTGCTTATCTAAAATAATCAGGTTTTTTTTTTTTTTTTTCTAAATTTTACAACAATCTTTTTGTATAAATCAAAACATGTGTGCGTTGCTAAACAAATAAGTGACCTCTCACGTGTAATGTTGAAGGTATGGGTGACAAGCTGGTCTCACCTCCCATCTGGATTACAAGTGTGGTCCTAATCTGAATAAGACTTTAATAACTTGTATAGCTTTTGTTTTCTATTATAATAAACCAGTAACAAAATTATTTAATATGTTTTACATTATAATCATATAGTTAGTTTATCTTTAATGTGTCAAGTTTGCTAGGAAAAATTGGTTGAAGACTGAAATTGAAGACTGAAAAAATTAGTTGAGAGAAAAAAATGATCGAAGAGCCAGCGAGGCAGGATGAAGAGTCGACGAAGCTCGACAATTTCAATATTTTAATGACTCAAACTTGTAGCCTCGAAGGGTGTAAAAGAGCGGCATAGACTAAAGGATCAAATTAAAGCTTGTTTAGTTGTCGAGTCCGAACTCAAACCTTGCATAGATATATCATTTAGGCCCGTTGAGCCTTACTGAGCCTTATGTATTTTAAGGTTTTAACTTAACTCCATTTTAATTTCTTTGTATTAATTAACATCCAACCCAGCTTTGTTTCATTGACCAAATATTTGAAGTTCGAGATGCTTGAATTGTGTTGAAACGCTTGGGTTTATTGGCTCGTCCCGGACTTCATCGGGCACGACCTCAGCGGGAAAGGAGGCATACATGCCTAATCGTGCTCTCACGACGAACGCATTGCTGGTAGCAAGCTGTTGCCGCTCGCTTGATGAGTTCAGCGCAGGACGAAACCAGCAGACCCTGATCATGAGCGGACCGATTAGCTGGCCTTTGGACGTCACATGGAGTCTGAGGAGTAACTTCGTGACATTTGGTCGCTTAAGGTACTGCACACGAACTCAAACTGAGCTTTAGCTTGTCTAAAGCTTTTCTCAAATTTGCTCTAGTCGAGCCGATCTCAAGCTTCAACTTCTGTATACTAGTCGATATCAAGCTCAAAGAATCGAGTCAAGCTAAAGCTTAAGCTTCTGCTTCTGTAAAGTTTAACAAGCCGAGCTCAAATAGTTTAATACTGTTAGAGATGGTCTAAACAAGTTTAAATTATTAAACATTTAAATTAAATGTAGTTTAATCATGTTAACATCATATATATATATAAAACGTTCCGTATATGGAACATGAGTGCAAAGGTACAGAGAAAGCTATCTCAACTATCTTTTCATAGCCACGTCAGCACTTATTTGAACCATTGATTGGTCCAATCCTCATCCTCTACATTCAGATTGATCCACCCACACACGCCACAATTATTTACCAAATTCTCAGTACAACAATCAAAACTCAAGTCATTGAAACCGAAACCCGAACCGTTAACCGAAATTAATTATAATTGAGCAAAATCAACTGTTATGGCTAAGTGAATATAATTAACTGATCATTTGGTTATTGTTATGATTAATATGTCTAGTTTACCGATTTAAACTGAACCAAACCTTGTATGTTATGTTTTTTCATATTTTATACCTCTATTTCAATCTTTTATATATTTTTAAGCAACTTCAAATATTTTATATTTAAATTTAGGGGCAACTTCATAGAATAGTAACCAACTTTCAAAACTGTTCCAATTAGGTCACTCAACTTTAAAAAGTGTTCAAATTAGGTCACTCAACTTTCGTGTTTGATTAAATTAATAGTTTTAACATATTTTTTTAGCCAATTTCTGTTTTGTTTCACATAGGAAATGTTTTTATCTTTTTTGAAGTTGACGTTGAGTGGCGACGTGAATTTTATTTTTTATTTTTAAATTTTAATATAATTAACGTTTTTTAAAAATTTTTAAATTTGACTACATATATTGCAAATTCCGACACCCACATCCTATCATCCATTTCTTTCTTAACGCACACAAAAATCGGTGAGACTTGATTTGAAGATTTAGTGACTTGATTTGGGGAAAATATGCATCAGTGACCTAATTGAAACACTTTTGAAAGTTGGTTACTATTCTATGAGATTTTCCCTTTAAATTTATGTTGCAAGTTGCACCTATCTAGCTTGTAACACCGTAATCAAGGTTAGAACCGGCATATTTCAGCTTCAAACTTCATAATTGAGCACAGAATATCATCACCGAACTAATTTCAACTAGGAAAAAAAACTTAAGATATGCATCTGACAACTAACCGAATTTAACCGCACCCGCCAACAGTTAAACAACCTTTCGGTTATGATTATAGTTATGGTTAAGCAATCTTCCATAACATAATCGAAACCAACCCGACTTAACACACCCCTGCAAAAACATATCAATGACACAATTCCCATTTCAACAGAACATCATATAAATATATTCATATCCCAAAAAAGGATAAAAAAAATATTAGTTTTTTACCATTGGATTAACATTTAACACCATCTTTGACTCAAAATCCAATTTCTTTATCAAAAAATATACAATCATTCATAAATGAATAATCAATCACCTAATGGTTTTAGTTAACTTGCACTTAGAAATAAATATTGAATCTGTATAATTCAAGCTGCATAACTTCAACAATTCAGCTGACCTTTGTTTCAACAAAGGATCACAACCACTTTGAATAACAAGAAGCAACTTTGCAGCCAGTCCGACTTCAACCGCGACCGACGAGCACTCTTCGGGCGACACCTTACATAACGACCACAATATCGACAATGCAAGTTGCGTGCAACTTTCGGATACATGCATCAACACTTTAACCATATTCGGTATAGTATTCGAACACCCGCTTAACGCCAAATTACCCTCTTTTAACGTCGAAACCGCGTCTAACACAAACAACGCGAGTTCCAAACATTCTTGATTCATTTCGGGTAATAGTTCGACTAATTGAGGGACCGCGCCTATGTTAACTATCATAATTCTCACTTGTTTATGCCAACATATCGATTTTAGAACCGTTAACCCGGGTAACATCCCACTCGGGTGACGTTTATCGCGAACCAAGCTCATTAACCCGACGAGTAAACTATGGCTCGAGACGATTTCGACTTGGAAATCGTCTTCTTCCATTAACATTTGGATCAATTTGGTACAATTAATCTTCGTTTCGACCAAACCCTCGTTTAACATATCGATTATTAACGACACCTTCGCGGGTTGCATCAAGTTTACCCGCGAAGGCGAGTCGAGACTCAAATTAACAATAACCGAAACAACTTCGGACCCGATCGCGTGTGACGTGTACGGGCCTAATAACGACGAGAGAACGGTAATCCCTCCGTTTTTTACAACCGTAGTCCTCGCGGTTAAATGGTTCGTAACGAGTACCCGAAGGCGTTTTAACGAGTGGACCCGGGTTTGCCCTTTAACCCGCTTAAGCATGTCGAGAAGCTCGGCAACCGTGCCGAGTATATCTTCGGATTTTTTCTTAATTTGCTGGTATTTTTGCGAATACCAGGAATATATTAACTGCTGCAGGGTCTTGTTTGGGGTCACCCCACCCCAGAGACCCTGCATGGTTGTGGGACACGTGAAGTGTCCCAAATTGAACCATTTTAATATGTTGGTGCGTTCATAGGTTTGCCCGGTACATAAAGTGACCGGGTCCTGCATCGGTTCAAGTGATATCGGGCAGATGAATACCGATGGGACATCGGGTAGATCTAGCTCTTCAATCATTGTGTTTAGATCTAATTTGTCAGAGAACCCGCCTCCGAATATGACACCGCCACCTAAAAGTCCGTCTTTGACGGCGATGTCTAGATCCAGAACCTGCCCGCTGACGGCAGGTTTTGCTAACGGACACACAGGCATTTTATCGAACAGTTGCTGTGCGGAAACTGAGTTTCAGATTTCAGTGGCTGTGCACATTACATCAGCAATGTGGGTCTTTTAATTGTTCTTCTCTTTCTTCAAATGGAGACTGGTTCGCTTTTTCTCTGGTCAAAAGGCTCATCACCATCACAACAAAAATGATAGAGAGAGAAATAGAGCGTAGTAATAATAATATTAATAATAACACAGAGAAATTTTTGTAAATGGTTCTCATGGTTTGATAATATTGCAAGTTTCGTTCGTATATTTTAAAAGTTACAAATTAAGTCCAAGCATTTATGAAAGAGTAGCAGACTTGCAGGTTTAGTCCACGTAGCTAATCTTTCATAGAAAAATAATGTCATACATGTGAGGATAATTCTGTATTTACAAATTTGAAATCGTAATAAAATGAACTTTCAAACTCCATAACTCTTAACGTCGATGAATGATTAGCAGAAAATCGAAGGTTTGATGTATAATCAAAGGCGGTGAGGTCGACTTTAGGATAATTGTGTTTTTTCGAATGATGTCATGTGTCGTTAATGTGAGAATAATTGTGTATGTGTGTTTTTTTATTGGAAATCGTAATCAAATGAACTTTTAAAGTCCAGAACTTCTAATGTCGACTTCATTGTCTTTTATTTATGCAAAATTGAAGGTGATGACTTCAACGTTAGGAGCTTTTGAATTTGAAATTTATTTTACTATGGTTTAAAATTTGTAAAAACACGACTACCCCTCATGTAAATGGCATACATCATCGGTTTTTTAAACTTATGTCATGTGTCATTCATGTGAGAATAATTATGTTTTTTTTTTCAAATTTAAAGCCCTGATCAAATAAACCTGAACATTCAATGACAGTAACTTCTAATGTCAACTTTATTGTCTGTTATTAATGCCAATACGAATGTTCAATTTATATCGAAGGTGATGAAATGAACATTAGGAGTTCTGGACTTATGAAAAATTATTTTATTATGATTCCAAAATTAAAAAAAATTAAACAAGGGAAAAAAGAAAGAAAAAACAACTACCCTCTCATAACTTGCATACGACATTAGTTTTTTTCATTGAAAATTAGTTAGGATTAACAGTGACTCATGAGAACTAAACATGCAAAGCTTTCATAATTGTTTGGACAAAGTTTGCCATCTTTTAAAGTCTAAGGCCAAACTTGCAATATGCTCAAATTATTTATTAATAATATTAACAAAAATTAATAATAAATAATACCCTTTTCCCTAAAATCAAAGTGTTTCACGTCGTATTCAAAGCTTGAAAAATTTAAATCATGAAACCAATAGTAAACAGTCAATGAATAAACAATTAAACCACACAGAGATCTATATGCTTTTTTAAAGTAGGTTTAATTAAAAGAATCAAAAAGGGGATTTCCAATTTATGAATAAATAATTAAAATTGAAAGAGACCCAAATTGAAAAAACATGTAGAGTTCATAAATCTTGACAAAAATGAGATGAGAAAGAGAATTAAAATTTAAAAGTCTAAAAACTTCATCTTTGCCATGTTTTTTCTTTATAAAAAAACAACTAAAAAATCTCTTAAATAAATTACTGGCTAAATTTATCGTATCGGGATATACTCACCTTCTGATACAGGGAAAACCCTCACCTAAGGTCAACATCCATGAACACTCGCTCAAAGTCATGACAATGCGATGAGTTAAAGCTCGTTCAGCTCAAATATCCAACCAGTGAACGTCACATACTCGCCTAGTCTCTCATCATCACATGGTGTTGCTGAAACCGAATGTTGGGTCAGGAATCAAACATGGGCCACATGAAACGCAGGTTTCTTTATTACCATTACACAACTAGCTCATTGCCCTTTGCAGCTCTGCTTTGAGGCTATAAAAACGCACAATACATTAATTGAGCAACTATTATACATGTTGGTCGTTGTGACTCCTAACCAACACCACTTTTTTATAATTTAAATTTGTTTTCCAGTGTTACTCCCCAAACTAACCAGACACAAACTTGGTTAGTTTTGAGGCTTTTGGAGATTGGAGATGGGTAAGGAGTGGAGATGGCAGTTAAGGGTGCCAATAGGTGAGATGGTGGCAAAAACATTTGACGAAAACTTTTAACACGTCAGAAACATTTGTTGGCGGGTGACATATGGCGTCAAAGGCGGCTATATTATTAAACAAACTTTCCATTTTACCCAATCAACTTAGTAGAAAACACTTTTTATCCCAAAACTAACCGGTTAGTGTTTGGTTAGTTTGAGGAGTGACACAAGAACAAAATTAAAGTATAGAGTTATAATGGTCAACTTGTTAAGAAAGAGTAACAGTGGCCACTATGTGGTAGTTGGGTTATTAAAATCCGATAGCCCATAAACAACTCAAATATGTAACAGTTATTATATCTAATATAAAACATATGATTAAATAGTGTATAATATATAGTATAAACAAAGCTCCAGTGTGGTTTACATGACTGGCTTTTGGTAAAAATCATAAACCAAACCGTTTGTAACAGTCTGAAAATAAAGTTTGAGCTCGATAACTAAACAATCTTTGATTAAGGCTTTGGCTTGGCTCGAGCTCGAAAAACCTTGACTCCTTCAAACCTTTTATTGATCTGAGCTTCAGTAGCTCACGAGTAACTCGCTTAGTTTTCACTGCTATTTACAAAGGTCTACAAACTTTATAAATAATCTACCAAAAATATTTATATAAAGGTTTACAAAATAAAAAAAAAAATATTGAGCATGAATAATTTGTTTAATTTTGAAATAATAATGAAGGGTAAATTAGTAATTGCAGTGGCCCACGTGGGAAGCCGGATCAAGTCTGATACATCAAGTCTGATACATTAACACCGCACGAGGATTAAGGTTAGCCAGCCCGCACGAACCAAGACCAATAATAAAGTGAGCATGTCTCGAACCAAGGCCACACGGGTACGGGTTCCAGATAGATAACTGATCTCATATAATGATTTTCATTATGACCCCTTTATCTTTTGTTCCTTACACTATTTTACCGGTACTTTTGAAGATATTATAATCAGTCACTAAAAAATTTACATGTTTAGGAAGTAAATATGGAGGTACTAGTGTCATGTGATGCATGTAATTCTTTGTTATATAAAGTGGCGTTTAGTGACACCATATGTTATTTTGATGATAATACGTAGTGCTGGCATATCGTGCATACCAATACATGATAAGACACGAACACGAAACATGTATACCTGTACACGACAAGAAAACTTATCGTGTAACTATATCCTAAGCCCGAACAAGAACCTATTAGTACCTAGTATAGACGATAAGACATGAACATGTTAATACTAGTGGTGCAGCTGCAACCACGATGAGGCCGAACTGCTGGAGAATCGGAGATGTAGGCCGGGTAATCGAAGGGCTGCGACTACCGGAGATGTGGAGGGAAACCACCAGACTACCCGAGATCCAGAGAGAGAGAAACGAAGAATGGTTTGTGCGTGTCTGCTTGATGTTGGATTGGAATGATAGCGCCGTGTTCAATTGTTTGGTATAAAAATCTATGGTTAACTATTTAGGGTATATCATATATTATATTATTATATATTTTTTTATTAATGTATCTAATTAGTTACTAACAGGTAGTTAACAGGTAAACAGGTATTTTACCTGTTTAGTACACGAAACATGTTAATGCCATATCTGATACATGCTAAGGTCATGCATCGTGTCTAAATTGTCAGCCCTAATAATACGGTGACATAATAGAAAGAAAGTGTGTGATATTGAACTTCTGTTAGATATTTAACATGAGTTGAATCAGTGTTTTTATGTGATTATTGTGATGTATGTCTCTTGATTTTGAATTATGAATTATTGTTGGAATTTTCGTTGATTTTAGTAATGTAGACCAACTAAACAAAACAAAATTCAAACGCATCAAAGGCCAAAACATGGACTAGCATAACTAATATGGATCCGCACATACAATAGGCAACTGTGTCTCTTTTATATAAATGTGATTACCCTTAAACTTTGCACCCTCACTCTTAGAATATGTACAGAATTTTATGGCAATTTTAATAGTGTTATTAATTGTTTTAACTGAAGAAATCTATCTGTAAAGCTTTATATCACATTGAAAATATTTTTTTCTTTAGCGTACATAACTCAAACAACTATTCTTGTTATAAGATGAAAAGGTAGCACCTAGTTCAACATATCCTGAGCAATAAACTTCATAAATGACATGTCCGGTACCATACATCTCGCTTCTCCTTAAACACATCTTGAGCATCAAGTTTCTGAATAAGTAGATATAAACTGTACAATATATGTATTAGGCCATTGTTTTAACTAGACACGCATGTGGGTGAAAGTACATAAGCATTTAATATGGCTTGATCACACCAGTAATGCATCTTTTAAACCGCAACACTAGAGACACGCAAATAGTATTTATCTCCAAATCTTTAAAATACACACTAGGAATCCTACTAAAGCCCGAAACTATACGGTTTATTAATCATTCAAGCAAATGTACAATTAAACGGTTTACATTGTGAAATGTATAGTTTTCTTATCCTACTAAAAGCAATGTTGACCGGTCGGTCAAACCGATCAGACCGGAATTTAGTCCACTGACCGGTCTAGTTCTATACAGCTCACTTGGTTCCCAAGAAACCGATCGGTCTGACCGGAAAACCAGACCGACTGAACCGGTTTTCTACAAAAAAAATAATTTTTTTTTCAATATTTTTTAAGCAAAAGTCGTTCGACCGGCTCAACCGATTCGACCGGTTAATCGGTGAACCGATTGCCCGACCGGTTCGCTGTCCGATCCGGTTATGGAAACATGGACTAAAAGTGTCAAATTCATAAAGAGGTTGGTGCCACTTTTGTTAATAGAGGGGAGTTGAGGGGTAGTAAAAGTTAAAAGTTGTAACTTGGAAGTAATGTGTGGTGTGTTTAAGGTCTTTTTGGGCAAAACAATATAAAAATAAAATATAAAATAAAGATTAAAAGTTTAAAACAGCTTGACCATGACAGTGTGTTGGTTTGACTGCATCATATTTGGTCTTTTGTTTGACCGAAAGTTTTATGCGATGTCCAAGACACAGCCCACTTTCATCCACTTATTTAATGACACGTTACCTTTGCTTCCACCATGTATCATATATTTTGTCCTTAAATAAAGATTTATTCATTCCATACTAATTATTTATTTAGTTAGTTATTTTATTACACTTTTAAAAAATCCCAAATTTTTCATTTTAAGAGAGATTTTCATGTTTTGTACCTTGATAAAAAGAGGTTCAGGGTATATCCTTTTCAAACTCGTCGTTGACAACATGTCAAGAATGAACGAGTGTTTTATCCAACTAGAATATGACGTATGTCAGTCTGTTATAAAATAAGTTTACGACACGTGTTTGCCAAATATTTGGCCAGGCCACATAATTATTCTCAAAATTCAGGTGTTTTTCCTCATATTTGGTTGGGGCGTGTTAAATTTTCAAATACTGATCGGGCTGTCCTGTTTTTTGTGTCATGTGTCTTCTGTTAGACGAAAAAACTCGACATGTTGACTAAAAGACGCGACGCGTTGGCGCGTTGCCAACGACAAGATTGTATAGTACAATTATGGAATTCTTTGTTTGTAATCTTGAATCTTTCTTTTATAAATGGACATTTTGAGAATTTTATCAATTAATAAACTATTGGTTTAATTTATAAAACTTATAAAGGATAGATTTAAGGTGATGTTTCTTTTTTTTTTCTTTTCTTTTGTTTTTTCAAAACTTAATTATCGAATTATATTATTTTCAATTATTCATTTAAGTTAACATGTGATTGAATCACGTTGATAATAATTTTAGGATATAATTATGTAGATGATCGGATCACATCTAGATTTTGATATAAACTTATATATTGTTGTATATGTATGGGCTTTGTAGTTAAATTCTTTTGAAGGTTGATATACTATTTGTAACGAAGAATATAACATTACCACATGTGGTTCAACGATAGGTCCTCACCAAGTAACAAAGGTTTCATCAATAAAACTGGGGTGCAATTATAAAATAAGCTAATGTGCATAGAGTCATTATTTATCTTCGCATTATGGGTACGGCATGTCTTTTGACAATCAAAATATATCTACTAGCATTACCTAAGTTCCAAGCCAAGCCTTCAAACAATGCAAAACCGATCATATGATAATACAGTGCAACGTTGCTGGTTATATAACGGGAAATCATGGTCAAGTTACGAGTGTCGTGCACTTAGACCCTCTAAGATGCCCTTAAATGCTCGAAACTCAAACACCCAACTCAACGCGCGCCGCAAGGTGAAATACACCCAAAGTGAAATACACTTGTTTCACTTTGGGTGCATATTGACAATGTAGAATTTAAGCCAGACCTTTTGAGGTTGTCAGTTCAGATCCCGAGTCCACCGCGTGTTACGCCACCGAGTTACGCTCTTGTGGATTGTCAAGTGGTAACCCAGAGAAACGACCAAGCCAAACTCTAAAGTCAAAGTAAGCCCGGTTAAAATAACATGGTCTGATTAAAGTGGTGCGACACGGAGATCTAAACATAAAAAGAAAATCGTCGTTTTAAAATTAACGTTCAAATCGGTAAACTTGTTAACTTCAACATCTTCCCCTCTTTTAAATGGGGGTGTTTGGGGTGTTTAATTTTTTAGTCCACATATTGAAGATGATGCAAACTGAGGATGGTGTTGGAAGAGTATGGGAAGTTGCAGATGGGGGTGGAGTCTTGGAGGAGAAGATTGTGTCCTTTTTTTTCTTTAACTAATGTGTGTTAATTTAATATTTTAATTATAATCTTAAAAAAACTTTTCATATTTATTTAAGTAGTTAAATAGTTTTTAGTTAATAGAATGTTTTTGTTAATTTGCTGGAAAAAGAAAACTAAATACATAGGTTTGTATAGCTTTTTTTATGAACATCTCGATATAAATTTTAGAAAAAACATATTTTTGTGAAACAAAAAATATTCTTTTGTCTGATAAACGACTTTGACACGTGTTTGAACCGACTTGCTTAGCAAAATATTTACGTTTTTTACTACTGGCAACAATGAGTACTCAAAAATTATTTTCTTTTTATTTTACGTTTGTACATGAAATTTAATATTTTTATTTAAGTTATATTAAATTAGCTTAACTTATATTAATATTAAAAAAAGAGAGAAAAGTTGTGAAATGATAATCATTTTCATGGTATTATAAAAAATAGTGGGACAGATTGAAGTATGATGTAGCGCTGCTGCGCAATAAAATGACCAAGTAAAACGAGAAGAAGAAGATGTATCCAATGAAGAAAAAGAAAGAAAGACACCACCACCACCACCACCTAATCAAAACCAATTTGACGAACAAACCCTAAATTTTGCGCGGAAAATCGTGAATTCAGAATCTCACAATATCAGTTAGGTTACTCTTCAATTACACACAATTGTGAACTGCAGCTAATTAATTAGTAATCTAATTACACAATTAATGTTATGAATTTGGGCAAAATGTGAATTAGAGGAAGAAGAAGTAGAAGAAGATGAAAGGAGTGAAGAATTAGGGTTTCAGAAGCTTACAAGAGCTCAGAGAAAGAGAGTACGGAAGCAGAAGCTTAAAGAAGCTGCTTCGAAACGTAGACAGATTATTATTGGTCCGCAGTTGCCCATTGATGATGAACACCTGGAAGGTGTTCGACGAAATGCCGAAGAGAGACCCGAGAGCAAAAATGATGACAATCATAGTAAGTTCAATAACCTAGGGGTCGTAGGTTGGAAACCGATCCTAAGCGCCAATCACCTTGCCGCTGAGTGAGGCTGATTTACCTCTCACGTGATGGGACGGTCTGGCGTAGGCCGGTTTGCGTGTCCGGAACAACACGTTTTGGAACAATAAGATCAAGCTATGTTATCTAGGAGTGGGCATGAAAATGAAAAAACCGAACTGAAACAAAAACCAACATTTTTTTTATTTTAAGTTTTTGTAAAAGCCAATGTTACGGTTAGGTTTTTGTTTTGCATGCGGTAAAAACTGAAAAATTGAACCGAACCAAATTTCTAGATTTTCATTTTTAATTTTAAGTAATATATAAGAATTTAGTAAATATGTAAGTTAAATATTTTAGCCAAAATATGTAATTATTAGTTAGTTATTAATTACCGAAATGATCTGGACTTAAATTTATTATTTTTGGCCCAAAATTTTCAAGCATAAATGGCAAAACCGAACCGGAACCACAACGAAAACCAGAAAACTGAAAACGAACGGTTTTCATAAATTGATAAACTGAAGTTTTGGTTTTAGCCCAAAACTGACCCAAACCGAACTGTGCACACGCCTAATTTTATCAGGTAGTAGGCCTGTAAACGTTCAGTGAAATGTTCATGAATCGTTCGGCGAGAAATTCGTTTATTTAATAAACGAACAAACATGAACAAAATTTTTTGTTCGCTTAATTAACGAGCAAACATGAACACATGTTTCGTTCGTTCGATTATGTTCGTGAAAGTTTGCTTATTTTCATAATTTCAGTTGTTTAAGTCTGTGTGTTTATGTTGGTTTAATCCACTTAACTATGTAATTTTATTATTTTTAAAAGCAAGTAGACAGGTATTAGACATTTAGACTTCAATTGGTGTTTGTTTAGGATTGCCTAATTATTTTCGTTTATGTTCATAAACCGTTCGTTTATATTGAACGCTTACATGCTCATTTTATTAACGGACGAACATGAACAAGAAAATCAGTTTGTTTAATTGTTAGTGTGCGTGTTCGGGTTCAGATAAAGTTTAATGAACAGACACAAACATGCTGTTGTTCGTGTTCGTTCGTTTAGAGTCTGCTTATTTGTAAGCTTTTCATGAGACTCACAGTCTGCTTATGGTTTATTCAGGAACAGAGGTATCATCATGCAGCAAAGTAAAACACAGACGGATGTCTAAAAATAATGCTAGGGACAAACTAACACCACTTCCCAACAATGACAGCCATGAAAGTACAAATCATGGTACCCAAAATTAGCCTTTTATCTGAATCTTGTTCAATTTCATAAGAACTGATTATTAGCTACAAATTTTGATGCAAAATCACCAATCAGTTTGTAATCACCATAATGTTTGCTTTTAGGTATGCTTAATGAATGGGTTCAAATGAATTTTGGGCCGGTAACTGGTAACGGTCTAGTGGATGTTCATCAGGCCCGGCCCAAGGGGAGGGCGACGGACCCGGGCCCACTCTCGAGAGGCCCATAATTGTTAAAATATAAAATTTATATTTTATATATAATTTTGTTTTAACAGAAAAGTCCACAAAATGACTATTTGGTTAAATGGAAAGTGTTCTAGACTATGGAAACAAAGGTAATGGGTTCGATTTCCACAATAAGTGTTCTTTTTCTTTTATAGAAAAAAACTTTCATTTTATATGCCATTTAAGTAACATTGACAACATTGTTGGTAAAATTGTGATTTTATCTGTTACATAATTGAGAATGTGATTTTAGGGGCTCGTTTTTTTACTCGTCCAATGCCTCAAAATTTTAAGGGGTTCTCGGAGACGGCCTTGATGTTTATGGTCTGGTTTTGATATATTAGGTCGAACCATTAGTAAGGGTTTTTGAACTCTCTAAACCATGATCGAAGTGTTGTCAAACTGAAACCGAAGTAAACCAAACCCTTAATGGTAAAGTTTAAATGCAACATTATATAAACAAAAATCAATCTTACATTAAATTTGCGTTAGGCTTTACTATACATACGTATGTACATAGACATGCATATATAGATACGCTTGAGGCTTATGTGGTTATCTCGGTTCTACATTTTAATTTTTAAAATATGATTCTATATCAAACACCCTCTACTTAGATGTGTGATACATGTGCATTTTTGTATGCAAGTATACGTGTGTGTAGGGGTGCATTTATTACAAAACTAATAACATGTCAAGAGCCATGCATAAAAGATAATTAAAGAAGTAGGGAAGATAATCAAATTAAAATAACTAGTAGGCGTCTATTATATGGTTCTTAAAGGTTTCAGCGTATTGTTGGTTCAAAAATAAAAACTATATCTACGGATAGTTTCCATTTAGAAAATGGAAGATCTTTGAAAGCTAAACCCTAAACCATAAACCAACAACTCGGACTAGTTTCAAATTTTATGGGAAAACCGATTACGAAACTAAATCGATGCTTGACTTTACAGGTTTAAACCGAACCATAAACAACTGTAGAACATGGAAGTCAAAACTAAAACATACGACTAAGCGAGGCCCACTAACTTATACAGCAAACTAGCAAAGCATTAAGCCCCTCCCTATAGATATAGTCTAGACTCTAGACATCTCTGTTCCCAAGATTAATAGACAAGAGAATAAAAGAAAAAGGAAATTTAGGAGAGAAAAGAAAGTGAGGCAAAACGAAGATATTATTTAAGTTCCTGTTTCCGTTCGAATTAAACGAAAATGAATTAAAGAAGTTTGAAGGAAAATTCGGAAGAGATTTTACTTTGGAAATCTCTACCCTATTATTTATTTTAATAATAAGTTTTACTTCAAATATTAAATATCTTTTTTGAGCGAGCTTTTTAAACCGGAGTAACCCTCATTAAGTATAACTTAAATTGGAGCTTTACAAACCCAACTTAAATTCATATTATTTATTTTCCTAAAATGTTAAATATCTTTTTCGAGCTGATGCATATAATTTTGAGCTCAAAGCGTGAGCTGTATCTGTCTTGGTGAAGAAACACTAGCCGGACCCCGGACAGATTACTGGTAACCTGGGGGTTGGATAGCTGTTTCCCACGAGGGGTTAGACCCTTGGAAGATGGTTCTTCTGATAACCTGCAAAACAGACACCGTGAGCTCGTCACTGAGAAGGGGGGGTTCCTCCTTGTGACCACCCTCCGGCGTGAGAATCAGACTAGATTGCTCTTTAAATATAAAAGTATATTAAGAGATTGCTAGAGCAGATATCAGGTATAATATGATGATATCAGATAAGATATGATAATACAAGATAAGATGAGATGGTCATACCATTTGTGGTATTTATAGCCGAAGGTAGGTTTCCAAGGAGGTATGGCCGGCTGCAACAGTGTTCCTGTTCCACCAACAGTAGCCTACGCACGTGTCCTGCTGGTAGTTGGTGGGTAGGTAGCGGCTGATAGCGACCAGGCCTGCTGTATACTATTCCTTTTCCACCAACTGTCAGCTACGCACGTGGTATGACAAGAGTTGGTGAGTAGGCAGCGGCTAATAGTGACATACAGTGTAGGAGCATGCTGCTCGCCATACTGTTGTCTATAAGCTGTCGTATCTTTAGTCAGATCTTTTTCCCATACCTCGTCAGGTACAGTACAGAAGACCTTCCTGTATCGTACGGACTGGCTTATTTGGGCGGGAGTATTCCCCCTCCCGCCCTTGTGCAGGATTGTTCCCGGCTTCGCTCATTCCTTCAGGTGACACTGAACGATTGAGAGCTAAGTGCCTTGTGCGTGTAGCCTTGCTGCGCGGGTGGCCTTCCCTAATGGCTTGTATCCGAGGCTGCGGGGACAGGCGGAGTCCTTCACCATTGGGAGGCATTTCCTGCGGGACCAGCTTGCGTACTGCGCGTAAGGACGTCACGTCTCTGAGCATGGTTGGTCCTGCGGATCCAGTTGGTTTCTGCGCAGACATCCCTGTTTGAGGTGAGTCTTGCGGGTCCAACTGGGCTCTGCTGGGACCTACCTCTTCAAGTCCCCCCAGTCCAATGTTCTTCTCATGCGTGTTTAATAAAGTGAGGTGAACTTTTGGACTTAAGCAAAGGGTTTTGAAAAGGGTTTTTTAAGGTTTTCCATGGGGATTCTTCCCGCGGAAGTCCTTGTCACTTGCAGAAATTCCCGAGTTTCCTGCTTGGTCTTTGGGTATGATGCGGGTAGGTCTGTAACCTCCTCGCAAGTCAGGAGCGTTGAGTCCCACTTGTGTGGACTCCATGAGGTTTTGGTAGTTTTGAACATAGTGATCAATTATGTTAAAACCACCAATTCCATCCTGGAGCTTCAAACAACGTAGTTCTCGACGTTCCTGCTATGCGGGGATGTTATTTCCGTTTCCGCAAGCATTGCCCAGAAGATCCTTCTTGGTTTCAATTCCCAGCGGAGCGCTAGGTATGTGAAGGGTTTTGCCTTAACACTGTACCAGCGCTCGTCTTATGGTTACTTTACTTCCAAGGTATTCCTGGCGTCAATTCCCTGCGGGTGCTAGGTATGTGAAGGGTTTTGCCTTTACACTGTACCCGCACCCGTCTTATAGTTGCTTGGTTGCCGAGGAATATTTGGCTTCAATTCCCTGCGGGAGTTAGGTATGTGAAGGGTTTTGCCTTTACACTGTACCCGCATCCGTCTTACGGTTACTTGTTCGCCAAGTTTTGGCTTCAATTCCCTGCGGGTGCTAGGTGCGTGAAGGGTTTTGCCTTTACACTGTACCCGCATCCGTCTTACGGTTACTTGTTTGCCAAGGTCTTACTTGGCTTCAATTCCCTGCGGGTGCTAGGTATGTGAAGGGTTTTGCCTTTACACTGTACCCGCATCCGTCTTACGGTTACTTGTTTGCCAAGGTTTTACTTGGCTTCAATTCCCTGCGGGTGCTAGGTATGTGAAGGGTTTTGCCTTTACACTGTACCCGCATCCGTCTTACGGTTACTTGTTTGCCAAGGTAAGGGGTGTTTTCCCGCTTTCTTTTTAATATTTTCAAAATTTGAATTTTGAAATTCGAAGGGTTGGTGGAAAGATAGGAACAGTCCAAACCTTTGAAACGTCGTGCGACGGTTTCTTCTGACTGTGTCAGGACGTGCAGGAAGTTATGGTGACGTGACAGTACATGGTCATTCCAGACGCTTTTCAGGCGCGTAGGCGCGATTTTTCGGGCGCGTGGCCGCGAAATTGCTGGCACACGTCCTGTCAACAGCTGTTGCCAGCCTGCTCTCTGCCACGTGTCATAGTTTCATTGCACCTTCGATTTCTCTCTCCTCCGCATTAAATTCACCGCATTAATTGCGATTACTATATAAAGGGGGAGAGGGTTCTTTGTAATCCACACTTTCACCCTTCTCTTCTTCTTCTTAGCGATTTCCGGCAAATACTCCCCTTTTCAGGCAAGCATTTTCCCGAAATCGCTTTCTTCTTTCTGCAAAATGTCTTCTCATGATGCTGAAGCTGTAGCCGACGATAGGAGTACTGCTGGCGAGTGCCAGTGTGCTCTACCTGTCGATCAGTACCAGTACATCGTCAGGAAGTTCATGCTTGAGTCTCTTGAGCCTGAGTTTCCTGAACCCCACCAAACTGTGTACGATGCCCCCAGTGGCAAGATCGGGGTATATGCTGCATTCTTTGTTTATGGGAACCTTAGGTTCCCATTGACAAAGTTTATGTACCGTGTCTTGGAGAGGCACGGTGTGCACCTAACCGAGTTGCATCCGATGGCGATTGCCAAGATCCGGCACTTCGAGTGGGTGTGCCGGATTCTGGGTATTGAGCCCTATGTGGACCGCTTGATGACCTTCTATACTTGGAGGTGCATCCAAGGGTGGTACACCCTGACGACCCGTATTAAGGGTTTGAAGATCTGCGTGACCGAGCGCAGTCTCCGATCATGGAAGCGGGAGTTCTTCTACATCTCTGCCCGCGCCATCCCCATTGCCATGAAGTTCAAGAAGGGTCAAGCGCTTCCGAGCCTTCACGCTTCCAGCTATCAGGAGGCGGAATGTTCGCGAAGATATCCCGGGTCCAATCTCCGGTTTACCGGTTTGCGGAGTCCGGGATGGTGCTGCTGGGGATGAGCCGGGTATGGAAGGATGCGTCCCGGTTTCCCATCCTTCTCGAATACGGTTTGAACTCTATTCCTTATGGTATGTCTTGTCTTTCTTGCTGATATTAGTTTATTTTCTAACTGTTTCTTTTCTTTCAGAGGGGAATAATTTGGAGTCGCTCCTGTTCCCACGGGAAGCTGACGGTCCCGTGCGGGTGGGTACTCGTGCTCTTGACGAGAACGAGTTGCCCATCCTGGAGCAAACGGCGGATCGGTTTGTGGAGGTCTATCCGCTGGGCCACGAGATCCTGAGCCAACGGCGGCCAGGTAAGGCGATACTCTATCCTCAACCCCTCAATGCTGTACCCGCTGCTGGAATTCCTTACATCCTGTCTTCTTCTGAGGAATCCGCAGATGGTCCTCCGCTGGTGCGGAAGAGGAAGGCTGCCGGCGGGAAAGGAAAGGAGAAGGCCTCCACAGCTGATCCGGTGCTTCTATCTGACAGCGAGTCAGATAGTGAAGAAGTGGCGGGGCACCCCGGTGGTGAGAAGACCACTGCTCCGGAGGCTACGACTGTTACCTCCGGAGAACCAACGACGACGACGGTGACCGGCATCAAGAGACTGGCTCCATCGGGTTTGTCCCCGCCTGTCCGTACGTTCAGGCTCAAGAAAACCCGTAAGTACAAATATCCTTGTTTTGTAGATTTAACATACTTCATAAATTTATTGTTAACACTTATCTTCTTGTGCAGGCGTGGATGTTGACGCATTCCCGGGTTTAGCGCCTTCGAGTACCTCTCCGCCGATGACGGTAGGCTTGGTCAGCCTCCCTGAGGCGTCGACCCAGGCGCCTGCGTCTGCTCCTACTGGTTCAGTTGCTCACTCTGAGCCGACTGTTCCAGCTTTGTCGTCACCGCCGGCCGTGAGTGCAATTTTTACCACATCCTTTACCGAGCCGGCGGTTACTATTGCTGCGGATTCTGCGGCAGCGACTGCGGCGGCTGCCACCATGCCCCCGCCACCGGCACCAATGGCCGGCCCATCAGGTACGCATGGGAGTACTCG